>NC_083717.1:10424828-11049828 GCF_028564815.1 Eubalaena glacialis | reverse complement strand
AGGTCTCTGAGACTGTCCTCAGTTCTTTTCATTCTTTTTTCTTTATTCTGCTCTGCAGTAGTTATTTCCACCATTTTATCTTCCAGGTCACTTATCCGTTCTTCTGCCTCAGTTATTCTGCTATTGATCCCATCTAGAGTATTTTTAATTTCATTTATTGTGCTTGTCATCGTTTCTTGGTTCCTCTTTAGTTCTTCTACGTCCTTGTTAAATGTTTCTTGCATTTTGTCTATTCTATTTCCAAGACTTTGGATCATCCTTACTATCATTATTCTGAATTCTTTTTCAGGTAGACTACCTATTTCCTCTTCATTTGTTAGGTCTGGTGTGTTTTGACCCTGCTCCTTCATCTGCTGTGTGTTTTTCTGTCTTCTCATTTTGCTTATCTTACTGTGTTTGGGGTCTCCTTTTCACAGGCTGCAGGTTCGTAGTTCCCGTTGTTTTTGGTATCTGTCCCCAGCGGCTAAGGTTGGTTCAGTGGGTTGTGTAGGTTTCCTGGTGGAGGGAACTAGTGCCTGTGTTCTGGTGGATGAGGCTGGATGTTGTCTTTCTGGTGGGTTCGTCCACGTCTGGTGGTGTGTTTTGGGGTGTCTGTGGCCTTATTATGATTTTAGGCAGCCTCTCTGTTAATGGATGGGGCTGTGTTCCTCTCTTGCTAGTTGTTTGGCATAGGGTGTCCAGCACTGTAGCTTGCTGGTCGTTGAGTGAAGCTGGGTTTTGATGTTGAGATGGAGATCTGTGAGAGATTTTCGCCGTTTGGTATTACGTGGAGCTGGGAAGTCTCTTGTGGACCAGTGTCCTGAAGTTGGCTCTCCCACCTCAGAGGCACAGCCCTGATGCCTGGCTGGAGCACCAAGAGCCTTTCATCCACACGGCTCAGAATAAAAGGGAGAAAAAATGGAAAGAAAGAAAAAAAGAGGATAAAATAAAATAAAATAAAGCAATTATAATAAAAAATAAGAAAAAAAATTATTAAGAGTAAATTTATTAAGAAAAAAAAATTTTTTTTAATTTTTAAAAATAGATTTATTAATTTTTTATACTAAAAATAAGAAAAAAATTATTTAGAAAAAATTTATTAAGAAAAAAAATTTTTTAATTTTTTAAAATAAAAAATATGAAAAAACTTATTAAAAATTTTTTTAAAAATAGAAAATAAGGAAAAAATTATTAAGAAAACATTTATTAGGGAAAAGAAAAAAAAATTTTTAAGCCAAAAAAAAAAAAAAAAAAAAAAAAACGGACGGACCTAACCCTAGGACTAACGGTGAGAGCAAAGCTATACAGACAAAATCTCACCCAGAAGCATACACATCTACACTCACAAAAAAAAGGAGAAGGGGAAAAGTTAATATATCCTGCTCCCAAAGTCCATCTCCTAAATTTGGGATGATTCGTTGTCTATTCAGGTATTCAACAGATGCAGGCACATCAAGTTGTTTGTGGAGCTTTAATCCGCTGCTTCTGAGGCTGCTGGGAGAGATTTCCCTTTCTCTTCTTTGTTCGTACAGCTCCCGGGGTTCAGCTTTGGATTTGGACCCGCCTCTGCATGTAGGTCCCCTGAGGGCGTCTGTTCCCCGCCCAGACAGAACGGGGTTAAAGGAGCAGCTGATTCGGGGGCTCTGGCTCAGTCAGGCCGGGGGGAGGGAGCGGTACGGAGGAGGCGGGGCGAGCCTGCGGCGGCAGAAGCCGGCGTGACGTTGCAGCAGCCTGAGGCGCGCCGTGCGCTCTCCCGGGGAAGTTGTCCCCGGATTACGGGAGCCTGGCCGTGGCGGGCCGCACAGGCTCCCGGGAGGGGCGGTGTGGAGAATGACCTGTGCTCGCCCACAGGCTGTTTGGTGGCGGCAGCAGCAGCCTTAGCGTCTCATGCCCGTCTCTGGGGTCCGCGCTGATAGCCGCGGCTCGCGCCCGTCTCTGGAGTTCGTTTAAGTGGCGCTCTGAATCCCCTCTCCTTGCACGCCGCGAAACAAAGAGGCAAGAAAAAGTCTCCTGCCTCTTCGGCAGCTGCAGACTTTTTCTCGTGCACCCTCCCGGCTAGTTGTGGTGCGCTAGCCCCTTCAGGCTGTGTTCCCGCAGCCAACCCCAGTCCTCTCCCTGGGATCCGACCGAAGCCCGCGCCTCAGCTCCCAGCCCCCGCCCGCCCCGGCGTGTGAGCAGACAAGCCTCTCGGGCTGGTGAGTGCTGCTCGGCGCCGAGCCTCTGTGCGGGAATCTCTCCGTTTTTCCCTCTGCGTCCCTGTTGCTGTGGGATCCGCGCTGATAGCCGCGGCTCGCGCCCGTCTCTGGAGCTCGTTTAGGCGGCGCTCTGAATCCCCTCTCCTTGCGCGCCGCGAAACAAAGAGGCAAGAAAAATTCTCTTGCCTCTTTGGCAGCTGCAGTCTTTTTCCCGGACTCCCTCCCGGCTAGCACCGAAGCCCGAGCCCCAGCTCCCAGGCCCCGCCCGCCCCGGCGGCTGAGCAGACAAGCCTCTCGGGCTGGTGAGTGCTGGTCGGCACCGCTCCTCTGTGCGGGAATCTCCGCTTTGCCCTCCGCACCACTGTGGCTGCGCTCTCCTCCGTGGCTCTGAAGCTTCCCCCCTCTGCTACCCGCAGTTTCTGCCCACGAAGGGGCTTCCTAGTGTGTGGAAACCTTTCCTCCTTCACAGCTCCCTCCCACTGGTGCAGGTCTCGTCCCTATTCTTTTGTCTCTGTTATTTCTTTTTTCTTTTGCCCTACCCAAGTACGTGGGGATTTTCTTGCCTTTTGGGAGGTCTGACGTCTTCTGCCAGCGTTCAGTGGGTGTTCTGTAGGAGCAGTTCCACGTGTAGATGTATTTCTCATGTATCTGTGGGGAGGAAGGTGATCTCCGCGTCTTACTCTTCCGCCATCTTGCCCCTCCCTCCTGGAATGTTTTTTTCTTATTGATGTATGAGTTCTTTTATATTTGGGTTGTGAACTTTTTTATTATTTCTAGTTGCCTTTCCTCTTCTGTCCTTTCTGTCATTTCTCATCACTACTATCAACTTTGTATCTTACATTCTCTTAGGCTTCTTTTATGGATGTCCCTAATAATACATACATAATTACATCAGTGATTTAAATAGTAAATATTAATTTAGATGAGCCCAGATTTTACCCTTTCCATGGCTTTTGATTCCTCTCTGCATCTTCAGTCTTTCATTTGAGATCATTTTCTTTCTGTCTAATAAACACTCCCTAGTATTTTATGTAGTATTGGTTTGCAGCTGAAAAATTATTTCAGGTTGTGGTTTTCCGAAAATATCTTTATTTCACTTTTTAATTTTGAAGGGTATTTTAATTGTATATAAACTCTAGATTAGCAGTTATTTTCTGTTGCACTTTTATTAGACAAGCCATTGTCACTTTATTTTAATAGTATAATAATAAATATCTAATAATATTGAATATATTCAGATTATATAGAATATATATTTTAGTTATATATGAAGCCAGCTTTAAAGATTGTCTTTGCATTTGATATATCTAGGTGTTATTTTCCTTGTATTAATCCAATTTAGGGTTTGTAGTGCATCTGGAATGTGAACTTAATTTTTTTTTGGAAAATTTCCAGCCATTATCTTTTAAAGTGGTACTTTTGCTTCTTTGCCAGTCTCTGCCAACATTATCAATCTTCTCTTCTGTATTCTTGTACACATTAAGTGTATTACGGACTGAATGTGCCCCCCCAAAGTTCATATGTTGAAGTCCTAACCTGAAATGTGGTATTTGTAGATAGTGCCTTTAGGAGGTAATTAGGTTTAGATGAGGTCATGAGGGTAGTTAGTGCCCTGGAATAGGATTAGTGTCCTTCTGAGAAGAGGAAGAAGGACCAGGGCTCTCCCTCTCTCTCTACCATATGAGGACACAGTAGGAAGGTGGCCATCTGCAAGCCAGGAAAAGGACTTTCCCTTGGAACTGAATCTGTCAGCACCTTGATCTTGGACTCCCCAGCTTCCAGACTGTGAGAAATATCTGTGTTTAAGCCATCATGGTAGTTTGTTATAGATAAATAGCAGCCCAAGATGACTAAGACAAAGCATTGCCAAAAATGTTTGAGTTTTATAGCTCCTTTATCTGCATCCCATCTACATTTGTTTGTATAGCCTGCATTTTCTCAGTTTTCAAGGAAATGTCTTCTCTTTTTACTATAATTCACATACTATAAAATTCATTCTCCTAAAGAGTACAATTCAGTGGTTCTTATTATATTCAGAGTAGTGCAACCATAACAATTGTCTACTCTCAGAGGCTCTTTGTCACCCCAAAAAGAAACCCTGTACTCCTTTGTACTTCTCCCCAACACTTGGCAACCACTGTTCAACTTTCTGTCTCTACGGATTTGCCCATTTTGAATATTTCATATAAATGAATCATATAATATGTGCTCTCTTGTGACTAGCTTCTTTAACTTAGCATACTTTTTCCAAAATTCATTCATGTTGTAGCATGTATCAGTACTTCATTCCTTTTTATTGCTGAATAATAATTTATTATATGAATAGACCACATTTTATTTATCCATTTACTTGCTAATGGAAATTTGTGTTGCGTCCATTTTTTGGCTGTTATGAATAAAGCTGCTGTGAACTTTTCTGTGCCAGTTCTGTGTGGGTCTTATGTTTTTAATTCTCTTGGGTGTAAACCCAGGAGTGGAATTGCTGGGTTATATGGGAACTAAGGAACTGATAAACTGTTTTCCAAGGTGACTGTACTGTTTATAATTCCTCCAGCAGTGTATGAGGGCTCAACTTCTCTGCATCCTCACCAACACTTGTTATTGTTTACCTTTTTAATTTTAGCCACCCTAGTCAGTGTAAAGTGGTTTCTCATAGTGCTACTTGATTATTTTTTAAAACTTTTATTGGGTGTGCAAAATACATACAAAGTAGTGCACAAAATGACCATACTTGTTTAACAAGCACTCAGATGGGAAAGGAGAATATTACCAGCAAAAAAGTCCATTTTTGCTCTCTTGCAATCATTATCCACCCTATTTCAAAGGTAACATCCTGATAAAAAACATTAGTTTTTCCTGCTGTCGTTCTTTTATAAAAATGTAAACATACATTATATTAATCTAATGGCCTTACTATACAAATGTAATTGCTTTCTAATCATCACTGGAAAAACCACATAACAATGTTTGCAGATTTTAAAGAAATCACTGTTAGAAATCAGACAGCTGCTTGCCTTTCTGTTTTCCTTCTTCCCTTCCTTGTTAATTTTATTCACATATATTATCTTAATATCTTTTTCTGTGTGTCCCATTATATTCCTTTCTGTCTCTTTTCTTGCCTTAGTTGGCATTAATCTATTATTTCTTTTTATTAGTATTCTTTTTTCTTTGCCTGTTATACACTATTTTTCTATACTTTTAGTAGTTATTCTATGGATTACAACATATATCCTTAGCTTATTACAAACAAATATAAGTTATTTCTTTTACCTTACCCAGACGAAATAGGGTATCAGCACCTTTTACCTGCATTTACCCTTCCCCCTGCCTTTTGCCTTGCATTTTAATTCAGTATATATCTTAAAGCTCACGAGACGTTATTATTACTATTATACCTTGTAATATCTATTTTAGATTTACCCACATATTTACTTTACATTGCTGTTCATTCTGTCCTGCATTTTTGTGCTTCTGTCTGGCATAATTTTCCTTTTGCTTGAAAATTCCTTTGGCATTTCTTTTGTCATAGGTCTGGCGATAAGGTATTTTTTTTTCAGGTTTTGTTTGACTTGAAATACCTTTATGTATTTCACATTTGAAGGGATATTTTCTCTTGGGAAACAATTCTAGGGTTTTCCCTTCTTTTAGCACTTTAATGATGTCGTTCCATTATTTTCTGGTTTCTTTTATTTCTGTTTTGAAGACAGTTGTCAAACTTGTTGCTACTTATTTGTAAGTATGACCTTTTTTTTTCCTCTGGCTATTTTAAGATTTTTTTGTGTGTTTGGTTTTCTGGTTAGACTATGATGTGTGTTTATCTACTTTGGGATGTATAGCTAGATATATTTTATCTAATATTGCTTCTGTCCTCTCCCTTTATATGACTCTATAAGTACAAGTATATTAGATCCCTTTTCTATGATTCGTTATGTCCTTTGTGTTCTTTTGTATATTTCTATTCAATTTAGTTTTCAAGCTTCAGACTGGACATTTTTTGCTAATCTGTCTTCTCTTTGGCTTACCCTGGCTTCTCTGGTATCCTGTCTTGGTTTTGTTAGTTCTGGAATATTCCAGAATATTTTATTGGTTTTCTAAAAATTAGATTCCAATTTTTCTAAAAGTTGTCCTCCGCTTTCTTGGACACGTTGATTATAGTTATTTAAAAATCTATCAATAGCTTGAGTGTCTGGTCATTTGTCGATCTGTTTATATTGTGTTTATTTCTTAGTGTTTGATAATTTAAGAGTGAATGCCACACATAGTTTTGTTGTAGTGGTTCTGGATGCATTACCTTCTTCCAGAGAGGTTTTACCCTGTCTCTGATAAGTAACTAGATAGAGACAGATCATCTTAATCTAACCAGTACTTGATCTGTCCCACAGCTGGACAGAAGTCAATGAAAGTCTCAAACTGCTCCTTATTTACTCTTACTTCTAGGATATAGCACTGGGGAGCTCACTGAGATGTTTACTAGGGCCCTTCATCCTCGGAAATTCCGAAACTCCAATTTAGGAATGTAACATTGCGATACTACCAGAAACTCAACCCTGTTTCTCTTTAGCATCTGCTTTGCTTCTTTGATTTTCACCGCAGACAGCTTAAGAATTCAACAACAAATTTTGAGTCTCAGTCTTATTTGTTTGTTACTTCATTCTGTCTGGGATTTTGTCCTTAAGGCTTGAGTGTTTTTGAAGTGCTCAAATTGATTTTTTTTCTCCTCTGGACTGTAAGATTACCAAAACTTTGCAGGCTTCTCTACTTCTTACCAGCTTCCATTTGTCTGGATCCTCAGTCTTTCCCCAATGCCTCATATCATCAAATACTCAGTTTAATACGTAAATAAAGAATATAGTATATCTGTGCATTTTTCTTCTTTCTGTGATCTTGGCTTCTCAATTTTGGCTCCATTGGCAGCTTTCTGATGCCTCTTCATAGGTAAGTAGGTGAGTTCAGTCATTTGTTTGTTCCTTCATTCCTTTGTTTCTTTCTTCCTTCCTTCCATTTTATCCAGATATTCTAATTGTTTTTGGTGAAAACTTCATCCTGCTATAAAATAATGTATCACAGCCAGAAACTAAAGTCAGTTTCTTCCTTCCCTCATTTCAGTAATAGATTGTTACCATTACCTAAGAAGCCCCTGTATTCTCCTCTGTCATCCTATACCCATCTGCCCCCCCAAAAGGTAACCATTATCCTGAAATTTATGTTATCATTTCGATTCTTTATCGTTTCACGTATGTATATATGCTAAAATAGTACTTTATAAAAATTTTACATTTTTGAATTTTATAAAGTTGAAATCATATTATATATTCTTTCATTGATTTCTGTTCTTAGTACAGCAATTTGTATTTTAACAAACAATTGATACCAGAAAAATGTGTGAAGATGGACTACTCAAAAACAAATATATGTGAAGCCCTTTAGCTGTGAACATGGTAGAGCACCATACAGCAACTTTGATTTTACTTTTCTACCTGTGGGTGGTAAGCTCTCTGAGAACTAGACCATGATTTTGTTCCTCTCTATTGCTGTAGCAAAGAGCACACAATGGGGCTCAGTAAGTAAGAGCTAAATTAAGTCAGTAATGAGAAGGAAGTCCCCATTGCTTATGATCTGTGACCACAGGAAGCACAGGGTGTCAAAGGCAGAACATAGTGAATTTGTGGTTTAGTGGGGGGCATTGTTTTATTTTTTTTAAAGTGTTGAGCATATTAAGAACTTACCTTTATCGAGCGTTTGGGACTTTTTTCTGTAAGAAGGTCTAGAAAAATTGGCTTGCTCACTCAATGAGATACAATCCTAACGTTTTCCTGAGTCAGTTTCAACCTCCCGCAAAGCATCTTGCTGTGTGTCAGTACTTGTAATGTGTCTGCTCCAGATGCTGCATTGGCATCCTTAGCCCTGTGTTGTGAGAGAGGGCTCCACTGAATATAACAAGAACGTTTCAAAAATTAATAATAGAAAACAGTTTCTTTTTTCATTTTAACTATATCATAAAAGAAAACATCCTTCCACCCCCAACCCTGCTCCAGTCCATCAAGCTTTTTAAACCATGTTATCTGGCAGCTAATGAATAATAGAGACAAAATGTAGTTCTTTTTCTCCCTGGTGAAATACTGCACTATGTGTTATTCATGAGTTCTTGTTTTCCTGGAAGATTGTTTGATGAAATATGTGGGTGATGTGTACCCTATCATTGCCTGGGGGCCTTTTAGATTTCCTCTGTTTCAGTGTTTTCCTTTTGTTTTAATAAACTGCTGATAGTTGTGGAGAAGTCACTGGATGTTAGGATAATTAACCTGTTTTAATACCAAGTCCCCCCAAACCCACTCGCAAATTACCAGATTCAACATTTTACAGTATTTCTTCACAAGTTTCATTGAAGGAGTAAAATAAAAATAAAGGTTGCTTGCTTTTTAAAATAATGTAGACGCCCCAGTTGCTACTTCGTCTTTCCGGTGTCAGGCCTTTCACTTTTCTCTATGCCTTTGTGGTGTTGCAATCTGCTTTTTGAATAAGGCTCAGTAAATTCATTATAGTAGGAAATGCTTTCTGGAATTAGATACATCTTCTGTCAAAGCAGAGTGGAACTGTGTTTTGGCCACCAGAGAGAAAGAAGTGACGATCTGGACTGCCGTGAACTCCCTGGTTTCCATTGCTTTGCTTGCTGAGTTTAGTTTGGGACTAAGCATCTGTGAACTGGCCTCCTGATTCTCCTTTGACCCAGAGGGCTTCTATTTTCAGGAATTCAGGTAGAGAAGAGTTACTCTACTTATATGATCTGAAATGAAGATTTGTTTTCTAAGATCTGAGCTTGGGAACTCTGCTTTGGGAAGGGAGAGGCTTATTTTTTAAATTTGAAACAGGTGTAAGAATTAACCACATTTCTTAAAATACATTTCATATATGCATTTAAAAATTAATAACTTTCACATACCCGAAGGCTAATGATCCAGCAAACTGATCCATTTGGAATATTGCTTAAAAACAAGAAGAATGGAAAAATAAAGTTCTTGAAACAAAGTAGATTCCAAAGTGACCAGACAGTAGCATCCACTCCTGTGTATGGGAGAGTAGTTATTACTCTCTTTGGAGCCAGACTCCTGGGATTGAATTCTGGCTCTGCCAGTTAAAGCTTTGGGCAAGTTACCTTAGCAGTCTATGCCTTAATTTTCTCATCTTTAAGATGGAGATAATGATAAAATTGATGTAGGATTAAATGTGTTAATACTTACAGATTGCTTAGAACAGGACCTGGCATAGACCAAACACTCAGTAAACATGAACTATTTACTATTATGTTATTTACTCTTACTTTGTTATGTATTATCTCATGTACTCTTGCTTTGTATGTTTGGTGATCTAGTTTCCATGTATACAGGCAATTATAACCATAATATAGGAGAGAAAAGACATGTCTAGAAGTAACTATTTTACAATTAAAATATGATAACAAAATAAAGAAGGAAAAAGAAAACATAAAAAGTAAATAAAAGAAAGAAAACAGTACAGCAGTCTGGGCTATTTGGTATATGAGAAAATAGCCATAAACTTTTAATAGCTCCAGAGGGCATTAGTGTATTTCAGCATAGTTCAGTACCTATTGTTCAAAGTAATGATTCTGACTCCTGAAGAAAATGTTAAATTCTGTTTATGGTGTTCAGTTCAGAGAAGCCAGAAAGTGTTTCACATTTTAGGAAGATTCCAAAACAAAGTAAAAAAAAAAAAAAAAAAAGAAAAGTATTTAAAGGTTTCTAGAGGATTTTGAATTGTATAAATTTTATTGTATTTGCATCTTTTGCCTACTTCTTTCAGTTAAATTAGTTTTTCTTCAGAATGACATGTAAATGTGATCCTTGGGCACAAGCATTGTTTCCATTAACTGCCAAAAAAGACTTCCCCTGTACGTATCTAATTTTAGCCTTCATTTTTAGCCATTTCACTGCTCAGTAGTACCTCTATACAAAATCTTCATGACTGTCAAGCTGGCCAGGTTTTGCTCTGCAATTATGTTTTACCAGGAGTTGAGATGGATTATATGTCATGCCAGTTATGTGTTGCAATATGACCTGTAGTCTTTACATACATATTGTTGAGGGAGAAAGACTATTTTGCTCTAAACTCTTTTTTTCAGAAATTTTTAATTGTGGTAAAAATATGTAACGTAAAGTTTACCATCTTAATCATTTTTAAGTGTACAGTTCAGTAGTATAAATTATATTCACATTGTTGTGGAACAGATCTCTAGAACTTTTTCATCTTACAAAATTGAAACTCTATGCCCATTAAACAATTTCTCATTTCCCTCTGGCCCTAGTCCCTGGCAACCACCATTCCACTTTAGTTTTCTGTGAGTTTAATTACTTTAGATACCATATATAAGAGGAATTATACAGTATATGTGTTTTTTGTGACTGGCTTATTTCAATGAGAATAAAGTGCTCAAGGTTCATTCATGTTGTAGCATGTGACAGGATTTTCTTCTTTTTTAAGACTAAATAGTAATTCCATTGTATTTTCTTTACTTATTCTTATTTTCTTTACATTTTCTTTACTTATCCATTGATGAACATTTGAGCTACTTCCACCTCTTGGCTGTTGTGAATAATGCTGCAGCGAACATGGGTGTGCACATATCTTTTCAAGACTCTGCTTTCAATTCTTTTAGATATACACCCAGAAGTGAGATTTTTGGATCATCTGGCAGTTCTTTTTTGGTTATTGAGTTCTATATATCAACCCCTTATTGGATATATGATTTGCAAATATCTTCTCCCATTTAGTAGGTTGCCTTTTCATTTTGATGATGGTTTCCTTCTCTGTACAGAATCCTTTTAGTTTGATGTAGATTCATTTGTTTATTTTTGCTTTTGTTTCCCTTGCCTTTGGAGTCAGATCCACGAAAACGTCGTAGATGTCAAGGAGATTACCATCTATGTTTTATTTTAGGAGTTTCATGATTTCAGGTCTTACATTCAATTTTTTAATTCATTTTGAGTTAATTTTTGTATATGGTGTGAGATAGTGGTCCAATTTCATTCTTTTGCATGGTAGCAGTCCAGTTTTCCCAACACCATTTATTGAAGACAGTATTCTTTCCCCATTGTACCTTCTTGCCTTCTTTGTCATAAATTAATTGACCATATATGTGTGGGTTTATGTCTTGGCTCTCTTTTCTGTTCCATTGATCTATGTGTCTGTTTTTATGTCAATACTATACTGTTTTTTAAAATTAATTTTTATTGGAATATAGTTGCTTTACAATGTTGTGTTAGTTTCTACTGTACAGCAAAGTGAATACCATACTGTTTTGATTACTATAGCTTTGTAGTATAGTTTGAAATCAAGGAGCATGATGACCTCCAGCTTTGTTCTTTCTCAAGATTGCTTTGGTTATTTGGGGACTTTTGAGTTTCCATGCCAATTTTATAACTAGTTCTAATTCTGTGAAAAATGCCTTTGGAATTTTGATAGGGATTACATTGAATCTGTAGATTGCTTTGGGTAGTATGGACATTTTACCAATATTTAGTCTTCCACTCCATGAGCATGCACTGTCTTTCCATTTATTTGTGTCTTCCTCAGTTTCTTTCATTAGTGCTTTATAGTTTTCAGTGTACATCCTTAGTTAAATTTATCCCTAGGTATTTTATTCCTTTGATGTGATTGTTAAATAGGATTGTTTTATTGATTTTGCTCTATGATAGATCATTATTAGTGTATAGAAATGCAACAGATTTTTGTATATTAACTGAATTATCAACTGCATCAACTGATAAGCATTTATTAGTTTAACAGTTTTTTGGAGGGGTGTTTAGGGTTTTCTGTATATAATATCATGTTATCTGCAAATAGTGATAGTTTTACTATTTCCTTTCCTATTTTGATGCCTTTTATTCATTTTTCTTACCTAATTGCTGTGGCTGGAACTTTCAATACTGTGTTGATTAACAGTGGGGCGAGTGGGTATCCTGCCTTGTTCCTGATTTTAGAAGAAAAGCTTTCAGCTTTTCACCATTGAGTGTGCTGTTAGCTGTGTGTTTGTCATTTGTCATATGTGATCTGTATTATGTTGAGGTATGTTCCTTCTACACCCATTTCGTTGACAGTTTTTTTTTTATCATAAATGCATGTTGAATTTTGTCAAATGCATTTTCTGCATTTATTGAGATGATCATATGATTTTTATCTTTCATTTTGTTAATGTGGTGAATCATGTTGATTGATTTGCAGATGTTGAACCATTCTTGCATCTGTGGAATCAATTCCACTGATCATGGTTTGTGATCCTTTTAATGTATTATTGCATTTGGTTTGCTAATATTTTTTGAGGATATTTGGGTGTATGTTCATCAGGGATATTGGCCTGTGATTTTCTTTTTTTAACGTTATCCTTGTCTGGTTTAGGTATCAGTGTAATTCTGACCTAATGAAATGAGTTTGGGAGTGTTCCCTCCTCTCCAGTTTTTTGGATAGGTATTAGATCTTCTTTGAAAGTTTGGTAAAGTTCACCAGTGAAGTTATCTTATCCTGTACTTTTGTTTGTTGGGAGGTTTTTGATTACTGATTCAATCTCCTTGCTATTTATCAGTCTCTGCTGCCATCTTGGACCCCCTTTTGTCTGGATGTCATTTCCTTTTTATGTCTTCTTTCATTTCTTTCAGCAATGTTTCATGGTTTTCAGTTTATAAGTCTTTCACCTCCTTGGTTAAATTTGTTCCTAACTATTTTATTCTTTTTGAAGCTATTGTAAATGGGATTGTTTTTTAAAATTTCCTTCTGGATTGTTCATTGTTAGTGTATAAACACTCAACCAATTTTGTATGTTGATTTTGTATCTTGGAATGTAGCTGAATATGTTTATTAGTTCTAAAAGTTTATTTGTGGCAGGCAGTGGGGATCTTTAGGGTTTTCTACATATGAGATAATGTCATCTGCAAACAAAGGTAATTGTACTTCTTCCTTTTCTTTTGGATGCCTTTTATTTCTTTTTCTTGCCTAATTGCTCTGGCTAGGACTTCCAGTACTATGTTGAATAGAAGTGGTAATAGTGGGCATCCTTGCCTTGTTCCTGATCTTAAAGAAAAGCTTTCAGCTTTTCACCATTGGGCATGATGTTGGTTGTAGGCTTATCATATATGACTATTATTATGTTGAGATGGTTTCCTTCTATTCCTAATTTGTTGAGGTTTTTATCATTAAAAGGTATTGAATTTTATCAAATGCTTTTTCTGCATTAATTGAAATGATCATATAGTTTTTGTCCTTAATTCTATGGATGTGGTATAGTACATTGACTGATTTTTGTAACATGAACCTCCTTGTATCCCAAGAATAAACCCCACTTTGTCATGGTGTATAGTCCTTTTAATGTGTTGTTGAATATGGTTTGCTAGTATTTTGTTGAAGATTTTCACAACAATATTAATCAGGATTATTGGTCTGCAGTTTTCTTTTCTTGTAGTATCTTTGTCTGGCTTTGATATCAGGGTAATTCTGGCCTCATAAAATAAGTTAGGAACTGTTCTCTCTCAATTTTTGGAAGAGTTTGAGGAATACTGGTCTTAATTATTTTTTAAATGTTTGTCTGTTGAGGCCATCTGGCCTTGGGCTTTTCTCTGTTAGGAGGTTTTTGATTACTGATTCAGTCTCCCTGCTAGTTATAGGTCTGTACATAATTTTTATTTCTTCATGACTCAGACTTGGTAGGTTTTATACTTCTAGCAATCTATCCATTTTTCTCTAAACTCTTAACCAACATCTCTTCCCATTTGGATCTGGATTACTCCTAGGAACCTAACTTTGATTGTGGGCTCTCAAGATCTCTCCTTAGGAAGTCTCTGCTGATGGCTTGGTAAGGTTCATCAAAGAAGGCATCCAATCTTTTGAGCACCTACCTCACTCACAAGGGTGCCTTAACTCTTAATATGAAGAGTTTAATTTTTATCAAAGGCTCTCATGGAAGAGCTACCCTTATGGAAGAAGAAGTGCTGCTTTTTCCATTTCCACCCTTTTGGACTTTTGTGAAGATAAAGTAGAAAGATTTAGATTTGAGTATGTAAAATAAAGATCTTTAATATCTAAAATGAACATGTTAAATGAATGTTATGGTAAAATTCTGAAGATTTTTTTCTCCTGTATCTAGTGAGGATCTATGTTTATATTCTAAATCCCTAAGGAGAAAAAAATATAAAAAGCAGTTACTCAGTCCAATTACAGTAAACATAGGTTAAGTAGTCACCATACTTATGGAGATTAAAAAAGAAATTAGCTAGACTAATAAACTAATTGCCTCATCTTGAAAATGTGTAAGTTTGGTTGGGAGGTGGCCAAATTGGAGTAGCTACAGAATGGTGGTGGTGGATGGAACACAAAAGTATGGCAAGTTGAGTGCAAAATTACAATCATTAATAGAAAAATAATCTAAGATCACTTGTACACTCCAAGACAAGTGTGTGTAAGCAACAGCACATTCGGTTACACACAGAGTGTGTGTAGCGGAATGATATTCTTTTTTTTTTTTTTTCCTCCACTGTAACAGATGATATTCTTTTATTGAATTTAACTGGTTGAACATTTTAAAAATTTTCTTTAAGGATGTAAGATAATTTAAGACTAGAACAAAGCGTTTGAGGTAACTAATAATTCATATTGCAGTGTTTCCCATAATAAAATTAGGAAGCATTTTTTTTTTTAAGTTCAGGGGACTTTATATTTGGTGATGTTTATCTAATCAGCTAATTATCTAATCAAAATCTATTGATGTTTATCTAATCAATAGATTTTTTAAAAAACTTCATTTTCTTTCAGCTCTATAGTTAGCTTATATTAAAGAGATACTCTTATTCCAATAAACTTTCAGATCTGCCGTAAACATTTAAAATTCTCAACTGAGTCACTGTTGCAGTGCCAAGTCACATTACCAGGGAATTAGTGCTGATTAAATGAATAGCATTAACCTTCAAATTCCAGTGAAGCAGAATATTTAAAGTGCACTGCTATATTCTTAGTATCTAAGACTTAGTTTGCTTGGATATATCTTGGCTGGATGAATGTTTAATAAATGTAACTCATAAGAAATTCCATGTTATGCACTTAGTGTCACAATCTAGTTAATTAAATAATGATACCTCACTGAATTGCTCTTCTCAGTGTCCTTTGCTTCTTCCTTTCTGCCTAACCTTTTAGCCTTGGAGTGTCCTGAGTCTCATCCCTTTGGATCTATTAACTTCACTGCCTACAGGCACTCCCTTAGTGATCTAGTCTTATCTGATCTCATGGCTTTGTCTATCGTCTTTATGCAAATGAATCCCAAATTACAGAGCCCAGACATCTCTCCCAAACTCCATACTACTTTATCAGACTACTTATTTGATATCAGGAATTAAATTTCAAATAGAAGCTTCACACTTAACATTTGCAAAACTGAACTTGTGTTCTCTTCTCCAAATCAACTCCACCTGCAGCCTTTCCCAGATCCTTGATGGCAACTGCATTCTTAAGGTTGCTCAGGCCAAAAACCTGGGAGTTATCCTTTATTCTTCTCTTCCTCTTATACTCCGTATTTCACCTATTAGGACATCTTGGTAGTTCTGCTTTCTTCAGAGTGTTCCTGAATCTAATTGAATGATTGTTCTTACAAGTTAAAAAAAATAAGTCTCAGAGAAGTTAAGAGAACAGCCCCAAATTCACATAACTAGTAAGTCAGAATTCAAGCATATGTTTTCTGACTGACCACAAACAATATGATCTCTTATAATACTAGTGCTTCTCCAAAGTAAGTGTTATAATTGCCTTTTTATTTATACAATTCAGAAATAGGATCTGACCCACTATATATCACTAGACCTTTATAAGTAGGATGTGTTATTTCATTTAGGTCCTGGAGGAATTCTCTACACATACAATAGTTCTTTCATAACTACTTGCCCACCCAGTTGAATTGACTGGTACTTATTTGTCCTTGTATTTTGCTCTGGGTCAAGAACTGTGTTTTCAATTGCAAGACATAATTGGATATGAGTGTGTTGGGTGAAAAAAAAAAGGGTATTAATGAAATAAAATATTCAAGGTCTTTTAGAAAGCTCTTTTTCAAAGATTTTCTTGCTATAACCTATGAATTTAGAGCATGTATTAGCTCTTGCTACCTTACATATAAATACTTTATTGTTTGCTGGAATTTTCATGATATGTAATTTTGATCTTATTACTAATCATTAAAGCTTAGATTGAGGGATTATTATTTAGATAATTTAGAATTTTCTCTCAAGGGCCTCTGTATCAGAGGGTCACTATTTATAACTTTCAAATTCGCTAAATTCTAAGCTCCTCTAATAGGTTATAATGGCAAAAAGGTAAAGTGTTGGGATCTTGGTAGAGAGCTATCAAAAAAGAAATTTCAGTGTTGATCAAATTCTTGAAACACCCTGTTTTACTGATAAACTGTATTTTAATGGAAGTTATTCCATGCTTATGCAATTGAATGTAGCAGAAATGAAGTATGTATAGTACTGGCACAAAAACAGAAATATAGACCAATGGAACAGGATAGAAAGCCCAGAGATAAACCCACGCACATATGGTCACCTTATCTTTGATAAAGGAGGCAAGAATATACAATGGAGAAAAGAGAGCCTCTTCAATAAGTGGTGCTGGGAAAACTGGACAGCTACATGTAAAAGAATGAAATTCAAACACTCCCTAACACCATACACAAAAATAAACTCAAAATGGATTAAAGACCTAAATGTAAGGCCAGACACTATAAAACTCTTAGAGGAAAACATAGGCAGAACACTCTATGACATAAATCACAGCAAGATCCTTTTTGCCCCACCTCCTAGAGAAACGGAAGTAAAAACAAAAATAAACAAATGGGACCTAATGCAACTTAAAAGCTTTTGCAAAGGAAACCATAAACAACATGAAAAGACAACTCTCAGAATGGGAGAAAATATTTGCAAACGAAGCAACTGACAAAGGATTAACCTCCAAAATTTACAAGCAGCTCATACAACTCAATATCAAAAAAACGAAAAACCCAATCCAAAAATGGACAGAAGACCTAAATAGACATTTCTCCAAAGAAGATATACAGATTGCCAACAAACACATGAAAGGATGCTCAACATCACTAATCATTAGAGAAATGCAAATCAAAACTACAATGAGGTATCACCTCACACCAGTCAGAATGGCCATCATCATCAAAAAATCTACAAACAATAAATGCTGGAGAGGATGTGGAGAAAAGGGAACCCTCTTGCACTGTTGGTGAGAATGTAAGTTGATACAGCCACTATGGAGAACAGTATGGAGGTTCCCTAAAAAACTGAAAATAGAACTACAATATGACCCAGCAATTGAGTCAATTGAGAAAACCATAATTCAGAAAGAGTCATGTCCCACAATGTTCATTGCAGCTCTATTTACAATAGCCAGGACATGGAAACAACCTAAGTGTCCATCGACAGATGAATGGATAAAGAAGATGTGGCACATATATACAACGGAATATTACTCCGCCATAAAACGAAACGAAATTGAGTTATTTGTAGTGAGGTGGATGGACCTCGAGTCTGTTATACAGAGTGAAGTAAGTCAGAAAGAGAAAAGCAAATACCGTATGCTAACACATATATATGGAATCTAAAAGAAAAAAAAAAGGTTCTGAAGAACCTAGGAGCAGGACAGGAATAAACACGCAGACGTAGAGAATGGACTTGAGGACACGGGAGGGGGAAGGGTAAACTGGAACGAAGTGAGAGAGTGGCATAGACTTATAAATACTACTACATGTAAAATAGATAGCTAGTGGGAAGCAGCCGCATAGCACAGGGAGAGCAGCTCGGTGCTTTGTGACCACCTAGAGGGGTGGGATAGGGAGGGTGGGAGGGAGACACGAGGGAGGAGATATGGGGATATATGTATATGTATAGCTGATTCACTTTGTTATAAAGCAGAAACTAACACACCATTGTAAAGCAATTATACTCCAATAAAGTTGTTTAAAAAAAAAATGAAGTATGTTAAACTGAATTTTGCTAGGGTTCAGTGATATTCTTGAAAGAAGCCAATATTAAGCTTTTGGGATGTCCATCATGTCTGTTGGTGTGATATATTTGGAAAGCCAATCATTATTTTTCTTCATGTTTATGTACATGTAGAACATTTATCTATGAAACAGATTTTAGGTAAAGAGCACTTCAGATCATTAATTTATCTTTTTTTCCTCTTCTAAATTACACTTTAAAGTTTACTTGTTTTGTTATTCCATCAATTTGTATTTTTTAATCCAAGGATGAAATTTGATGAATATTTAATTCTTAAAGGCAATTTCTACATCTTAAATTCTATGTATCTGTCTGTCCATTTACCTACCTACCTTTGCTTTGGTGGAAATATTTAGCATGGAATCACTTTTTAAAATATTTTTATAGGCTTAAGAAATATCTCTTAAGGCAATAAGATGATATGTGAGGCATTAAAAAAAACTACAATTACTTCCTATGGCAACTGAATGAGTTAAAGATGTATGGCAACTGCAGCTGTAATGGCATATATTTAGAAAGAAAACTACTTCTAAAAAAATGTCTGTTGGCAAACAAACCTAAAATAAAGTTCAAAAATGAGATATTTTATTTCTGGAAAATGTGATATCTCTGTTAACATTTGCAATGATGGATATCTGTGAGTCTTTATACTGTGAAGTAAACTATGATCAACGGTACTGCTGTCTTTTCTTTCTCATAGTGTATGCCGATTAAGGGCCTAGGATTCGTGCTTGGAGCCTATCAGTGCATTTGCAAAGCAGGATTCTATCATCCTCGAGTCTTCTCAGTGAACAACTTTCAGAGTAAGTGCCCTTTGCTTCTGTGCATATATGTGAATACACATAATATCTATCATAATTAATTATTCAGATTTTCTTTTAACCTTGTTGGAGTTAGATGATTAAATCCCCACTGGTTTGGCATTCTTTCATCACTTAAGGAGTTTTTGCTTTAGTTTGTCATCTCCAGTCCTCTGGAGTACCAACAAAAAATGTGCGGGTTTTTTTAGGTATATTTTTGTTTTCAATACATTTTAAATGCCTGGAAATACTGTAGCTACTCAGTGAGACCAATTGGGATTCAGTTATTGAGAGGTGTTGCTGCAGAAAATTCCTAAAGCTAATTTTGCTAGTTTGCTTATTTTATTTATGTTTCAATTTGTTTATATGTTAGGTCTCTATGCTACGTGAAGAAGTGCCACAGAGTTAACAGCTTAAGGCAACACAATCATATTATCACACAGTTTCAACTGATTAGCTTTTCAGTCAGAGGTTAGCTGGTTCCTCTGCACAGGGTCTCGCGGAGCCAAAATCAAGGGGTCGCCTGCGATGTGATCTGATCTGAGGCTCAGGGATTTCTTTCGAGTTCATTCAGGTCATTGACAGAATTAGGTTCCTTTCAACTGTATGTGTGAGGTCCCCATTTTATTGCTAGCTGCCAACCTGGGCTTACTCTCAGCTCCTAGAAGTCTCCTCAAGGCCTACTCATGTGACCCTTACTTTTCAAGGCTACCAAGAAAATCTCCCCGATCTGTTCAGATGGAGTCTTATATAATGTAATCATTATATAAGTCATGGGAATGACTATCCCATCACTTTGCCATGTACTGTCACTTAATCAAAGGAAAGCCTATCTCATCATATTTACAGGTCCACCATCATTCAAGGGGAGGTGATTATACAGGAGATATACAGGTATACCTCATTTTATTGTGCTTAGCTTTATTACGCATCAAAGGTATTGTGCTTTTCTACAAATTGAAGGTTTGTGGCAACCCTGTGTTGTCAGATGATGATTAGCACTTTTTCTTATGAGTAAAGCATTTTTTAAGTAAGGTCTGTATATTGGTTTTTTAGACATAATGATATTGTACACTTAATAGACTACAGAATGCTGTAAGCATGACTTTTATATGCACTGGGAAACCAAAATAATTCATGTGAATTGCTTTATTGCGATTTCACTTTATTGCGGTGGTCTGGAACCAAACCCACAATATCTCTGAGGTATGCAGGTATTCCAGAATCAAAACTTGCTCACCTGGTTGTTTTAATCTTACTCCAGAAGATGTCAAAGTTACTATTTGAATATTGATTTTTTTTACTCTACCTCTAGAGAATGCAGTGTTGCCACGTTGGCTTGTAGCCAGCTCTTGGGGATAACAAGAAGGAGTGTAGTGGAGAAAGGAGGCACAGGGTTTGGGGTTGCCAAAACTGAGGTACAGCTATCATTTAGGTAGTCATCCATAAATCTTTGTCAGTCTTATTATCGGTCTGTATAGGAATTTGCACCTCTACTGGGCATAGTTCAAAGTATACAGTGAAATTTAGACCTGAGTGTCTTCCTCTGGGAAACTTGGTAGACATTTATGGATTTTTTTCTTGTTTTTTTCTTGGAAAGCACTGTTCTTCATCTTGAGACAGTTTACACTTGACTTCTAGGTTCTGGAAGTGAGTAACATTTTGCTCTCTCCTCAGTCATAAAATTCACAGGGTTCAGCCCTTGTTCTGAGTAATAGTTGTTGTAGGCATCATTCTAAGATGGCCTCCAAGATTCTGCTCCCACATGGGCTATACAGATCTCCTCCCCTTAAGTGTGGGTGGCATCTGTGAATACAACGAGGTACTCACTCCCTTGCTAGGCTATGTTATATAGCAAAGGTGATGGTATAGTTGCTCAAGTGATTATATTGCATTAAATGACTCCTTCCCAGACTGGAGAGAGATTCTAGTGCCAGCTTTGAAGAAGTAAATTAGCTTGTTGTGAGAGGGCCATGTGGCTAGGACCTGAGGGTGGCCCCTAAGAGCTAAGGCAGCCAGCAAGAAAACAGGAACCTCAGTTGTATAAATGCAAGGATCTATAGGTTCTTCCAACAGTGTGAATACATTTGGAAGAGGACCTGGAGCTCCAGATGAGAATATAGCCTGGCCAAAACCTTGGTTTTAGTCTAGTGAGACCCTGAGCAGAGAGCCCAGCTTCACTGTGCCAGACTTCTGATCAACAGAAACTGGGACATAATGATAGGTGTTTTCAGCCCTAGGTTTCCAATAAGTTATTACACAGCAATAGAAAACTAATACAGTAGCAATGACGGTAACATATTTTCAGCATGGATATGATTGTGTGTGTGTGTGTGTGTGTGTGTGTGTACAAGATCATGGCAATAGCCCAGCTACTTTGGCATTCTTCACATTTATGGTCCAGACATAACATATGATTCAACACTGAAGGATTAAAGGAATAGGTTTTAGCTTATGTTCTGTGAAGGTATTTTGTATCTGGTTTACCCACATTTGTTCTCAGCTCCCACTATGTGACTGAAATAAAACATTTAAATATTGTAGAACTAGAGAATGACTATGCCATTTGCTTATAACACCACCAGGAGAAACTAGTTAACCTTTAACAACTTATCTTTATTTAATTTGCATACTCCTACTTTCCTCCTTATTTTAAAAGCCAGTGTTTTTCACTGGACCTACTCTCTCTAAGAAGGGGCCGCTTCTCTGCATAAGGCTAATAACTTGCATGTTGTACACACAGCAGCTGTGGAAAAGAGGCCACAGTTTTCAGAAAGATGAGCTATATTTGGGCATACCTGTGATTCAGCTTTGACCTCAGCACATACTTAACTAGAACTGGCCTGCCTCAATGACAGAACAGAAAGCTAGCTACATGTTATAATTTGAAGTCAGTAAAGTGCTCTTTGACCAAAAATATCTGTCCTGATGGCCTTGCCAGGTTGCATGAAAATCTAACAGTGTTCATTCCTTGTCCTAAGGACTAGGAGTTACAACTCAGTAGGGTATTCTACCAAGGGCTATCCAACCATTTAAAAAAATTTTTGGTTTACTATTAGAATTATACTACATATCTCTGTTTTAATATGTTAAGTTTTTTTTCTTTTTTTTTTTCTTTTTTTTTTTTATAGTTTGGCAATTTCTTTAAATTTATTTATTTATTTTTATATTTTACTTTTGGCTGTGTTGGGTCTTCGTTTCTGTGCGAGGGCTTTCTCTAGTTGTGGCAAGCGGGGGCCACTCTTCATCGCAATGCGCGGGCCTCTCACTATCGCGGCCTCTCTTGTTGCGGAGCACAGGCTCCAGACGCGCAGGCTCAGTAGTTGTGGCTCACGGGCCTAGTTGCTCCGCGGCATGTGGGATCTTCCCAGACCAGGGCTCGAACCCGTGTCCCCTGCATTAGCAGGCAGATTCTCAACCACTGCGCCACCAGGGAAGCCCTATGTTAAGTTTTTAATCATAGTATCCAGGCAATTCATATGGGCAGTCGTTTTCATATATTCTTGAGGTGGTTACTGTGAAGTAAGGAATGACCACATGTATCCCTTGGGCCAAAGGTAAAGAAAGCATCGAAGACCCAATAAATGAGATAATATATGCAAAACAGCTAGCATAGTACATGGCACATAATAAGTATTCATAGATATAGTTAAATAAGTGAATAAGCAAACACATATATAAACACACATCAGTGATACATGTAAAGAGAGACTCCTTAACTACCATTGGTATTTAGTACTTTGTCTCACATATTTTATTATATTAGGATAGCCAATTTTTTAAACTAGAATTCTTAGAGAATGAATTCTACATGGATCAGAAGGAAGATGGGACAGCAAAAGTCTGTAACAACCAGTGCTGCGTTGAGAAGGACAATACAAAGAAGACTTGGGAGTTAAAGGCAACAGGAGGAAACCTGTTGCTTGATAGGGAAAATGGGATATAGAAAACAGAAAGGGATGCCTCTCAAAGGTAAAATTTACTTATTTATAGCTGTGAATCTAGAAAAAGACCTGAAATTCCCACATATAGTCTTGTATCCCATTTGGAGAGAGAAGCTAAGATGTGGTGTTGGTCTCTTAGAGAAGATGTCAGTGTGACTGTTAAAAATCCTGTTAAAATATGAAGTGATTTAAAAATCTTTATTTAGACCTAGGCCCACAGTAAACAAAGGGCTTGTAAAGAACAGCAAAGATACGTTCAGATGACTTGATTTAAAACTGTGCTGACAGCCCAGAGACTGTGTTCCTGGCATCTCTCTTTAGATTGGTGGTCATAGGAGAGCTAATAGGATCTGACATCTGGATAGTAGCAGGATTTCAGAATCGCCAAGTACTGATGTGTAACTGTCTCTTCAAATCCAGGTTGTTCACTTCCAGGTTGTTGAAATACAAGCTTATGACAAGCTCATCTTCCTCAAATCCATCTGTCACAGTATGAACTCTGTCTTCAGTACAATCTCCTTTCTCTTTCATGGGACACATTACCAGCCTCTCAGTCTTACCTCTCTTGCCTTTTGGATCGGCTTCAGCTCACGTGCATTTCCAGATAAACCCATCTAACAAATGACCCACATCTAAAAGCGACAATCCCTGCTTTGCTAACTCTGTTGATGGTGGGGAAAAAATGGCCCCCCAAAAGCAGAGCTTTAAAAAATGTGTAGTCTCAGAAGAAAGAAATGGAAAACTCTTTGAAAGCAGGTACAGTATAGGGATGCTGAGCTCCAAGCAAACTGCTCAGCAAGGCTAACCTGTCTCTGGGATGCACATCTTTGTGTTGCACTTGGGTCTCACACTCCCCATCCCTCTCCTGTTTCATGACTGGAGAGCTGGAGATATTTGGCTTTTTGCACACTAAGTCCAGTATCAGTCTCTAGTCTAATCCCAAACTTGGAATGGATTAAAAGAGCTTCAACATCATATTCTCATAATCAACATCATTACTTTTGCTCTTGGTCTTACTTAAGCCTTGTGACCTGGTTCTAATCACTTTACTCCAGTTGTAGTAGCAAAATTCTCCATCTAACTGCCTGGGCCTATACTTTTGTCTGTCATTTGCCTAATTTTCAGTTTTTACATCTTCTTTCATTAGTCCTGTTTATAGGGATTGGAGTCCAGGCACTAAATGTCTGGCAGATAATAGGGTCACTTGCCAGTGGAAGAGTTCCCAGTGCCGCCAATCTTCTTGGGCTATTGACTATCTCATTTACCTTGTTTGTCTTTAACTAGTTCTTTTCAATTATTGGAACACTCCATACCATGTTGGATTTCCCTGGTTGCTGATCTCAGAGCTGAATTTCTACCATAGTTTAATATAATAATTAAGAGCATAGTCTTTGGAATAAGTCTAATTGAGGTTTGAATCCTGGCTCTATTACTTACTTGCACTGTGCTAAATTATTTAACTAACCTAAACTTCATTTATGCCATATATAAGATTGGGATAATACCATCTGCTTTATAGAATAAATAAGGATTCAATGATGTAATGAATATAAAGTTCTAATCATAGTAGTTGGCATGTATTAAATGCTCAAAAATATTGTTACTTTTATGATAACTATTGGAAAGCTTGTGTTTATTCTGCTTACCCCTTTCCTCAGATATTCTGCCCATTTTCATCCCTTCCGTCTAGTATTTGCTCCACTTCCCAGCTGAGGAACACATTTTCAAGTCCCAGAGTTTTTCAGCTTTATCCTTAAAATGGACCCTGCTATGAGATATAATACTCAGTCTTCTCAAAGTCTTCCTTCTCCCCTACCAGCTGAAATTTTACTGTGTTAGATTTTCCCTTAGGTATTTCATTCTTTTCATTTGTTTACATTATTAGACTGCTAATTAGAGATTCACTTGTGTTAACAATCAGCTTCCCCCAAGTATTAAAAAACCTCTGGCAGGGGAATTGGACTGTCAATCATTCATACATTAGCTCATTGTAGTAAGCGGAATAGTGCCCCCTAAACCCCAAAAGATGTACATGTTCCAGTTTTCACAGCCTGTGAAAATGGTACTTCACATGGCAAAAAGGGACTTCTCAGATGTGATTAAATTACAAACATTGAGATGGGGAGATTATCCTGGATTCTCCAGGTGGGTCCAGCCTAATCACATGAGTCCTGAAAAGCAGAGAACCATTCCCAGCGGTAGTCAGAGACAGATGTAAGGACACAAGGAGGGACGCTTGAGAAATGCTACATCGCTGTCTTTGAAGATGGAGGAAAGGGTCCTCAAGCCAAGGAATGGAGGTGGCCTCAAGAAGCTGGAAAAGGCGAGGAAATAGCGTCTCTCCTGGACCCTCTGGAAGAAAATGCAGCCCTGCTCACACCTTGGTGATAGCCCAGTGAGACCCATATCAGACTTCTGAGCTATAGAAATATCAGAATGAATATAACTGTAGTTGACTCTTGAACCACACAGGGTTAGGGGCACTGGCCCCTGTGAAGTTGAAAATCTGTGTATAACTTTATAGTCGGCCTTCCTTATCTGTGGTTCCACATGCATGGATTCAGCCGACCATGGATCATGTAGTACTGTAGTACATATGCAGTGAGAAAAATCCACGTGTAAGTGAACCTGCACAGTTCAAACCTGTGTTTTTCAAGGGTCAACTGTATTATATTTCACGTAAGAAGCAGTATAGACTTGTGTTGTTTTAAGATACCAAATTTGTGGTAATTTGTAATAGAAAACCAGTACACTCAGTATGTTTGGTTCCCACTCAGCATTCATTCCAGTGTTCACAGTAGGCCATATGTTTTTTCTAGAGGAAACTGTTCATAATTGCAAATGATTGCTGACTTAGACAATTTATAATCTAGCAGGCTCTTTGTATGAGGATGGCCTTTGAGTCAGACAGACGGATTTGAGTCTTATCTCCATTTACAGGAGACTTGGGAAGTTTCTCATATATTCTGAGACTCTCCTCTTATTCATACATCAGGAAGAGTGAAATCTATGCCCTTGGTAGTTATGAGGAGTAATTGAGATAACATGATATCCCCTAAATTATAGTGATTATTATATTAAAGCGAATATGGAGAATTTAGTCTTTTTATTTATAGTACTTATGTATTGGGTGTTGTGGGGATTGAATAAATAGTCCATAGGCAAAAAAAAAAAAAAAATCCATTCATGTTTAATAATTTTATAATTCAAATCAGAATTGTTCCAAGATCTGTCTAAGGTGGTATTTTTGTCCAAAGAAAAATACTACTACAGTCACTTATAAGAAATAAAAATCTAGAAGACAATAGAAAAGTGAATATAAGATGTATATGTAAGCATACAGAAATACAGGGAAAGATTGACTATATTCATAGTGAGGAAATATAAATTAAAAATTTTTTGCACTGGGCTTCATTTTGAGCTTATTGTTACGGCTAGCCATTCATGATATAAGTGCATGAAAGTATATTAGCTAATCCTGATTTTAGGATATGCAAATATATATTCATGTCCTAACAGTAGCAATCTTTTTGGACAACAGTGTAAGCATAACCACAGTTTGCTAACTGTTTTCTCCTCATGAATATTATACACATTGAACCAAATATGCACAGAAATCTCCTGAGTGTGTTGGAGCTACTCATGTGCATGTACCTATTTCCACTTAATTTTTGGATGTGATTTTATCAAGCTGGAGACTGGAGGCAGATTACTTCATCATCTTAAACAGATGAAATAATGAACAAATACATCTTCCCATGGTTAGCTCATTGCAGCATTTTAACTCCAAACATTGATGAATACGTTCCCTCCAGTTCTAATGAAAAATCAGATATGTGTATGGAAAAGAAGATGATGTTTACCCTAATAATGATTTCAGATGAGCATTATGTCTGACTTGATTCTTTGTTACTTCCAGCTGAGTTATGTTCATTGTCTGAGACTCATCTTTTTCTCTCATGCCTGTTGAATGGAAAGAAGAGGGGTCTGTGACATATAAACACATGGGGCTGGTCTTGCAAAGGTCCAAGCTCTAAGCTTTTTCTGCCTGAACCAGTTCCTAGCACTGAGGGCCACAACACCTCCAAGAAGGGACCTCTGATCAACTGGTTTGTTGATTGGTTTATGTGTCTGAAAATCCATCTGTCAAAAATATTACTGGGCACTGCTTCTGTGCCAGACATTGTTTAGAACTGGAGAAAAAGAAGTGAGTAAAAAAGCGAGGTTTCTAAGCTTCTAGGACAGACCCATTATCTTCCCAGAACATATTGCAATACCCGCAAACAACAAATGAGGGCAATCTTGAGTAAAATACAACTCACTGTCCAATATTAGTAAATTAGGTCAAATGTAAGAGCTTTAAGGTTTAACAGGCTTTCAAGGGTAGGTATGGTTTCTATCCAGATACTCAAATGTCCGAATGTTGTGTTTTTGCTATTGTGAAAACACAAGTTTATACTGGCACTTAGGTGTCTTAATCAACAAAACCCTTAATACAATAGTGATATTTCTACATAACGTTTATACTATGAAGACCTGAAATATATAACTTCTGCTTCAATCCACCCTCCCCCCTCAAACTCATTCCTCATTCTTTTCTAAATCAGAAACTCAGTGTTTTTCTTCCATAAAATATAGGAAGAAAACTTTCTGGGGTACATTTTGAAATATGTGCACAAGTTGTAAAAAAGGTAAATACATTTTGATGTACCAGTTTGACACTTCTATAATTTATTCCCAGGGGGGTATCAATCTAAGAGATTAAGAAAGATGTATGCTTTTTTTAATAAAAAAAAAATAGAGGAGGAGGAGCAGGAGAAAAGTTCCCCTTTAATTTGTTCATTTGTTAAATCTTCAGAAAAATTTTTAAAAACTAGTATTTTAAGAAAACTTCTGAAAAGTTTTAGTGTTTCATCAGCAGTGACTGAAATTACCACTTGGATTTTTATGACAAATGAAATTTCTCAATGTATACACAATGTAATTTTATTTTTCTTTTTGGCAGCCGGCATTCAAATAGAATTTTGCCACATAAGTTTTCTAATGTTACCTTCTAATTCCGTTTGCAATTCCCTTCAAAGGAAAAGGATGGTATTACCTTGTTAAAGGAAAAAGTTTAAGATATTTCTACTTAATATTGTGTGTAAGGACAACTTTTAATTAATGAGTAATACAGTTTATTCTTTGCTGAACTTTTTTGTGGAAACAGGTATGGCTAGGTAGGAATGACAGCACTATTTTTTTTTTTTTAACATCTTTATTGGAGTATAATTGCTTTACCATGGTGTGTTAGTTTCTGCTTTATAACAAAGTGAATCAGCTATATGTATACATGTATCCCCATATCCCCTCCCTCTTGCACCTCCCTCCCACCCTCCCTATCCCACCCCTCTAAGTGGTCACAAAGCACCGAGCTGATCTCCCCGTGCGATGCAGCTGCTTCCAACTAGCTATCTATTTTATATTTGGTAGTGTATATATGTCAGTGCTACTCTCTCACTTTGTCCCAGCTTACGCTTTCCCCTCCCCATGTCCTCAAGTCCATTGTCTATGGGAATGATAGCACTGTTAACTGAAATTCAGATTTCATAAAGTGATAGGATGTCTAAGCACATTATTTAAAACTGTATCTCATTTTTTTTTGGTTATTTTGAATTGTCTAATTTATTTCAATAGAAGATTTTTTAAAATCCCCAAATGGGGTGAAATATTTAGAAAGGCATTGTTAATAGTGTTAACTACCCTAATCTTATTAGAATATCATAAGCAGTACACAATTTAAAAGAACAGCATAAAAATGAAGGACTCACTAAGAAATAATCTTTATTTCCTGATTTAATGATGTAAAGTATTGCACTTTATTATTTCATGCAAAGAATGTAGCCAACAGTAACATACAGGTATACAATTTAGTATTTATTATATGCATTTAATATACATTATTTTTCAACAGCTGTATGTTTGCTGTATGGTACATTCTTAAAAATATGCTGATCATAATTTGTAAAACAAAAACCTTACAAAACTCAGCAAAATTTGCAAACTGATCAGAAAAGTGTTTTGGGAGACTAGAAAAAATACTTTTTTGTTTAATCGTGTTTCAGATCAGCGACTAGAGATGTGGCACCTAAATGTAATGCATGATCCTGGATTTCATCCTGGATAGATAATAGCTACAAAGGACATTACTCTGAGAATTGATGAAATTTTAATATGGACTATTCATAAAAAAAAATTCATCAATATTAAGGTTCCCAACTTTGATCATTGTAATGTGGATTTGTATGAGGATGCTCTTTTCTCAGGACATACAAGCTGAAGTGTTTATAGGTAGAGAGATACAATATCTCAAATGGTCCAGAAAAAAATAGTATACATATACATTTTTAAACATCTGTTTTATATTGAGAACATATGAATAATAAAGTAAATGCTATAGAATGTAAATAATTAGTGAATCAGGGTAAGGAATATATAGGATTTCTTTTTTATATTTGATAAATTAGTTACATTTTGTAAATTTAAGGTGTACAGTGTGTTACTTTGATACATTTATATATTGTAATATGACTGCCATTGAAGCAATATTTATCACATTACATCATTATAGTACAATATTATTGTCTGTATTCATTGTACTGTGCATCAGATTTCTATGGCTTATTTACTACTCCTTACAAGTTTGTAGTTTTAAACACCATCAATTTTAACCCCCCACCTCCTATAGCTGGTAACTACCATTTTACTCTCTGTGTTTTACAGGTTTGACTTTTTTAGATTCCACATATGATTCTATATTAGTGATATCATATAGTACTTGCCTTTTTCTATCTGACTTATCTTGCTTAGCATAATGTAC
Organism: Eubalaena glacialis; assembly: GCF_028564815.1. Taxonomy (NCBI): domain Eukaryota; kingdom Metazoa; phylum Chordata; class Mammalia; order Artiodactyla; family Balaenidae; genus Eubalaena; species Eubalaena glacialis. The sequence goes on along the minus strand of NC_083717.1, from coordinate 11,019,996 downwards.
TCAAGGTCCATTCATGTTGAAACAAATGGCAGGATATCCTATTTTCTTGTGGCTGAGTAATATTCCACTGTGCATATATGCCACATCTTTTTAATTCATTTATACGGATTTCTTGCAGCTATTCTGTGCATTTCAAATTATATCAAATTAAAAGCTACAAAAATAGAATTTTCACAGTTTCAGAGGTCTAAAAGTTTTCAGTAATTGTAGCATTGGTGGGTTAATTAGGCCTTTGGGATTTGGAGCAAAAATTTGCTTTGTTGCTCATTGCTATCTAGAGGGTCCTGGTTTTAAATATTTATGTTTTTATTATAAAAATATTACATACACATTAAAGAAACTTTGGAATGTATAGAAAAGTAGAATTTAAAAGGCATTTGAAAATCTATTGGTCATTTAATTCTTTAAGTTTATAGTTTTTATACAAAAGTCTATATATATATAATCTTTCTAAAACTTGGTATAAATGTCCAGAGGTTATATGTTTTTCTGATGTCAGTGTAAAAAAATTAAGCAAATAGGTTAACATACTGTTTACGAATTGTCACAATTTATCTTGATGGTCTCCTGTTTACAGGTGAATGTTTTAGATTCACCAGTGCTCCTGTGGAGCTACTGTAACCTTCTCCCTATGCCCTCTATAGTTTTGCTCAAGGCAGCATATTTGATCACCCATATAATGAACGGAAAACCTCCTGTTGCCAAAGTTAATAGCTCTTCATATTTGTCATTTGTCTTCAGGAAGTATTTGTTTCATCTGAAAGTTCCAAGTATCATCTTTGTTTTTAAGCTTTAGCAAAGCAGATTGGGATTCTGTGCATGGAGGATGTTTCAAGTTGCTCAGAATCAAATTATCATCCAAGATGATTTCTAAACAGTAATATTAAGTAATAGCTTATATTCTTAATGTATCTTTCTAGTTTATGTCTAGCATCTTGAAAAATATAATTTTTATGCATAACTGGTTTGAGAACACAAAGAAAGATTTGAGTTGAATGTTATTTTCAACTATACATTCGTATTACAGGTCAATTAATTTATTCTTTTGAGAGATCACTTTTATCATTATCAATTATTTCCTGTCTATCCAGTATGTATAAATTACTGTGTTCAGTGCTGAGTATATAAAGAGGTATATAAATCACAGTCCTGTTCTCTAGGAACTTAAAATTTTAAACCATCATAAACTTAAAGTGCCATTCAGTAGATTAACAAAAAGCCCATTATTATTATCATCTAGTAGTAGTGTGATTTCTACTGACTGCATGTATTCTCTTGTTCTAGGTAGAGAACTTCAGCATAAATTAATAAAATATTTTTGGAACCGGAAGATTATTTAATCATGCTTTGCATCCTACAGGAAACAGTTAAATGTAAAAAGCTCTATCCTTAATTTTAGCGTTTTTGAGCTTTAGAAATCAAGTCTCTGACTTTCAGCTTTGCTTTCTCTCCATTTTAACACTTTGTGTCCCTTATAGAATCTCATGATTTTTCATAATCAAATAAAGTGAAGGCAGTTATTAAAGAGGAAGTTTCTCATGGCAGCACTTCACTGTTTGACATTTGTGAGTTGATCTTGTGATTATTTTGAGCACAAAGAATAAGGTGTTATCATAATTTATCTTCTAACAAATTGCTTTTTATCCGTGAATATTGAAACACTCATTTAACCAGCATAACTTAGTATTACCTGTATCAGGAAATATAGAATTGTTTGGAATTATGTCAATTTACCACCCTGAATCTAGCTATTACTATTTCAGTAGACATAATACCCGTTAGCTATTATTTCAGTCCTACCTGAGGAAGATAATGGGCTTCTCTGTGGTATGTCCTGTACTCATGATCGTATTTTATAACCCAGTATATGTTGGGTCTTTTGCAATTTTAATCTAGGTTGGGAAATAAAAATATAAAACCATAGTCTTATTTTAGAGAGTTCACAGTTTATTTGGGTTCAGCATATGGATGTGTGGAACTCTAGCAGTAAGCACAGCAGAGGGACACAGGCAATTAAAGAGAGTCATAACGGCTTGGAGCAGCAGGAAGGGACGTGAACAGAGACAGAGTGGATCAGGCGTGAAAAGTTCTCTGTGTTGGTGTGGAGCTCGAGGTGATAGAGAATAATGGTGAAGAGAATAATGGGGCAGGGTAGCTGCATTTGGACAACAGGGATGAGCTCTTCAACAGACTGTCTGAGATTCTTGTGTTCCTGAATTCCACCTCCCATTCTCTGCTTCAACAGGTTGAATCTAAACAAGTAACAGTCCCTCCAGTAAATCAGAATTGAAGGATATTGTGATCACTGTGAAAGAACCCTGGTTTATGCGCAAGAAAATATGCCAACGTAGGGGGGCCATAATTAGGAAAAAGAAAAATGTGCAACGAAATTGGGTTAGTGAAAGAAAGAAATATATATCTTCCTCTCATATGCAGAAATGGTATATAAGTCTGATTTAGGAATAAGATTTTCTAGTAAAAGAAAGAAGGAAAGAAAAGAGAGCCTAATTAAAATATATATATATATTGAATTTAATTATATACATTTAATATACACAAAATAAATTTCACAGAGAATGTACTCCATTTTTAATTGCAGGAGAAACTTTTTTCTTTTTCTTTTTTTTTTTAATCCTTGGATATGTCTTATGAAAAGGAAACAAATAACTAAACCCAAATGTTTAGAGTGTTGCAGAATGCCTATGGGTCTTTGACAATACTCTAAAAATATCAGTTGTTGAATTTGGCAAAGTCTGAGAAGAGAAACTGTTTTGCCTTTTGTTTTTTCCTAACATGAATTTAAGGTTTTTCCTATGGTGATGACTTAAAGCTCATTGAGCCTCCTATTTGGATAGTTTGATCAACCTAGTTTATTAGAGCATCTCGCCATACTGTGATTTGGTTACAATCTGTATAATAGGGATCTGGAGAGAGTTCTACTCGTTATTTTTTTTTATATAATTAATTTATTTTTTATTTTTTGTTTTGGCTGCGCCATATGGCATGCGGGATCTTAGTTCCTTGAACAGGGGTGGAACCTGTGCCCCCTGCAGTGGAAATGCAGAGTCCTAACCACTGGACCACCAGGGAATTCCCCGGGTTCTACTCTTTAAGTGTGATAGTTTAGACTGGGAGTAATTCATTGCATTCTCTACTATCTTTAAGAAACGGATTGAGACATCGTATTGTAAAAGAAAGAAAAGGACCACAGGCAAGAAGAAACTACTTCTGCAAAGTAATTTGCTTTGTAAACATGTAGGAAAGTGTTTAACAACGTAATTAGAGTTGTCTGTGAGATCTACTAGTCCTAGGCTTGCTGACCTCTCTAAGTCCAGCTTATGGTCAGCACGTTCTTCAAATCTAGGGGACACCATTCAAATTGTATTCTATATGACTTTGGCACTTAGAAGCCATCTTTTGTGTGTGTGTGTGTGTGTGTGTGTGTGTGTGTGTGTGTGTGTGCTCTGCATCACAGACTCTTGATGTACCTCAGATTTTAGCTACCTGTTGGGTTCAGAAGGACTATTTCATAAAACAAAGATTTTCTATACATACTTTTTCTTTACTACTTTAACTTTTGTTGTGGTTCTGTTTATGGTAGTTGGTTTATTTGAAGAGTGTTTGCACTTGGTAGGAATCACCGTCCTTTGTTACAAATGTCCAATGTCTGTAAAACCATTACTTTTAAAATATTTTGCCCATTTTTTCATCATTTCTGATGAAAAAGTAAATTCAATCCCCATTCTTCCATCTTGGCCCGAAGGGGAAATCCTGACCTCTGTCTCCCACATCTGTTCTTGGAGCCCTTGACATTTTTGTCAGCCTCATCAGACCATCTGAATCCTTGACAATTTTCTTAATCTTTCTCAGTACAGTGACTCTTTCTGGCTTCACTTATACGACTCTCCAGTTTTTACTCAAGAGTTTATTAATTCATTGTTTTCTTAGTAACCTAGGTTTTCATACTTCATAGATTTTGACTTGTGTGCCTACTGTTCCTCAAGTTTGTATCTGTATTACATACCTGTTTTTCATCCTTTCACATTGCCGCTTGGCCCTACCTCTTACTCTAGCCATTGCCATGACTATTTTCTGAAAGCTTTGAACAGCTTTGCATAAGTACATTTGTACTACTCTTTGCCTCAGACTGGCACCTCAGACCATACTTCTGACTTTCTGTTCTGCTGTGGGCACCACTGAAGTAATTTTTTAGGGTGCAGGAACCTGCTCTGGACTCATGAGTGCATAACCCAGAAATGTGTGGAAATTAATGACTCTGGTGGCCACCCTTGACCAATGAGTAAGGTTGATGATGGGGAAATGTTTTCCTGTTTAATCCCTTAGATTGACTCATACGCAGGAGGCTGCTGGAAGACTGAGCACCGGCTACCCCGAGGGAGTAAAGGCAGCAGCTCCATTTCACAGCCTTGTATTGGGTTTCCTCCTCCCCAGCAATGCCATCGTCACAATCCTCTTTATTTTCTCCCCTCGACTGCTTTATCCTCCCCATTCGTTTCTATGCTACTGAAAATTGTAGAAAATAAAAAAACTCTCTTGACTAGATCTCCCAGTAAATCATACCATCTTATCCAGACTGGGTTCATTTTCTGCCAAGTGATCCAACTGGTCATCTTGTGTTTAACTGCTGCCTTAATCTTTCATGTCTTCATACTCAAAACTGGCCACCTCCACACATATTCTTACCTGAGCTGTTAAGAAGTATAAGACTTTACAAGATTAGCTTCCACATTTTCTTTCTTCAGTACATCAAAATGATTTGGAACTGATTCCTCCTCTCTATAAAAAATACTTAAAATATCTTTAATATACCTCTACTTTCTAGTGTTAAAAGAAGTGACATCAATTATTAGAGTTAATTTCCCCAACTATGCTCTTGATTACCTCCAATCCTAACTTCTCAAGTCTTTACCAGTCTTCTCAATCTTTCTTTAATTTCCAGTGCCTCCTTTTGCTGACTATAGCTATGTTCAGATCTCACCTGTAATGGAAGAAAACAAAACACAAAACCAAAATCCTTTTTTTTGACCCCATTATTATTATACCTATTAACCATGAGCTTTTCTTGCCTTTTTTATTCAATGGAACATTTACTGAAACAGTATTCTATTTTATTACATATTTATTCCTTAAGCCCTGACAACCTAATTTCAATCTCTACCACTCTGCAGAAACTACTGTCTTAAAGGTCAGTGAATGATGAAATAATCATTAAACCTCATAGTCTTTCCTCAGGCATCCTCTCTGGTCACATTCCAGCATGTTCCAGTAAATTCCAGTTTTCTTCTATGACATTGTGAAAACTTCTACCTATTTAACTTCTTCCTCTTTGCAGTTCCTGATCAATACCTTATCTACTCCCAGAGTTCTCTGTTAAGTTCTTTCACTGACACTGATTCTTCTCCTACACTCCATTCTTGTATTATTTCTCATTTCTTATTGTATATTTCTCCTGGACAATGAGTTGGATGTCAAATTTAACTTGTCTGCAATGGAGCTTATCATTCCCACTGACTCCCTTCATATCTCAGCTGTTTCTTGTAACTTCCTTGTTTTTGAACAGTAGTGCCTTTCTTTAAGACACCAGTGGATTCCTAATTCCTCTTTGTGTCTCCCATATTTGGAGAAGAGAAAGCAAGGCACTGCGATTTACATACATTATGTCATTTAATCCCCACAGCAATTCATATTTCATATATAAATAAACTAAGACCCGAAGTGGTAGGGTGAGTTGCCTAATGTCTCAGAGCTGTCTAGGGATGGGAACCATATCTGCTGGACACTGAAATTCATATGCTTTTCAGTGTGTAACAGAATGAAGACTCTTAAACAGCAGTGTATCCTGAATCAACAAAGAAATATTCAATTATGTTTGCTATTGTATTTATTAAGGAAGGAATGAAGACAAAAATACATCTTAGAAAGACTGTGAACCTTCAACAGGAGATGAAAGTAATAAAGATTTTCTGTTGAACTTTGTGTTATTAAAATGGTGTTAACCAGAATAACTCCTTTCCCAAATTCCTCAGTCAAAGTTGTGTTATACACTGAGCTGTATGGTTCTGTTATATACTAAACTGGGTATATATTTACTAATGTCTTTCATGTTGAGGTCAAGGTTAGAAATAGGTTTGGGTTTTTTTTTTTTAAGTATGTATTATTAATTAGATATTTATCAGTGCTAAACTCAACTCAACATTTAAAGAGAATTCTTACCTCTTGGGCTTCAGAGCTAAGTTAAGTTTGATAACTGAGACAGAAGAATCTAAAGTTAAAGGGAGATCAATAGCAGCAGTTAGTTAATAGTGTGGAAATGTCCTGTGGGTGTGCAGAGTGGGAAATTACATGAGAGCCTGTAAGTATGGATTGTACTCTGGGCAAATGATGCATCCTCATCAGGCAATTGCACACTGAACAACTGTCGATTAAGTACCATTTTATCCAATTTAGACCTAATGAACTTGGTAGACGAGATCCCTGCTGGATTAAGGAGCAATCAGAGTCTTATTTTGGGTTCTGTGCCATCTAGGTCAAGAAGTTCCCAAAGTGTTGTGTATATTTACTTGGTACAAGAATGACACAACTTTCTTATCCTTCCTTCTGTTAATTCCTTAACAAATATTTATGGAATATTATTTGTGCTATAGGGAGTTTCCATTGGTGAGTGGTAGATAGTGAAATAAAAGACTTAGAAAACTGTTCCTTGCCTCTGAGGAGTTTTAGTTCCATTTTTGCTAATTTTCCTGAATTAGTCTGAATGACAGTTTTTTTTCCTAATCAAAAGGATAAAAAGAATTTTGTTTGAGTCTAAAGACAAAGTAACTCTCTCCTCTAGCAAGAAGATTGATGAAAGGTCTTTAATAAGAGGGAAAAGGAATGAAGATGTGAGGATGTGTTTTGACTCTGTACTCAGTCTCACCTACCTCAGAGGTGCAATGACACTCGTTTTATTTGGAACTTTCAGGAAGGGGTCCGGATCACCATTTTGCAGGAAGTGCAAAGGATGTGTCAGAAGAAGCCCATGTCTGCCTACCCTGCAGGGAGGGCTGCCCCTACTGTGCTGATGACAGCCCCTGCTTTGTCCAGGAGGATAAGTATTTGCGACTTGCTATCATCTCCTTCCAAGCCCTGTGTATGCTGCTCGACTTCGTGAGCATGCTGGTGGTCTACCGCTTTCGCAAAGCAAAGGTAAACCCAGGTACCCTGGTTACCTTTCTTTTTATTATGAAAGGTACCTTTCTTTTTACTATGAACTGACCTCTTCTTTTCTTAAGCAAGTAGAATTGTTCCAAATCCCAGTTGCTTCTCTCTTAAGCAGAAGTCTTTCTATAATATGATTGGACTAGAGTGTGAAAGCTATATTCTTCAGCTTCCCAGGAGAAATAGGAATTGAAACTGTGAAACTTTATTATAACGTTTTCTTCTACAGAATGTTTCTCCCTGTTTACCCTGAAGCTCAAGTACCTCATTGCCTTAAAGGACTCTTTTACGTCATCTCTTCAGCCTCTAGAAGAACTTATTTTGCCAGTTCCCAATATACTGTTAATTTTTTCCTATGTAGAAAGCTTTGTGATATTTATTGTATTTCATTTTTATTTCTCTTAGCCATATTTGAAGAGGGTAAATGGACTCAACTGTTTCTGAGCACATTATACTTTGAAGAATGAATTTATTCATGACCATACATATTGTCTTGCATTAGTATCCCAGAATGTGATCCTGCACAGAGCTTATATGGCTTTTGAGAGAGGCTGTCCTTTGGTTCTGTTCTGAGGAATCAGAGAGTAGTGTAAGCATTTGTATGCTTCTGAGTTGGGGGTGGACGAAATGCCAAAATGTTCAGGGCAAAGCTTTCTGGAGAGCTGTCTTCAGTTGGTCACCCAATTAATTGTATGCAGCCAGTGTTGTGTCAGAATTTGTGGTTCTGTTGCTTTCAGAAACGTATTTGTGCCATTGAAAAGAAAAACAAAAAGTTTCCACCTTTTCTGAATTTATATGACCCCTTCATGTTAGCAAAGTTGTAGAGATTGGTTTAGATTACAGAACTCATTGAAAGTATAAAGTGTTCCCATTAGAAATTAAAAAAAGAAAACAACTCTCTGTGAATGGCATGTGTTACAAAGCCTCAAATTAACATTAAAAAAAAACACCTCTTTTGAGATTCTAGGAGAATGTATCCATTATGTTAATGTTATAGACTTTACTAGTTATTTTAAATAGTTTCATTAACAGAAGCATACAACAAATTAGAATCAAACTTTATATCAGCAAGAAAGTGCAAACAGGCAAATTGCTCTTCATTTAACCAATACTTGTCATTCTTTTGCAACAAAATATGTATTATATATTAGATTGTATATATAATAAAGTAGCAGGCAAGTGGAATTGGGAAATATCTAACCACTATTACCTAGATAAAATTAATTGCTTGTTAAAAAGCCTATCACTGGCAGAGCAGGTAGAATTGAAAGGTCTATTTAATAAACTGCTCTGAAGTATCTCTATATAATGTAATTCATTTACACAGTGGATATCACAAAATTCTTTATGAATTTTAATTGATTTTAATCATTAATGATTGTCGTGCTAAATTGAGTTAGTGATATATGATGGTAGAATATTACACTGGATATTAAAAAACTGAGATAGTGCTTGCTAGACCAATGTCTTAATCTATGGTAATGTTACTTAACATTTCCAAAGTTATTAACCTTTTGAATTTCCCTGCACCTTCATATGAAATGCTGCTTTACAGGGCTATCATGAGAATAGATATCTTTACATGTCATTTGGTGAAATTTCTATAGATACAAACTAGTTGGAATACATAAATTAGACATTATCTAGTTTTAAGATGGTCACCTGTTGAAGAATCAGTTGGTTTTCACAGAATGTGACATAAGGGGGAGATATTTTTAGGAAAGAAGTTTAAAAAGTCAGTGAACATAGATCTCATACAGTGAGAAAAGGAAACATTTGGTGAAATTTTCTCTTCCGATTTCAATTACCAAAAGCAATGGATTAATTGTAAAAGCGATAAACCGTTTCCAGGATAGAGATTGCATATTTAGGGCATGTAGACTTTGGCTTTGCTTTTTAAAGTTTTCACATGTCTTTGCAACATTTCCTTGGATTAAGCAAAAAACTGATGACCCCTCTTGGAGCAAAGTTGATGTTTTCCTTATGCGTTTCCCATTACATTCTTTACCCACTGATAATTAAAAGAACAAAAACCACATAATCTGTCAATGTACATCTATTCTGACAAAAGAGAAAAAAACCTTAGTTGCAGTATAGAAGTAGTGTAACATTGTGGACAAGTGTGCAGACTCTGGAACCAGATAATTTAGTCTAATTATGAGTATTTTAAGTTAAATGAGGTTTGCTCACGCCTAAAATATCAACTCTGCAGTTGGTAGGTACCAACAATCATTGGTCGAAGGTTAGTTTAACATTTTATCATTTTAAACAACACAAACTAGATTCTGCTATATTTTGGAGTGAGGCTGGTGATACAGTGCCACAAAGAGTAAATTAAATTTTACTCTGCACAAACATTTAGGGAAATAGCTATATACATTTGTCTTTGGGCCCTGGGTTAAAGATTAAATCTGTCAATAAACTGTGAGTGATTTTAAACCCAGTAAGTTCTTCTAAAGCAACAGCAGTTTTTACAACAGTATTTTAAAGATTCTGAATATTAAATATTTGGAACTTATTTCTATTTTTATTTTTTTTACCAAATATTATGACAAGTCACATCTTTTACTATTAGCTATTCTGAAGAGAGAGCATAGTTTCTTACAGCTTAATAATGTGAAGTGTTAGTACAATTTATTTTCAAGTGAAAATTTGAAAGAAAAGAAGGTACACTGGAAGGAACAGCAGCTTATTCCACTTCTGAAAATAATCTTTTGCTTGATTTATTCTTAGTAAATTTTAGCGTGTTTTCTTTGAGCTTAGTGGTTTGTAAAAAATAGTGATAGTCATTTTTTAAAGTGAACATACTGCAGTTTGTATTTTCCCTTCCAGGCCTGTAACAGTTCTTTTTTTAAATTAGAAATTAATTGACAAGTGATTTTATAACTGCTCATTTTTGGTTTGGAAAATTAGATGTTTTAATGTAGAGTGTGGCTGAAATTCTACTAGGCTAATTATGATGTTTTAATGCTTATTTTGGTGAAAAAAAAGGGAGATATATTACTTTTTTATTGTGGTAAAATATACATAACATAAAATTTACCATTTTCTACCATCTTTAAGTGTACAGCTAAGTGGCATTAAGTACATTCACATCACTGTGCAACCATCACCACTATTCATTTCCAGAACTTTTGCATCATCCCAAACCAAACTCTGTAACCATTAAACAACTCCCTAGTCACCTAACCCCTGGTAACCTTTATTCTACTTTCTGCCTCTATAAATTTGTCTTTTCAGAGTACCTCATATAAGTGGAATTATACACTATTTGTCCTTTTGTTTTTGGCTTATTTCACCTAGCATAATGTTTTAAAGGTTTACCTATGTTTTAGCATGTATCAGAACTTCATTTCTTTTAATTGATGAATAATATTCCATTGTGTGTATTTACCACATTTCATTTATCTGTTTATCTGTTGAAAGAGTTGTTTCTACCTTTTGGTTATTGTAAATAATGCTATTGTGAACATTGGTGTACAAGTATTTGGTTGAGTCCCTGATTTCAGTTATTTGTATATAACCTAGGAGTAGAATTGTTGAATCACACAGTCATTCTGTGTTTAACTTTTTGAGGAACTACCCAACTGTTTTCCACAGAGGCCAGACCATTTGATATTTTCACCAACAATTCATGAGGGTTCCAATTCCTTCAAATCCTCATTAACACTTGTTATTTTCTGTTTTTGTTTTTGTTTTATAATAGCCATCCTAATGAATCTGAAGTGAATTCTCATTGTGGTTTTGATTTGCATTTTCCTAGATATTAGTGGCAGTTGAGCATCTTTTCATGTGCTTATTAGTATATCTTCTTTGCAGAAATGTCTATTCAAGTCTTTTGTTTACTTTTGAATTGGTTGGTTGTTCATTGCTGAGTTGTAGGAGTTCTTTATGTATTCTGAATATTACACTTATCACATAGATGATTTGCAAATATTTTCTCCCATCCTATGGGTTGTCTTTTCATTCTCTTGATAGTGTCCTTTGATGCGCAGAAGTTTTAAATTTTGATAAAGTCCAATTTACCTACATTTTCTTTGGTTGCCTGTACTTTTGGTGTCATATCTGAGAAATCATTGCCAAAGCCAATGTCATGAAGCTTTCCTGCTGTGTTTTTTTTCCTAGGAGTTTAATAGTTTTAGGCCTTATATCGGACTTCAATCCATTTTTAGTTAATTTTTGTATATGTTGTAAGTTAAGAGCCCAACTTCATTCTTTTGCATTTGGATGCCTAGTTTTCTCAGCACTATTTGTTGAAGAGAATATCTTTTCCCCATTGTGTGGTCTTGGCACTCTTATCAAAGATCATTTGACCACACACGTGTGGGTTTATTTCTGGGCTCTCTATGCTGTTCCATTTGGTCTGTGCCTTTATGTCAGGATCACACTGTTTTGATTACTGTAGCTTTGTAGTAAGGTTTGAAATTAAGAAGTGTGAGGCCTCCAAATTTATTCTTCTTTTCAAGGTCGTTTTGGGTCCCTTAAGATTCATGGAATTTTCATGAATTTTAGGATGTGTTTTTCTATTTATGGGAGGGAGGTGCAGCATAATACATGAAAAGGAGTAGGATGGTTAGAAACCAAGAGCTAGTACCTTCAATGAAGCTAGCTATAGGGGTATTATGGAAGTTCCATAGTGGTTTACAAATTTTTTTCTTAAACCTTGTTCTAATACTGGCTAACTACTACACTCAACATAAGATGATGTTATATATTTCTGTCAATTTATGGTAGACAGTATTTCCCTCAATTTCCGTTTTCCTAAGGGCTACAATGTTGATCTTGACTCTTAACCAGATATTTTAACTCTACTGAACTAATAAAATATCACACAGTATCACAACAATAATATTCTCACTCCCCTTTATTGAATATGAATGAGAAATTCGGTACTTTTACTTTTCCTCATTTCCCCCTTCCCATTTTATTAAAATTTAATCTATGATTAATTTGCATCAATTTTCAGTAAGAGCCATCATTAGTTTCAAAGGAAAAGCAGTTCTTTAATATATTTTGGCTCTCACTACATTTAAATTTATCATTTAGTCTTCTTCCTAGATGTTTATTTGGTTTAGTTGCTCATCATAAGACCTTTCCAAATGTGGATTTTTGCCTTTGAGTTCTGACTTTTGACTAATCTTTTATCATTATTAGATATCTATATCTTCAAATAGTTTGTTTGGAAAAGGGTAGTTTTGTACCTGTGTTACATCTGAACTCCCACCCACCGACTGTGGCTTTTACAGGACAGCCCCTTGGCTAGTGGGAGCACTTGGGGGTTACTGTCTTTTTCTTTTAAAGCTCTATTATTGCTGCTTCATTTATCTTTTAGAATTGAACATTTTGGACAATTTCCAGGATTGCCCACTTTTTGTCTCTTATGGAACAAAATCTCCCATCTGAATGCTTATTGACTTCTTTCTTTACTTTTACCATCATAATATGGTTCTTCTTCATTGTGTTTGCAAAAAATATGATCCATACTCTCAAATGTCAGACTGAGCTTTCTTCTGATACTGGGAAGTCTCTTGTGTGTTAGTTCTTATGTTATCTCTTCTGCTCTAGTTTTTCTAGGCTTCTCTTTTAGGACTTCCTGTTAAGTATAGGTTGGGTCTCCAGACTTTCTTTTTTAAAATGTTCTCACTGTATTGTATTTTAAGTGTTTCCTCTATGTTTTGAGAAGCTATTTAAGTTTGTCTTCTATTTTACTCTTCCAGTTTTTAGCGCTGTCTAAGCTGCTGTACCCTACCTTCGTGATATTCTAAAATCCATCTGTTTTTAATCTCTGTACAATTGTTCCTTACGTTTTACCTCTGTTTTTGCAAAGGTTTGGGGTCAAAAAGCTTGAGGCAAGTCCTAGTGATTTCATATTCTAGTTATGTGACCCTAAGGTTGCATAGTTATATACCTAATCAACAAGTCACTTAGTCTCTCTAAATGGCTTTTATCTTATGTGAAAATGGAGACATTCAAGAATTTGGAAAACAACAACAGCAATAGTGTATGTACTCTAAAATCAAGCCTGATTCATGTAGTAAGCAGTTCGGGGGGATTGAATCTACAAATAGGAACCTTATCATACTAGCTAATGTGAGATAAATTTTTTTATGTCTTATGTGTATGGAAGGACTCATTCATTGAAAGGATTTCTGGACCATTCCAAGAGTTACCAAAGGGGAAAGTATCACAACTTTTAATTCTACACTTTTGTTCTTATGGGGGAGTAAGAAGAATTAAGTAAAAAGTTATATCATTTGTAATGAAATGGTTGATTTTGTAACATGATGCCTGATATTATTTGCATAATTTTTTCTTTCCATGAAATATATTTAAACATATATATGAAGAAACTTGAAGTGCTAGGCTTGAAAGTTAGAGAAGTATAATCATGCTTTCTGAATTAACGTTCAAATGATCTTCTTTAGGACATAAGAAGCCTGAAAAGGCCCAGCCGCAACATTACAGTTAGGTGCAGGGCACGTGTGATCAAGGAAGCATACGCTAAGCGTCTCTATTCCAAACATTAATGCCACCGTGCCCAAAGTGTTAGGGCTTCACACATTTTAGTCTTGAAAGATTTCCAGGCTTTAAAGCCTTCCTATTTAAAATACAGATACTGTTTAAGTAAGATTAGTCATCGTTCTAATGATGAGTGGGACTTGAGCTAAAACACGATTGCCACCTCCCATCAGTTTATTGGAGCACTGTGTTAAAAAGGGTTCCGATGCAGCAAATGGATTTATTCTGAAAAGTGATTGTTTTATTGGCTAACTTTAGCAGCCGTAGGTATTATCAGGGAAACTAAGGACATATGTACCACATGTTTGTCGCTCCTTGACTAGGATTTCAGGCTCAGGAGACAAGTGAAGGAATAAAAACTACCGATATAGGATGTTGGAGGGCCTTTGTGGTAAGCACGGCCATAAAACCGTTTTGTCTAGGGATGACCCACTTCTTAAAGAATTATATCAAAATTCAGGGTTTCTACAGATGATGAACTGCTCTATCTATTCAAGATATAATAGATTTACTAGGAGTTATCCCATTCCATAATTTACTAGCCAGTTCTCAAGTAGTTTGAACTTGACACAGTCTGAAATGTATTTTGACAGGTGCTTTTCCCTAAATATTTAAAGGCAAGTGTATTTCAAATAGAATGTAATGCTTTCAACTCTTATTCATTTTTACTTTTCCTCTGAGGAATATGTGTGGTGTATATTAATACAAGTGCCCTAAGAAATTTGATCTTAAAAAATTACGGCCTTTATTCCAGCACACAACTTGTATCCCCCAATGTATTTTGTTAACACGAAAATATTTTATGAGCTCTGAGTAGAGCTTAGTCTCCCAGCTCAAGTTTAGAGTTTCAAATCTTTTCTTCCTCCTGTTACTGTGGAAATTATTTAACTCGTTTGTAGGTTACCTTTCCTTAAAGCTACTTTTATTAGCAGTAAGGAATGTCTACTTTTTCTGGTCACTAGGCTTTCGAATTGTAAAGGGTGAGCTTTAGGACTAAGTCTAGCATTTAAACAATTAAAACAAAATTAAAAAGCAAATTGGAGAAAAGTGTTTTGGTATGATATGATAGTGAAGGATTAACATTCTTACTCTAAAAACAAACAAAACCCTCTTAGGAATCAATATGAAATAGAAAAATATCCAATAGAAAAATAGGCAAAGAATATCCATCAGCAGTCTGTAAAACAACAACAACATAAAATATATATTCTCTATATCCCTGAGTAATAACAAAATGCAAATGAAAACAACGACATGTACTTTTATAACAATAATAATTCTCTGTGTTGGTGAAGATGTTAGGAACTAGGTGTTCCCATACATTGCTGATGGTTGTGTAAATTAGTAGAAACTTTTGGATGAGGTTTGGGATTATGTGTAATAAACATAAAAATGCACAATAGTTTCAATTCTAGAAGTCTGTACTAAAGAAATCATATAGGTGCACAAGGACTTACAAATATAGTCATAGGTGTATGTATGTGCATCAGTGCTATTTATAGTACAAACTGGGAACAATTAAGTGTTCAAAATTGGGTTAGGTCATCCATGCATTTAAATATGGGGTCATAAAAG
Organism: Eubalaena glacialis; assembly: GCF_028564815.1. Taxonomy (NCBI): domain Eukaryota; kingdom Metazoa; phylum Chordata; class Mammalia; order Artiodactyla; family Balaenidae; genus Eubalaena; species Eubalaena glacialis. Next base: position 11,004,684 of record NC_083717.1, on the reverse strand, counting down.
TGATCGTGTAGAATACTAAATGATGGGAGAAAATGGTTTTAATATAGTTACTTAGTTCATCAGCACATTTCCACCGTTTTTTTTAAGTTTTATTTTAGTACTCTCCATTTTTCATCTTTCCCTCTCTCCTTTTCTTTTCATTCCATCCCTTTCTGCCTGCCTCCCTCCATTCCTTCTTTCCATTCACCATCCATCTGCTGAGCATCTATTGAGTGCTTGGAACTATTACCCATACTGGGAATGCAGTGATGAACAGGACAAATAATATCTGTGCTCTTAAGGAGTTGATATTCCAGTGTGGGGCTGGTAGTCATAGACAATAGAAGAAAAATAAAGAAGAATGTATCAGGTGGCTAGCAAGTGCTGTGATCAGAGGGAAATATATAAAATGATAGGCTGTGACTTTGGAGTAGAATTCTTATGGCCACCATGTAAGTTGGTATTATCCTCATTTTATATTTGAATAAACAAAAGCATAGAGAATTTAAGAAACCCATTCATTGTTACTTAGGGAATCTAGGATTACCAGTTCAGGTCTGTTTGACTTTATAACTCATTTTTGCTCTTAACTACTGTGCTATACTATCTGTCATATGTTTACAGTGCAATTTTTTCTTAAATTTTAATAAGTAGACCTCGCCAACTCTGGCCCCAATGTAGTTATCCAAGTTCTAGGCCTGCATGCATTCTTCGTTTTTCCTCATACCCTTATGCCTTATCAAAACTTTACATGTCCAATGCGTCATTCTTGCTAGGTGCCTGCTAGTTAACTGAATAAATTAAGTTCTTGCGTGGTACCATTTAAATGGATTTATATGTTCCTTGTCTCTGCTCATTTGTGTTACTACACAGTTTTGCAATTTTTTTTTTTTAAGTTGACTCACAGGACACTTTTTTTTTTTGGCTGCATGGGCTCTTCATTGTGGTGCATGGGCTTCTCTGTAGTGTGGCGTGCGGGCTCCAGAGCCCACAGGCTCAGTAGTTGCGGTGCGCGGGCTTAGTTGCCCCTCGGCATGTGGGATCTTAGTTCCCCGACCAGGGATCGGACCCGTCTCCCCTGCATTGGAAGGTGGATTCCTAACCACTGAACCACCAGGGAAGTCCCCAGTTTTGCACTGTAATGGCATCCTTTAATGCTTTAACCCAAGGAGCAACTCATATGTAATGGTTTAGGGGTATGTGTGTATATGTGTGTGTGTGTATGAATGTATATGAATGTCAGGGTGGTGGTTAGGGTACATATGGGAAGAAAAATAGTTTAGCTGAAGAGATTTCTTTCTTTCTGTGCTTCTTAAGAAATATCATTTAAATAACTTCCTACTCCATCCGGTGGCAACGGTACTAATTATGAGTTACGAAGAACAGCTAGAGTGAATATAACATATTTGTGTATGCCTTAAGAGGCATAAAATGCTTAATGATTACCAAAGCTCCATTCCTCTTTTGAGGCACTTATATTTACTTATGCTTATTTCAGTGGTAAAGCCAGTTACATATTAAGTATGCTAAAAATAACTTTAAAAATTAATGTACTAGTATACTGAATTGCTTGCCAGTTGAAAAATATTCTGAGAGACCAATCTGTCTTTTCTAAATTCCTTAGATCTTCATTTTTAAAGCCCATTCAAATATCATGTAGGCAAAGTACTTTGCACAATTATAAACTAAGGCCTTTAGTAACTATTCCATGAACATTTAGCTAGATTTTAAAAGATGATTTTGATACTGGCTTGCCCATGAGAGGCTCACAATCTAATGGGGAAATGAATATAAGGAAATATAAGGTATATGAAAACAAGTACTACAGTTTGTTGAGTGCTTGGCAGGGCAGTAGGGAATAGTCATTAAGATCATAGGCTCCAGAGTCCCTTTATGTAGGTGCCTCTCCTGGCCTCACACAAAGGAGCTCCTCAACCTTAGGTTAACTTAGCAGCCTCTCTTTGTCTCAGTCTCCTTTTCTGTAATACGGGGACAATAATAATAAATCTAATAATAATGAGTCTCATAATACTAAATCTCATAGGGTTATGGTAAAGATTAAAGTGTGTGGAATGCTTATAAACTTATTACAGCTAATGACCTGTGGAAAATGCTCCGTAAATGTTAGCCATTAATAGGGGTATGTACAGAATATGACAGCATAAAAGAAGAGTGGTTGAGGGTGGTGTGAGAAGACTTCCTAGAAGATGGGACACATGGGAAGAATCTTGAAAAGTACATTTCACTGGTCAGACGGATAGGAGGTAAGAGGGACAGGCTAGGCAGAGAGACAAACATGTATGCAAAGACATTACAGAGCCCAGGATACATTCAGGAAAGTTGAAATATTTCAGTATGAATCCTGAAAAGCCTGACGAAGCATTGTGGACTTTATCCTATAGGCACTTGAGATAAATTGTTGAGCTGGCAAAGGATGTTAGACATATGGGTCTGGCACCATAGAAGCAAACTTGGAAGTCACTCACTCATTTATTCAGTGTGTTTTGAGGGTGCACTAAGTTCCCAGGTATTGTTTTTGGATAGTGAACAAAACAGGATGGTCTGTGATCCTATGATCGGAGTTCAAAATCTTGTGGGGCAAAGATAAGTGAGTAAATAAATTAATAAGTGCTGGTAAGTGCTATGAAGGAAAGTAACAGAGTAAAATGAGGGAGGATAATGGGGTTGGGGAGACTGTATGTTTAGGAGGACTTCCCAGAGTCAGTGTCATTTAATCTGAGGTCTCAAGGATAACCAGGAGGCAGAGAACAGGGACAGGAGAGTATTCCAGGAAGAGAAAAACCACGTCTTTAAGGTACCAATGTGTGAAGAAGCTTGGAGTGTTCTAGGAAGTGAAGGAGGCCAGCATGGCTAGCGAATCATAGCAGAGTGGAGAGAGATGAGCTCAGAGAGAGTCAGGTGCCAGGCATTCAGAGTTCTATAGGCCAGAGTGAAGTGTTATTTTATTTGAAGTGCAGTCAGAAGCCACTGAAGGATTTGAAGCAGAGGGATAAATGCTCTCATTTAGGTATTAAACTAATTTCTCTAGCTGCTCTGCAGAGAATAGATTAGTAAGGGGTGATGTAAAAGTGGGGGCAGTGATAAGAGGCCTATTGAATTAGTCTAGGTAAGAGACAGCAGTGGCCCTGGGATGGAGACGAGTGCCTAATTTGAGATACATTTGGAGATAGAATTGACGGGACCTACTGATGAACTTGATGTGAGAGGTGAAGAAAAAACAAAAATCAAATTTGATCCCTTCAGGTTTATAGCTTGAGGAACTGGGTAAAGAGTGGTGCTATAGGACTTCTCTGGTGGCGCAGTGGTTAAGAATCTGCCTCCCAATGCAGGGGACACGGGTTCGAGCCCTGGTCCAGGAAGATCCCACATGCCGCGAAGCAACTAACCCATGAGCCACAACTACTGAGCCTGCTCTCTAGAGCCTGTGAGCCACAACTACTGAGCCCACATGCCTAGAGCCCGTGTCCAGCAACAAGAGAAGCCACTGCAATGAGAAGCCCGCACACCACTATGAAGAGTAGCCCCCGCTCACCGCAACCAGAGAAAGCTCGCACGCAGCAATGAAGACCCAACATAGCCAAAAATAATTAAATAAATAAAATAAAAAATTTTTTAAAAAGTGGTGCTATCTACTAAAATTAAGAAAATGTGGAGACTTCCCTGGCGGTCCAGTGGTTAAGACTATGAGCTTCCACCGCAGGGGGAGCAGGTTCGATCCCTGGATGGGGCACTAAGATAACGCATGCCGTGATGCATGGCCAAAAAAATTTAAAAAGAAAAAAAAAAAAGTGAAACACTGGAAAGAGAGTGGTTTGAAGGGTAAGGGAGGGAAAAATCAAGAGTTCCATTTTGGACATAAGTTCAGCTATTGTTGCCAAGTTAGCACATAAAAACATGATGCCCAATTAAATTTGAATTTTAGATCAACCATGAATAATGTTTTAGTATTCGTCTATGACAAATATTGCATACTAATACTAAAACATCCTTTTTTGTTTATATGAGTTATTTTTCTGGCAACCCTGATGGTTAAGCCACCTGTGAGAAGTCAAAGTGGAGATGTCAGGTGGACAGTTAGATATATGAGTTGGAAGCTGAGTGCAGGAGTTTAAGTTAGAGTTTAGGAGTTATAAGCTGGGAGACATAGGAATCTAAAGCTGTGGCAATGAGATTACCCACTTAGGAAATGTACAAAGAAGAAAAAGAAGAGAATGCTCAGGACTGAACTCTTCAACATTTTGAAGAAAAAGTAAAATACAGGAACTCTTTTTGAATAATTGAGGAGTGGCCAAAGAGATTAGAGGGACGCCAGATCAGAGTCATATTACAGAATCCAAAAGAGGACAGTATGGTTTTTTTTTTTCAGCTGCGCTGCACAGCATGCAGTATCTTAGTTCCCTGACTGACCAGGGATCAAGCCTGTGCCCCCTGCAGTGGAAGCATGGAGTCCTAACCACTGGACCGCCAGGGAATTCCCAGAGGACAGGATTTAAAAGAAGGAGAAAGTGACCAACTGTGGGGAAAACTACAGAGTGATAGAATAATATGAGTGGAAAAAATATGCAGCGAATTTGGCAACACAGAGGTCATTGGCAACCTTAGCAGTGTACTTTTCTGTAATGATTGAGGAAGTAGAGAAAGCATGGTTATCTAAAACTTGAAACAATCTTACTTGGGAAGGGAGCAGAGAAATAGTGTTGGCTAGACAGTGATAGTTAAAACCATGACAAATTCTGAGCTTTCCCAGGGGAGTGTTTACAGTAAGAAAAGAAGACATTTGAACCAGTATCTTTGGAATAGATAGAAGAAAAGGAAGGAGGAAAGGGGACAGAGGAGTGAGAGGTATGAGCCAACTCCAGTAGGGAAATTTTATAGGAACGAAGAGAGAGGGACTCAAAAGAGAGGGAGTTGTTAACAGTAGCAGATAATACAGAACCACGAAGAAAATGAAGCCTAAAATAGTTTATTGCTGTACCCATGTCATGCTGTTTTAATTATGATAGTTTTACTGGGACTTAAGTGTTTGGTAGCTGGTCGTCTTAATCTTTAAAATCTTTTGGATATTTTTCGTCTCTACTCTTCCATGTTTAACATTTAGGGAAAGCTTGTCAAACTCATTGCAAAAGCCTGTTGGGATTTTGATTGAGATTGCATTTAATAGTATAAGAGTAATTGTCCAGTCATATAGAAAAATACATTATTAGGTCCTTCTCTAACAGCATTTGCAGTAAATTCCAGGTGAAAATAACTCTGTGGATTTGATGATTATGAAGTTACTGAAAACTTTTACCTGGGCAGTTTCTGAGAAGTCAGATTATAGTGGCCTCAGAGATGGATTGGACATAGAAAAGTAGAGAATATAAATATACAGCATTATTTCAAGAAGCTTGGCTCTAAGGTAAGTAGAAAGATGCTAAGACTAAACGGCCAAAGAGGAGACTCAGGGTTGAGGGAGTTTTATCTCAGAAGATGGGAACATATTTATAAACCACTAGAGAAATGAGAGAAGAGCAGTTTGAAAATACAGAGAAACGTGGAACGGGGTCCCATGAGAACAGAAGGGAAGAGGATCCTGAGTACAGGTGGAGATATTGACTTTGGACAGAAGATCTTAATTGTATCTGAGACTAGAGAAACGGTGATTCTGATGAAGTAGACATCAATAATTTGGGGTTGAGGCAACAAAGTTGAAGAAATTCTAGCTTGAACTTTCTGTCTGAGATTTGGAATAAGGTCATTTACTGAGCGTTCTTGAATAGAGTGGGGTAGAGAGTTGAGAATACTATGCAAGTTTGGCAGTAGCCACTGTAGGGGAAGGATGGGGGACGTTCAAGTGCACATAAAAGGACTGCTGAGAGCCCGGATCAAAGAGGACAGCACAGACATTTCCCTAAAGTTCTTTTGAAAGGAAGAAAAGACAGAAAGTTGAAAAGATGGGAAGTATTAGCATAGGTAGTTACGTTAACTGAATGGTTATCATTCAAGGAACTACAAATATTTTGCACGTCGCGTCTTGCTTCATGTCCATTTGTTTTTTCTTAAGTGGATTTACAAAATGATCACTCTCCAAGTTTCTTAGTACATTTACAGCATTAATATGTGGGACCATTAATTAATTTGAGAGAAATGCCCAGGAGGGAAAGAAATAACAGTAATTAGCATCTTCAGTCACAAATGGAGAAAATAATGCCTAAAGATACTCCTGAGGTCATAACGCAAGCCATTCTTTATCCATAATTAAATGAACAACATCTTCCAAATTCAATGAAAAGGGCATATTTTATTAATAGAAGACTTTAGCGTGAATATTATAGTTGTGTGGCGTCTTGACCCATTTCTGTCTCAAGCTCAGTAGCTAGTTATAGTTGATATATCCCAGTTAGAACTGAAGTCAGGGAGATTTATTTTGTGAGTTTTATTTCCTAATCCAGCAGGGATCAGCATACTATGACCTGCTGACTGTTTGGGGAAAAAACCAGAAGAGGAAGAATGTGTCATGACATGTGGAAATTACATGGAATTCACATTTCAGTGTCCCTAAATTAAGTTTTATTGGAATACAGCCACAGTTGCTTATCTGTATGTTGTTTCTGGCTGATTTCACACTGTAGTGGCAGAAGTGAGTAGTTGTGATGGACATGGAAAGCCTAAAATATTTACTATCTGGCCTTTTACTGAAAAAGTTGGCTGTCACTTAAAATACAGCACCTGCGTGGTCCAGTTTCCATCCCCACTTCTCCCATCTCTCCGTGCCTTGCTTATTGGTGCTATATATTCCAGGGGTGTTTGTCTTTTCATAAGGAACTCTTTTTTTTTTTTTTTTTAATTTATTTATTTATTTATTTTTGGCTGCATTGGGTCTTCGTTGCTGCACGCGGGCTTTCTCTAGTTGCGGCGAGCGGGGGCTACTCTTTGTTGTGGTGCGCGGGCTTCTCACTGCGGTGGCTTCTCTTGTTGCGGAACATGGGCTCTAGGCGCGCGGGCTTCAGTAGTTATGGCATGCGGGTTCTAGAGCACAGGCTCAGTAGTTGTGGTGCACGGGTTTAGTAGGGCTTGAATCCGTGTCCGCTGCATGGGCAGGCAGATTCTTAACCACCGTGCCACCAGAGAAGTCCTCATAAGGAACTCTTAAACACTAAAAAGGCTAGACCCAAATGAATGAATGTACAATGCTGGGATTGCAGGTACAGGTCAGGATGTCTGGATATATTTTGGCTAAAAGGTCACCTTGGCATCCTTTAATTCCACCATACAGTCACTTGTGTCAGCTACAAACATGATTCTAATTGGGAGCATTTGCTAGTTTCTTGACCTGCTGTTCTCTTTGTGATATACCAGGCCCTTCAGATCCTGAACTTAAAATTTCAAAACAACTTTCACAGGCAGAATGGTTGAGCAAGGTGGCGGGACAGCTAGGCCTCAATCTGCCTTTCAAACATAGCTACAAAGAGCCCAAGTCCTTTGCTTGGTTATAGGTTCTGTGGGCCTGAGGAGCGTGGCTTGGCTGCCTTGGATCATAATGTTCAATTTTATTAAAGTTTTTACTTTACCAAAACGAAATTTCATTTGGCCCATGAGCTCTTGGGCCACTGCTAATTCATGTTCAGTTTAGCTTTGTTAGTACATTCGAGGGTGGGTCTTGCTCAGCTGGAGTGCAGTGTGTGTCTCCTGTACGTTTGGAAGCCTCTTAGACTTTTCTGTATCCGTGTTCCTCAGGCTAGAGGTCACGAGCCATCCTTTGAGGGGCCTGCAGAGCTCATTTGCCTCCCCTTCCTCGTATTTATGTCTATAGTACTTTCTGTCATTTGGCTTTCTCTGTCCACCCAGATAGAATCACAGGGCTCTAAGCCACAGGGCAGGCAACCACGACAGGGAGTTTTCTTTCCATTGGAGATTTTTAGAGATGAGCTTCCATGAGACCAAGGTTCTCTCCTGTCTTCCTCTTCCACATCTATAAAGATCATGCTCTTCTTCACACACCTGTAAATATGTAACCTGGCTTCCTTGGGGGCAGAAGGTGAACCTGTTCTTGGTAGGTTTTCCTGTCTGCAATATTGCAAAGCGATGAATTTCTCTGGGACTTCCCTTCAATGCTGGATCTGAACTCTTCCTCCAGATTTTCACTCTTGTCTCTCGGCACAGATCAGAGAAGAGAAACGGACTGAAAGTGAGCTGAGCATGTGCGCCTCGGCCACCATCTTCAGGCTGGGCCTAGCTCTGCGTAACCCTGAGAGACAGGGTTAGGCTGTCTTAAGAAAAGACACTCTTGGCTGTGCCTTGAACTGGGTTCCTTTGCCATAACCAGTAAGAGAGAAAGCAGAGCCTCTCATACAACAGCTTCATTAATTGACTTGCTAGTTGATGTTTGTAGAAGAAAAGCATGGGTTTCCATTTTCCCGTTTAATTATCCATAATAGCACCCTCCCAACCGTGCCTAGGAAATGCATCTGACAGGGAGACATTGGTTTCATTTGGAAGAAAGCTGAGTTGACATGAGAAAAAGTTTAAGTTGAGGAGAAGTAGGATTCTCATCGACCCTTTTTCTCTTCCTTCTCTTGCTTTGCAAAGTCTGTGAGACTTAAATTATCTTTATAATGCTATAATTAGCAAAGTGACAATTTCTTATTTATCACAGATCCTAGAAATATGCAGAATTTTTGAGAAATTGTAATGTCTTTAAAGCTTGTTTGCCGATTCTAATGACTTGCCAGTTTATTTTATTATTTCTCCATAAAATATTACTAAATTTAAATATAATGCTGTTTTATAATACTACTGAGGGCTCTTAAGGATATATGTTATTTTCTGTTTCAGAATGTAATATTCAGATAGGATCATTTTTGACATTTCAGTAATGCAGTCAATTTTCAGCTCTAGGATACAAATTTAAAATAGATTATAGGTAGGACTCCTAGTCTCATTTCTAAAACATTTGGCCTCATTTTTCTTGTGAAAACTAGGAAGGATAGGGAAGAAAGGTGAATAATAATAGCAGAGAAGCTTAAAACAAATAAAAAAGGCCATAAATTTTATTGGGCTATGGCAGTAGAAATTTAATTCATAATTATTATAGGAGCTCTTACCATCCATACTTACTGTTTACTCAACTTTCGTCTTTGAGCTTCTGCACTCTTCTATTTCTAGAACTTTTTCTTCTTACTCAACTCTACCCCCTCCACTTAGCGCACACAGACGCTTCACTGAAGCCGTGGTTCTGCTGCTCTGCCCTGGCTACTTGCTTCTATTTAAAGGTGTCTCTATACCTGATTCAGTTCGTGGTTAGAAAAGCATGTGCTGGCGATGCCCGGATAACCAGTTTTCCTGCTTCTGCCTCTTGTGACTTGGAGTTTGCCCTTTCTGCTTTGGAATTCATTCCACAATTCTCCTCCTCATGACTGCTAGGCCCTGGCTAGCCTATTTAGACACTATTATTAGATACTGACTGCTGGTGGGTGACTACTTTTTCCAAAGAAGTCTCGTGTGCTTGGCTTGGGTGGGTGTCACTTAAATCTATTAGGCTATCAGTTTCAGAATCCCCTGTGCAGCCTTTTAAAATTTGGATGAACATACCCCTTCTCAAATCTTAGGAATAAGTTCTTAGAATGGGGTCTCTATGCACGTATAATTTTTTAAATTGTCATAGGTATTTCTAAGGTACCTCTAGGGTTGAGAACCATGGACTTAAAACCTTGAAAATCATCCTTCATGCCCTGTTCTATGGCTGGAGGTAAACCCTAAAAACACTTCTCATCTGGGGGAGACATGAGACTTTTCTTTATTAATCTTGTGCTCTCACAATCACACAGACAACATAACCTTTACAAACCATAGTTAATCTGTCTTTTTGGCTTTCATGGACCAGGGAGAAATAAAACCAAGGGGAGATGTATTCTGGAGGGCAGTGACTTTCAGAGACAATGGAGCATGGTGGAGAGAGACAGGGCCATTTGAACTGTTCTAGATTCACTTGGAAATGAAATTCCTGAGCTGTTTACCCCAGACCATGAAATAGCCAAAAGGAAAATTTATTTTTAAATGTCTGTGAATGTAGAGAGGGCACAAATGTGAAAGCTGATTCTAAGAGAAATCAAATATGGAGGAAAGCCGTTGATTAATCTGCTCTGGTTGTTAGCAGCATGAAGGGACTAAGAGAGACCATAAATGCTATACAAACTACAAAGGAGGTTGAGGGGTTTTTTTTGTTTTTTCCTTTGACACAAATAAGCAAACAGAGAAATGCTTGCCTGAAAGTAAATGAGCAGTTGGGCACAACAACAAATGAACCAACAATGCAGAAGGCAAACACTAGTGGCTCACCAGTGAGATAAATATGGGCAATAAGCTGAAAGACATGACTGCTTGAGGCAGATGTGACAGAAACAGACAGCAGATGAGAATCACGTATAAATAACAGAGGCAGCTGGAGTTCACAATCCCCTGTCTTCCCTGTTATTAGTTCACCCTCTCTTTCCCTATTATCTCTTCCTAAACGACCTCACACATTTCCTCTGCACTCCGGACCCAGAGTCCCAGCTCCCTGACTGGTATTCCTGCTTGTGTCTCTATACATCAGTATGTTTAAAACCAGCTCCGGCTCTTCCTCTGCCAAACCTAATCCACTCCCTCTCCTGCCACCACCATCCATCAAAGATAGAGGCTGTGTTAGATCCACAGCATCATCCTTGACACTTCACTCTCCCTCACCCTCCAGAGCCAGCCCATCACAAATTCCTGTCAAGCTGCACCTCACATGGACTCTCTTGTCTCCGTCTCTGCTGCCACCATCCTGGTCCAAGATACTATCATCTCTTCCCCGGATGGTTATACTGTCCTCCTGCACACATCCAACTTCTCCTTCAAGATCTTCTCTACCCTGCAGTCAGAGAGATCTTTTCTAAATTCAGTTTAATCTTTGTATAACCAGTCTCTTTCCTTAGAAACCCTTCGATGGCCTTTTACTGCTGTAGGGTAGAGAACAAAATCATAAGTACTGGCATGATTGGCATTGGCTGTCTTTACAACTTCAACATTTACTTCTCTCTCCTTCTTTTGGCACTTCAGCCAAACCCTTCTGTCACGTGATGAGACACGCACCTCAGGGACTTAGCACCTGTGGGTCCTCTACTTGGAACACTATCACTTTTCTCCCTCCATCACCACCCACCTACTCAGCTCCTTTTTCTCCTCCCAGGCTTTCAGATCTCAAGCATCCATCACTCTCAAGAAAGCATCTCCCAAGCTGTCACTCTTGGTCAGATTTCTTTTCTATATCCTTTTGCAGTTCTGAGTAGTCTTCATGTGGAACAGTGTTTCCCAGCCTTGGTGCTATTCACATTCTGGACTAGAGAATTCTGTTTTGTGGGGAGCTGTTGTGTGCATTGTAAGTAGCATTCCTGACCTCTACCCCTGGATGCAACTTGTAACAATTAAAAACATCTCCAGACATTGTCAGATACCTCCTGAGGAGCAAAGTTACCCCCTGTGAGAACCACAGCTTTAGAGCAACTACCTCTACTTCAGTCTGTGATGTACTGAATATGTTTTTCCTAAAAAAAAATTGAATACTCCATGACAGCATGAACTCTGTGTGTGTGTGTGTGTGTTTTGAATGAAAGAATGGAAAAAAACCCCAAAACACCATAGGGGAATAATGTCACTATGTGATTTTAATCTCCAAAGTTCATTCTTTCTTTCTTGTCTAGAAGGAAATTTGAGAACTACATCCATAATATTATTGAATTTCAAATCAGCATAATCTTGAGGTAGAGTTCACTAGAGAACATTAGTCACGGGGTACATGCTTCTGGTTCACTGCTGGAAACCTCCAGATCATTAGGCTTCTTGAGGAGAGGCTCAACTTCTCTATATCTAAACAAGCATTCTAAAAATTATACACCTTCTTCAGGTAGCTATGTGGCAACTTGGTATTATTAACTGTTTGGTGGAAAACTATACAATAGAGCTAGAATTTAAGCTTGAAATGGAGTACAAAGCCTTTCTTTCTAGAGGAATGTACATAGAGGAATGTACTCTATACCTTCTGTGATATTTTCTAGCAGCTTCAGGTAGCTGATGAAAAAGGTAGATATAAACAGTAATAATAAGCGGAAAAGTAAATAAGAGTGGGAATACAGAGGGAGTAACACTTGATTCTAAATGGAAAGAAACATTGGGAATGTCTTTCTAGAAGAGGCGATATTTGAACTGCTTTGAAAGATGAGTAGGAATTTTCTAGGTAAAAGGACAAAACCTGCAAAGTTCTTGGGATTAAAAAGAGCACAGGGGCTTCCCTGATGGCGCAGTGGTTGAGAATCTGCCTGCTAATGCAGGGGACACGGGTTCGAGCCCTGGTCTGGGAGGATCCCACATGCCGCGGAGCAACTAGGCCCGTGAGCCACAACTACTGAGCCTGCGCGTCTGGAGCCTGTGCTCCGCAACAAGAGAGGCCGCGATAGTGAGAGGCCCGCGCACCGCGATGAAGAGTGGCCCCTGCTTGCCACAACTAGAGAAAGCCCTCACACAGAAACGCAGACCCAACACAGCCAAAAATAAATAAATAAATAAATTAAAAAAAAAATCCTCAATGTCTGATCATTGTTTAAAAAAAAAAAAAAAACAAAACACAGTGGAACACAGCATGTGGTCTCTAGAATGTTTGAGATGAAGCTGGAAAGGTTGGAAGAGGCTAGAACATGAAGAGCTTTAAATGCTGAGATAAGGAATTTGGATTTATTTATAGCAAACTATCCCAAGGATTTAAGAAAGGAAATGGTATGGTTGCATTCGTATTTTATTAGAAATCTCTGGCTGAATGTGGAAGATAACCTAGAATGTATGAGACTGCGAGTTTAGAGACCAGTCAGGGATCTGTTATACTAGTTTCCAGGAGAAATGAAGACAAACATGACTTAGGACAGTGACAGTAGGGGTGGGAGAAAGGGAATGATTTCCAAGCACAATGAGGAAGTAGAAATGAAATGGTAGAGAGACCTTCAAGATGGCAGAGGAATAAGACGTGGAGATCACCTTCCTCCCCACAAATACATCAGAAATACATCTACATGTGGAACAACTCCTACAGATCACCTACTGAACGCTGGCAGAAGACCTCAGACTTCCCAAAAGGCAAGAAACTCCCCACGTACCTGGGTAGGGCAAAAGAAAAAAGAAAAAACAGAGACAAAAGAATAGGGATGGGTGGGAGCTGGGAGCGGAGGCTCGGGCTTCGGAGGTCAGATCCCAGGGAGAGGACGGGGGTTGGCTGCGTGAACACAGCCTGAAGGGGCTAGTGCGCCACGGCTAGCCGGGAGGGAGTCCGGGAAAAGGTCTGGACCTGCCAAAGAGGCAAGAGACCATTGTTTCAGGGTGCGCGAGGAGAGGGGATTCAGAGCACCGCCTAAACGAGCTCCAGAGATGGCGCGAGCTGCGGCTATCAGCGTGGACCCCAGAGACGGGCATGAGACGCTAAGGCTGCTGCTGCAGCCACCAAGAAGCCTGTGTGCAAGCACAGGTCACTATCCACACCTCCCCTCCCGGGAGCCTGTGCAGCCCGCCACTGCTAGGGTCCCATGATCCAGGGACAACTTCCCCGGGAGAACACACAGCGCATTCCGTACCCCTCCCTCCCCCGAGCCTGAGTGAGCCAGAGACCCCTAATCAGCTGCTCCTTTAACCCTGTCCTGTCTGGATGGGGAACAGATGCCCTCAGGGGACCTACACGCAGAGGCGGGTCCAAATCCAAAGCTGAACCCCAGGAGCTGTGCGAACAAAGAGGAGAAAAGGAAATCTCTCCCAGCAGCCTCAGGAGCAGCAGATTAAATCTCCACAATCAACTTGATGTGCCCTGCATCTCTGGAATACCTGAATAGACAACGAATCATCCTAAAATTGAGGCGGTGGACATTGGGAGTAACTGTAGACTTGGGGTTTGCTTTCTGCATCTAATTTGTTTCTGGTTTTATGTTTATCTTAGCTTAGTATTTAGAGTTAATTATCATTAATAGATTTGTTTATTGATTTGGTTGCTCTCTTCCTTTTTTTTTTGTATATAGATATATATATTTTTTTCCTTTTCCTCTTTTCGTGACTGTGTATGTGTATGCTTCTTTGTGTGATTCTGTCTGTATGGCTTTGCTTTTACCATTTGTCCTAGCGTTCTGTCTGTCCCTTTTTTTTTCTTTTATTTTTTATTTTTTTTAACATCTTTATTGGAGTATAATTGCTTTACAATGGTGTTAGTTTATGCTTTATAACAAAGTGAATCAGTTATACATATACATATGTCCCCATATCTCTTCCCTCTTGCATCTCCCTCCCTCGCACCCTGCATATCCCACCCCTCTAGGTGGTCACAAAGCACCGAGCTGATCTCCCTGTGCTATGCACCTGCTTCCCACTAGCTATCTATTTTACGTTTGGTAGTGTATATATGTCCATGCCACTGTCTCACTTTGTCCCAGCTTACCCTTCCCCCTCTCTGTATCCTCAAGTCCATTCTCTAGTAGGTCTGCATCTTTATTCCTGTCTTGCCCCTAGGTTCTTCTGATCATATTTTTTTCTTTTTCTTTTAGATTCCATATATATGTCAGCATACGGTATTTGTTTTTCTCTTTCTGACTTACTTCAGTCTGTATGACAGTCTCTAGGTCCATCCACCTCACTACAAATAACTCAGTTTCGTTCCTTTTTATGGCTGAGTAATATTCCATTGTATATATGTGCCACATCTTCTTTATCCATTCATCTGTTGATGGACACTTAGGTGGCTTCCATGTCCTGGCTATTGTAAAAAGAGCTGCAGTGAACATTGTGGTACATGACTCTTTTTGAATTATGGTTTTCTCAGGGTATATGCCCAGTAGTGGGATTGCTGGGTCGTATGGTAGTTCTATTTTTAGTTTTTTAAGGAACCTCCATACTGTTCTCCATAGTGGCTGTATCAATTTACATTCCCACCAACAGTGCAAGAGGGTTCCCTTTTCTCCACACCCTCTCCAGCATTTATTGTTTGTAGATTTCTTGATGATGGCCATTCTGACCGGTGTGAGATGATATCTCATTGTAGTTTTGATTTGCATTTCTCTAATGATTAATGATGTTGAGCATTCTTTCATGTGTTTGTTGGCAATCTGTATATCTTCTTTGGAGAAATGTCTATTTAGGTCTTCTGCCCATTTTTGGATTGGGTTGTTTGTTTTTTTGATATTGAGCTGCATGAGTTCCTTGTATGTTTTGGAGATGAATCCTTTGTCAGTTGCTTCATTTGCAAATATTTTCTCCCATTCTGAAGGTTGTCTTTTCATCTTGTTTATGGTTTCCTTTGCTGTGCAAAAGCTTTTAAGTTTCATTAGGTCCCATTTGTTTATTTTTGTTTTTATTTCCATTACTCTAGGAGGTGGGTCAAAAAGGATCTTGCTGTGATTTATGTCATAGAGTGTTCTGCCTATATTTTCCTCTAAGAGTTTGATGGTGTCTGGCCTTACATTTAGGTCTTTAATCCATTTTGAGTTTATTTTTGAGTATGGTGTTAGGGAGTGTTCTAATTTCATTCTTTTACATGTAGCTGTCCAGTTTTCCCAGCACCACTTATTGAAGAGGCTGTCTTTTCTCCACTGTATATTCTTGCCTCCTTTATCAAAGATAAGGTGACCATATGTGTGTGAATTTATCTCTGGGCTTTCTATCCTGTTCCATTGATCTATATTTCTGTTTTTCTGCTAGTACCATACTGTCTTGATTACTGTAGCTTTGTAGTATTGTCTGAAGTCAGGGAGCCTGATTCCTCCAGCTCCGTTTTTCTTTCTCAAGATTGCTTTGGCTATTCGGGGTCTTCTGTGTTTCCATACAAATTGTGAAATTTTTTGTTCTAGTTCTGTGAAAAATGCCAGTGGTAGTTTGATAGGGATTGCATTGAATCTGTGGATTGCTTTGGGTAGTAGAGTCATTTTCACAATGTTGATTCTTCCAATCCAAGAACATGGTATATCTCTCCATCTATTTGTATCATCTTTAATTTCTTTCATCAGTGTCTTATAATTTTCTGCATACAGGTCTTTTGTCTCCTTAGGTAGGTTTATTCCTAGATATTTTATTCTTTTGGTTGCAGTGGTAAATGGGAGTGTTTTCTTAATTTCCCTTTCAGATTTTTCATCATTAGTGTATAGGAGTGTAAGAGATTTCTGTGCATTAATTTTGTATCCTGCTACTTTACAAAATTCATTGATTAGCTCTAGTAGTTTTCTGGTAGCATCTTTAGGATTCTCTATGTATAGTATCATGTCATCTGCGAACAGTGACAGCTTTACTTCTTCTTTTCCGATTTGGATTCCTTTTATTTCTTTTTCTTCTCTGATTGCTGTGGCTAAAACTTCCAAAGCTGTATTGAATAATAGTGGTGAGAGTGGGCAACCTTGTCTTGTTTCTGATCTTAGTGGAAATGGTTTCAGTTTTTCACCATTGAGGACAATGTTGGCTGTGGGTTTGTCATATATGGCCTTTATTATGTTGAGGAAAGTTCCCTCTATGCCCACTTTCTGGAGGATTTTTATCATAAATGGGTGTTGAATTTTATCGAAAGCTTTCTCTGCATCTATTGAGATGATCATATGGTTTTTCTCCTTCAATTTGTTAATATGGTGTATCATGTTGATTGATTTGCATATATTGAAGAATCCTTGCATTCCTGGAATAAACCCCACTTGATCATAGTGTATGATCCTTTTAATGTGCTGTGGATTCTGTTTGCTAGTATTTTGTTGAGGAGTTTTGCATCTATGTTCATCAGTGATATTGGCCTGTAGTTTTCTTTCTTTGTGACATCTTTGTCTGGTTTTGGTATCAGAGTGATGGTGGTCTCATAGAATGAGTTTGGGAGTGTTCCTCCCTCTGGTATATTTTGGAAGAGTTTGAGAAGGATAGGTGTTAGCTCTTCTCTAAATGTTTGATAGAATTCGCCTGTGAAGCCATCTGGTCCTGGGCTTTTGTTTGTTGGAAGATTTTTAATCAGTTTCAATTACATTACTTGTGATTGGTCTGTTCATATTTTCTGTTTCTTCCTGGTTCAGTCTTGGAAGGTTGTGCATTTCTAAGAATTTGTCCATTTCTTCCAGGTTGTCCATTTTATTGGCATATAGTTGCTTGTAGTAATCTCTCATGATCCTTTGTATTTCTGCAGTGTCAGTGGTTACTTCTCCTTTTTCATTTCTAATTCTGTTGATTTGAGTCTTCTCCTTTTTTTTCTTGATAAGTCTGGCTAATGGTTTATCAATTTTGTTTATCTTCTCGAAGAACCAGCTTTTAGTTTTATTGATCTTTGCTATCGTTTCCTTCATTTCTTTTTATTTATTTCTGATCTGATCTTTATAATTTCTTTCCTTCTGCTAACTTTGGGGTTTTTTTGTTCTTCTTTCTCTAATTGCTTTAGGTGTAAGGTTAGGTTGTTTATTTGAGATGTTTCTTGTTTCTTAAGGTAGGCTTGTATAGCTATAAACTTCCCTCTTAGCACTGCTTTTGCTGCATCCCATAGGTTTTGGGTCGTTGTGTTTTCATTGTCATCTGTTTCTAGGTATTTTTTGATTTCCTCTTTGATTTCTTCAGTGATCTCTTGGTTATTAAGTAGTGTGTTATTTAGCCTCCATGTGTTTGTATTTCTTACAGATTTTTTCCTGTAATTGATATCTAGTCTCATAGCGTTGTGGTCAGAAAAGATACTTGATACGATTTCAATTTTCTTAAATTTACCAAGGCTTGATTTGTGACCCAAGATATGATCTATCCTGGAGAATGTTCCATGAGCACTTGAAAAGAATGTGTATTCTGTTGTTTTTGGATGGAATGTCCTATAAATATCAATTAAGTCCATCTTGTTTAATGTATCATTTAAAGCTTGTGTTTCCTTATTTATTTTCATTTTGGATGATCTGTCCATTGGTGAAAGTGGGGTGGTAAAGTCCCCTACTATGATTGTGTTACTGTCGATTTCCCCTTTTATGGCTGTTAGTATTTGCCTTATGTATTGAGGTGATCCTATGTTGGGTGCATAAATATTTCCAATTGTTATATCTTCTTCTTGGATTGATCCCTTGATCATTATGTAGTGTCCTTCTTTGTCTCTTGCAATAGTCTTTGTTTTAAAGTCTATTTTGTCTGATGTGAGAATTGCTACTCCAACTTTCTTTTGATTTCCATTTGCATGGAATATCGTTTTCCATCCCCTCACTTTCAGTCTGTATGTGTCCCTAGGTCTGAAGTGGGTTTCTTGTAGACAGCATATATACGGGTCTTGTTTTTGTATCCATTCAGCCAATCTATGTCTTTTGGTTGGAGCATTTAATCCATTTACATTTAAGGTAATTATCGATATGTATGTTCCTATTACCATTTTCTTAATTGTTTTGGGTTTATTACTGTAGGTCTTTTCCTTCTCTTGTGTTTTCTGCCTAGAGAAGTTCCTTTAGCATTTGTTGTAAAGCTGGTTTGGTGGTGCTGAATTCTCTTAGCTTTTGCTGGTCTGTAAAGCTTTTAATTTCTCCGTCAAATCTGAATGAGATCCTTGCTGGGTAGAGTAATCTTGGTTGTTGGTTTTTCTCTTTCATCACTTTAAATATGTTCTGCCACTCCCTTCTGGCTTGCAGAGTTTCTGCTGAAAGATCAGCTATTAACATTATGGGGATTCCCTTATGTGTTACTTGTTGTTTTTCCCTTGCTGCTTTTAATATTTGTTCTTTGTATTTAATTTTTGATAGTTTGATTAATATGTGTCTTGGCGTGTTTCTCCTTGGATTTATCCTGTATGGGACTCTCTGCGCTTCTTGGATTTGATTAACTATAGAAAAACTATATGATCATCTCAATAGATGCAGAAAAAGCTTTCGACAAAATTCAACACAAATTTATGATAAAAACCCTCTAGAAAGTAGGCATAGCGGGAACTTACCTCAACATAATAAAGGCCATATATGACATACCCACAGACAACATCGTTCTCAATGGTGAAAAACTGAAACCATTTCCTCTAAGATCAGGAACACGCCAAGGTTGTCCACTCTCACCACTACTATTCAACATAGTTTTGGAAGTTTTAGCCACAGCAATCAGAGAAGAAAAAGAAATAAAAGGAATCCAAATCGGAAAAGAAGTAAAGCTGTCACTGTTTGCAGATGACATGATACTATACATAGAGAATCCTAAAGATGCCACCAGAAAACTGCTAGAGCTAATCAATGAATTTGGTAAAGTAGCAGGATACAACATTAATGCACAGAAATCTCTTGCATTCCTATACAGTAATGATGAAAAATCTGAAAGAGAAATTAAGAAAACACTCCCATTTACCATTGCAACAAAAAGAATAAAATACCTAGGAATAAACCTACCTAAGGAGACAAAAGACCTGAATGCAGAAAAGTATAAGACTCTGATGAAAGAAATTAAAGATGATACAAACAGATGGAGAGATATACCATGTTCTTGGCTTGGAAGAATCAACATCATGAAAATGAATATATTACCCAAAGCAATCTACAGATTCAATGCAATCCCTGTCAAACTACCAATAGCATTTTTTACCAACTAGAACAAAAAATTTCACAATTTGTATGGAAACACAAAAGACCCCGAATAGCCAAAGCAATCTTGAGAAAGAAAAACAGAGCTAGAGGAATCAGGCTCCCGCACTTGAGACTATACTACAAAGCTACAGTAATCAAGACAGTATGGTACTGACACAAAAACAGTAATATAGATCAATGGAACAGGATAGAAAGCCCAGAGATAAACCCATGCCCATATGGTCACCTTATTTTTGATAAAGAGACAAGAATATACAGTGGAGAAAAGACAGCCTCTTCAATAAGTGGTGCTGGGAAAACTGGACAACTGCATATAAAAGAATGAAATTAGAACACTCCCTAACATCATACACAAAAATAAACTCAAAACGGATTAAAGACCTAAATGTAAGGCCAGACACTATAATACTCTTAGATGAAAACATAGGCAGAACACTCTATGACATAAATCACGGCAAAATCCTTTTTGACCCACCTCCTAGAGAAATGGAAATAAAAACAAAAATAAACAAATGGGACCTAGTGAAACTTAAACGCTTTAGCACAGCAAAGGAAACCATAAACGAGATGAAAAGACAACACTGAGAATGGGAGAAAATATTTGCAAGTGAAGCAACTGACAAAGGATTAATCTCCAAAATTTACAAACAGTTCATGCAGTTCTATATCAAAAAAACAAATAACCCAATCCAAAAATGTGCAGAAAACCTAAATAGACATTTCTGCAAAGAATATATATACAGATTGCCAACAAATGCATGAAAGGATGCTCAACATCTCTAATCATTAGAGAAATGCAAATCAAAACTATAATGAGGTATCACCTCACACAGGTCAGAATGGCCATCTTCAAAAAATCTACAAACAGTAAATGCTGGAGAGGGTGTGGAGAAAAGGGAACCCTCTTGCACTGCTGGTGGCAATGTAAATTGATACAGCCACTATGGAAAACAGTATGGAGGTTCCTTAAACAACTAAAAATAGAACTACCATATGACCCAGCAATCCCACTACTGGGCATATACCCAGAGAAAACCATAATTCAAAAAGAGTCATGTACCACAATGTTCATTGCAGCACTATTTACAATAGCCAGGACATGGAAGCAACCTAAGTGTCCATTGACACTTAGGAAATCATCTCAGTGTTTTGTGACCACCTAGATGGGTGGGATAGGGAGGGTGGGAGGAAGACACAAGAGGGAGGAGGTATGGGGATATATGTATATGTATAGCTGATTCACTTTGTTATAAAGCAGAAACTAACACACCATTATAAAGCAATTTTACTTCAGTTAAGATGTTAAAAAAAAAAAGAAGTGAAATGGTATTGGCAGTGGTGAAAGAGAGAAAGAAGAGTCTAAGATGACTCTCAAGATTCTAATGTGATTTTCCCCGTGCTTTTTGAAGCCATTAACAAAGAGAGGGCATTTTGAAGGAATAGGTTTGGATGGACAAAGGTGAGTTTGGTTTTGGACATGCTGAGATTGAGTCATCCATGAACCCTAGTTGGAGGAGCCTGGAGTGGTGCTCAGAAGATAGGTCAGCGCTAGAGATAGATTTGAGTTACCACGATGGGGTATTCACTGATGCTGTGGGAATGAAATAGGTATTCCAGAGAAAGGATGTGAAGAAGAGGGGCAGACTTACTGTGTACCACTGAGGAAGAGTTTAGATAAGAAAACTCTTGTTCTAAGTCTTTATCCAAAACTTGAATCACCTGAGGGATTTATATTTTAAGATTCAGGAAGGGAAAGTAATCGAATTATTTTCATGTCCATTTGCTCTGATTTATTTATTCTGCTGGTATCAGGAGAACTAATGTTGAAATGCCTTAAAATAAGTTCTGTCTATTTACAGCTCTCTGTGAATCTGGAAGTCACAAAATCTTTGTAAATTTTCCAAGTCTTTGAGAACAGCCTTCACTATATGTGCTTTCAGGCCACAGGCATATGGTGAGAGTGTGCTTGCCTTCCAAAAGCAGACATTGAGAAACAGGAGAGTTTGGATATAGTTTAGACAGTTTTTGAACTGATTTAACGGTAATGGGTCAACTCTGTTAATGACTATATTTTATTTTCTTGAGAGCATACATTGTGGATGTTCTCTTGGATTTCCATATATATATCTATTTCAGAATTTTTAATATTTTATCTGGCATGTAGTTCATTCGTATTAATGACTAGACGTGAGTATGGTCATTTTAATGATATAAACCAAAAACACTGTGTGTAGTTCTCTTGGATTTCCATATATATATCTATTTCAGAATTTTTAATATTTTATCTGGCATGTAGTTCATTCGTATTAATGACTAGACGTGAGTATGGTCATTTTAATGATATAAACCAAAAACACTGTGTGTAATTCTCTTGTAATTGACGAGCTCCAGTTCTAGCCTATTTTTTAATTGAAATACATTTGACATATAACATTGTATAAATTTAAGGTGTACATGTTTTTTGATACATTTGTATATTGTAGTATGATTGCTATTGTAGTGATAATTAGCACCTCTATCACATTACATGAATTGTCTTTTTTTAGTGGTTACAATCATTAAGTTCTAGTCTCTTAGCAAGTTTGATGGTTGTAATACAATGTTGTTATCGATATTCTAGCCTATTTTCTTCTTATATTGGGTTACTATAAAAATGTGTCTGCCAAAACCACTTGTAAACAAGTAGGTAATATGAACAGATTCTCATGTAAATTGATCTGAATGTTTACCAGCAAATAGATACATTTTGTTCCTATAAGACAAATAAGCAACTTTTTTGTATTTGTAGTGATATTTTAAGTTGGTAGATAAAATAGGGATGATAATATAACAAAATCTTCTGTCAGTTTTAATAATAGCAAATGGGGTTTTTGTTGCTCCGTTTGTTTTTATGGTGCCCTTTTAGAAAAAGGCATTTTTTGAGGCCAGAAAAAAAGTGATTTTTGAAAGGCCATACAAAATGTTATTTCAAATTTAAACATAATTGAAATATATTAGCAAAAACTTACTCATATCAGAATTGAATTCAGGAACTTATTGAATGACAAAATTGTTTATACCTAAGAAGAACAGAATCAGAACTTAGCAGTAGATTTCTAGACACTATTTTCAAAATAATTTTTTGTGTGCACTGAGAAATGAGCAGGCATATATGCTTTATATAGTTATGGTACATTTTCCTGTAAATAGTGTATTCTTTTTTTTTTTTTTTTTTTTTTTAATGTTACTTTCCTCTTTTTTTTTTTTTTTTAAACATCTTTATTGAAGTATAATTGCTTTACAATGGTGTGTATTCTTGAAGAATTGAATTTAACTTGAATTTTTAATAGATTTTATTGAATACAATAAATAATAGAATATTATTTATTATAATAATGATAGAATAAATAGAATAAACTAATAATAATAAAGTTTACCCAAAGACACAGAGCCAGTAAACAAAACTCAGATCATAAAGACTTCAGAGCTTACCTATTTTTTAAATTTTTATTTTATATTGGAATATAGTTGATATACAATGTTGTGTTAGTTTCAGATGTACAGCAATGTGATATAGTTATACATATATCTATTCTTTTTCAGATTCTTTTCCAATATAGGTTATTACAGAGTATTGCGTATAGTTCCCTGTGCTATTCAGTAGGTCCTTGTTGATTATCTATTTTATATATAGTAGTGTGTATGTTAATCCCAACCTCCTAATTTATCCCTCCCCCTGTCTTTCCCCTGTGGTAACCATAAGTTTGTTTTCTATGTTGTGAGTCTGTTTCTGTTTTGTAAATAAGTTCATTTGTATCATTTTTTAGATTCCACATATAAGTGATATGGCATTTGTCTTTCTCTGTCTGACTTAACTTCACTTAGTATGATAATCTCTAGGTCCATCCATGTTGCTGCAAATGGCATCATTTCATTCTTTTTTTATGGCTGAGTAATATTCCATTGCATATATGTACCACTTCTCCTTAACAGCTTACATATTTAATTACCACCCTATGTGTGATATTCCTGTTTCTTGGAGTGTGGGTAGAGAACTCTGAGCTTCCTGTCAATTTCTTGCTCCCTTTCTTGTAGGGCTCTCTTCCATCTTTGCAAAGTGATCAGATAGAAGTAAATGAATGGGAAGTATGGAAATGTCATTGGCTTAAATGTAAATTAATAGAATATACAAATTGAAGGTACAAATGGTAGAAGTACCAGAAAATTATATACTATTGCTTTCTTTGTGAGTTTACCCTTTGTGTGATAGGTCTTGCAAATTGGTGGCACCAATTTCATGAGATTTGAGGGGTAATAAAAGGTCTGTTGATTTTTATCTTTATCCACCTTAGTGCGAGTTTCAAATCCTTTGTTATTTATTTATTTTTATGAAGGTACAATTTACATAGAGTGAAATGCATTAATATTAATTGTACAGTGCAGTGTGTTTGACAAATGCATACACCCATGTAATCTATGCCTTTATCAAGATGTAGAAGTTTCCATTCTCCCCAGAGAGTTCTCTCTTGCCCTTTCCCAGTCAATCCCCACACCTCCCTCTCAGATTTCTATCACTGTAGATTAGTTTTGTCTGTTCTAGAACTCCATATAAATGGGATCATGCAATGTGTTCTCTTTTGTATCTGGCTTCTTTAATATATACTGTATAATCTTTGAGATTCATATTGGCTGTGTGAATCAACACTTTTCCCCTTCTATTTCTGAGTGGTATTTCATTGTAAGAATATTATTATAATTTGTTTATTCATTTTCCTGTTGGATGGATATTTGTGTTGTTCTCCGTTTTGATTATTATAAATCAAGTTGCTGTGAACATTCCTTTTTGTTTTTTGACTTGAAAGCATTTTATTAAACATTTTTGGATGTTGCTTCCTACTTTTAAGTATAAAAAAGGCATTTCAATAAAAACAAATACATAATGAAGTCATCTTCCTTTATGTGAAGAAATATGAATGAACTGTGCATTAATATTTAAAGGCAAAGTAGTTCATTGCTAAAACTTTAAATATCTCAAGAGCACAACAAACTCTGAACACACTAAGATCATGTTGCTACTTCAGTGTTCTTGGGAATGGTGAGTGATTAGTTGGTCTGTGGTTTAGGATTGGTTTCCATGCTTGTTTCTTGAGCTTCTTCTACCTCTGAGAGCTTTTCATCATTTTCCAGTGTTTGTTGAAGTTCATGGATGGTGCTAAGAAGAACGTGAAACTGTTTCCTTCTCAATTCCAGCTTATCTTCAATACTTCCTTTAATATGTGAAAGATGCTCTAATTCCTTTCCCAGAGCCTGTAGTTCCTTTAATGTCTCACACCTGTCTGGACGACACAGAATCACTTTTGCCAATGCATCATATTCTTGGCTATCTTTTCGTATTCGTTTTGCTTGAAGAATTTGCTTTTTGCACTCAGCGATTTTTTCATGTGCTCCAGCAATGCTACCTTCTATTTCTTTGTAAATTTTTTCATAATTTTCCATTTCTCTGAGGTTCATATCGTATACCAGCAAACTTTTGCCCATTGAAAATTCACATTGGGACAGTGTGCTCAGCATACGTTGGTACTGGCTGTATCCCTCTTCCTGGGATCCAGAGTTGTACCATTTAATGAAACTTTTCGCTAGCAGATTAATTTTCCCATCATCTCCAGTGCCATCTCCATCAATGAGGAGACGCTTCCGTATGACTTCGTTATCAGTCACAGCTCCCACGGCGTGCGTGGTGGCGGCGGCCGCTGTGAACATTCTTATACAAGTTTTTTTTTGCCATCAAATGTTTTTCTTTTACCTACAAATAGAATTGCTTGGTCACAGGGCAGATGTATTTTTAACTTTCATAAGATGCTGCCGGACCATTTTCCAAAGTGGTTGTACAGTTTGAAATTCCCATTTTATATTCCCATTAGCAATGTATGGAAATTCCCCTTGCTCTAAATCCGCTCCACATTTGGTATTGTCAGTCTCTTTAATTTTAACAGTTTTAGAAGGTATCTTTTTATAACTTTAATCTTCTCAGTCTTTCTGTGAGATTAGAGTTTTAAACTGTTCTGTACTGTAAAAGCAATATATTTTACAGAGTTGGAAAAGACTGAAAATTTTAAGTAATAATGTAAAAATTACCTATAAGTCCGTAATTTAGTTTTCTAAAACATTTAGTATAAAATTATTTTCATATATATAAATTATAATCTTATACTCTTTTGTCATTAAATATGCCCCCAAACCTTGAATTTTATGGCATAATATTATTACACTATAGAGTGTATTATAATTCATTTTACCATTTGTCAACTTTTTGGGATGTGGATTGCCCCTAATTTTGTCCCGATATAAATAATACTGCGTGTGAAACATTCTTTTTCTTTTTTTTTTTTGTTTTTACATTTTTTAAAACATCTTTATTGGAGTATACTTGCTTTACAATGTTGTGTTAGTTTCTGCTGTATAACAAAGTGAATCAGCTATATGTATACATATAACCCCATATCCCCTCCCTCTTGAGTCTACCTCCCACCCTCCCTATCCCACCTCTATAGGTGGTTACAAAACACCGAGCTGATCTCCCTGTGCTGTGTAGCTGCTTCCCACTAGCTATCTATTTTACATTTGGTAGTGTATGTATGTCAGTGCTACTCTTCACTTCGTCTCAGTTTACCCTTCCGCCTCCCCGTGTCCTCAAGGCCATTCTCTATGTCTGCATCTTTATTCCTGTCCTGCCCCTAGGTTCATCAGAACCTTTTTTTTTTTTTTTTAGATTCCATATATATGTGTTAGCATATGTTATTTGTTCTTCTCTTTCTGACTTACTTCACTCTGTATGATAGACTCTACTTCCATCCACCTCACTACAAATAACTCAGTTTCATTTCTTTTTATGGCTAATATTCCATTGTATATATGTGCCACATCTTTATCCATTCATCTGTCAATAGACACTTAGGTTGCTTCCATGTCCTGGCTATTGTAAATAGTGCTGCAATGAACATTGTGGTACATGACTCTTTTTGAATTATGGTTTTCTCAGGGTATATGCCCAGTAATGGGATTGCTGGGTCATATGGTAGTTCTGTTTTTAGTTTTTTAAGGAACCTCCATACTGTTCTCCATAGTGGCTGTATCAATTTACATTCCCACCAACAGTGCAGGAGGGTTCCCTTTTCTCCACACCCTCTCCAGCATTTATTGTTTGTAGATTTTTTGATGATGGCCATTCTGACCGGTGTGAGCTGATACCTCATTGTAGTTTTGATTTGTATTTCTCTAATGATTGGTGATGTTGAGCAGCTTTTCATGTGCTTCTTGGCCATCTGTATGTCTTCTTTGGAGAAATGTCTATTTAGGTCGTCTGCCCATTTTTGGATTTGAAACATTCTTATAACTAAATCTTGTGTGTGATTCAGATTACTTCCCTGGGGCAACTTCCTGCCAGATCACAGTGTTGTCTCATTGTCTCATTTCCAGTCTTTATAGCTCATTGTATTTAACAGAAATTCCAGAATAATGTAAAATCCCACGGTTGCTATCAGGTGTCCTTATCGTTTGCCTGCTTAAGAAGAATTCCTTCCTCACCACTAAGACTTGGCAGCTTATTTATGGTAGATGTTCTTTCTGTTAGGAAGTGATGCTCGTGAATGTTGCTTTCCACATTAATTTCAGTTGTGATAAATGTTCCACTCATGGAGGCACTCTGTGCGATGAGCATAGAACGTGGAAACTTACCCAGTTTGGATAGTTCTGTGAAACTCCTGTGTCTACCACCTGGTGTGTTACAGTGAAGGCACTTAAAAAACCCTATATTGTGTGAAAAGTCAGTGAAAGTAAGACCTGAGGAATGAGTTGATGTGAGCCAACTGAGGGTTAGGGAGGACGGTGGAAACAGGCAAGGGTGAGGGAACAGGATGCACTCTGACAGCGCTAAGGTGGGGAGCAGCTGCATCTTAGAGCTGAAAAGTGGCCGGGTTGGCTGAAGCATAGTGAGCGCAGGGGACAGGGGTGCTGGACGGGGCTGAAGGGGAAGCAGGGCCACGAGCTCCAGGCCTCTCACCTGGTTCAGGATTTTGACTGTTACAGCTTGCAAGAATGTGATAACAATGACTGATATTAAATGTCATTTTTTTCACTTTTTCATGCTTTTTCACCTTAAATTTCACCCTGGCAGATACTGGCATTGTGAATTTTTTTTTTTTACATGATAAATTTTTGTTTATTCCCTTTTTCTCTGGACTTTTTCCATTTTTTTCTTCCTCTCTATCTTCACTATCTTGCTTTCTTCCCTCATAAATATAAATGCTTACTATATGCCAGACCCTGGAGATGATTTTTGAATACCTCTCCTTTTGAAGCTTGTGGTTAAGTCTCTTGTAGACAGACTCTAATTTGGTTGTGTTTCATCATTTTTTACCTATTCTGAGTATCTGCCTATCTCCCTCCATTCATCCCTTCTCTTCTTTCTTCTTCCCTTCCTTTTTTGGCATTTAGGATTTTTAGTTGGTTATTACTTAAATAATAAATGAATACATTGTTGTACAAAATTAACACATAAAGAAAAATATAAAAGCAGTAATGAAAGGTATGTTTCCTCTCACTTCTACTTCTCTTCCCAGAAAATATGTACCGTCCATCAAGGGTTTGATCCATGCATGTACACTCATACCATGCCTTTCACTACCATAGGTTTTTTATTTAAAAATTATTTCGAAAAAATCTCTGGAACTCTTTCTCTGCCTGTATGTATGTATCTTTCTCATTTTTTAAATAGCTGCATAATAGCATGGCATATGGATGAACCATAATTTGTATATTGTCTGTTAATGATGGATATTCCAATTGTTCCAACTTTTTCACTAGGTATTATACCAATAGTTCTTTGGTAAACATTCTTGTGCATATATTTTTGTGCAAACATGCAAGTAATCCTTAAGGATAAACCCCCTAGGTGTGGAGTTGTGGGTATAATCAAGTATAGATACTTAAAATTTTGATAGATACTTCAAAACTGCTTAATCAAAGGCTTCATCAATTTATATTTATATCAGCATGAAAGTGCCCATTTTCTAGCATTCTAACCAGTAATTGATATTATCAATGTTTTTAACTTTTTGAATCTAATGGATTAAAAATGATATATTTTAAATTTACATTTCCCAGTTACTTGTGAGAGTGAGTACTTTTTTCTCATTTTTATTTCAATTTGTATTTCTGCTTTGAATTTCCTGTTCACAGCAGGACTGATTTTCCATTTCACATGTGTCTTTATATTTCAGTGGAGGTTAGTAAAGGTTGCTTCAGGAGCTGCTATCCAATGCTATTTTAAATGACAGCTTTAAAAGTTGGATTTTGAAAGTGATAGGGGCAAGGTTGAGTGATAACCATTATGTAATGTCAGTTCTGTCGATTTCCCTGGGCAAGTTTTTTAGCCTCTTTAAACCTCAGCCTCCTCATTTATAAAGTGGGGATAATAATAGTACCTACTGTTTGTCATGAGGGTTAAATGTTTTTGTGAGGATTAATTAATATAAAGTGCCTAGGATAATGGCTGGCACAAAAATTCAACTGTCTTCATTTGTTACATAATGTTGTCACTGTTGTTACTTATTACCACTTTTATTATCAACATTTTGTTAAAGTCAGAGGTGTCTTTGGGAAAAATGCCACTGAATGAGCAACTTAGCAATACTAGGTATAATTTCAGGTCTCTGTTTTACCCAGTACAGTGGTTCTGGATTTACTCCCTTTCCCGAGTTGGCTTTTTCATTCCCAGCATTTGTGCATTTATACTTCCTTCATGGTCTTAAAGATGTGTTCAAAAAAGGAACAAAGAGAAAACCATAGTAAGTGGAGTATATTCATGGGGGCGGAAGGAAGCTGCTCTTCTGGACCTTGAAATCATACCTACACAGCATGTTGTGAAACCTGTCACATGACGAAAGCTGGATTTCAGAGGCACCTTCCTTATTATACAAACTTCTGCTTCAAAGACAGAAGGAATAAAGGGAAGCAAACCTACTCGCTTAGCTTGCCCTCAACAAAGGCTTAGGGGATTTTCTGAGGCACAGATGTGTGTAGTTATGGTTAGATAGACTGACTCTTAATGGAATTTAAATGCGCAACTGGGAAGAAAAGACTTTTTTGAAATATGAGTTTCTTCTTTAAAAAATCTTCAACAGAAGATGAGGATGATGGGGTCCCTCTTATTCCTAAAAGGAACCTCTGCATTCCAGTTTCTGATTGAATGTAGATACCTTGGTTTGCTTCCATATAGGAACAATCTCTGAGGAAACGGTCATAGACAGTGAGGTTTGGGGGCACCAGGAGGCCCACTGTGCTGATAGCCTTGCTCCTAACTTTCAGAGTTCAAGGTCTTTGCCTTTAGGTTTTAAGTGTTGGCCATCTACTTTGTCTTCCAAGTCCTACCTGGAGGAGCAACCGTTAAACTACTATTAATCACTAACACCCTAATTGGCATTTATTATATCCCTTTTATTTAAAGAAGGTGGGTAAGATTAAGGCATGGAAGAAATTAGAAGTTGGGGATTAGGAGAAATAAGGGAATTCCTTTGAAATGTATGCCTAACTTGAAGAGGGCAGGCCTGGATGAGATGACAGAATTGATTGAAGTGATGGAGATGAAGACAAGAGTGAATACAGAGGCAGGTGTCTGTGAGGAAGCTGAGAGGACAGTGACCCCACCCATGCCTGAGTCCGCTTTGCCTCCCCCCATTTCACCCCCTGGACCAAGAATTGATCATACGTTGACGGTTTCTTCTATTTCCCTCCTCTCTCCTTTTCCCTCCTACCTCCTCTTATTAAGATTTTGACCATTTAACTTATCCTCTAAGTTGAAGAGGAGCCCATGGATTAAAAGTGAAGGATTTTCTCTCCACTTGAATGTGCATCAGCATGCATTACCTTCTCACTCATTTACTCAGGGAAACAGTTGGTCAACAAAATTTGGAGGGGGTTCTGGAAAATACCAAAAGTAAAACCAGGAATATTTCATAAAATCCACCTTTATTTCTAGCCTATAGATGTAGATTTTAGATAGTTTGACTACAAAATAGGCAATTGATTACCATTAACCAGGATGGGAAACATGAAGAGAAAAGCAGATTGCAAAATGGAAAAATTTAGTTTTTGAAATCTTGAGTTTGAGGTGCCTATGGGTCTTTCAGGTAGAACTGTTTTATAGCCAACTGAAAATATGGCTCTGGAGCTCCAGAAAGAGGCTTAGGCTGAAGATACAGATTTGGAGTCATTACTTTAAAAAGCTTCAAATATTGATTATTTATAGAAAACTGCTTTAGTAATAGTTCATCTTTCAATGAGGTTAAACGCAATTGCTTTTTAAAAAATCTACTACATTGTAAAACTTTTTTCTAAATTTTGGTTTTGTAACATTGTTTTAACTTTTCAGTGATTCTCTACTGTCAAATTTCTGCTTGTACTTAATTATTTCTCTTGTATCTTTTTGATTTGATAGTCTAATTCTAATGCATTTGTATAATGTATTTTAGAGCAAAGAATAACTAAGTAGGATCCAACAAAGAGAAGAGAGAAGACTAATTAAAATAACTCTCAGTTAGTGTGACCTTTTTGTATTCTATATTAAAGGGTTAGCATCTATTTGTAATTAAAACATGAATTTATTATTTGAAAATCTTTCCTGAACAATGTTCATAATATAAAATATAAAACTCTAAAATATCAAGATAATTATTCATTGCAAATATGTTATGACTTGCTAATGAACATTAAGACTAACTGAAGTAGCAGAATTTAGTGAAACAAATGGTTAGAATTGACAATCACAATGTAAACAGGATGTTAATTAATATATGACTCCCATTTTTTCCACTTTGTCTTTTGCTAAACAAGTTTAAGAGTGATACACTCCATGTGGACTGAATTTCATAATACCCATTTAACAGATCTTCTTAATGCACCCAAGTTTGACAAAAATCAGAATCCAATTTACTCCATCTAATCTAGAAATATTTATACTATTTTAGAGATTGAGTTTCGAATTCCTGTTTCCATCATCTTTGCATCTAAGTAGCAGTCATATTCCCACAACCCTTTATAATCTACCTTTGTTTTTGCCTGTCAGATATAATACTGCTATTTTAAATTTCTGAACCGCTTACTCTTCTTGCAAGTAGGGGGCATCTCTTACACCGCATTAAATCATCTATTTGTTTATCCACCAAAATGCTCATCATATTTCTTTGTACATTTGTAAATGTCTTATCCGAATGGAACTTTTTGTTAGACTATTTCCAAATATCAGACACAGTATGAAATGTCTCTTCATTTTACACTCTGTCTAGTCATTCCATGTACTTCCAAACATGCTATAGAAGATAGACAATGTGTTAAAAACAAGCTTAACAGTTCTAAGCAATTTTGTTTCTGTTCTCATATTTTTTTTCCCCCATTTAAGAAGCCTGAGGAGAGTTGATGTTGTCCAGCTAACATCTAATGGACCCTATTGCCTATGTGTGAGCAGTAGTATTTTAAAGTAGTCACCTTACAGATCACAGTGTTCAACATGAATTAAATTAAACATCAACCAAATTAAAAAAAAATTCTGAGATTAGAAGGTTCAAATGATGAAGAAAGATTGCTTAGATTTGTTGCTACTTAGCAATCAGGTGAAACTGAGCAAAAAATGTCGTCTCTTGCATTTCTCTGGGTATAAAATATACTACTTAGCAATCAGGTGAAACTGAGCAAAAAATGTCATCTCTTGAATTTCTCTGGGTATAAAATATACTTAAGTTTAAAAAAATGATCGGTGTCAGACTAGATGATATTTGAGTTTACCTCAGTGTAAAATTAATATCAAATTCTAAAGTACTTAATATTTTATGTTTTAATTATTATCATTCCATTCCATTTTCATGAGGGGGAATTTGTTTTTTTCAGTGATCTACTTTGTTTTTTTTTTTTTTTAAGTGGGATGAATATCAGGAGTCCCACTTTTTTTTTTTTTTTTTAATTTATTTATTTATTTATGGCTGTGTTGGGTCTTCGTTTCTGTGCGAGGGCTTTCTCTAGTTGTGGCAAGCGGAGGCCACTCTTCATCGCGGTGCACGGGCCTCTCACTATCGCGGCCTCTCTTGTTGTGGAGCACAGGCTCCAGACGCGCAGGCTCAGTAATTGTGGCTCACGGGCCCAGCTGCTCTGCGGCATGTGGGATCTTCCCAGACCAGGGCTCAAACCCGTGTCCCCTGCATTAGCAGGCAGATTCTCAACCACTGCGCCACCAGGGAAGCCCATTTTTCAGTGATCTACTTTTTATTTGAAAATATATCCATTACTCTCAATAGCTTTTAATCAATAATAGAAGACTAAGCAAATGATGTATTTTGTTTCAATAATTTCATGCCACTTTACTTAAGTAGTCCTTCTCAAGGCAAGATTCTTTTTGTAATATTTTAGTCTGTACCATTCACTTCTGTGTGCTTTTTTGACATTTAAGAGAATTCATCTCCATTTTGTGAAGTATGAATTACTCTATTTTTTAGTATTGGAAAAAAGGGAATAGGAGGTTGCAAATAAATTATAGAGAAGTAGCAGCTATTTTTGCGGAGAAGCTGTGGGAAAAATGAGGACAAATCAGGACATGATTGTCTGCATTTTGGGAATGCATTCCAGTGGCATCTTGCTGGGGAGGCTGAGTGGGGGAATGGCAAAGTCTAATAGGAAGTGCTTTGGCATTTAAGTTGCTTTGGTCATAAGCGCAGACGGGTGACCCTGGCTGAATAAAGATGATCCAAAGTGTTCCTTCTCATGCATCCTAGTTATTCTGCATCTCTGCAACGGCAGTGAGAGTCAACCACTTTGAGTCATAAAATCAGGCACTGAACTCCTAAAAGATGAGACACTTCTAGGTGTCCACATAATCTGAAACAAAGCAAAGGGGGAACAAGGCAAGCATCTCACGAAATCCTGCAAAGCAACCAGGAGACGTTTCTGCCCAGCAATGCATGGTGAACCATAACTAACAATGAATGACTGGTTGTTTTTTATTTCACATATATGAAGTATCATTGACTTTTTTCTTTATTTAGTGTGCTGTACTGTTTTAAAGAATATGAAACTATTTATACGTTACTCTGAATTTTATTTTTGGATAAACTTATTTTTCTAAAAGGTCTTGAACAACACCATTGCAAATTACCATATCATACAAAAATGAGCTTTCTTATGAAGACTTAGAAATTTAAAAGAATTCCTAATTAAGGCCGTGTGACAATTTGTTTCAATGTTTTACATAAAACTGTCAGGAATTTTAAATCAACTAGCAACTTTTTTAAAAAATTATTAATAAATTAATTATTTTATTTTATTTGTTTTTGGCTGAGTTGGGTCTTTGTTGCCGCATGCGGGCTTTCTCTAGTTACGGCTTGCGGAGGCTACTCTTTGTTGCGGTGCGCGGGCTTCTCATTGTGGTGGCTTCTCCTGTTGCAGAGCACGGGCTCTAGGCGCGCGGGCTTCCGTAGTTGTGGTGCACGGGCTTTGTTGCTCCGTGGCATGTGGGATTTTCCCGGACCAGGGCTTGAACCCATGTCCCCTGCATTGGCAGGCGGATTCCTAACCACTGTGCCACCAGGGAAGCCCTAAATTGACTAGCAACTTTAAAAACTAATATCTGAACCAAATTCCTTAGTTGTAGTTTATTTTTAAATACTCTAATAATGCTACGTATTTTTTTTATTGTAGTATTACATTCAGTTCTGTTCCTTTGAGTAAGAAGGTGACTGAGGGACAGATTGGATGTACAGAGGAAATCGCCCTGACTTGGGACCAGCAGCAGTGGATGATGGGACCTTGTTCTGTTACTCGTTGGCTGAGTGAGCTTAGATATGTTGACACCACCTCATCTATCTAACCATGAAAGATTGTCCATGTCCACTGACTGAGAGCCTGCTCTGTGCCGGCAGCATGATTACTGATCTTTAGAGCAGTACTTCATGGTGGGCATTATTACACCCATTTTATAAATGAAGAACGTGAAGCTCAGAATGTCAAGCAACTTGCCCAGGGTCACACTGCTAGTGAGCCGCCAATGCTGAGATTCTGAACTGTCTGCATATAAAGCCCATGTGTTCATTCCACGAATTAATAATTCTCTGAGTTACTTATACTTCACTTTGGGAATCTCTATCCCAACCATATTCTACTTTTTTATACCTTTTTTACTGCTGAGAATTCTTCTGAAAACCTGTTATTGATTTTTAACTAACCACATTTTGAGCAATTGTTCCTTGACACATTTTTCTAAATCTGATTGGCTTTTCAGTGTTTCATCACAGATCTTCTCAAGACAAACTGATTTCATGTCGTCCATCAAGCTGGATGAGTCTGTTCTCATCCCTTTATATGATTGTAAATAAAATTACTGAAAATGGTGTCCTCTTACCTCTCAGTGACAGGGTTCTTCTCAGGGCATCTTGCCACCAATATATCGTTGTGTAATTATTTCATCAGGTGGTTGTTGGGTTTCATTTGTAATCTCCCTCTCCATGGCTTTCTCTACAGAAATAGAAGAATTGAAAGAAAAAGTGCAGCTCGTGAGAATGTTCTCCTGCCAGAACGGCAAATTCTTTTTGTAAATGATGTAGAGTTACAGAGTCCTGGTTTATCATCCAAACCTCTGCTAGTTCGTTCTTTTCAGAATCTAATTCTCTTGCTTTCTTATATTTTCATCGTACATGCTGAGATCCAGCTGTATAAAAATGTCTTCAGGCTCAGAGGTTCCTTTTGTAATAGAAAGAAACTTTAGTTGCTGCAAGGCTGAAGATATCAGCTGTGTTCAAAAATAGCTACACTGTTTTAGCAAGATATACATTAATTTCCCCAGTGGTGAAAAATGTTTAAAAAATATAAATGAAGTAGTTAGTCCCTATAGGATCAAGGAAATAATGAC
Organism: Eubalaena glacialis; assembly: GCF_028564815.1. Taxonomy (NCBI): domain Eukaryota; kingdom Metazoa; phylum Chordata; class Mammalia; order Artiodactyla; family Balaenidae; genus Eubalaena; species Eubalaena glacialis. The sequence continues at coordinate 10,969,191 of NC_083717.1, read as the reverse complement.
AAACTATTTTAATTATTTTTAGAAGTTCAGACTTTAGCATTCTTATCATCTTACTACTTCCAGTAAGTTAGCTTCCTTTGGGTGCTTACATCCTAGGCAAATCCTAGGCAAATTCTGTGACAAGCTGTGCTTCATCTTATGCCTCTGTACTTTACATCTGGAGATTATGGAATTTAGATATTGACTTTGACATAATTTTATAAAATTGGTGTAGTAAGATTAGCCCTTCTCTTTTGTCTACAGGTTTGATATCTGGCTGCTGTAAACCCTCTTAAGTCAGTTCTGAAGGTTTAAGAACTGGGGAAAGCGGGATGGAGTGGAGTGAGGTAGAATCTGCTCTCCTCTTTTGTAAACTCTGGAATGATATTTATTAGGCTGTATGGAGTCTAAGCCAGAGAATTAGGGTCAGTAGCTCCCCCAGGTTTATATTCACCTATAAGTGTCATACATACATTGTTTGATCATTTTATGCATGTTGTCAGTACTGAATAAAATTTATTAAGTAGATATTAGTTAGGAAGGGCTTTGTTTAGAATTCTTTGCATATTGTGATACCTGATGGTGGAATTTTCTAATAGTTGAGTTGACACATCTTAGATGATTTTTCTTTAATTTTATTTATTTAATTATTAAAATGTATGTTACACAGCAGTATATGACTACATCTCCAAAGAAAGTAAAGTATTTCCAGATAAGTTGATCTATCCTCAAATCTACTTCTCCAGGAAATAAAATACATTGTTATCAGTTTAGTATATATCCTCCAGACCTGGATTTGATATATTATATATATATACACACACACACACACACACACACACACACACACACACACACACATAGAAAACATACGGTGTTGCTTTGTATGTATGTGTTTTATATAAATAGTACCATACTTTGTATTGTTGATCATTTTTCAAGAAAGTTTTTCAAGGGTTTTCCAGTTAGCAACTCTGGTTAAAAAGAGTTCCATACCACCATTTCTATCTCAGGCAAAACTGTGAAGGAGATGAAATTTTTTTCTTGGCCTCTATTATTTTGTGCATTATCTTTTTCGTCCATCTTTGTTTTTCAATCCCTCCTCTCACCCTTCTCATCCTATCACTTAGACCTTAAGGAAAGGATTCCTATCCTTCACTTTGAACATAAGTCAGTGTATTACTTACAACACGTATATTAATTGTTAGCACCAAGTACAAAATAGAATGCTTTGTTCCAGTTAAAAGAACTTCCAGTACCAATAAGACAATGTGGAAATGTTTTAGGGAGCATGAGATTTCTTCTTTGTCCCAGAAGTCCCACCTATTAGGTACCTGCTCATTCTGTGAGGCCATGAAGCCAACTCAGCCCAAGCATATTTGAAAGAAAAAGCACAAATTTTGAACAGGGCTTACATTTGATTATGGAACCATTTGTCGGAGTTCCAGTTTATAATTTGAAATCACGGGGCTCCTCTACTCAACCAGGAGGAAGGCAATGAAGTATTAAGAGTTCAACATGTCCAGACGAAAAGGAGACAGATTATTTGCTCTGAGAATATGTAACAGCATGCACCACTACAACTGTTTTTATGTGGTAGTGATGGTTATAACACAGCTAAGAGCCCAGTGGCCCTAAACAAAGAACTTCTGTGTTCCCTACCACCAGGCTTTTGCTCCTCTGGGGTCATTTTGGATCCCAAACTTTAAAAAAATGTTCACTGCTACTTACATATACCTCTGTGGTTTTCAAATTCATGATCCTGCTGCTGTTTTCTACTTTAAGGAATGCATACCTACTTATTACATATCAGGCAAGATGCCAGCCATTTTTATATACTTTATATTTTATCAAAGATGTCAGATTTAATAAGGCAAAGATGAGGATACCCATTTTACAGGTGAGGCCATTGAAGTTCAAGGTCACCTAACTAAAGTGGTTGTTTCATAATTCAAACTGAGATGACGTTAACTGCAAAGTCTGTCTTTTCCATTAAGCCTTGCAGCTTCTTTTTATATCCCTTGTTTTCAGACAATATTGCATAGACTTTTTTTATAGGCAGTCTTGCATTATATTTTAGACTCACTCTAAATTAGTGTCATTTTGGAGAAAGTTTAAAAACTAAACTATGGAGTATTCATAATTAGGTATGAATGTAATTTGCCGTGTTGGAAATTCTGCCAGCCAAAACCCATTTAAAGTCTTGCTGATAGAAGTTTTCTTTTCACTAAGAGCATCTGCTAGCTAAAATAATGACCAAAAGGGAGAAGCCACTCGAATAATCAAGTCTGTTCACTGACTAAACTTTTTTCTCTGTTCCCAAATTCTTAGATTAATGAAGACCCTGAGTTGTTTTGAGGGATTCCACAAAGTATTCCTCTGTGTCTAGCAATGTCCTCCCAGTGTTTTCAAGAGGAATTAGAATTTTCTTTCCCTGGCTGTCCAGTTATCTGACACTTTTTTTCTTTTTAATGTAATGGACTTGTGGTTTAGCATTTCACTGTCTTTTTGTGGTTGCAAAATTAATTGAACTACTTAAAAGCATTTCCCTGTTAAGATATCATATTTACACCAGGTATAATTTGTGTATACATTTTACGTTGCATTGAGTGAAAACACGGGTGTTCTAGAACGACCTGTTTTTGTGTTTGTATTCTTAACCGATACGTTTACTCTATATTGATATTTGAACTCATCAAAGCAAAATTTATTATTCTAAATAAGATTGATAGTTTGGTCTTTCATTTCTTGTCACAGCTCTAAGCATTTTGCTTTGGGAAGAGAATACTATTTTGAGTCTAACAAAATATCTTAAGATTATTGAATATATTTATGCTTAGCAAACTTTAAATAATCAGGAAGCTTATTTGAAAATCAACTTATTCTTTTGAATTTTGAGTTAATAATTTAGGCATTTCATAAAGTGAGATACCTCTGTTTTTAAATGTGATTTATGTTATTTAAATAGTGAAGCCCTGTTACTGAGTTTTGGGAACGATGTTTTGACGTGGTGCAAGATGTATCACTGAGATGCTAAGACCTTGTACGTGTTTTTGTTTTATCCACTGAAACCATTGCTCAGGTATTTGTGAAATGGCTTAGGGATAGCATTCAGAAATGCATTTGTGGAAGTCTCACCTCACACTAGTCAGAATGGCCATCATCAGAAAGTCTACAAGGAACAAATGCTGGAGAGGGTGTGGAGAAAAGGGAATCTTCCTACACTGTTGGTGGGAGTATAAATTGATGCAGCCACTATGGAAAACAGTATCGAGGTTCCTTAAACTAAAAATAGAGCTACCATGTGATCCAGCAATCCCACTCCTGGGTGTGTATCCAGAAAAGAAACTAATTCAAAAAGATATATGCACCCCAATGTTTATAGGAGCGCTATTTACAATAGCCAAGACATGGAAACAACCCAAGTGCCCACCAACAGACAATTGGTTTAAGAAGATGTAGTATATATACAATGGAATATTACTCGACCATAAAAAAGAATGAAATGTTGCCATTTGCAGCAACATGGATGGACCTAGAGAATATCATACTAAGTGGCGTAAGTCATAGGAAGACAAATATATGATATTACTTATATGTGGAATCTAAAAAATAATACAAATGAATCTGTGTACAAAACAAACTCACAGATAGAAAACAAACTTATGGTTACCAAAGGGAGAAAGGGCGGAGGGGGAGAGATAAATTAGGAGTATGGAGTTAACAGGTACATACTACTATACATAAAATAGATAAGCAACAGGGATTTACTATGTAACAGGGAACTATAGTTACTATCTTGTAATAACCTGTAATGGAAAATCTGAAAATATATGTAACTGAATCACTTTGCTGTACACCTGAAACTAACAATATTGTAAATCACCTATACTTCAATTAAAAAATCAAATTAAAAGAATATCCTTTTGGAAAAAAAAGAAATGCATTTGTGGCTGATGTTTCAGCAATACAGGCAAGACTTTCTGTGTCTGTGAATTTCTTAGATTGGAAGGATCTTCTAAGTAGTGTTCTCAGTTCAGTGATTCAAATTTTAGACAACAAAATTCCATGAAGCCACTGGCAATATCATTAAGTCTACCACCACCTTTATAGTCAGTCTTATTGCATGTTTCCGTTAAGTCCACCAGTCTGAAATATAAGCCAATTTCTGGTTATTTCCCCCCACCAAAGAATGTTGTTCTGCTTGAGGCATTGTCACAGGAGCTTAAATTCTTCCATGCCTAGAAATGTCAATTAACATTGACATTTTTATTTTTGTTGTTGTTTTTAGAGCATCAGGGCATCGGGCCTTATCCTGTTGGAAACAATCCTTTTTGGGTCTCTGCTTCTCTACTTTCCGGTAAGTAACATATTTTTATAATTGCATTTTAAAAATAGCCATTTTATTTTGCTATATACCTATACTATATACTATATACTATATGTATATATGCTTATATATATTTCTATATCTGTATGCAAGTTTGTATACTTATATCTATATTGTATACAATGTAGATGTAGCTATATGGTAGATATATAAACAAGGGCTTTACAGATATTTAAATCCTGGCTCTTACCTATTGGGTGACCTTAGACAAGTTGATTAGCATTTCTAAACTAACCTTGGTTTCCTCTCGTAAAATGGAGCTAATTATTCTTTTCTTCCCAAATTTGTGAGAAGTGTTAACTGCTTAAGTGAGCTCACATATGAAAGGCATGCTTGGTATATACATATCAACACTGCTTTCCTTCTTCTTCCCCCTCTACCTGAATCAGAACCATGAGACACACCAAGTAGTTAATGCTGAAAATTTCCAAATGGTTACGTAGACAAATAAGCAGAATAAATGTGTGTGTGGTACTAGTGGCGTGGATAATCATAACAGACCTTCCTATCACACTAGTTACGTATCTGTAACCAAAAGATAAGTATTGACTCTACTAATTCAATTCAACCACTTGTATTCAGCAGTTCTTGTGTGTTAAGCACTTTGCTAATCTGGGAGTACTCTGTAAGTGAGAGAAACTTGCTTTCTCTTCTCAAGAAGGTTACAACTTAGACGAGGAGATGAGGAAGTACAGGTAATTATAATATAATGTGACAAAAGTTAGGAAGAGTAGAAGAGCAGGATGCTGTGGAGGCACTTAGGAGAGACACCTAACCAAGTCTGGGGAATAAAATATCACTTGACCAAGATCTGAAAGATGAATAGATGTTAGAGAAGGAAAAGGTAGGCCTTCCAGGGCACCAAATTGTTTTTGGTTTTCCCCTTACCTCACTAACTGCTCCGTTTCAGCCTTCTTTGCTGATTCTTAATCTTCTTTCCCACTTTTTACTACTTGAGTGTCTCAGGACTAGTCCTTGTAGCTTTTCTTAGTCTACATTCTCCCTTGGGATCTCGTCTAGCCTCAGAAGCTTTAAATGTTGTTGAATTGACAATGACTCCTAAGTTTATATCTCCAGCCTAGACCTTTCCCCCAAGCTCCAAACTCACTTTCAACTGCTTACCTGACAACTCCATTGGAAGGTCCAGTAGAACTCCCTGTCATGTTCTAACTGAGATACTGACCTCCCAAAGTCAGCCCGTCTCTCTATCTCCATTGACGGCAACTGCATCCTTCTGGTTCCTCAGGCCCAACACCCGGGAGTCATCCTTGACAACTCTCTTTCTCTCACATCCATCAGAAAACCACTCAAAACATAGCAAAGATCCAGCCACTCCCCACCAGTTCACTGTTACTGCCCTAGCCTAAACCACAGTCACTGTCTTCTGAGTTACTGCCACATTCTCTTCCTGGCCTCTATTCCTCCATGCTTACCCGCTACGATCTGTCTGTCTTCAAAATATCAACCAGTTTGAATGCCAAAGTTAGACCATGGCATTCCTCTCCTCAAAACTCTGAAAAGGTTTCTCATTTTACTTACAGTAAAAGCCAAAATCCTTAGGATGGCCTTCAAGGCCCGACATGATTTGGATCCTGCCCCTGCATTACCTCATTTTCTGATCATCTTTCCTGACTCACTGTTTACAAGCGTTCTTAATCTATCCAGGTTTTCTACTTCTTGAATTACGTTTTATATTTCTCCTTAAGACAGAAATGTATTTAGGTATAATCATTTTTATTTTTCCATACAATTATCCATATTACTTAAGTTTTCTAATTTACTAGCATAGAGTTATACTCAGTAATTAATAATAGAAACAATATAATAATACAAAGACTGTTTATCATGCCTGGTACTGTTCCTGTATAAATGGCATGTTGTACATTGTAACATTTAATCTTCCTGGTTGAACTACCAGGCAGGTATTTAACCAAAGTCATAGAATCACCGAGTTACAAAGTGAAAGCCTGAAATGACTTCAATAATCTGAGTAATAATCTTAATCATCGGAATATCTGTTCTTGCTGTGCCATCATCTTTTTCCTGAACCTCTGCTATTTTAAAATATATTTTCTACCCAGTAGCCAGAGGGGTATTTTAAAATATCAAATATAACCTCTCACCACTTCTATAGCTTCTCAGTGTTCTTCGAATAAAGATCAAGACCCTTGACATGGTTTATGATGTTATGTAAGTGTGGTCCTTACCCCACCCCTTCCCCCCAGCCTCATCCAATACTACTTTTCTCCTCACTTTCTGCATCTACCTACCCTGACCCTCTTTCAGTTTTTAAATGAAACAGGATCTCTCTCATGGTAGGTATAATAATGGCTCCCCAGAGATGTCCACAGTCCTAATTCCTGGAACCTGTGAATACGTTACCTTATATGGAAAAGGGAACTTGGCAGATGTGATTAAATTAAGGACTTCAAAATAAGGAGATTATTCTGGATTATCTGAATGGCCCAAGTTTCCTAAGTGAAAAAGAGAGACAGAAAAGAGAGTCAAAGAGACAGCATCATGAAAAATATTGGACTGGCTACTGCAGGCTTTGAAGATGGAGGAAGGGGCCACGAGCCAAGGAATGCAGGCGCCTCTAGGAGCTGGAAATGGCGAGGGAACAGACTCTCCCCTTGATTTTAGTTCCATAAGACCCATCTTAGACTTCTTACTTCCAGAACTGTAAGATAATAAATCTGTGCTATTTTAAGCCACTAAGTTTGTGCTATATTACAGCAGCAACAGGAAACTAATGTGCCTCTTCTCATAGGACCTTTTTGCATGCTTTTCCTTCAGTTTTGAAGAATCCTCCTCTCTTCTTTCCCCCCATTCCCATCTCACCAATTCTTCTGCCTATTAACAACTAGTCATCCTTTAGATTTCTACTTAAATATCACTTTTTCAGGAAAGCTTTCCTTGACTGCAAACTAAGTCAAATTCCTTATAATAACTTCTCATGGAATCCCTTTCTTATTAACCACACCTATCTCTAAGTATACATTCAAAAGTGCAATTATTTGGTTAGTGTCACTCTCCCACACAGACTCTAGTTCAGTGAGATCAATGGCCTGTTTCTGTGTGGCTCACTATTGTACCTGCAGCACTTAGCCCAGTACCTGTCACCATAGTTGAAGCACAGTAAATATGCAGTGAATGAATGAATGAGGTTATATTTGGATGCATTTAGAACTGTACCCTAAACTAGTGGCTGTTGTCCTATTGAAATAGCCTCCAAAGAATCTGCTTGATTGTGGAAGACCAAAAATGATAGTCCTATTCATACTACTTTATTTAGTGCCTACAGCTAGGCATTAAAACACTTTTTAATGTTATTTTTAGGTGTTAGCAAATTTGGGTTTATTTTTTACTTATTCAAATCAAGTGGCCATAATAAGGAGCATGGCCTAAAAGCTATAGAATTTTAAAGCCTCTTAAACAGAAGAAGTATTCTAGAAAAGAAGGACGTTTGAAAGAATAGTAAATGTTAGGCTGCTAAATGTTCAAAGCAGTTATTAGAGACCCTTTCATTGACTGGGATCCAACCTTGAAAGCCACCTAATGGACCTATACTTGTGATGATATCAAGTACAGAGAAAAAGAGGAGAGAGAAATGGAAATTTAAAAAGAATAAAAGACAACACTTCTGCTTGACAATCCTATTGTGCCCGGGAGGAAAAAAACAGAACAGAAGACTTACCAAACCAATCCTGTCCAACAGGAACATTAGGATGCCTCATCATGTTGACTTCATGTTTAACTAGCTGTTTAGTTCATCTTTCATAGCACAAATTCTTCCTGCAACTGTTGAAATATTAATGTGTAGCTCTCAATTTCACGCCGCATACCTTGGTTTTTAAATAAGTTAGTGTTCATGCTCTGGTGGAAGAAAGGGCCAAATTATTTAATGAAGATTTGGATGTAGCATAAGATACAGGAGGAGAAAAGACATTAAAATATATTGTTGATTGAGTATGGAAAGGGAAGTAATTTTATTTTAGGTGAGAGAATGGAAGATGATGTCTCAGAAATTGATAATAAAATTTTTGGCTACATAGGGAATGTTTATGCACATGGGTGTATGTGCATAGAGCATTCTTGACAAGAAGAATAACTTGGTCATTAGACCAGAGCTTATTGGCTTCCTTGGATGTTGCAGAGTGAAGTTTATGACTTTGGGCTAGAGTTTTTGCTATAAGGAGGACCTCTATAATAAGTGATAAAGGTGATTTAGTAAACCTAATATAGCCAAATGATCTTAATTATTTGATGGTGTAAATGTGACCTATATTTATCTGTTAAATATTAATATCTTACTACTTTCTCTGTTCCTTGTGTGGCCTGTACCAGAATTGCTCATAAAATTTTTACTTGGGGTTGCAGTTTTTTTAAACAGTGTTCTTGAGTAAAGTAGAATTGTTTTTCGGGCTGGGTAACTCCATGGAAGGACGCTTTGAGGAGATTCACTGTTCTACTGAGTTGTTATGCAGTGAGCCTTTTCTTCTTTTTATGCCACATATTGTTGTACAGATTTGCAAGAATTAAGGTTATTTTTGCCTTTTCTAAGCAATCTTAGACTACAGACGATTTCATAACAATGCTTATATTGGAAAGTCCAAATTAGAGATTATCATCATTGTCTAGATAAGGACAAACCAAAATCTGACTAAATTTAGCATTGTTATAATTGGGTAGCAGAGAGCTGAAGCTTTTAAAACATTTTCTTACAGATTCTCAAAAGAGACTCATGATTTGAAGTCCACACATTTGTGAAAAAACGATTAGTCCTCATAATCACCTAAAAAAACTTTCATACAATTTATAAAAGAAAGAAAAAAAGAGCTTTAAAAAAATCAACTAAAGTATAGTTTTTTTGCTAAATCACATAAAACGACATATTATGGATTAGTAAAACATATTGAGTAATATGGAGTCTAGAAGTTTATTTCTGGCTTGACCAAACCACCTGTTTCAGCTAATAAAGTAAATTTTTTCCCTTTAATCTTCGTTATCTATTTGATTGATGGATGTGCCTTTCTATACAGCACACCAATACATGTATAAATACGATACTTATTTTCAGGTTGTTCCCTCCACCCCAGCCCACCCCAAGTCTTATAAAAAAATGAGCTGCAAAATATTAGTACTGGAAGGGACATCAGACATAACTTAGTCTTGATTCAACCTCTGTTTTGCAAATGAAGGAAGAGGGGCTGAGAGAAATTGCAGCTCCTCCAACTTTCCTCAGCGAGGTGATGAGAAAGCCAGTACTAGACTCAAAGTCTGTGGTTTCCTGATCCAGCACGCTCTTCACCCTGGGACAGTACTTCTGATGGAGGGGATGGATGTGAGATGCAGATGGCATTAAACTGCGTCATCAGGGAGGCTCGTGTTCTACCCCTTCATCAGTCACCTTTCCTCATTAGGCCTTCAAGGAAATAAAAGGCACAGAGGATAAAACAGGGAACCAATCTGAAATAGCTTGAGGTTTGGCACTAAGGAGTTTGATGTAAAACTCCTGTGAGCTTGGATGGACCATGCTGTTGAGCCACGTGAAGTTTCTGATATTCAATTGTTTTACCTACAAAAATAGAAATTTTGTCTTTCAAACTTAATAAACAGTCAGTCCCATTAGACCATGTCAGGTTAGTTTCAGTGCCACAGAACCTCACTCAGTTAAGAGACTGCTTTTTCTATGGTCACCCCAAAGCCTACAACTAAAACTTGGACTTTTTTACTCCAGTGTAGAGCATGTGCAGCCTCCAGAAGCAGAGAAAAAACGGGAGCATGTTGCTTCCACGCACAGAGCTTAAAGGGCAGGAAATAAAGGAGAGAGAGTTGAAAGTGGGGAGGGGGGGTGAGAATCAGACCATGAGAATATAGTTGAAGCGGCCAAGTTTTTAATCCGTTACTCTTATTTTTTATTTTCATGCTCAAATTAACCCAGAATTGGTCAGTGAGAGTCCCTTCAAGCTGGCTCCTGCCTTCTTTGGATATGATTTTGCCATTCTTTGAGCATTTCCCTCCTTTCTAGTGCAACAGAAAGTACTTTCCCTACCCCAGCCCTGGAATCAGGCTTTTCTCCAAGGAGCTCTGGTGCTTTTTAGGGGGAAATGGTAGCAATTCAGTTCTGAGACAGATTCACTTCCACTGTGACAAACGTAGGGCAGAAAGTTCCCAGTTTTACAACTAGGCCAGTGTTACAACTAGACCAATGTTTCTCAAACCTCAGTTACCTAGGAGATTTTGTAAGGAGATTTCTCCTCAACTCTAAGATTCTATCCTTAAGACTTAAGATTCTATCCTTTAAACTGATCTAGACTACATCTTACTCAGTGCCGTTTACATCCATTTGGCTTGGTACCAGAGCAAAAGAGAAAAAGGAAATCGGAAGGAAAGTTACGACTCATGAGCACAGCAACACTGTCAGAGAAAACAATAACATGGGGAGGGCTGTTTCATGCCGAGATAGCTCAGAGAGTGTGGGGATAGAAGACTCTTAATCCACAAACAGCTAGAGGATTTCAGGAATGTTGGCTAAAATATTGAAATCTAAAGATGTCAGAGGACTAGACCACCTCTTCAGGGGAGTTGGAAGCATGTGATGCCAAGTCACTTTGTTCTCTTCTCTAGTGTAGTTTAGAGGAATAGAAGGAATGGATGTAAATGCCCTGGGGTTCTGTGCAGTTCTACTTCTCCCCTCGTTCCTGTGCTCCTCTCCCCTACCGGCCTCCAGACAGAAGTCTGATCTAATGGGTAGGGGGAATGGTTGTCTACAGGCAAAGGCACGGAGGCTATCCAGTGTGAGTATTCTAGGGTATTTGGTGAAGAGTCTTCGATGGTCAGCGATGTGTCAGGAAGTAACTAGTAATCTTCTTTTAGCTGAAAGAGTTTTAATAAACCGAGCCTTAAAGAGTTGAGAACTGGACCCTTAGTTTGTCAGTGAAAAACAGCAGTTTTCATCTTTACTAAAATAAGTACCAATTCGACTATATGCCTCTTAAAAATACTTTGTTGTTTTTGTGAAATATAATAATTTGTTGTTTACAAACTAGGACAAAATGGAAAAATACAAGGAAAAGGTAAAAGATCAACAAAAAGTTTTTATTATCCAGAAATAATCATTGTATGCATTTGATCATTTTAGACATCTGTATATGCACGTATATAAATTGAAATAGAAAATGGATGGATGGTGGAAATTGAGATACAGATAAGATTACTCTGAGGTTTTTTTAACAAAAATTTTAATTGTAATCTTTATTATTTTAATTAAAAAAACTGAGGTGAAACAAGTTACTACTAATGTTAGATAAATGAATCTTCACAACAAGGATTATTAATTCTAAAAGATCTTTCTAAAGTTAAAAAATATTATGAAATGTTTTAAAAGTTGGGTTAATTTTTTTTTTCTTAGCTGTATGTTTCAACTTTAGATAGTATCACTTGAATTCAGCTGATAGCTAAGAAATTGAACTCAGTTTGTTTTGCCCCATCCTCCCACTCTTTGAGTTTTGTTAGTTAATAATTTTTGAATTGTTAATGTTTATAATTTGCAATTTTGAAACTATAATTCACATAGTTGTTCAACCTTAGGTCTATATTTAATGTCTTCCACTAATCTTTGTAACCTGACTTCTTCAATCCTCAGTTCTTTATTTTGATTTGTCCCTTGGTTTTCATGCAGGAGTAATGAGTTCTGTAGTTCTTGAGTTCTTACATGCTTGAGAATCTCCACCCATTGTCCTTAAACATGAAGAATAAATTCCCTGGTTATAAAAAATTCAAGACACACTTCCTATTGCTCAGAATTTGTGTCTTTTTTCTGACTATTTCCAGATCTTGAAATAGCCTGATTTCTCCCTCCAATGGATGACTTGATATTTCTGCCTTGATGCCAATAAGTCGTTCTTTAGTCTTGCAATTAAATGATCAAACTAGGAGTTACCTTGAAATTTATCATCCTGTTATTTTTTTTTCTTGGATCATGGTGTTTCTTTTCAATATATAGATGTAAGGCCACTTTAATTCTTGGAATGGTTTTAAATTATATCTTTAATTTTTTGTTTCTTCTTCAGGAACTTGAATTGTGTATACATTGGATTTTCTTTTCCTTCTGTATCTATGTTTCTAGTCATTAGTTTATCTTTGTCCTTTTCTGTTTTGTTTTGTGTGTTTCCCACAAGATTCCATGATCTTCACACTATTCTCAATTGTGTTTGTTCTGCTTGAGTTGATTCCAGTATTCCTTTAACCTCTCTTAAGTTTTTAATTTAATTTAATTTTCATTTTTATATTTCCCCCTTCCCTGGCATTTTTTGGAGTGATTTTCTCTCTTTCTGTTTTTCTTTTCTCTTCTTTGATCTCTAGTCTCTTTTTCTTTGAGCTTCTTTATCAGAGAAAATGTTTCCTGTAATTTTTTTGAGGCTATGAGAATTATTTATTTGAACTTTCATCAGTTTTCTTGTGTAATGTCACTTCTGTTATCCATTCTTCATCTGCCTTTTCCATCCAGTATTTAAACAGAGTCTATGCTGTTTCCTTTCTGATATTTATTTCTTTTTCATTGGGATAATTCTTTTTTATTGTGGTAAAATATACATAAACTTACCATTTTAATAATTTTTAAATGTACATTTCAGTAACATTAAGTTCATTCACAATGTTGTACAATCATCACTATCTATTTCTATAACTTTTTCATCATCCCAAATTAAAACTGTATCCATTAAATAATAACTTCTCATTCCTCCTTCACCCCCAGCCCTTGGTAAACTCTTCTCTACTTTCTGTCTCTATGAATTTGCCTATTCTTGGTGCTTCACATGAGTAGCATCATAACACTATTTGTCTTTTTGTGCCTGGCTTATTTCACTAAGCATAATGTGTTCAGGGTTCATCCAGGTTATGGCATGTGTCATTATTTCATTTCTTTTTATAGCTGAATAATATTCCACTGTATGTATATACCACATTTTGTTTACCGTTTGTCAGTTGGTGGACATTTGGGTTGTTCCCACTGTTTTGCCATTATACATAAGCTGCTATGAATATTGGTGTACAAGTAGCTGAGTCCCTGCTTTCAGTTTTTTGGGTATAGGAGCAAAATTGCTGGATTCTGTGCTCATTTTCTGTTTACTTTTGAGGAACTGCCAAACCATTTTCCAAAGTGGCTATAGCAATTTACATTCCCACCAGCAATGCACGAATGTTCCAGTTTCCCCACATGACACTTTTTATTTTCTCTTGTTTATTTTTAATAGTCATTTTAATGGGTATGAAGTGGTAGCTCATTGCGGTTTTGATTTGCTGCTTTTCATTTTTGAATGAAGCAGTTTTTTTCCAGCTATTTTATAAAGAATTAGGTGGAGAGCAGCAGGAGGAATAGGTTGAGTGAAGCTGCCTCTTCATCTTGAGATCACACAAAGCCCCATGGTTAGTCTGTGTTATAATCTGGGGCTGCACCTTCTTCTTTCACCCCACTTTGGCTCTGGCTCTTTTCCTTGGCTAGTGTGCTGCTTAGGTCCATCAACGGGGATGGCTTGTCTCCAAATCTCTCTCCAATCTGGGATGATGTGGTGTTTCTACAGGAAAATTCCCCAGTTCTCCTTTGGCCCCCTATGCCCTAAGATTCATTCTCCAATGAACAGATTGCTTCCTGACTGAGCTCAGTGCGTCCTGACTGAGCTCTGGATTAGGAATATAACAACTCTACGTGTATTTCTTCATTTTGGTGCAACTTTAACTCTTGGGGCTTCTCTTTTCTCTTTTCTCCCTTAGTGATTCTCATCTATCCTCATGGCTTAATATACTCTCCGCATGCCAAAAACAAATAAATTTATGTCTCCAGCCTAAATCTCTTTCCTGAATTCCAGACGTGTATGTGCACCTACCTATTCAACATCTCTACTTGGATGTCTGGTAGACATCACAAACTTAATACATCCAACACTTAATTCCTCATTTCATCACCACCACCAGACCTGTTCTACCAGCATAATGCCCCTTCCAGTTGGTAGCAACTCCATCCTTCCAGTTGCTCAAGACAAAAACCTTGGGTTTATCCTTGACTTCCCTTTATCTCTTACATCCTGTATCAAGTTCATCATGAAATAATCCTGTTGGTTCTACCCTAAAAGCATATCCAGACCCAACCTTTCATACTGCTTCCACTGTTAGCACCCTGGTCTGAGGCACCATCGTTGAGCATTAAATTATTGCAATGACCTTCTAACTAGCCTCCCAGCTCTCCACTCTTGTCCTCCTGTAGTCTGCTCTCAACACAGCAGCCAGAAATTTCTTTTTAAACCTAAGTCAGCTACTCCTGCTCAAAACCCCGCAATGGCTCCCTGTTTCATTCAGCATGAAACTTAAAAACTTAAAAGCCTACATAATCTGCCCACCTATCTCTTCCTCTTCCTCTGGAAGCAGAGTAAGCACTGGGCTCTTCCTTGTTCTCAGACAGGCCAGGCACACTCCCATCTTACTGACCTACACCAGCTATTCCCTTTGCCTGGAACACACTTCTTCCTTGTATCTATGTGACAACTTCCTCACTTCCTTCACAGCTTTGCTGAAATGTCTTCTCGGTGAAGTTCACCCTGTTGAGACCCTGCTTTAAACTGCAGACTGCCTTGTTCCTCACAGTACTTCTGGTCACTCTCACACTGGTAATGTTTTTTGCATAGAATTTATCACTTTATATATAAGTTTTATTATCTTTATTTCTTACATGTATATATTTTTTTAAATTTTCTGTCTCCCTCCACTAGAATTTAAGTCCACTCCTATATTTCAGCACCTGGAATAATGCCTGGAGCATAGTGGGTGGTCAACAAATATTTTTTGAATGAACAAATATTTTTCAGACATTCTTTATTGATTAACATATGGAGTACAGCTCTTTCTGTGTATTATTAATGATGGATTTTCATACCTTTTAAAAGTTATTTTTAGTTATAATCATAATTTTAATTATAAATCTTTCAAGAGCAGAACCATGTCTGTTGCATCTGTTTCCATCACAGCACATTAAAAATGTGTTGAATTTCAATATAATTCTAACTAAAGCCATTACACATATGCACATACATGTATATGAACGTATAGCTGTTTACCTCTGTCTTTATCTTTGTGTCTCTCTGCTTCTAGATCGCTATCTTTATCTCTGATTTCCCTATGGAGAGGTGGAAAGGAATGTAGACCAATAATAAAGAGTCTTTACTTCTTGCCCACAAAGTCTTTCATGACCCGACCCCTCTTTACCTCTTGGACCTCGTACTGTAGTGCACTCCACCTCTCTCACTCTGCCGCAACAATACTGGCCTCACTGCTCTTCCATGAGCAGGCCTGGCATGCACCCACCCTACAGCCTTGGCATTGGCTGTCTCCTCTTCCTGGAGCACTCTTAACCCACATATCTCTGTGGCGAACTCCTGCATCTTCTTTAAATCTTTGCTTAGATGTCAACTCTTCCATGAAAGGAAGTTTAAGGAACTCATTATTTTGGAATAAACAGGAAGAAGTTAAATAAAAAATTATGACATTAAAGTGAGAATAAACCACCCCAATTGCAAAGAATTTCTAATGGGACCAAATGGAGACAGATTCAGCAATGATGTGGAGGCAGGGATGTCACAATTTGGCAGTAGACTAGGAACATAATAAATTATCCTGAGAATGCCTTCAGAGGAACAGATGAGAGGTGCCGGCTCTGGCAATGACAGAGAATTTGACAGTCAGATGGTTTGAGTTGAAAGATAAGAAATTGTACCTCTGTAGCAATGTCATAGCTAGCCTGTTTTAGCTCTTCAGTAAAAAATTATGGAAGGGGTAAAGTATCAGTTCATTTCTAATTCCCTTGCCAGAGTTTGTGGATTAATGTCTTTACCCATGGGAAAAACATGGCAGAAACTCTGTCTCTTTTTCAGTGGTTACTATTTCTCCTGTGCTTACAGAAATACACTTGAATTTTCCCGTGCAGGCCCAAGACACATAAGTAATTATCTATTTCTGAAGTTTGGTAAGTTATTTTCAGTGAATAAATGGCTAACAAATTTATACTTTAGGTTTTAGGTGTTATATGTGAACATGTGGTTTTAGAGAACTTTAGTCTGTGGGAAACATTCTCAGAATTGTCAGACATTTGTATTAGCTGACTGCCACTACTGTGATGTCCAAGTTTATCTCTGGGGTCTCAGTTATGAACAGTTGACATAAGAAGCTATGAAGACACTTAGGTCTGAGAGATAATTAGGAAAATAGCTACAAGCAGAATAAAAGTTGTTAGAGTCAGAATTAGCGAAGTGTCCTGAAAAATAGTTTCCTCTTCCAAGTTAGTTTCCGGGGAAAAAATTGTAGAAGACTTAAAAACACTATTTAAAATGGTAGTAAGTATTCTTTTAAAAATGACAAGAAGATGACATTTTGACAAAGCAAATCACACCTTGAATGTCAGGGACTACAGAATGTCACTAAAGAGTCACAATTCAATAAAGTAGATATGTCACTTAAACAAAATAGCAAAAGAGGGAAAATATAAAGAAATAATACTAACATGGAATCATAGTAATAAAAACCCCATCTCACAATATACAGATCCTAGTATAAGTGTGATTGAAGGAAGAATTTGGACTTACCATTTAAATGAGGTCAATATGAACTTTTAGGAGAAAGAACAGATTACTTTCCTAGAATATATCAGACAAGTGTGTCGCCTTACACATTTATTTTAATTATACATTTATCTAAAAGCTGTGAATATGGTATATGAATATCGCTTCATGTTATAATTTCTATAATATGAGGAAAATAGACCATATTTTCTGAAAATTTAATCACTATTGGTGGACCTTCATAAATACTTAAATTATCTAAGGGAGATGTCATTTATGATTAGATGTCTGTAGTCTCCATGATTTGTTTATCCTTGAGTTTTCCAAATTGAGATTTATTTTGAATGTCTCCTCTAAGCTTTGGAGATAATATGATTAATTCAAGTATAGACATGTTCAGATGACATCCTAATCCAAACATTACTTTCAATTCCACTTCGACTTTCTATATTCTTCACACATTCATTTCTGCAACCAGCATCTACTTTTCATCATGCTTACAGAAATGGGAAAAAATACTCGTCTGCCCCATGGTCTTGTCCACTTCACACAGTCAGTTGTGCTATTGGGGTCTGGATGTGACCTCACCGCAGCCCCCATACAAGTGCTCTTGTTCTCTGTGAGGAGGGATGAGAGGCTTTGCTGCTTATACGGGATTCTCTCCAAACAACTGCCCATTTCACCTTTTGATGTGAATCATAGCATCTCATCAGATGTTCTGAAGTAAAAGATGCTCTAAAAAAGAAGAGGTCAAGTACACATGACCAGTGCTCCTATCTGAGAAGTCATAGTGAACATTATTTATTAAAGGCTTTGAGATCTGCAGTAAAAGAATGCATTTAAAACTGAGTGTTTCCCCATCTTCCTTGATTTTATTATACCCTTTTATACATTACGCCTATTAAAATATTTGTAATTAATAATGTAAGTCCCATAATACTTGTCTTAAGTATACATAATAAAAATCCTGTAACATTGCAGAAGTATTATTCCATTTATATAGAGTGAAGTCACGCGCGTGCATGTGTGTGTGTGACATGAGCATATGAGGTAAACCATAAGAAAGCAGGAGAATGACAAATGCAAAATCCAGGATGATGGTTACCTGGGAGAGGTAAGTGAAGAGGTTGAGATCACAGAGGAGAGGGGAATAAAGGGAACTTCAAGGTAATAGTAATATTAAACTGAGTGGGTGGGTAAATGGGTATGGGTATTTATTGTATTTATATATATAATTATATGTATAATTACATATATATTCTGAGATGCTCTATTGGTTAGAGGTCTGGAGATGAAGAAGATTCAGCAGAAGAGACTGGGAATGACCTAGCAGGGAAGTAGGAGAAGGATCAATTGAATGTACACATTTCATTTCAAGAAAAAGAAGAGAGAGTTGTCAGTTCCTTCAGATGCTGCTGATTGGTCTTGTAAGATCGGGAACGAGAATCCCTACTGAATTTGGTGATGTTGAGGTGGTGTTGACAAGACCAGTTTTGGTGTGGTGGTGGATGATAAAAGCCTAATATGATTCCAAAGAGGGAAGGGATGAGGTGACATAGAGACAGCAAGTAGAAACTATTTTTTCTGCAGGTTGTGCAGTGTAAGGAAGTAGAGTATCTGGGTACTAGAGGAAGTTGTAGAGCAACTGAGACTATTTTTAATGAGAAATAGTACAACATGTTTTCATGGCTATGGATGGCCCCATAGAGATGGAAAATAATGGTGCAGAAGAGAAGTGAATATTGTCGTTAGGGAAGCCCTTAACCAAAGCATATGGGATCCAGTGGGTAAGTGGAGGGGTTGAACTTAGGTCAGAACAAATCCATTTCATTCATTGTGATTGGAAGGAAGGAGGTACCAGGCCTTCTCTTCCATAAATATCACATGGAAATCAGTGGTCAGGGCAAAAATGAGAACTTGGGACATCTCTGAGAATGTGACATTTTTGGCTATTTCTCTCATTTTTCTATTGTTCAGGACTTCACACTAGAGTCAGGTAGTATCTCAGTGCAGTTGAAGTTGGGAGCCCTGATAAGTAAACTACAACATTCTAAATAATTGGTAGTGACTTCCCAGACTTTGTGGTAACTATTCCACAGTATACAGCGACCTGGCTTCATGTCTGCCCTCCAGACAGTGTACATCCATGGCAAAATGACTGTCTCTGATAGAACAGTGACTCCAGATGATAGTACTGCCTGTCAAGTCCTATTCAATTCAGATTCAAATGTGTTTGGATCTGTGTACTCTTCAGGGCTGTCATTGTATCAGCTATTCAGTTACTTAAGCTATTTCTGCTATCATAAAGCAAATTGAAAATTTGACAATTGTCTAGTTATTCTAATCTATGTGGACAGATAGTACAGATCTTCAGGACTAAAACTGAATTATCTGTCACATGAACTCAGATAGAATTTTAATTAAAAAATTTAAGCTGCAAAAATGGATTAAACACTTAATAACCGAGGCTTTTCGGCAGCTCTTGAAAAAATTGAGTAGTGCTAGAATCTTTTTCCCTTCACTTGGTCAACCTTTTGCCATTTTATTTCACCTCTGTCCTACTCTATTTATTGATAAATAGAACATTGAAGGTGAAAGTTGGATGCTGAACATTGGCAAACTGTGCAATTTTTAGGTAATGTTTAAATGGCATTATTTTCATCTTGGAAATCTTAGCTTCTAGCAAGTGGCATATTTATTTATCACTAGGCATATTTTCAGTTCTTCCTTAGGAAAGTATATTTTATTTCTGTCCCTTTGTATTTGAGAAAAATGAATTCATGATTCAGTTCTAGAAAGAGCCTTATGATGACGTCGCGCAAACATTAAGAAATGGAGTCCTGCATTCAGAGTGCTGAACTTCAGGGAGGAGGACGAAAGAGAAAAGAAAGGGAGGAAGGAGATTATCTCTCTTATTAATACTGTTAATTCATTTAGCATGAAAGTATGAGTATCATAGAACAACAAAGTATCATGACTCTCATTTTTTGCCACAATATTACTGTATTCTATTTGGGTTTATAGTTGAGTTCCTGTGTTTCACTATTTTAAGCAACAGCAGAAGGATCAGCTTGATGCTAATGAGCGCTGACATTTATCGTGTGCTTTTCCATCCTCTGTACCACATTACACTCCCTAGGTGCTTTATGTGTGTTATCTCCTGTCTAGTACATCTTTGCACCCCCCCCCCCCAGTGTGTAGCATAGTGCCTGGCATATAGTATGAATCCAATAAATATTTTTCTAATTGCCTGTAAACAAGAAATTAAATGAGCCAACAGTGCAGAGCTTTGACCTGACAAAAAGGTTACTGCCCTATAATATGATATGAAAGGCTCTGACAGACCGTATTACCAAGTATGTGTCCGTGGTTGACATGCTAATAAAATTGTTCCTTAACTTTCTAGAGACACATGATTAAATTGTGTTAAAGCAGTTGTTTCCTGAAAAGCTTAATACACTAGCTAGTGAACACCTTATTTCTTAGTATTTACTTATGTGATCAGTCTTCGGCTTTACTGTGTAATGGTTAAGAGCATGGAGTGAGGTGCCACTGTAACTGACACATTAGCTGTGTGACCTTAGGTTAACCATTCAATCTCTCTGGACCTCCATTGCCTCATCTGTAAAACAGGGATAATAAAAGTATCTTTGGATGATTCCGTGCATGCAGAATGCTTAGAATAGTGCCTGACACATATTATGAAATGTGTAAGTGTTAGTTAACAAAGTAACATATCCTAAAGCAGTGGTTCTCCAACTTCACAAGCATAAGAATCACCTGAGACCTGTTAAATCCCCATTGGTGGGCCCCGCCCCTGAGTTTCTGATTCAGTAAATCTGGGGTCAAGTCAGAGAATTTGCATTGCAAATCAGTTCCAAAGGGATGCTGATTCTGCGGGTCCTGCTCCTTGAACCACACTTTGAAAACCTTTGGCCCACAGTAGTGCTTTTCAAACTGTGCGGTGAAGGAATTGTTGGCTTTTACTTGCTTGTTTTGTTTTGTTTATTCCAATCTGTCATAGTCAAATTCTTCGGTAAAATACAATAAATATGAATTTCTAGGAAAGTAAAATGAAAAAAAAGATATTCTTTTAGTTTTCCAGTTGATTTTATCTTCAGATAAATGTGAATTTTTTTATTCATACCTACCTTCAAAAAGGGAGAAATTTCATATAGCAAATGAAGTGAATGTGTCATTAATGTTTCATGTTAGGCTAGTACCTTCTGGTATTTTAGCAATCCTTTGTTTTATGCTCTTTTAAATGGAGACAAAGACATACCATATTCACAAATTCCTGGGATTAAGGTATAGATATATTTGGGTGCTGTTCTACCTACCACAACAATTATCAAAAATCCAAATTCCAACTCGATCCAACCAGAGCTACCCCAAGTCTTTGAGACACTCTAATATCCAAAGCCTGATTTTATTATTTATATTTTTTCCAAAGCCTGGTTTTAATTGTAATCAGCGTCCCAGACAATAAATTTGTTTTATAGTGCCTTTACTATGAATTTGCCCTTCACATAAGTTTGCTTTCCTGCATAGGGATTAATTTATTTTTCCATAATTCCCTTCCAACATCATTTGAAAATTAGCGAAGTTCATATTAAAAGGCCGTTTTCCTCCTTGATTGTAAATACTGGGCCGATACTCCCTCAGTGCCAACCATCTGTTGGACTTGCACAGGGATCCTGATTAGGAAACTGCCTGTGTTTTCTCATTTTTCACAGTCTCACCCGACCCGTTTTATTCATACAGAGTAAGTTACTGCCTGGCTTTCAGTACAGTGTTTGATTTTGCTGAAAGTTTTGACAATAAAAAGGAAAAACATCCTTCTTCTGACACCTAGTTAAAACTCCAACTCAAAAGAATAAAACTGTATTTCAATTAATTAAAATTTGGAAGCCTCCCATACGCTACATGAGTTCCCAATGTGAAATAAACAAACCAAATTGAAAATAAAAATTTAAAGAGGTAGTGCATACTTGTGAATATATAAAAACTCAAAAGGTAGGTAGCAAAAAATATAGTGCTATTAGGATTAGATGGGTGTCAGGGTCAGGTTTAGCTGCAAGTACCACGGAACATAAGAATAGAAGCTTTAGAAAGCTAAAGTTTCTTTCTGCCATAAAGAGAAGTATGGAAGTGACTAGTTCAAAGCTAAATTGCACTTCACAGTTACAGGGATCTTGGGTGATTTATTCCCTCTGTCCCTTCCAACCATTACATCTTTTCCAAGGAAGCAGGCAGGAAGAATGGGAACTGGAGAGGGAATACTATACCTCTCTTCCATTTAATGTAATTAGTCAGAATTTAATGACATGGTCACCCTTAGCTTCAAAGAAGTCTGGGAAATGGTCTTCTATCTAGGTAGCCATGTGCTCAACTGAAAAACTGGGAGAAGGAAATGATGCCCATTGTGAGATCTCATCTCTGCGGTGCATGTGGTTTTTATCTTCTTTTAGTTGCTGATTTATATTTTCTGCATTTCTTTAATGCATATGTATATATTATCTTTATTAAAAAAAATTAAGTAAGAGAAGTCCTGTCTCTGACTCTGCCTAGCCATGACTTTTGGCAAGAGAACTAAGGTTGCTGAGGTACTGATTATGTAACTCACAATGCAGACTTCATTGTGCATTGTGGAAAGCTGGTGGAAGACTGCCTATCATTACTAATTGTAATCTTTATATAGCTCTTCTTGTTTCTTTCACATGCCTGGAAAGAAGGTAATTGTATAATAGATGTGATTCAGACAGGAAAGAAAGTCCTTATTTAATCTATGCGGCTATTAGATAACTACTAAAGAGGGACTCACCTAAGATGGGTTTTCTCATATGGGTTTTTCTTTTGACAGCTCAATTCCTTTTAGGGTGCACTGATTTCAATGGCTTAAAAACCTTTGGAAGTTATTTTAAGCTATAGTGTAGGCACAGTAAGTATAGTGAGCTAAATCTGGGGGGAAAAACAGTAGTTTTACTCTAGGCTTTATTCCCTTTGCTATGAGGTTTTTTTGTTTTTTTGTTTTTTTTAAAGAAAGATAATATTGCCACAAATTGCTAACTTCAGTGTATAACAGAATGCTTAGAGTTTCTTTGAAGTCAAAGGAGAAAAGAAGACAGGAACTTTTGTTGGCCTGATATCCTAGTTATAAGGAAAAATAGTGAAACGAAACAAAATTTTTCTTCCAAGTGATTTTTCTAAAATAAAGCAAGATAAATACCTACTGAAATTTCTGCCTATCTAGGAATTAGAGATATCTCACGTTGGAAGAGCTGCTAAAGAAGTTTGTTTAAGGAAGCTTCTCATTTAAAACTCTGGAAATTTTATCTGGATTAGGGTTGGGACCAACTTTTAGCAAGTGGTGGTTATCATAGTATATATTTAGCCTTTGCCTGTATTTCTGTTAACATTCCACACTTCTAAATTTTCTTCAGTCACTAAGTAGATGGCAGTGATAAGGTTCATTACTGTATAGAGTGATGGTAGGAATTTTAAAAATATTAAGAGGACATATTTTGAGAAGCCATTTACAAAGTGAATTCATAGACATTATGGAGCACTGATGAGGTACAGCATTTTCAAAGAATACAAGGGTTTCAGGCTGGAATGCCTCTTTGAATAATGATTCATCTTCGGTCACTCCCTACTCCTCACCTCTACCTGCTCCCTGCCCTCTTCACCTGTATAACTTTTCATTATCCTTCAGGCCTCAACTTAAACTTCACGTTCCCAGGGGGAGACCTCCTTAAACTGCTCCCTTCAATCACCTTCTTTCGTCACCTGCCCCCACCTCACTTCTATATGCAGAGAAGGCGACACTTAAAAGTAGTGGAGAAAGGAAAGAGTCTTCAGTGAATGCTGTTGAGACAAGGACTTCTATGTGGAGAAAATAAAATCAGATCCTTACCTCACACAACACACACACACACACACACACACGCACACACACACGCACACACACACACAGACTATCCAGATAAATTGGAGATATAAATATGAAAAAATTTTAAAAATTAGGCTGTTAGGAGAAAATATAAAAGACTATCTTGGTGACCTTGAAAAGATTTCTTGACTAGTACACAAAAAGCAAAAACCATAAAGGCAGATTTTTATCATCAAAATTCAGAACTTCTGTGTGAAGAAATACATAGAGACAAGGTAAAGTAAATCAAAAGAAAATTTATAGAAGAGGGAACCCAATTGGGCAATATATATGTAAAGTGATGCCCAACCTCAAGGGCAGTTAAGGACATGCAGATGGAAATGGAGATACCAATGTCACATCCATCAGCTGTGGGGATATGTGGAAACCACAACCAAAATTCTCACTTGCTGTATTTCTATGCACAGGCACTTTAGAATGCAAATTGTCAGCATTTATACAAATTTTAAAAATATATACATTTTTGCATATGTATACATAAAATTATATATGATGTACAACCCCAAAATACTATTTATAAACATATACTTTAGATAAAGACTCACACTTGTTTATAAGTAGACATGTTTAAGGATGTTCCTAGTGAAAATTTGTGGTGGGTGCCCTAAATGTTCACCAATTTGGAAAAGAAAATAGATATCTGTTCATTTTAGAGACTTTGGAAACCGAAGGAAAGCATGAAGAATTGAGCTTTGTGAGATTCAGGGTATATTTTCAATATGGATATGTATGATGTATGCCGTGTGTGTGTGTGTGTGTGTGTGTGTGTCAAAAATTATCATGACTCAATTATTTGTAATTAGTGTCTCTATAAACCCCTGTAGCAGAGACCTTATCGTACACCAAATATCCGTGTGTTTCTTTACGTTTCCCATTCTCCTTTGCAGTAAGTGTGAGAGCCACATGAGTAGATTGGATAGTGAAGTTGTAAAATTTCATAATGATTTGTAAAATGGATTGAGCCGGTGTGTCTCCTCTGTCTTTCTCTCTGCTGTGACACTTTTGAGGACATGTTTTCTGCACGGGGTGGCTGTAAGATGGAGGAGGACTGCCTGAGACAAATTGGACTTTGTAAGAGTGAGATATAGCCTTTTTTAAGTCATTGGGATTTCCGAGTTTGTTTCTGCAGCTTAGCCTCATTGAACGTTGACTAATAACTATCTCCAAATAAATATACACTTCTCAAAATTGTTGAGATAAATTGTCATTTATCACTCACTATAACCCACCTAGATTCTCCTTACATCCCTAAAAGTAAAAGTTAGGAATTGAAGATAAGTATAAAGATGATGAAAATTACGCATAATTCTACAACAAGGATAATGTGTTGACAATTTCATTATTACCTTGTCTTCCTAAATGTTTATTTTTTCTTCCTATCACTGAAAAACGTTCTGTTTAATAACTATTTAGCTTACCATTATGTGAATGGACCAAAATGCATTTAACAGATCCCCACACTTTAGACATTCATGTGGTTTCCTGTATTTATCATTACAGTTAATGCTGTGAAGCACATCCTTGAATCAAAAACACTTCAAACAGAAGAGATGGTGGTGAATTTCTTCTATAAAACACTGTCCCTTGCTTACAGACTTCAGTCCACCACCTCTAGCTTCTTCAGTGGCACTGTTTATTCTGTCACATGTGGTTTAGGACATATGACTGTTAAAACGTGTTGCTCATTGTCTCCTGTGAGTGTGTTGTAGGTAATGAAAGAGTTATTCTTTCTAGTCCTCTCCTTTTTCATCCTTTACTCTTAGGTTAAATATTACCTTGAAAAGAAAAATGGTTTCGTATTTGGACTCTTAAGCTCTTTCCTAATGCTCTAATCCAAAACATTACAGACTTTTGGATTAGGCTTTATCTGCACATGGCCAAGGCTCTTTGAACATTCAGTGCAAAGAAGAGATGAGAACAATAAACTGAGACATTTCACAGGAAAGAGTGAAAATGAAATTAATCATACTGCACTTCTCTTACTGGCCTTGTAATGAATGATACAGACAATTCAACCTGTCCAGTCAATCAAAAATGAGCTTTTTCTATTTTGATACTAACAATACTTATTATCCAATATGGTAAATTTGTGTTTAGAAGACTTGTTTTCCTAGATTTCCCTTTCTGTTTTTATTTTTAACATTTGAAAATGATTTATTGTTTTGAGCAAAATGAGCACTTAAAAAGAGTGAGATGACGGTGAGTACAAAAACCTGCACGTACAGAATTGCAACTTAAGAGAAAACCGTATTTCCTAGTATATTTTTTAAAGAGTATTGACATGCAGCTCTTTTACAGAGAGAGAAGTTTGGGGTGTGTTCATTGTTGAATCACAGATGCCTTTGCTGAGACCTCACTGAAGAGCTGGACTTTGAGAGGCCCCCTAGAGTGGGGCCTACTTAAATACAGTTGCAGCGAGAGCCCTGTGCTCTGCCTTTGTCCCCTCTGGTCTGACTTCAGTGTTACTCACTCAGTCCCTCTTCCTTTTATATAACCCAGCGCCATTCTATTCTAGCCAAGTTCATCTCTCTGCCACTCAGATAAGCCCCTTGCTGCTCTTTGTAAATGTCACTCCTACAAGAATATAGTCTTAGGGTATTTTCTGAAAGAATTGTTTTTTTTTTAAAGGGTTCACTGACTGAATGCACTCTGAAGGGTAGTTTGGGTAGGGGGCTATTTTTTTTAACCTCTCAGGAGAACATCTGGAGACAGAGCAGGTAGCCCATCATTGACTCAGGAAACTCACTAGACTTGTTAGGTGGATAAACACAGAGTGGAAGAGCAGGTCTGATAGATGCTCCTGCAGTGTCTAATGCAGGCAGCTGGATTTCTTAGGGCCCTCATCTGTCACAGATTTTCAGCATCTATATTGGGAAATTATTCAAGCAACGTTAACTATTTAGACTAGTGAATTAATTGTCTATAACATAACTAATAATTTGAGTCTCACAGCTGTGAAAACATATTTTTTTGTGACAGTTTGGGCAGCTTTAGATTGTTTAGTCAGAGTTGATAATATAGATGACTTTTGAGGGCTTTCTTTATAAGAAGGTATATGGGATGATTTTGTAGTTACTTGTGTATTGTGTATTCAAAGGGAATGCCGTTGGAATAAAGTGTTATATGGTTAAATAAACTTGGGAAGTGTTGCATGCTAAGTGTATATGCCCTCCTAGTGACTTAAAATGCATATTGGTATTTAGAGGCTTAAGCCAGCATTTACAAATGCATTTGATCACAAGGTAGGTATGGGGGGAGGGTTATGAGGAAGAAAAACATGAAGTTTTTATTAACGTAAGCCTAACATAAACTATTAACAGTCAGTAGAACATCTTAGAACTTGCAATTTTATGAAAGGGAAGTTTTAACCATGTTTTTGCAACAAGAGGTGGTATTATCAGAGAGATATTTTAGTATCAGCTTGTAGACAGATTAAAAAAAATACACAGTTGACCCTTGAACAATGCCGGAGTTTAGGGGCACCCGACTGTCAGTGCAGTTGAAAAATCCCCATGTGATTCCCCTCTGTACCAGGGTCCTCCGTATTCATGGTTCCATATCTGTGGATTCAACCAATCGTGGATCCTGTAGTACTGTAGTATTTACTACTGAAAAAAATCCAAGTATAAGTGGATCCATGCAGTTCAAACCTGTGTTGTTCAAGGGTCAACTATACATAAAATATTCAAAATACAGGGCCCTTAAGGAGCAAGCTTCTGTTCCAGGTATTCATTAATTTTTTTCATTCTTTCACCCCTCCGCAAATATTTATTAAGCAAATACTCTATGCTGTGTGCTAATAAGCAAGGTAAATAACATGGTAAAGAAGGGAGAAATGGTCCCTGCCATCATGGAGTTTAGGTTCCATAAGAAGGAGACAAATATAGGTTTAATGTTTTATGAGCACCGTTTTAAAAAAAAAGAAACAGAATACCCTTCTGCTTTTTGTTGAACAACAATGCTGAAAGAGACCTTTTAATTTCCACTTAAATATGTCAGGAAGCATCTATTTTAATATTTGCAATATCATTAAACCTTGTTAAAAGAATTTAACTTTACTGGTTTCAATGTTGAAGTATAGCTTTATTGAATCTTGGACTAGTTTAGCATTTTGGAAACATTTCAAGATACCAATTTGGAGAAAGGAAAGAAAGTATAAGGAGAGAGAGAAGTAGTTTTTATTTGCTTTGTTTTTACTTTTGTTTGACATTTTATATGTGCAGAAAAGTACACGTATTATAAATGTGCACCTTGATTAATTTTCACAAACTGAACACAGCAAAATTTTACCAGCCCCTCGCACAAAACACCCCTCAGTTTCCTTCCAGTTGCAGCCTTCCCTGCCCCCCAGTGTAACAACCATCCCAGCTTCTTTCAGCATAGATTCAGTTTGCCCACGTGTGCGTGCGAGCGTGCGTGCGTGTGTGTGTGTGTGTTGTGTATAAATACAGTCGTTCATTACATAGAGTTTTAAAGGAAACCAAGAAGGCACATTTGGTTCTAAATACAGATCTTTCTGTAAATCAGTGGTTCTTAAACTTGGTCACACATTCATTGGAAACAACTAGGAGCTTCGAAAATTACTCACATCTAAATTCCACCCAAAGAGATACTTAATGTAATTGGCAAAAGGTGGGGCCTGGGCAATAGCATTTTAAAAGCTCTCCAGATGATTCTACTGTGCACCAAAGGTTAGAATCACTACTGTAATGTGTTGAAAGTAAAACCGTAGATGTTTACATAACATTGGCGCTAGCTTTAAGCCCAACGGTCTACTATTTGTAAACCTGGGCTTTCTATGTCTAGATTTTAGGTTGTAGTTTAGCAGAAGAAGTAGACATTATATGTGACTAATCACCCTCCTGTGATCTGTCACCTGGGCAGCAAACTGTTTTTGAATTTGGGACGGTGTTGGAGTTAAATAGGGTCACCTTGCTTTAGAACAGCCTCTGCTTATAAGATGCTGCAGTGTCATCAGGCACCGGATTGCAGAACTGTCGGATTTGTGTCAAAAGGCATTACATCCTGGCATTGAGACTGGAGAGCAGTGAATCATTTGCTTGAGAGCTTTAGGGACCCCTGGAAGCCTACAGGGCCTGGGGCTGGCCCTGGGGGCCTGGAGATGATTTTCTTCTCAGGGCCTAAGGAACCCTCAGGGGTGACTAAAACATTTCAGACTTGGAGGAACACAGAGTTGAGCTCTCAGGAATTTGGATCAGTGGAAAGTGCAGAAGCAACTGAATTCTGTGAAATTATTTTCATTTTAGCCTGAAAACTGACTCAGCAGCAAGCTGATAAAACTGAGTATGTTTTATTTCTTTTCATTCATCTTTTCCTGCAAGTTTTTTGATGTTAGTAAAATTTTGGAAGAATTTTATTTTACAAATGATAACTTGCAATTTCAAGAGTCTGGAAGAGGTTCATCATGATTCAGTGAAAGGACAGTTTACCTTCCCTGGAATACAGTGGATCTGCGGGTCTGCACCCAGAGGCTCCATTTTGCACAGTCTCCTTAATGAATGCTTCCCCCCACCCTTTAGAACGTGATAGGTCAAACCTCAGCCGTTCAGGAGCCTGGGTTGTTCCTGCCTATTCTCTGAAGATCACGTGTTGTTTGTTTCTTCCCTTTGTATATTTCCTACGGTCTGAACTAGTTATCTGTATGCTTTTTGAGGATATAGCAGTTAATGAGAGACAGAACCCCTGCTCTCAAGGAGCTTATAGTCTAGTACAGGAGACAGAAAATAAAGTTGGCTGATAAACAAATAAGGATTTCAGAAAATGGTGGGTGCTGTGGAGAATACAAAACAGGAGAGAGCGTGAGAAGACCACTCTGGGAAGTGGCATGTGA
Source organism: Eubalaena glacialis (assembly GCF_028564815.1). Classification (NCBI taxonomy): domain Eukaryota; kingdom Metazoa; phylum Chordata; class Mammalia; order Artiodactyla; family Balaenidae; genus Eubalaena; species Eubalaena glacialis. The sequence continues at coordinate 10,939,408 of NC_083717.1, read as the reverse complement.
GGTGAGACTCGGATGAAGAGAAGGAGCCTTTTCAGAGAACACACACAGCCGCAGCATTCCAGGCAAATGAAAGGACCTTGAGGTGGGAATGGGCTTGACATGTTTGAGGATCAAAAACAGCGCAGAGTGGCTGGAGCGCAGTGAGTAAGGGGAAGAGCTCAGGAGGCAGCCGGGGCTGAGTTACAGAGGCCTTGCTGGCAGAAGGCGTTGGATCGTATTCTCAGTTCAGTGGGACGTCTTTGAATCCAGTAGGTTTGTTGCCTTCACTTGATTTGATTTGAGCATACAATTACCCAGATTTTTTAAATCGGAATGAATCCATTTTTCTCAGATCAGACATTTGTGACTTTTCTTTTAGTTCCATATTAACCTCAGGAGTATTAGTGCCCTTATCTCAAAAGAAGATGTGAGAGAGACATGTGGCTGGATTCTTGCCCTTTACCTTGGGAATGACTGAGCTCATGGTCTGAGATAATCATTACTTTAATTGAATCTGATTTGCTGAGAGCTAGAGATTTCTTTGAAAACCTATGTTTTATAAAATTATGTTCTCTATGTACAGCAGATAAATATGGAAGGAAGCACTGGTATGAGACCTTCGTTGGATTCTAGGATATTTGCTTTTAATTTGATGGTCTACTTTGACTTTTTCAAAACACCTGGGGATCACTCCACACCTTTTGACAGGGAAAAAAAGGAAGAAATGAAAGCATAGATTGGCTTCCTATCACTTTTAAATCCTAAAAGAAAGTCAGACAGCACCCTTATTAAGTTACTGTAGAATGCAACACATATAACCTTTACACAGTGATTTATCTGAGATGATCAACTTAACTAAATGACCAAGTGTTTATTTGTTTGTTATTAAAGCATAAATGCTGGTGGATTTTTTCTGGATGTTTCCTTTGTTGACACATAGAACTGGCTGGGCTCACACTGAAGCAGATGCATGCATTTAAATCTTGGAGAGGTATACACAGTGTGAAGTGGCTGATAAATGAACAGGGCTTACAATTGCAAAGTTATTGCACACGGCAGCTTATTGGCATATAAATTAAACTGCTGCAAGGTAGAAGAATGGAAGAAAAAACGAGGTTGCTCTGTGAGAGCAAACTGATTTGGGAATCATTTGGACATTTTATTCCTCTGAAAACAGTTTGCTTGGAGATCTCCAGCTGTGTCTGGCATCAGGCCACGTTCACTTTGAAGGAAACGTGCTTTAAGACTTGAAGTTATCCAGCACGCAGGGGTTTCAGTCTGTCATGCACACAAATAGATGGATGCTTTATGGAAACCATTTCTGGTAGGAAGCAGAAGCCAGAAAGGGGCAGAGGGAAGAGCGGGGACCCAGACCTGCCTTGGGCAAACTGGGCAGGAGAAATCCCCCTCGTCACAGCTCAGAACAGAGGAAGTCAGGGCTGCTTTGGGGAGAGGATTGCTGGGGGGAGAGGGGAGGTTAGCCCCAGGCAATAAGGGGATTCCTCACAGCAAGGCTGCGTGGCCACACAATCCCACGAGGGGGCACAGCATCCTTCCTGCTCATCCTCCAAGTCTCTGCTCAGATGCCACTCTTCGGAGGGACCTTTCCTGGCCATCTTACCAAAAACCTCTCCTTCCGTTATTTTCTATCACTGAACCTAGTTATGTTTTCCTTCATGATAATTTGAAATGATTTATTTGTTTATCTCTGTGTTTATGTATTTATAGTCTCTCTCCCTTACTAAATTAACCAGTTTGCCGGAGGGCAGCATCCTGTTTTCTTTGTCAGTGTACCCCCAGCAGTGCATTCAGCACTTAACTCTGCCTGGCAGACTGTAGGCAGGTAAGAAATGTTTGTTGAATGAATATACAGACCCTGGAGGAAAACAATCCAAAAATGGCTATGAACTGGGTTGTAGCCCTCGTCTTGGGGATGCAGCTCTGGTCTGGGCGCACTGAGAGAGACACACAAAAATTGCACACTCAAGCAGACTTGAACCTGCAGGAGATCATGTTGGCGAGGGTGCCTGGCACTACCTCATCGATCCTCCTAATATCCCGTGACTTAGACTGAGGAAACCATAGTTCCCGTTTTAGTGTTGAGAGAACAGGACCCACCGTAAAAGAAGCTGCCCAACTTGCCTGATATATTGAGCCCCCTACTTAACTTTCTTTGATCCTCATTAGATCCAAGAAGTTTCCTGCTTTGGTCCTGAGCCCAAGAAGAGACCCCGATCTCAGCCTTGCCTGGTTCCTTTTGTCCTAACCCCTGGCCAGCTTCCATGTGGTGATCACTACCTTATGCAGTCCATCACCTGGGAGATGCCTTTAAACCCTTATCACCTTCAGAGGCAAGACCAAAAACGGCAGATCTCAACTCTGTGGCTACCTAGGCCATTCCTACTGAGTTCTGCTTTGTGTGGGAGAGGTGGTCTTCCCAGTGATGGACATTATTGAGGACCTAGCTCTTTAGATGATGCGTCACCTCCTACATGGAGGAATGTGGCTTTTCTCTACTGATCCAACCCCTTTTTATCATGGCTGGATAGTCTAATTCTAAATTCATGTAAAAATGTTTTTATCTTTTAATAGGAAAGTTTTCATTCTATCACATGTTGTAATGTGCACCGGATTAGAAATCTGAATATTAGTTTTGGATAAACCATTAGCTTTGTGGCTTAGATGAAGTTAAATGTAGAATTGAAAGCACAAGCTCTAAAGTAATACTACCTGAAATTGAATCCCACTTCCATCACTTAACTAGCTGTTCAATGTTAGGAAAATTATTTCGGCTTTATATGCCACAGTTTCTTCATCTGTAAAATGTGAACAATAATGGTACTTACCTCACAGGGTTGTTATCAGATTAAATGAGATAAGATGTATAAAGTTTAGAACAGTGTTTCATACATAAGAGACAGTATAGAACCATTAGCTCTTGCTTTGATGATGATGATAACAACTAAAGCCTATCTGTATATTTTCTGCCCTCTGCTTTTCATTTTTAATGTAAAGGATCTATATGAGGTCAGCTCTAAGGTCTTTTCCAGATCCAGCCAAAATTCAAGAGTCTGCTCTGCTCTGCTCTAAGCATAGAATTCTAAATTGTAGGATAATTCCTTAACATGAACCGAAGACAAATCCAGAACAGTCTCTTTCAGGTAAACAAGCTGTTTTTACACTTGTCTCATGCTTTAAATAAGACCGTTTTCCCTGAATAGAAGTTCTCTGCCCTCCTTTCTGCCTTCCAGCGTTCTGTGGGCCATCTTCTGATTCTCCAAGTCCCTTTGGTTTCTCTCATCTCTGGATTTCTTTTGCACCTTTTACCTCAGTTCCATCCACCTTACACACAATGGCCAGGATGAATTTTCAAAAACATAAATTCAACTCTGGTGCTCCACTGTGTAAAACTCCTCCGTGAGTTAGGATTTCAGTTCCTTGGGATGGTGTACAAGACCCTCAAAGGCTTGGCTCTGTCTTCAGATCCAGCCTGTCTCACCACTCTCCACCTCACACTTCGTGCGTCAGCAAATAAGAGCGTGTTGTCCTTGCCTACGATCATAATGCCACCTCATGCCTTCGTGCCTTTGTACCTGCCTCATGCAAACACCCCTTTCCTTTTCTTCACCTGGATAATTCCTGCTTATCCTTTAAGACTCATCAGAGTTTTTCTCATCAAGGAAGTTCTCTCACTGTTAGGCTCTCTTCTCAGTGCCTGCCCCTCAATCAAAACCCCTTTGTCTACTGATGTGATTTGAGCACAAATCTATTCCCGCCTTTAGACTCTGCTTTCCTCCATGGCAAATGCAGATCTTAGTTTTCGTTGTGTTCTAAACACAGTGTCTGAAACATTTTAAGCAATCAATCAAAGTTGGATTGAACTATTTTGTATCTCTTTGAAAACTTGATGCCAGGTTCTATATGTGTCACAAAATTGTGATTTGTCTTTAAATGCTACAGTTCCACCATAGGCACTCACAGGAAAATTTTTATGTGGCTTATGTACTCCTAAAAGTTACCATCAAAGAGGAATTGCAGAAAATGTTTAAGGCAATGATAACATTAAGAGAATAAGATATGCCTTCCATAAATATTACTTTTTTTTTAAAAATTAATTAATTTATTTATGGCTGTGTTGGATCTTCGTTTCTGTGCGAGGGCTTTCTCTAGTTGTGGCAAGCGGGGGCCAGTCTTCATCGCGGTGCGCGGGCCTCTCACTATCGCGGCCTCTCTTGTTGCGGAGCACAGGCTCCAGACGCGCAGGCTCAGTAGTTGTGGCTCACGGGCCCAGTTGCTCCGTGGCATGTGGGATCTTCCCAGACCAGGGCTCGAACCCGTGTCTCCTGCATTGGCAGGCAGATTCTCAACCACTGCGCCACCAGGGAAGCCCCATAAATATTACTTTTAAGGGTACATTCTATGAAACCTTATTAAGTTATAGGCATACAGGGGTCATTTAAAAACTGTCTTCCAGAAAGTGGACCTCAACTCATGTTGAAGGAGTGAGTATCCACTGGTTTACTCCTAATTTCACCCAACAGCAGGATAACAAAATAAACATCAGAATGTAAATGAAGAAGAAGGTAATTTTTGAAGCATTCAACAATATTTTTTTGAAGCAAGAAATTAACAGTCTATGTTTATATGATAGGACTCAAAATATAAGTGTATCAAATAACAAGTATCAGTCTACAGTGATAGACTTAATTTTTATGCTGTGATGTACCCCAAGCAAAGATTTGGAAAACCTTACAGAAAGCTTTCCAAAAATAATAATTCAGAAATTAAAAAACAAAAAAAGGATTTTTTAAAAGTTTATAGAGATATCTACAGAACAACAAAATAATAAAAATTGTTCGCAAATTAAAACAGCAATTTAGTACAGAAATCAAGAGGAAAAGAAAGTTTGGTAGGAAAAAAAATTATAACAACTTGTTAGTCCCCTAGATATATCCCATATGGTTTTTTGGTTTTATAACTTGACTAGAAATGGACCAAAAATTTGACTTGGAACTTGCTAACAGCTAGCACAAAGTGGGAAACATATCAATAGTTATACAATTGAGAGTTTCCCTGAGATAAGAAAGCAAACCAATTTTATCATACCGAGTCCCAGAGATTCTCATAAAGAGACAGCTCTGTTGTTCTTTTATGCTCCTCTGACAAGTGCAATTGCGAGTTTCTTAGGGGTATTTCCGAATAGTCATCAATTGAGGCAGAGAGCATGGCATTAAAATGCAGTTCAGCAAATCTGTAAGGCCCCAACCCGTGGAGCATGAGTATGTAGGGCTCTGATCATACGCCTTAATTCATATACTTAAGAGTATTTGGAAGAGTAATTATTATTATTATTATCCTTTCTTGCAACTTAGCTTTTGCTACATACTGGTGAGCCTAGAATTTGAGAGTTTATACTCTGACACTCGAAGTACAGGTGTTTTGTTTTATTATTTGAGGATCTAATTATCACAAAGGATGTTTGCCTAGTATTCATTGTATCAAAGTGTAGCACATAAAAGACTAGGCTGTGCTGTGCTAATGAGCAACCCCAGACTCTCAGTAATTTAAAACAAAAAGATCTAGTTTTGATTCATGCTGCACATCTATCATGGATCAGCCGGGGGCTCTGGTCTATGTGCTTGTTTGTTGTCCTCGTTCTGGGACCCAGGCAACTATGTGGGACATTGCTGGCCATAAGGACGCATGGAAAAGAGAATGTGGCAAAAGCACACACTGGCTCTTACAACTCCCGACCAGAGGCGAATACCATTCCTAATCTTAAGAGTGGAAGGAGAGAGAGGAAGAGCTGTGCTCAGCACTAATGACTACTGCACAAAGCTGAGGAACCCGGTTAAAAAGTCACCACCCTTCAGAATGAAGATGGAAACAGGAAGTACACACTCAGAGCTAATATTTCTCTCTGAGACAGTGTGGCGTCTAATACTATGTAGAGAATATGGGTGATTGAGAGCCCAAGTGTATATACTACAAAGCAGTAATTTTCATGTTGGGTTTTATACAGTTTAAAAAATTCATGCCATGCTTCACAGATTCTCCCCAAAAAACCATCAATCTGACTATATAAATATTTTTTGTTGAAGTATAGTTGATTTACAGTATTGCCTTAGTTTCAGGTGTACAGCAAAATGATTCAGTTATATATATATATATATGATATGTACATACATGTGCATATATGTATGTATTTCAGATTCTTTTCCATTACAGGTTATTACAGGATATTGAATATAGATCCCTGTGCTATACAGTAAATCCTTGTTGTCTATCTTAAAAATATATATATATATATTTTATAGCTACTTTATTTATCTGTTTATTTTATTTTTGGCTGTGTTGGGTCTTCGTTTCTGTGCGAGGGCTTTCTCCAGTTTCGGCAAGCGGGGGCCACTCTTCATCGCGGTGCGCAGGCCTCTTCACCATCGCGGCCCCTCCCGCTGCGGGGCACAGACTCCAGACGCGCAGGCTCAGTAGTTGTGGCTCACGGGCCCAGTTGCTCCGCGGCATGTGGGATCTTCCCAGACCAGGGCTCGAACCCGTGTCCCCTGCATTGGCAGGCAGATTCTCAACCACTGCGCCACCAGGGAAGCCCTTAAAAATATTTTTATAGCATTCTTCAAGGCAAGTTATATATCACAAATGAGGAAAAGATACATTCTACCGCGAAGATCTTTTAAAACTCCATTTAATGACATTGCAAAAATTATCTTACATGACATTAGCACTCAAACACATTTTTTAAGATGAAGCTACTAGAGTCATCAGTTAATTTGTCTTTATGCCAAAGAGGGAAATTCCAATTTTTTTGACTAATAAAAACATGGAAATATTTGTACTTTCAGAAATCCAGGATTCCAATCTGAATATTATTACCCAGGTAATCAATTTAAATACTCAGAAAAAATTCCCTAATATACTGAAGTTATGTCCATAGAATGTGGCCATAATTTCTGATGTATAAGTTTCTTTAACTTAGTATTCTTCATTACAGAAACTTTATAAGGTGTTTTCTTGTTTCTTTCTTTCTTTCTTTAGGGAATAGAAAACAGGAAGGATGATCCCAGCTATAAATTTTCACCTGAACTCCCATATCAGACAAGGGAGTATAAGTATAATTGGTATTTTTGTGAACATTTTTGGTCCCCAGCTTCATATTAATGTTTAGATTTAGAAACTTGGAGTTTGATCTCCTTTTGATAGGATGCCTTAGCATCTTTTTTCTTCCACCTATCTGTTAAGAATCTCTTTCACAAGCAACTGCTAATTGATCAGTCCGATACACACAAGGCTGTTGGTTGGCTTAATCAGGGATTCTCAACGTTGGCAATATTGACATTCTGAGCTACATACTTCTTTGCTGGGGTGGGAGGGCCTGTCCTGTGCATTGACTGATGTTTGGCAGCACCCCTGGCCTGCACTCACTGGATGCCAGAAGCCCCGCCTTCCCAGTTGTGACGACCAAAAACGTCTCCAGACATTTCCGAATGTCACGTGGAGGCATGACTGTCCCTGACTGAGAACCCCTTGCTTAGTTCAGTTAGAGGCCACCCCTCGGGGTGGATATAGAGTTAGTGCCCCCTGAATATCGGGCTTTATTGTGCAGTGTTGTTCCAGTTAGTATGGCTGCATAACAAACTACCTCAAAACTTAGTGGCAAAAAACAACCACTTATTATGCTCATAGAATCCGTGGGTCAAGAATTCTGACAGGGTACAGGAGGAATGGTTTCTCTCTATTCCACCATATCTGAAGCCTCAGCTGGAGGACTTAAAAATTCAGGGTGAAATTTTTGAAGGCTTCTCACTCATCCATCTAGCACTGATGCTTGCTGTTGGCTGGAAGACTAACAGCTGGACGTATGGCTGGAACATTTACACCTGGCCTTTCCTTGTGGATGCCTGGCTTCCTTACAAAGTGTTCCAAGGGCAAACATCCCAAGAAAAAGAGAGCCAGGTGTAAGCTGTATTGCTTTTTTATGACCTAGCCTCCAAAGTCCCTTAACACACTTCCAGCATACTCTATTGGACAGAGCAGTTACAAGGTTCAAGGAAACATGTAAACATCACATTGTAAGAAGAGCATGTGGGCTGGGACAGAGATAAATGTACTCACCTTTGGAAAATACAGGATGCCACAGAGATGGGCCCTTGGATGACATCTGAATTCTGTTAGTAATGAAGAAGGGAATTTTGTTTGGGTAGACAACCAACAGTGTTTGCTGGTATACCATTATTTGATAAAACAGTCCAAAGGAGAATAAAAAATGTATATATCCTATATGTATAGTAAATAAATCACTTCCAAAGATGATATTATGTAAAGCTTTACATTTTAACTAGACTAAAATAACCATGCTGTAAATCCCTCCATTTTACTTATTTTAGCATGATATGTAAATGATACAAAGGTGATAATAATATTACTTGGTAATGCAACCCAGTAAAATCTAAGTGTTGAGATGAATTTTTGAGACACCATCAAATTAATTTAGCAAGAATAATGGGATCTTGCTTATGATGTGAAAGCAGTGACAGGAAACTTCATACATTCATAGCTCAGTTGAAGACGGTTGCCAACATGCATTTAAGGAGTCGTTGCAGCCTATTAACTGTGAGAAGATAACAGTTCCTGAAAGTTGAGGCATGCTGGGTGAAAGGAAATGGGGCTTAGCAACCAACTTGCTTGACCTTCTCCTTTGACCCTGAGGATGCCTCCACAGAGCCCAGTTGAGTAATCAGTAATTAGCGTAAAGAGCAGTGAACTAGGAATCGGGAGACCTGAGCTACAGTCCTGGTTTGGCTAACCTGTGACTTTGCACAAGTCACTTGATCTTTTTGGGTCTCAGTTTCATACTTTGTAAGTTAAGACAGTTAGCATGAGTGATCTCAGAAGCCCTTCTCGCTTCTGTAGTTCATTGTCAGTTTTAGGGAAATGTCCAAAAAATACTCAAATGAGCATTTTCAACTAGTTTCTCTTAATCTTGTTACTCCCCAACTGGGAGCCCAGAGCTTGGCATGGTTAGGGTATGTAACAGATCCCCTGCTTTTAAAGAGCTCTGAAAACCTATATGGGTCCTGTTTTCAAGGAAATTATATGCTTACTTTCTCATAAAGAGAGATCTCCCAACAGAGATATAACCTCCTTATTTCTGTAACCCTGTGAGGATAAGGCCAACTCTCATCTAATTCTCCTTGGCTTTAGTAATGACATATGGGAGTTGGGGGAAAATAAACAATTAGAAAAGAGATCTGGATTTAACTTTGTCTTGATGGAAATTGGATCGTTTAATTCACCATAAAGACAGACCTATAAATTTCAAAAGGCTAATATACAATTTACCACTTATATGCAAATTTTAAAACTCACAAACTAAGGTTATATATTATTTATGGATACATATAAATGGAACAAAAGTAGAAAAACATGTCCTGGGTACATATACATCAAATTCATTTTAGTGCTTGCCTCTGGAGAAGGTAGGAGACAGTGGGACTATGGAGGGAAATTAAGAAGCTTCTACTTGATATGGGTGAAGTTTTAAGTTATTTAAAATCCCAAAGCAATTAATCACAAAACTATACACATTTATTGTTAATTTGTGTGGTGTGCAAATGTCAAGGTTATATTATTCTCAGTCAACTTCTGTATTTTAAAAACTGTTCACAAAATAAAAAGATAAAATTGTATTGAAGAGTCCTATCAAGAGCTGAGCTGAGCTGGAGAGAACTGAGCTGCCAGGTGTCAGAATAGCTGATTAAGGCAACAAGCCAAAAATGAAAGTAACAGTCAAGCCCTTTAATCACTTAACTGCAATAGTATTAGCAAGAGGCTAACCCAGAGAAACTGCTGGCTTCTCCACTGTTACATTTTCTTCCATGGAATGGCACCAGGTGAGGGTCAGACAGACCAGCACAGATGTGGGGAATCTTTTCACTGCTGAAGGAGCCCCGTACAAAAGGCTCCTGCAGTTTTGTGGTTGCAGAGGCTGGGGAGAAGGGCTAGGAATGGAAAAGTACTCAGTAGTGATTCAAGAGTAGAGAAAAATGACTTCAAGGTCTTCCAATTAGGAGACCTCAGGATGGAGTTTCCTATGCTAAGAGTGCATATATGAGTAAGAACATGGCCAGCCAGAGGGCCACAGCCCTTGCCTGTAAATCCCTTGAGACTGTAGTACATCAAAATTGTGCATCAGGTCTGGTGAGGGGAGAGCTTTTTCCCATGAGGCCACCAGGTGAAGCCCTTATAATTGTCTGTAGTTGCCTTAAAAGCACACAGAGGTTTTTGTCTAGGAACTTCTAATAAGTTTCCCCACTTTGAAGAAGTCACACAAGTGAGAAATAGACAATTTAAGAACAACATTTGGTGACTCCGATATCCTACTTTCAATAAACAATAGAACACCTAAACAGAAGATCAATAAGGAAAAAGTATAAACCAACAGTACATAGCAGACATCTATAGAATAATCCCTTAAGATCAGGAACAAGACGACAACGTCTACAGTTACCACTTCTATTCAACATTGTATTAGAGGCACTAGCCAGAGCAGCTAGGCAAGAAAATGAAATAAAAGGCATCCAGTTTGGAAAGGAAGAAGTAAAAATATCTCTATTTCCATATGACATGATCCTGGATAGAGAAAATCCTAAGCAATCCACAATAAAACTATTAGAACTAATAAGTTCAGCAAAGTTGCAGGATAAAAATCAATATATAGAATCAACTTAATTTCCTTATTAGCAATGAACAATCCCAAAATGAAATTAATAAAACAATTCCATTAAAAGAGCATCAAAAAAGAATAAAGTATTTATGAATAAATTTAACAAAAAAAGTGCAAGACATATACAGTGAAAACTATAAAAGATTTTAAAGAGACCTACATAAATGGAATTCATGGATTGGAAAACCATATTATTAAGATGTCAAACTGATCTACAGATTCAATGCAATCTCTATAAAAACGCTATCTATCTTTTTGCTGAATTTCCCAAACTGATCCTGAAATTTGTATGACAGTACAGGAGGCCCAGAATATTCAAAACAATGTTAAAAAGAAGAACAAAGTTTGAGGATTCACACTTCCTAGTTTCCAGACTTACTACAAAGCTGCAGTAATTAAGATATACTGCAAAAAGTACTGGCATAAGGATCAATCAATGGACAGATCAATGGAATAAAATTTAAAGTCCAAATGTAAATCCTTATATTTATGGTCAGCTTATTTTTTTATAAGCATATGAAGACAATTCAGTGAGGGAAAGAATAGTTTTTTCAACAAATGGTGCTAGAAAAGCTGGATATCCACATGCAGAGTAATGGAGTCGGATCCTTATCTCACTCCATATACAAAAATTAACTCAAAATGGATCAAACACCTAAATGGAAGAGTTAAAACTGTAAAACTCTTAAAAGGAAACATAGGTATAAATCTTCATGACTTTGGGTTAGGCAATAGTTTCTTGTATATTATACCAAACCACAAGATAAAATAGATAAGCTGGACTTCATCAAAATAAAAAACTTTGTGCTACAAATGATACCATCAAGAAAGTGAAAAGAAAACAAAATGGGAGAAAATATTTGCAAATTATAAATCTAATAAGGGACTTGTATCTAGAATATTTAATGAACTCTTACAATTCAATGATAAAAAGGCAGATAACCCAATTTTAAAATGGGCAAAAGATCTGAGTAGACATTTTTCCAGAGAAGATATACAAATGACCAATAAGAACATGAAAAGAGGCTCAACATCATGAATCATTAGGGAAGTGCAAATCAAAAATTATAAAATACCACTTCACAACCACTAGGATAACTATAAGAAAAAGATAGGCAATAACAAGTATTGGCAAAGATATGGAGAAATTGGAAGCCTCACATGTTGGTGGAACCTAAAATAATGCAGCCATGTTCTAAAACAGTTTGGAATTTCCTCAAAATGTTAAACGTAAGTTTACCATTCACAAAAAAACTTGTTTGTGAATGTTCACAGCATTATTTATAATAGCCAAAAAGTGGAAACAGCCCAAATGTCTATCAGCTGATGAATGTATAAACAATGTGGTATATCCATTCAATGGAATATTATCAATAAAAAGGGATGAAATATGACGTATGCTACAATGTGGATGAACCTTGAAAACATTGAGCTAAATCAAAGAAGGCAGTTACAGAAGACCACATGTTGCATGATACCATTATGAATTGTCCAGAATGGGCAAATATATAGAGACAGAAAATAGATTAGTGGTTGCCTATGACTAGGGACAGAGGAGGAATGGGGAGTGACTGCTAATTGGTATGAGGTTTCTTTCTCGGATGGTGAAAATGTTCAAAAATTGATTGTGATAATGGTTGTACAACTCTGTGAATAGAATAAAGAACCATCGAATTGGACACTTTAAATGAATGTATGTTACGATGTGTGAATTATATTGTACTAAAGTTGTTTACAAAAGTTACACAGCAATTCTGGTTCCAATAATAACAGAGTAGCTTATGTTGAACTAACCTTCCAACAGATAATAATTAGAAATTCTGGGCAACATACAAAAACAAAACTGTTTGAAGGTAATGGAAAATTACCCAAAGGAGGCAGAAACTAGAAGGAATTTAACCTTTGGATAACAGAACTGCACTGGATGGGTTCCATATTATTTGACTTTCCCCCTGAGGGTGCTCTCCAGTTTATGTAGTGTGTGGAGCTGTAGCTCAAGCAAAAAGCTGCAGTCTAAGTGTCTGGAAGTGTTGGAGGATGGAGTTCAATTCTGCTAGAGAAGTTGGAAATTGAGGGGATAAATTGTGAAAAGGAGGGATCCTTTCATGAACCAGTCTGAGTCTAATCTGGAGAGAAACTATACAGTAATTTGAACGGTGGAAGTTCAATACAAAGAGTTATTAAAACCATGACAGTGGAGTAGCTATAAAGATATAAAGAGAACGCTAAATGGCCTCCTAGGGCTGAGGGAAAGTACCCAAGGAAGGACAAACTTGGAAAAGGGCTCTGTCCCCGAGGCAGGAATTCAGACCTTGTTGTAGAAGGTGTGGCTACAGCCCACTGAATGGTAGAGAAATTCACCGGGTTACCCAGGAAGAGTTGGACAGGTGCCAAGCAAAACAAGAAACTACTTTCTCGGAACCAGGTGAGATAAGGCTGATGCGGAGGTATGCAGAGAGAGTAAAGGCTGTGGCAGCTTACGCACAGACTGGGCAGCACCTGGGTAAAAATTACCACACTTATAAAAAAAGCAAGGCGCAACTATATGCTGTCTCCAAAAGATGTACTTTAAGTAGATAAGATAAAACTTAAATGCTTGAAAAGGATATACTAAGCCTAAGAAAATTGGAGTGGTACATTTTACCGTAATGATAAAGCTGTTAATTCATCAGGAAGGCATGACAATCCTAAATATGTATGCATGTAATAACAACTTCAAAATAAATAAAGCAAAAAAATAGAAAGCTAAAAGGATAGTGAAATGAATTCATAATCAAATTGAAGATTTTTACACCCTGTCTTGATAAAATTATACAACCATACCAAAAAATCAGTTATACTGTAAAAGATTTGAAAACACTTGACAAGGCTTCCCTGGTGGCACAGTGGTTGAGAATCTGCCTGCCAATGCAGGGGACACGGGTTCGAGCCCTGGTCTGGGAAGATCCCACATGCCGCGGAGCAACTAGGCCCGTGAGCCACAACTACTGAGCCTGCACGTCTGGAGCCTGTGCTTCACAACAAGAGAGGCCACGATAGTGAGAGGCCCGCGCACCACGATGAAGAGTGTGGCCCCCACTTGCCACAACTAGAGAAAGCCCTCGCACAGAAACGAAGACCCAACACAACCATAAATAAATAAATAAATAAATTTATTTTAAAAAAAGAGAAGAAAAGAAAACACTTGACATTGCTATTTATATACACTACACCCAACAATGGAAGAATACACATTTTTCAAAGTACATACGCAATGTTCCTCAAGATAGCCAAAAAAACTCAATACATTTTTTTAAATGGTGGTCATCTGAAGTACATTCTATGACTTCAATTGAGTTAAGTTAGTAATAAATAATATGTTAACTCTAAAGGCCCCAAATAATTGGAAATTAATATCTAAACAACCAGTTTGTAAAATAAAATCACAATGGAAATGAGAAAATATTTCAAAGTGAATGATAATAAAAATACAAGATATCAAAATTACTGAGATGCAGCCAAAGCAGTGCTTTAAGGACATTTATATAATTAAATGCTAATGTTAGAAAAAAATATGGCTTGTGCTTCCACTTTACAAATCTACAGAAAGAATAAATTAAGCCCAAAATAAGTAGGAGAAAGGGAATAATAAAAATAAGAATCTATTAAATAGAAAACAAACAATAGAGAAATCTAACAAAACCAAAGGCTAGAATTTTATTTTTAAAAGTACTAAATTTGACAAGCCCCTAGCAAAACCAATCAAGAACAAAAAGAAAAGAACGCACAAATTTAAGATTTTAGGAGTAAAAAAGAAAATATCACCAAAGATTCCGCAGACGTTAAAAGGATAACAACAAGAATACAATAAAACTTTCTGCCAACTAATTCTGAAACTTAGATGAAACAGAGAAATGCTTTGAAAAATATGACTTACCGAAATTGACAGAAGACGAAATAGAAAATCTGAATAGGCATATTCATATTAAATATATTAAATTTGTAATAATAAAAACCTCTCAGAAAGAAAATGATAGGCCAAAATGTCTTTACTAACCATTTCTATCACGCATTTAAGGAGGAAAGAGTGTCAGTCTTAAGCAACTGTTTCAGATAATGAAGAGGGAATACTTCCCAACTCATATTATGAGGCTACCATACCCTGATACCAAAACCTGACAAGGATATTATAAATACATAAAAAATAACCCTCATGAATGTATATTCAAAATTCCCTAACAAAATATTAGCAAATTGGATCTAGAAATAGGTAAAAGTGATAATACATTGTGGCGAAGTGGTGTTTATCTCACAAATTCAAAATTAGGTTAATATGTTTTTAAAATATCAAATAATATAATTCACCACATTAACAAGGTAAAGGAGAAAATTCATATGACCATCCCAAATGATGTAGAAAAAGCATCTGACAAAATTCAACACGTATGTATAATAAAAGCTCTCAGAAAAAAAAAAATAGAAGAGCTCTTTCTCAGTATGATAAAGGGCATCTATCTAAAACCATACTTAATAGTGAAATATACACTTTTTTCTTAAGATCAGGAACAAGGCATGGATATCCGTTCAAGCCAATACCATTCAACATCATAGACAACATACTTATTTACAATAGACAATCTGAAGAAATGTACAAAACTGTAATGAATAAGTGAATTTGCTAACTTGTAGGATACAAAGTCAATATACAAAAATCAATTGTTTTATAGATAGTAAGAAACAACTGAAAAATGAAAAAATGTTAATTATATTTGCTGTGGCATCTAAAAGCGCTAATCACCTAGAAATAAATGTGTCAAAAAGTGTGCAGGACATCTACACTGAAAAACTACAAAGTATCACTAAAAGAAAATAAAGAAAATTTAATAAACAGAGGCATGTACCATGTTCGTGAATTAAATAGTGTCGATTTTCTTCCATTTGGTCTGTAGAACCATTGCAATTATAATCAAAACTCCAACAGGCTTTTCTTGTAGAAATTAACAAGTTGATTCTAAAATTTATATGGATAAGCAAAGGATCTAGACTAGCCAAATCAATATGTAGGAAGAACAAAGCTGGAGGTCTTATACTATCAGATTTCAGGAGTTATTCTAAAGCTACAGGACACAATACGGTGTTAATTGGACAAAGGATAGATAAATAGATCAATCAGACAAAATAAAGTAGCCAGAAATAGATCCACACATAGAAGGTCAATTGATTTTTTTACAAAGACTTCGAGGTAATTCAACATGAAAGGTAAAGTCTTTTCAACAGATGGTGCTAAAGCAACTGGATAAATAATATGTCAGGAGGGTGGGGAAGGGGCAGGGGAGGACACACAAATCAGTGAACATGAAAGAAAAAGTGGATAATTTGGAATTCATGAAAGTAAAAACCTTTGCTCATCAAAAGGCGTCTTTGGGAAGCCTTGGGTTACCGGGAGGGGTGGGTGGCCGGCTGTCCTGGAGGTTGCCATGGCTACTCAGGCATTGCCTTCACTTATAATGTGTTATTATACTAGCTCGCACAAGTAGAAAGTAAAAGCGTAAAGGAAGGGTAACTAACAAAACGATGCCAAGAAATTGTGGTGAAACACATGAACACCTCAGCAGCTATGTTGTGAAGGTTGAGATAAGGTTAAAGGGAACACAAGAACCTTATGTGTTGGCCTGGTGACTGCTCCAGTGAATAGCCACTGTTAAAACAGCCTGCGTTCCTGCCAGTGGAGGTGCCAGGAGGGGGGAGGTTGATCTTTGACTTTCCTTGACTTCCCTCTGTTTTGTATGAGACCTTGGTCCTGCATCCCAGATCTGCCCTGTTCTTGCTGTTGTGTTTTTTTTTCCTCACTCCTCTGTTTCCAATAACTGGCAAGTGAGCAACAGTAGTTTGCATATATTTTTTGTCTTACTTTCCCATCAGTTTGAGTTAAACAAACAAAAAACCCTACTGGCCCTTCTTACCTAACTGCTTTAGTGTGACACCACAAAAAAATTCTAGTTTCATCCCAATCACACAGGATCAGTGTCTTTTGCTCCTCAACCCTGAATATGTTTAGGTTGCAGGGGGAGAGTCAGGAGACCAGATGGCAGCTAGAGGTCTGGGTACACATTCTCTCCTCATGCCTCTGAGGGGTTCTCCCTCTCCTGAGCCAAAGTGGATCTGTAACTGTGTAGCTTCTAAAATGAGATAATGTGAAGATTTTTTGAAAATTCAAAAGGCTTTCCCAATGGGCAATTTCTATATTTTATATTTGGTATAAAAATACATCTTATATTTCTGATTTAATCTATCTCTATTATTTTTTCAAAGAGCAAACAGATCTCTTTTCCTTTTATTTTTTAGTTCCTAGAAATAAAAGTAGAGGTGCTTAAGTTAAGGGAAAAAAATCAGTTCATTCCAGTGCAGCAGTCCCCACCCTGGGGCTGGAGGGGTTAGCGATGGTGAGTCCACGGTGTAACGGGTTGAATTGTGGCTTCCGAAAAAGACAAAAGATAAGCTCAAAACAGGGCAGAAGCATGCCTGAGACAAATTTTAAAAGCCATAAACAACAGGCATAACACACAAGAGAAAGGGCCTTTCCTTTATTTCTTTCACAAATTAAGTCAGAGGCTAAAAGCACTCTCATGCCAACGTGAAGCTGGCTACTGCACCGAGAATGTGATAGTCATTCAGTCTCACAGAAGAATATACACTCAATGATTCCATTTCTGTGAAGTTCAAGAACAGCCCAAACTGACCTATAGTCATGAAATATTGTTGCAGATGAGAATCCATAGAACTTAGAACCTGTCTAGACACTGCAGACATGTAGGAGGCCTATCTGACAGCCCTCTGAGGCCTTTGCAGCTACGTGCCCTCACCCCTCCTCTCTGCAGACACGAGGCTGCAGCGAGAGCTGCTACTGCTAGTGAGTCAGCACCAAGCAGGAAAGGTTAAAAATATATCCAATAAACAGTGCTCCTCAGTTATCCAGATAAATAAGCACATATGCGAGAAAATAAATGCAGACTAAAGGCGTGTTTAAGGTCTTGCATAAATTAAGGAACTCTGATGTGACAACACTCCTGGAGAGAGAAAACATCTTTACAAGAAGCAGCAGGAAACAGGCCCAAGGTCTGCGCCTCTCCTTTTCAGCACCTCTTCTAGCATCAGTACCAAAGCCTTTCCAACCTCGGCACCAGCTCTCTCTGGTATCCTGGAGACTGCCTCACTGAACTCTCCCAATCTGAGCAGTAGACCATGTCCTGAATAGTTTCTTTCCTTCTACTTTCCATCAAAACTTCCCTATCCTGCACCTATGCTTTCTAGAACTTATTCTATCCTAAGTGGCTTTCAGTTAGTTGTCATCACGCTAATCCTTTCAGATAAATTTCATTAGGGATTTTTTGAAGATATAAAAAGTGATTCTAATGGTAGCTATTTTAGGCACTGTGACAACCAGTAAGAAAAATGTTTTTAAATTATCTTTTTATTAGTGCCTTTAAAATTAAACTATTTATGACACGTCCTAGTTATACTTGCCTTATGAGAACTTAGTGGCACATCTTATTCAGTGACTCTTGTCAAAGGTTATTCCAAGAGCTCCTCCTTTTCTTTGTGACTTGTTATCATGCTTCTGAGTTTATCTTAATGCATTTAGTTTGTTAAACTTAAGAAGGTAGCTGAATTTGTAGCTAATGATTCCTAAATGAAAACCACTTTCATTCATTCATTCAATTAGCATGAATGGAACATAATGCCCAGTGGAGGAGATATAGTGTACAAATGGTATTGCAATGCAATGTAATATGTTCTGTAATAAAGGAAAAAAGGCTCTGTGAGCACAGAGAAGGGGACTGCTACCTATGGAATACAGAAGAGGCTACAGAAAGAAGTAAATATTTGCTCTCTGGAGTAACAATTAGGGAGGTTGCTGGGAAAGGAATATTCTAAGATTAATGGCACAAATACAGGCATGGATTATGAAAGTCTGTGCTTGTTTAGGTCTGCAAGATCTATGTGGCTAGAATATGGATAGATGTAGATGGCATTGGAAGAGAGGACAAATAAAGGATGGTGGGGACATAGAAGAAGGGATTTTGTATGCCATTGTAAGCAATGTAATCTTTATTTAATGAAAAACAGGAAACCAAGAGTGGTTTCTAGGCAGGGGTAAGATATTACCAGATTTATATTTTGGATGGAAAACCTGTAGCAGAATATGGAGTATAACTTCTATTCACCAAGATAAAGACGTTCTCAAGGTAGCAAGCAAGTAGTATTCCTCGAAACACCTTTATTTCCGTGGCCTTGAGCCTGTGGCATATGGTTCAAAAGACAGCTTTTCCAGGTGATACCCACTTTCCACGTGATCCAGGACACGGCCACGTAGATTTCCTCTAGTCTGAGGAAGGCAAAGGAGTAGAGGAAGTCGAGGAATTGTGAAGTTAGGGTGCATGGAACTGCAGAGGACAATGAATGGCAGGAGTGGACGGAAGAAGGTTCTGTGTGTGGGAAAGACCTTAGAGTTCAATTCTTGTAGAGACAAGGGTGGAGCAGGGGGCAGAATACGGCAGGAATTTCTAAGAGAGAAGGCCTGTGTCTACACACAGAAGCATAATTACCCGAAGAACACTGACTTCAAAGTACTTAGGTTGTGAGGCAGTTAGTAACTTGACTTTTACCGATAAGGAAATGCAACTTTGGATACCAGACAGCTTTCCATTAAAAAGAAGAGGGAATAGAAAGCCCAGAGACAAACCCACGCACATCTGGTCACCTTATTTTTGATAAAGGAGGCAAGAATATACAATGGAGAAAAGACAGCCTCTTCAATAAGTGGTGCTGGGAAAACTGGACAACTACATATAAAAGAATGAAATTAGAACACTCCCTAACACCATACACAAAAATAAACTCAAAATGGATTAAAGACCTAAATGTAAGGCCAGACACTATAAAACTCTTAGAGGGAAACATAGGCAGAAAACTCTATGACATAAATCACAGCAAGATCCTTTTTGACCCACCTCCTAGAATAATGGAAATAAAAACAAAAATAAACAAATGGGACCTAATGAAACTTAAAAGCTTTTGCACAGCAAAGGAAACCATGAACAAGATGAAAAGACAACCCTCAGAATGGGAGAAAATATTTGCAAATGAAGCAACTGACAAAGAATTAATCTCCAAAATTTACAAGCAGCTCATGCAGTTCAATATCAAAAAAAAAAACCCAATCCAAAGATGGGCAGAAGACCTAAACAGACATTTCTCCAAAGAAGATATACAGATTGCCAACAAACACATGAAAGGATGCTCAACATCACTAATCATTAGAGAAGTGCAAATCAAAACTACAATGAGGTATCACCTCACACCGGTCAGAATGGCCATCATCAAAAAAATCTACAAACAATAAATGTTGGAGAGGGTGTGGAGAAAAGGGAACCCTCTTGCACTGTTGGTGGGAATGTAAATTGATACTGCCACTATGGAGAACAGTATGGAGGTTCCTTAAACAACTAAAAATAGAACTACCATATGACCCAGCAATCCCACTACTGGGCATATACCCTGAGAAAACCATAATTCAAAAAGAGTCATGTACCACAATGTTCATCGCAGCAGTATTTACAATAGCCAGGACATGAAAGCAACCTAAGTGTCCATCAACAGATGAATGGATAAAGAAGATGTGGCACAAATATACAATGGAATATTACTCAGCCATAAAAAGAAATGAAATTGAGTTATTTGTAGTGAGGTGGATGGACGTAGAGACTGTCATACAGAGTGAAGTAAGTCAGAAAGAGAAAAACAAATACCATATGCTAACACATATATATGGAATCTAAAAAAAAAAAAAAGTTCGGATGAACCTAGGGGCAGGACAGGAACAAAGACGCAGATGTAGAGAATGGACTTGAGGACACGGGGAGGGGGAAGGGTAAGCTGGGACGGACGAAGTGAGAGAGTGGCATGGACTTACATATACTACCAAATGTAAAATAGATAGCTAGTCAGAAGCAGCCGCATAGCACGGGAAGATCAGCTCAGTGCTTTCTGACCACCTAGGTGGGTGGGATAGGGAGGGTGGGAGGGAGACGACGCAAGAGGGAGGAGATATGGGGATATATGTATATGTATAGCTGATTCACTTTGTTATAAAGCAGAAACTAACACACCATTGTAAAGCAATTATACTCCAATAAAGATGTTAAAAAAAAAGAAGAGGACATTCTTTGAAAATGTTGACAATTTAGAGTAATTCCACCTTTGATGTGTTTAAACTATGTCATCTTGGCCAAGTCACTGAACCTTCTAAGCATCTCCATTCAGGAAAATAGATAATCGAGTATGCAATAAACAGTGACAATTACACGTACAGATTCATTTTTTATTATCGGTGATGGTTATATGTTAAACAGACCACTGCAGAACAGGAAAGTGAATAGGAGGAGGATTAAAAATATATTGAGAAATCCATTGGTTAATGCTTACTGACAAATTCTTGAAGAGCTTTTATGGTAACCTGCAGTTAAACTTAGATTTTTATTTTCAGCCCTTTATTTGGAACTGAGTAATACGAATGTCTCTTCTCCCAGAGGAGCGAGGCAGTGGATGACTCAGACTGAATCGGGCTGGTAAAGCAGTTCCCTTATCATAGCAATTTGATGTTTATGTTGATTTGCCATTGAGAGAGAATTTATAAAGATGAGGTGTAACCACCTAATGCTCACTTTAAACAGAAAGAAAAAGGATTTTGCATCAATCCTGAAGGAATAAGTGTAGGAGAAATAATTATACCACTCTAGTTGATATAGTGCTTTCACATACATTTTTCCCATCCTGGGAGGGAGAGAAGGGGTTATTAACTCAGCGTTCCAGATGAGGAAGGAGATGGTCAGAATGAGCTGCTCAAGGTCGTGCAGTTAGTAAGTAGCAGAACAGTCCCTTTATGTCTACAAATGCTAAAATCTTTCCCCTGTATTCCTCTGCCTCTCAAGAAATCCATGCTTCTTTCTGCCCAGGGCATTGAGAATTAGTACTGGCACTGGTGACTTCCCCACAGAGGGAGATGTCACTGACCAATCCCAAGCGTGGCTTGTGACTGTAGCTTGAATAATTACTTTTTTAGACTTTAAGTGTGGTTTATAGAACCTGTTGTTTTATATGTTCTGCACACTTTCTTCAACAAATTGGAAAGAATCTTCAGA
Source organism: Eubalaena glacialis (assembly GCF_028564815.1). Classification (NCBI taxonomy): domain Eukaryota; kingdom Metazoa; phylum Chordata; class Mammalia; order Artiodactyla; family Balaenidae; genus Eubalaena; species Eubalaena glacialis. The sequence continues at coordinate 10,917,508 of NC_083717.1, read as the reverse complement.
CTCTGAACAGAGAGACAGCTTTTTCCAGTGAATGCTGGATGCAAGAGTCTCAAGGGAAAGGATGACCAACAAAGCTCAGGTAGACAGATGGGCCTTGGCCAAGGGCTAGGGGCCGCCTTAGGACCAGGAAATAACACACCGAACAAGCATTTTGTGTATTTTCTTCTCGGCTTTAAAAAAGCTTTTGTTTTTAATCATCTTATTATATATTGTGTCTTTTCACCATTTTTTCTCCTTTCTTCTCAAAATACTGTACTTCAACTCTTTTTCTGTGCACTCTGTTGCATCTTTGTTTCTTTATTGAGGTCTGGGGTTCTTAAGATCCTCCGGTTTCTCTGAGGTCATTTTTCTGTATCTTGCTACCTCCATATAATGCCAATTCATAGATCACATGTGGTACCTTCTCCATTTTGCTCTCAGATCCCCAGTACTTAGAAACAGACCTCCAGACCCCATTAAGAGCCAGGCATTTATAGTGATTACAATGAATGAGTTAAGAATCTTTTCCTGCATTTTTTTATTCCTTTATTACAAAAGTAATATATTCTCATTATTTAAAAAAAAAGTCAACTAGTACCAAAAGATATAAGTTAAAAAGTAAAAATCCCCCTCTCCTTCCCTACCTCCTCAGCCGCCAAGCTGGCTAGGCTACCCAAAGGTAAATAGTCTTAATAGGCCATTGAGTGTGCAGCCAGACGTTCCTTTTTTGTGTATATACAAACAGAATCATATTTTAATACTGTTTATGCAACTTTTTTTCATTTACAGTTTCTCTTAAAGATGTTTTTACAGCAACAGAATCAGATCCATTTATTATTTTAAAGTTCACTGTTGTGCATTTTGTATGGATGTAATAACATGAATTACAGACTTAAACCGTTCCCCCTGGGTGGAGAATGTTTTCGTTGTTTTTCTGTTGCACACAATGCTTTAGTGAATATTCCTGGACATACATCTTTGCATATTTTGTATGTATGTATATGTAGAGCATTTTTCTAGAAATAGAATTCTTACTGCATTTTATTAGGTATTGGACACTTTCCTCACCCTTCCCGGTCTTGGTCTGAGCTGTGGTTATCCCAGGTCCATGTGTGGCTTGCTGCTGGGCTGTAAATGGTTATCAGCAGCTCTTAATCCTTGCTAAGTTAAAACCACCTGCAGAGCATCTTTAAAAAGCAAATTATTCAGGCTGTGCCCTGGAACTACTGAATCAAAGTTTTCAGAAGGAAAACCTGGGCTTTCATATGTTTTAACACCACCATAGGTGATTCTGATGTTGAAGACTGCTGATTTGGTTTCTGGTTTCCATTTTTTCCCATGATTATGGCTGTACTTTCTCTCTGACTCAGTGGTTCAAACTCTGGGATGTCACTCTTTCCTTTCACAATTTCTCTTCATGAATTACCCCAGTTTAGTTTTTTAGCATTCATTTCCCCATTTGTTAACTACATTCTTTTATCTTTAGTTATAACTTTCATTTCTTTTTATTTGAAGATTATTTTTACCCTATAAACAACGTTATTCAATTTAAGCCCTCCTTGTTTACTACCGTGAATAAGCTGGTCAGAGTCCTAGGGCACCAGGCATTCGACGACATTCAGCCTCCGTCAAAGACCACTGTCCTTACCTGATTACTCTATCTTTCCTACGTAACGGCAGACAGTAACACATAGTGATAACTTGGGCTCCAGACTCAGGCTCAGTTTAAACCCCAGCTCTGCCACTTATTGGCTGTGTGACCTTGTACAAATTCCTTAACTTTTCTGTGCCTCAGGTTTCCCACAGGTAAAGTGGGGATACTAATGCCTGCCTGAAAGGATTGTTGTAAGGAACAAGTAAGTTGTTCGGTGTAAGACACTTTAAAAGTAATTGGAGTATCGCAGGCACTCATTAGATGCTGTTATTATTATTATTGTCCAGCTCCCTCCTAAAAGATGACAGACAGACCTCTGAGTGGCTTCCCTCTCGGGTGCAGGTTTCCTCTTTCTTTGACTTCTTCATCTGGTTATACGTTGCCATCTGCTTTCCATCTTCCAGAATTTTGTTGATAGCTATCATCTGTTGTCATTTTTACTCATACTCTCTTTGGCCTTCAGAGTTTTACAGTCATTAACTAGAGTTTCCAGAAGTAGCAGACATAAACATGTTCAGTCTGCCAGGTTGAACATGAAAGTCTTCATTCTTTGTTAGTCACAATTTAAGCATAGATATAAATACTTGAAAAGATCCAAATTATTTCTCCCAGTGCACTGTGACCATATCATGTTTTTCTTATTGTTTAAAAATATTACAACCGAAAAAGTCTTTTCTCAGCAGCATCTAGTCATGAGCCATGTGCAATAATCTCAGAATTATGAACTTGATGATGAGTTAGACTCCACTGGAGAAGGCAGCCTCGGTAGATTTCTTTTCATCTTTTAAAAATGTCTTCTTTAAAATTATTTTTCACATTATTCTTTCTCTAAATGCATGCCCTGGGTATTTAATGGCTTTTTGTTCTATACTCTTCTTATATCATTTGCTTTGAGCACAGGTAGATAATAGCATTTTTGATGATTTCAAAGTAGGGTCTCCTTTGGTGGTAGATAGCTTCTAAGGTGGCCCTAGCGATCCCTGCCTCCTGGTATTCACAGCCTGTTCAATCCCCTCCCTTTGACCACCTTGCTTCTAATTAATAAAACACATCAATATTGAGAGCATGTCACTTCCGCAATGAGGTTACAGAAGATGATGACTTCCATCTTGCTAGCAGACTCTCTTTCGGGCTTTGATGAAGAAAGTTGCTGTGTTGAGAGGTCCCCATGGCAAGGAACTGAGAGTGGCCTTCAACCAACAACCCACAAAGACTCAGGGCCTCAGTTTCCTCATCTTTCAAGGAACCAAATCCTGTCAACAACCACATGAGCTTGGAAGTGTATCCTTTCCCTGCTGAGCTTTCAGATGAGACCCCAGCCCTGAGCAGTACTTTTGTTGCAATCTCGGGAGAGACCCTGAGACTGGCAAAGCCTAGATTGCTGACCCACAGATACCATGAGATAATAGATGTGTTTTTTAAGCCACTAAGTTTGTAGTAATTAGTGATGTAGGAATAGGTGATTAATACACCTGGCTTTCCCTGCTTTTACCATCATACTAATAGCTCTGTCACTGCACTAAGGACACTCAGTTTGCCTTCTCTGTTTCTTTCCTTTCCCTATATATTCCATTCTGACGTGACAATATTCAGAAGCTTCTTTTCATTTGAAGATAAATGTATGAGGACTAAACAGATTGTTGATTCAAATGTGAAAAATATAAAAAGTAATTTGCCTATGTTAAGAATAAAACTGACATTTCTCCTTTTATCTGTGGTTTATTAAGTGCTTCCATAAATACTATAGGAGTTTGCATTATTTTCATTAAACTGCTGAGGAAACTGAGGCCCACTGAACTTAAGGTATTGATACTTGTCCCAGGTCATGTGTCTAATTAGTGGTAGAGCCCAGACTTGCCCTTAAGACAGCTAACTCCAAATCTCTCTTTTGATCCATTGCACCAGGCTGCCATCTCCCTCCACCTGACTTGTAGGCAACTCATATATTTGCACTATTTGACAGATGAAATTTTTAAATTTCCTTTTAAATTTTTTTATCTTATCAAATCTCTTCTCCTGCCATATACATATGGCATATATATTTTGAAGCAGGTGTATCATTCTGACAGCAGTCACAGCAAAAATTTCTAAGATACATGTTACAAATATTTTTATTCTGGATTAAGTAAACTCTCCCAGTTTCTAATGGCCTTTCATTACTATTCTATTTACTGACTCTTGTACTATTTTTGTCCATTATACAAAAAAGAAAAAAAACCCAGAATCATTAAATCACTGATCATATTCAGAGCTCATTTGTTTCTGAACTTGTCCATTTCTCAAGAGATATATTTTTTACCTCTCTGCCAATTTATTAGCTCATAGATAAACTGCATCTTTCTTATAGTCACATTTTAGGAGAGGACCCAGAAGGTTTAATTTTATGCTCCTGCTATCTGCATGGATTAAACTAAAAGATTCAGTTATCCCATGCTGTCTTACTATTTACTGAGCTCCTGTAGCAGATATTAGGATGGTTTCTTATTTAAACTAACCTTTTTTTTCTAATTATAGAAATAATTTAAATACTAGGAAGTACATGCATACCTAATACTGAAAGCAGAGAATCACTGTCAAGACCATTAACTTTGTGAGAGATATATATATATATATAAATATATATATATTGACATATACACACATATATATACATTTATATTTATTCAAAATCATCCTTGCTTAATACATATTTACAGTAAGGTTTTGAACTGAAGCCTAACAAGAATTTATGCCCATTTTAGAAATATAAATTTTTTCATAGTAACAAAACAAAACCAAAAAAAAGTTAGCTATGATGCTTTGGTCATAATCTCACCACTGTGCTCACTAATGTGTTTTTCTCTCAGAGGAACATGCAGTTTGCTCATGAGAACATTGCAAGAGAAAATAGGAAGCAAAACCATAGCTTCAGATTTTTTGTTTCTTTTTTTTTTGTTTTGCTTTTTTGATGATTATAGAAAGTATAATTTTTAGCTGGACTTCTTAATAGGAACAAACAGAACAATACATTTTCCTGTTGGCTTTTATGTGTATCCCCTTTATGCCCTGTTTTCTGGAATAAATTAAGGATGTTAAATTAAGAATAATAAGCAGGTAATAGGTATACTTTTACTTATGTGTGTACATATGTGTACATGTATATATTCATGTATACAAATACATTTTAAGCATAACCAATATCATACTGTGAATGTATTTTATGCACTCCTTGTTTTTTCACTTAACATAAATCCTGAGAGAGTTCCTGTATTCATTAATATTTTTCAGAGCACGATTATTAAGGATGGTATAATCTTCTATCATAAGTCATGTACCATAATTTATTCTTGACCAAAACATTATTTCTTTTGAACACATAAACTGAGGTTATAAAAGTTTAAAATAAACAGAGTCATTTGTTTCTACATTTATTGTTTGTTAGGATAGGGTATTTCCACCAAGTGCCTTTTCTTGTGGAGCAATGGGAAGACAGACTGGGGAAGCTCCCTGTACTTTCTAGCTGCATCTTCTTTGTGCCCTCCTCTCCACCTTGCCGCGTCTTTCCGCTTTTCCGTGGGGAGCTGAGCATCACATTTCTGAGTGCTGCATCCTGGGAGTTCTAACCTGTGAATGGACGGAGAAGAGAGGAGCTGATGGGGGAGGGGTGGTGATGGACTCGAAGGCCCCAGGACTGGCTGATGGAGAAAGAGTTCCTGCACGGTTAGGGCGCGACCCAAAGTTTTCAAATGTGTTTGTTTTGTTTAGTAAAAGCCTGTGGTTCTCAGAGCTAGAGCCTGACAGGGAGTGTGAATGAAAATCTTTCTCTGTTATCTTTGGGCCTTCAGATCTTACTCTGGTTCAGGGAATGAGGCATGTGGTGTTTTATTTAAAAAGTGCTTCTTAGCTCTATGCTGTCTATACCAAGCAGTGAGTAGACTCACTCCTGAGACTGTGGGATCTTGTCATCTTTGCCTTTAGTTTTTAGATCTGTCACCCTTTAATTTTTTTTTTTTTTTTTTAGGAGTATTACATTGGGAATTTTAGAGGGGCTGTGGCATATCTCATCTGCTGTGACAATAACCCCAAAATGTTCTTTGTATGTATTAATAAAATTTTTAAGTTATGTATTTTATATTTTTAGTCTATTAATTTATCCCTTTTTTGTTGCTTTGGAATAATAGGAGCCAACTGCAAAGTAATAAGTTTTAGACCATGGTTGTGTAAAGTCTTAATCACACCCATAGACCCCTTCATGTGTGTAGTAATTTGTATTAAGTATTTTTCTATTTTTTGTAGTTTGAATCCAACTTTAGATATTTAGTTAAACATTTACAGGACATGCATTTTCACCCTAAATAAATTTCCTGTGGATGGAACCATATGTCTTGCCAAATATAGAAAAAATAATTTAAAATACATTCAAGGACTTTGAATCTACTTATTTTTAAAGCAAATCACGTATAAAAGTGCTTTAATATACTTAGTCCTGCCTAAATGATTCATTTCCAGCCTCCTAGTTCAAAAGATAGCAAACCTGGGTAGATTAAGTACTAGGTTTTAACACTAGATATTTCCAAGTATTACTTTTGTGGACTGTCCTCCATCAAGATGAGATATAAGCTTCATTCTCCCTTGTTCAATAAGGAGCGTTGGGAGCACAGTAAACTTAAGAGGGATGAGTGGGAAAATATTTGACTAGCAGGACTTTTCCTTGTATGGAATAGAAGGAAATTGTAGATGCAGTAGAGAAAGTCCTTAAAGCCCCAGGAGTCCCTCAAATCCTTATCAAAGGGCAACTTCATCAACAAAAGTCTCACCACCGGCATCTGTCCCCGTGCTTCCGTTACCCAGGAATCTTTTTTTATAAATAAAACTGTTCACACACACCAACAGAAACCCCAACGCATGTAACACCTTCTTCAAAAGTGGTTTAATTCACAGCCAGTTTCACTGAACTGAAGCAAATAACACTTGACGAGTCAATTAGGAAAGTAGAACTGCTGTGTCCAACACTATTAGGAAACTTGCTCAGATCCTTAAAATATCAGGCCTAAAACAGGAGCTTCACATCTTTCAGTGTCAGAGCTTCGGGTAAAGCACCAGACTGTGCTGACCGCTGACGGTTCCACCTTCTAAACATTATTCTTCCAGAAGCACCAGGCCTTGTACCTTCTGAGCAAACATAGCAGAGGTCAATTTTCTACCTCTGGTGTTGTGTCTATATTTGCAAAGGAAAATTATTTTAAAATTTTCTTCTATTTTGTACATATTTGAAAAGACTAATAGTCTTTTCTCTATGATTCTCTTTTCTTCCTCATTCATTGTGTTCAGTATCCAAAAGGTATAAGCAATCAAGCTGACTTCAAAACTAGCTTAAAAAATCACATTTGATGAAATGGGTGGATAATCTGTGCAGATTTGTTTGGAATGAGGGGAATGCTCGGAAGGCTGTTTCCAAAACAGCAGTACTTTTAAAAATCACAATGCCTAGAGCATCCCACCACTAAGATCAGCTGGTTGAATTTTGTAAGCAACTGAAGAAACTTCCAGTGTTGAAGAGCCAAGTTGTTAAAATGCCCATAGGTGTACATCCACCTTAGACCTTCACACTGAAGGCTTCCTCTCAACGAGATTGGGGGAAACAAACCTCTAGGCAGAGTATAGTGAGTTCCCAAGAGGCAATATTAAAGGTAAAAGAAAACCGGTGGTTTTGCTGTGACACGTTTTCTCTTGCTAGCCCCGAATGTCTCTTTTTCTCTCACCCCACCCTCCTAACCCTAACAGTTTATACACTGTGCTTATTCGCCCAGCAGTTGTGCATGTTCTTTGGTCCTTAGATGGTTCACTTATATCCTGCTTCTCACACGTTAAATAAAATATCTTTATATCTATCATTTAGCCTCTAGTATTGGAAAGAAAACGGGAAAAGTTTTCCCTTGAAATATGTACTTTGAAAATACACCTTAGGCAGCTCTTCCAGTAAAGGAATTTTTTTTATGGGTTTCCTATTTTGATAACCATAGGCAAATCAGTGAACCCCATTAAAATTAAGTCTCTGTCTTTAAAATGGGGATAATAAAGTATATCTTGGACCTTAAATATAAGTAACGTGTCTAGCACAGGGATCAGCGGGTGGGCATGAGCAGCTATTGTCATTTGTACAGAAAAATGACAGCTATTAGTATTAGCAGCATCATTCATAAATCTTCAGCTCGGTGGCTTAGTTTTTCTTCATTTCTTCTCCTACCAAGGTCTGTGATGAAATTTGTTATTAACTTGGGATTTGGAAGGAGGTATTTATTTTATAATAATTTGTTATACATTTATATACATTATATTTAACAGGAAAAGGTTAAATATAGGGATGTGAAAAACATTGAAACATCTTAGCCTTGTTTTTGTTTTTTTCTCATTACAGATTATATTAACTAATGCAAAGCTAGATCTGAATGGGATGTCTTACAGGAAACTTACACTCCATATATCCAAAAATGAACTTACTATCTTTTCTCCTTCTTCACTTCCTCTCTCCTCTCTCCCTCCCTTCCTTTTTTAATCTCATTCCTTCCACATTGGGTTACCTCCTATTACAACGTACAGTACTAGAGAATAGGCATGCAATCATGAATAAGGCAGTTACAATCCCTGCCCTCATGTCTTACATGCTAGTAAGACACATTCAACAAGAGAATTACAGAAATAATTATATCAAAATAGATTTGATGAGTGTGATGAAGGAAAGCTCAGAATTCAATACAATACCGTGCAAGCGAGATGGAAACCTGACTTGGTCTGGGGGTGCTGGGGAGCATCATGGATGCCAACCCTGACCTGAGACGTGAAGGACGAGGTGGCAGTGGGGAGAGTTTTAAGCAGAGGTAACATAATTTTTTCAACTTATGCACCTTTTTCTTTTATCTTGTTTCTTTTCAAACACAATCATCCTCCCAGTCATCCAGGCTTAAAATCTTTACATTATCTTTGACACTTTATTCTCTTTTGCCTCAACAAATAATCAGTTGCTCAATTTTCTTGATTCAGCATCATCTTTTCCTCTATTCCCATGCGTGACTGAATTCCCATTCTCACTGTATTTGTTACATCTTTCTTTACCTTTTTCCTATAGCTTTATTTTTTCTTTCATTCAACAAATATATCTGAACATTTCCTGTGTGCCAGGACTCTGCTAGTGCCAGTGTTACAGAAGTGAACACGATAAACATGGCTGTCACAGCGCCTACAATCCAACATGGTGCCATGGGTCCAGTGCTGCCATAAAGCAGGGACAGTGTCCTAAACCACAGGCAAGGCTTCGTCCTCCTAGAGGAAGGGATATTCAGGCTGAGGCCTGCGGGTGAACAGGAGTAAGCCAGGTACAGGTGAGACTCTGGGGCTGTGTAAGGAACGTCCAGTGAGAAGGGACAGCATATGCAAGGATTGGAGGGCTTGGGTGGAAGAAAAGCAATGATGTAGTAAAGGCAGGCTGCTGACAACCAGCTCGAATAATTTTGACTTTTTCGTGGGAGCCAGTGAAAGGTTCTAGGCAGGAGAGTGAGGTGTCAGAAACATCACCCTAGCTGCTGTTCGGGAGCTGGAGGAAAGAGGAATGGTGGAATAAGATACAAGAAGAGGGAAAAGGCTGATGGGAAGGATGATGGATTGGGATTGTTTTTCTTTTTTCCAACTGGTCTTCTCACCTTCACTGTCTTCTCCTTCCATGGGCAACCAGTCTTCTTGCATGCTGCTACCAGAGTAACTTTCTGGAACACACTTCTGATCTCAACTCAAAGTTTAATGGCATGTCTGCTTTTGGAATAAAATCTGAATTCCTCACCCTCTTATTCACAGTTTACAGTGAACTGGACGCGTCTCTGCTTTGAAGCTTGATATTCTACACTCCCCTGGATGTCTTCCCGCTGTGTCTGTCTGTACACTCCACACTCTGAAGCATCCCCACGACCATGGCTCTGTCTCAGGCCCCCGTCCTCTTTCCTCTTTGCTTCCATACTTAAACCCACTCCTTCTTCATGCGCTCTCAGATGTCCAGCCTCCCGGGATAACTTTGCTTGTTTCCACTGAGAGAAATTTCCCTTTTCTCTGAATCCTCAATATGGTGCAATTCATGGTATTATGGCATTTGTCATCTCCCCACGTGGTAGAACTATTTGGAGAGGCAAGCCAGTGCAGCTCTTATGAGCATGAACTCTGGAACCAAACCACCTGGATTCAGATCCCAGATCTGACACTTCCTAGCTGTGTGCCCCTGAGCATATCACTTAAATTCTCTGTGCCTCATTTCTCTTCTGTAAAATAAAAGTCCCTACTTCATAAGGTATTGTGAGGATTAAATGTGCAAATAATGCAAAAATGTATAATTTAGTATCTAGCAATAATGCTGGATAAATATGTGGTATGATCATACCAGTATTTTTATCATTTACATGTAACATCCACTCTTCTAAATGATAACTTGAGGACCTAATCTGCATCGGATTTACTTTTATGGCTTCTAAATCCCTTACTGCCTCACGCAGAGTAAATAAATAGTGAACGTGTAAGTTAGAGTCACAAAGACCAGTGAACCCTAATGGGACTTTTCAAATAGTTTATTTTGAAGATAATATTGTATTTATTAAATTAACTAAAATAGATCATTGAGCAAATATTTTACATATAAATGTAAAGCACACCGGATTTTACATTTGATTCAGGGAGAGACCCCTACAGATAACTATAATATAAGGTAGAAAAAATATACAGTCCAAAAGTGATTATAGGAATTCAAAAGGAGTGGCTAGAAGCATTAGTAAAGAATTCATTGAATTCATGAGGTGCAATTATACTGCATTGCAGGGGTAACTTTTAGAACAAAGCATTCATAAATCAACTCTCATAATAATATTAGCCAATACTTACTGAATACTCACTGTAGCAGACACTATGTGTGTCGCACTGAAACTTCAGAACAGTCCCATCTGCAAGTATTATTGTTGTGTTCATTTTACAAATGGGAAAACTGAGGCATAACAAGGTAATGTCTGTCAAAGTCATACAACTAATAAAGAATAGAGCCAGGATTGGACCCAGGGAGACTGGATTCAGAGCCTGTATTCTCCACCACCACACTGCAAAATTGAGAGTTCTACTTCACTGTTTGCTGAACTGTTTCTAATATGTTTTATTAAGTTCACTGGAGTTTCATTTTCTATTACTTTTTAAACTTATACCTCATCCAGGGAAGTTGAAAAAAATTGTTATTCTTTCATTTATTTCTGACCGACTCAATCTTTCACTTACAGTAACAAGTTCTCAGATTCTTTATCTGTGAAATAAAAGTTTGAAGCTATATCAATAGTTCCCAAACAGTTCAAGAGCAATTCTTTCTTTCAAAATAAAAAAATCATGCAGACGTCTATAGTGTAGTTGTTCACCTTTGCTCATTCATTCTCTTAGTTGTTGCTTGTTGTGAAATAGAAAAGTTTGCAATAAGTCTCAGGCTTTTGCAGCCCTCAGGAATCCACTGTGCTGGAATAATCTCTAAAGCCATTTCTAGTGGAAATATTTGAGATTTTATATATTCTAGACTTTAGGGTCCTATCTCTCTAGTTTCTAATCTATCATTTCTCTCTGCCATGAGAAGGAACACTTATGCTTCCCTAATCCCTTAATCTTATATCAAGTTTTCTCTATTTTTCTTTCCCGTAAGTTTTCCCTTCTTCCTTGAGCTCCGATTCCTTAGTAAACAGTACAGCTTACTTTGCAGAACTCATAATTACCACTGGACCCTTGTGCATAGGAACTATGTCTAAAACTTATGAGCTAAAACTTAGAATACAAAGTTACAGAATTTTAACTTGTTTTGTGAAAATAGAAAATAAAAGAAAGGTTTTATATCAAGTTTTGGATGCAGTTTCCTGGTAGATTAAATTCTGAAATCAAATCTTTATCTCTGTCTTCAGCATAGACTTAGTGAATTAGAAAATTAAGGACAAGTACTGTATACACACAAAGGAACATTATCTCCTGTCCACGTCTATTTTTTACCTTCTTCTCATTTCTTCTTGACACTTTTGGCCAGTCTTTTCCCCAGTCCTTGAGAATTTAATCATAATGGTCTTGTCAATGCTTAATTTAATACTTTTATATAGTAGAAATATTAGAGAGATGCCAGCAGAGAGTTATAGGTAGTGTCATGCTTGGTACTGCTGGAGAGTGGGGCTCCATTTGTCAGATATCAGCAAGAAAATGTCAGCACCCACCCCATCTCCCCCAGCTATGCTTTCTGTTTTCCAGTATTCACATCTTTGGGATGGAAAACCAAAATAACACTTGAGATTTTAGGAGTGGGCATACTTTTCTGTTACAATGACCTTATGCTCAGCAGAATCAGTTCAGGCCAGCTGCTCCAGCAGAAGAGTGCAAGGCCATATTTTTCAACGGCATTAATCCTTTAGCAGGTCCAAACCATTTCCTATTCAATGAGGGCTTGCTCAAAACCACGCAGTAGCAGACGAAAGGTCGTGCATACTGTGCTTTCACAGGACTTTTGACCATCCCCCAGAGTTGGCCACTTGTTCCTTTGTGCCCCATGGAACCTGCACAGATGTTTATCACAGCACCTATACTGCTTTGATGCAATTTCTTCTTTATTTATTTATATATATTGTAAAAATTTATTTATTTTATTTTATTTTTGGCTGCGTTGGGTCTTCGCTGCTGCGTGCGGGCTTTCTCTAGTTGCAGTGAGCGGGGGCTGCTCTTCGTTGCGGTACGTGGGCTTCCCATTGCGGTGGCTTCTCTTGTGGAGCACGGGTTCCAGGTGCACGGACTTAAGTAGTTGTGGCACACGAGCTCAGTAGTTGTGGCTCGCGGGCTCTAGAGTGCAGACTCAGTCACTGTGGTGCACGGGCTTAGTTGCTCTGCGGCATGTGAGATCTTCCCGGACCAGGGCTTGAACCCGTGTCCCCTGCATTGGCAGGCGGATTCTTAACCACTGCGCCACCAGGGAAGCCTCCAATTTCTTCTTTATATGGCTTTCTTCCCTTTCTTATTGGCCTTTGTACCCATAGCATCTAGTATATTGCCTGGCTCATGATAAATGCTTAATTAATATTTGTTGAATGAAGACTCTGGAGTGAGAAGTGAAGAGTTAGTGACGTAATGGAGCCAAGTACTAAGTGAGGTAATAAACACAGAGTGATAGATGATGGGGGGATGGGGTGCAGTACAGGATAATCCTCTTAGGATATTTCAGACAGGGGAAAGGTATTGCCGGAAGTGTGGAGCAGGAGTAGGCACGGCTCCAGCTGAGAAAGGCAGTGGAAGCTCGCCTGGCTGGCCCATCTGGGGAAGTAAAGGAGAGTGAAGCTTGGACATACCAAAAATTTAGAGGCAATTGCTAGAAACTCCTGAAAGCTAGAATTAAAGACTTTAGATCTGATATGAAAACAATAAGGAGACTCTATAATTCTTTGTTTTGGACAAAGAATGATCAAAATAATATTTTAGAGTTTTATTCAAATAAGTATGTTCTCACGTCAAAATTCATAGTATTAAACATCAGACTGTGAAATAACTGATTTTAATCTGTGGGTCATCAGCTGATCCTGAAGGTCTCTTTCTTTCTCTTCTCATCCCACAGGTTGTTATTTTGTACTTTGAGCCAAGCACATTTCGCTGTATTCTCCTAAGATGGGTCCGTCTTCTCGGTTTTGCTACTGTTTATGGAACTGTCACTCTCAAGCTTCACAGGTATATTATGTTTTATTAGTTTTCATTCCCATGGGAGGATCGAAGTGTTTGGCTTAGCATGTAATTGCCAGCTCAGTCAGCCACTTAAATGGTTAAATTTCAGAAATTTAGAAAGATGATATATATTTTTCATTTTCAAGACAATATCTTTAGGATTCTCTAGGAAAGTCTTTAATACAATTGAATTTGAACAACATGCTTTAATAGAATGTGCCATTGGTTATGGAAAGGTTAACTCTGAATAAAAAATAAATTTAGAATGAATGTGAAACAGTATTTACTAGCTAAGAACAGGAAGAAATACAAAGACAATACAGCTGAAATAATAATCCAAGTCCAGAGCTACCAAAGAATCCTGTATAGTAGAATTCAGCAATATGCTTAGCTGACAAAAGCTATTGTCCTCCATTCCTGAGTTCCACGCCCCAGGGTAATCCCACTGATATTCTTTGGATGAATTTCCAAAAAATAGTATTCTTGGTTTCCCTCCTTAACCAGTAGGCTCCAGTGATTATCAGCCTTATAAATTGGAGAACACTGTAAATTGCCTTATACTTTGGTTTCAAAATCACCTACTTTTAAAAAGTATATGATAAATACTAGGAAGAAAGAGGCAATAAAATAAATTACCTATCCAGAAAGACTGGGGATAGCTGGAAATGATTCCAGGGCTTTCCCTTGCCTCCTGTTTCCAAGTTTTCTCAGCGTGGTGGTGCCAAAGAGCATAGGAGATAAAATATAAATTTCTCCTGCAGGATAACACTGTAGTTCTATAGAGGAAACCTTTTACGCTGATCAGCTTTAAAGCTGTTTTAATAGTCACAGTAAGCCATTCATATTTTCATGCTAATTTGACCATAAGTATTTCTCAATAAATGTATCTTGATATGACTCATAAAACAGTTTATCTTAGATGCCATAATATGTGTTATATTTGTCTTTAAATGCCACCCCTTCACCCTTTCTTGAAATGTGATCATTATACTCTCCATTACACAAGCATCTCCGTTTCTTTTACTATTTTTTTGTACTTATTTTAATAACTGGGAATGCTCCAGATTATCTTTTTGGAACAAATGTAAATGTCTTTAACTCTCAAGATCCTTTCTTATATATGTCATATAGTACAAAGTTTATTGGACTGGACTTCCGGAGGTCCAGTTTAAATCTCAGTTTAGCCTAGGAAATCATAGCCCTCTATTTACTACAAAAAGAAATGATTAGACTAATCTCTAATGGTCTTTCTGATGCTCACTTTATTCTTTCCACATCACAGCACACTTTGCTCTTGTGTCCTGTTCTTTAAGTACTTTCCGGTTTCCATTCCTTATATGATAACTGTTTTTCAGCTGGTGCTTGCTAAAGGAAATGAGAAATCATTGACAGCCTATAATGGACAGTAAGACTTCTGGAATTCCCAAAAGAATGGGTGGCCTCTTGAGACTTGAGAATGACCTCTCTCCCTATGAGTCTAGCCCTTAGCATCTATTGGGTCCTCTATTATATGATACAGTTTGCTTATGTAATTATCTTCTTCATTTTTACCTAATTTACCTTCTCCTTGAAGTGAGGTCATTCACAAGTGAATCCCCAGCTCTTAGCACAATGAATGACACATGGCAGGTGCTTAATGCATAATAGTTGATAAGTGAATGAATGAAAATGTCAAATGTAGACTTGGAAGCTGCTTCCCACAGTTCCCTCCACACATAAAGCATTCCTATTTCCCTGACTCACTGTGTACTCTCAAGTGCCTGAAATACATGACACTGCGGTCTGTGAGAGGCTGTTTGTGGGACAAGAACACAGTATTAAATAACACTGAATCACAGAGTAAGAAAATTCCTTCCATTCAGGTTTTCTTTCCATCCCTCTGATTATTTCCAGGAGAAAAAATAGTTTGGAAATAGTAGGTCTTTAACACCTGCCGAACAGTTGCTAATTTTCCTTTACAACGAAGAGTGGATCAAGCTTCAGGCTCAGAGCTTCCCACTGCAATACTATCTAGATGAAATTTATTATCTTTATTTCACTGTATTTATTTTCATAGTTACATTCTATTTATGGATTACCTACCAGTTTTTCATTGAAAGTAGCAATATAAAGTTTTTTCTTTAAAATATTTTAAAGATGTTTTTTTGATGAGGACCATTTTTAAGGTTTTATCGAATCTGTTACAACACTGCTTCTGCTCTACATTTTGGTTTTTTGGCTGCAAGGCATGTGGGATTTTAGCTCCCCGACCAGGGATCGAACCTGCACCCCCTGCATTGGAAGGCGAAGTCCCAACCACTGGACTGCCAGGGGAAGTCCCTTTAAAATATTTTAAAGCAATAAATAGAAGTTGATTTAAAGAAAATATTAGTTGGTACACAGATACAGGCAGAAATCTTGAGGGTGGCATCTAGAAGTCATTGTGTGAAGAATTACCTACTGAAGGCTTAAATCGAGTGGAAACTATTTCTAGTTTAATGAGCTGAATTATTCTTATCCTGTCTGAACCATATGGCTGTGTATTATATTGTTTTTCCATATTGTTTAAATTTAACTGATTCCAATATTGTTTAAGTCTATAAACTGAAGAAGCAGCATCTCAGAGGAATGTGAGCAACCCGATGGAAGTGACTGGCTGAACCAGCTTTGTATTCCCCATGCTTAGTGCTGCGTCCTGCCCATTTAATGTATTCACATATTTGTTAAGTGAATGAATGGGTGGATGGTTATAGTGAATGGAGCTGCAGGGATGTCTTTGGTTGATATCTCTTATAGTCAAGCAACGTGTTGTCCTCAAGAAGGGACTTTGAAGATTTTGTAGTAACATGATAGAGGGGAAAGACATAAATCTTTACAAATCCAAATTTGAATTTCTGTTCTGCCACTAATAACTTATACAACCAAGAAGAAATTATTTTAGCTTCTGAGAATCACTTCTCACCTCACCTGTGGAGTTGCTGTAAATCTTAAACATGATTGAAATATTTCTAAAATATGTCAAGTAGGGGGTTTTGGTTACAAACCACAGACACTGAGGATGGCTAAATTAAGCAAAAAAGGAATTCATTGGAAGGATATGGGGAAGGTCACAGACTTGAAGAGAAAGTTAAAGAACCAGGCTTTGTCGGACCTGACCCAAGGTAGCTTGAGGGATCAAGGTAGCCTGAGCTAAGGGATCAAGTCCCTTGAATGCTATATTCTCATTTTTATAAGAACTTCATTTTTTATTTCAAATTTTTTTTAAAAAGTAATACCTCTCTAGGCAGAAAATTCTAAGGCAGTTATCAGTACTGATAAATAAAGTGACTGTTCTAGTCCCTTGAGAATAGGATAAACAGGAAACACTTGAGTTCTTGTTTTATTTCAGCCATTTCCCTCAAAGCTTAGTAAAATTGTTCAACATTTCTTTTTCTCTTTCCTGATCTCTGATCAATTTTAGTGTTTACAGAATTCCAGTAGCTCTGAAAACTTGAAGAAAATATGAAAAAGGAATAGGATCTCAGTCTGTCACTAGAAATGATACTGTTAGCCTAGGACGGGAACTTAAGGGTTTCATTCACTTTTATCAAATCTCCCACCTTTTTATTTAGTGGTCTCTCCCCACATTTGAGAGTCATACAGCCAAAGACTACCATACCAATCCAAAGGAAAATTGCAAGTCTTTTGTTTATTAACAGTGCAATACAGAGGTGTAACAAGTTAGGGGAAGGTGGTGAAAGTGGTCCAGTCCTTCAGGGAGGAGTATTTTATCACTGACATTGTTTAGAATCACCAGCACATGGTGATGATAAAAAGCAGAACAGCTTTGAGTTGTCATTATTATTGCGTTAAATTCTCTACAGACATTATTACCTGCACCCAGGGCAGACAAGTCCTACCGCCCCACCTCACTGGCAGGCCATTCATGCAATGCAATTTATTTGAACCTAAAACTGTTTGTTTCTCTTTGGAGAAAGAGAGAAGGGAGAATGGGACAGGTTTTAGCTGGCTCAGTATGGATCATAAGGAAAAATAGAGCTGAAATAGGCAAAAATGAAGGTTCATTTATAAAAAGAGTTTCCTTCAGTAACCATAGATAATGTTTGACTTAATACATTAGTGATGTAGGACAGATCTAAAAGAACATCTGGCACATCCATGCATGTGTGGGTTCACAGAATACTTGCTAAGCTAGGTTGGTTGGTTGGTTGGTCGGTTGGTTGGTTTTAAGAAACCTGGAAGGGCAATATCTCTAGTCTCAGAAAATCTGAGTATATTTTCAGGAGGAAAAATGAGGAACTGTTTTAA
This sequence comes from Eubalaena glacialis, assembly GCF_028564815.1. NCBI lineage: Eukaryota > Metazoa > Chordata > Mammalia > Artiodactyla > Balaenidae > Eubalaena > Eubalaena glacialis. The sequence goes on along the minus strand of NC_083717.1, from coordinate 10,899,864 downwards.
ATGAAAGGGGGTAGAGAGAGATTAAGAAACTTAATGCTAGAAGAACATTTTCCTATTCCCTGTAATATGATTTCTGAAAACAAATTGCCTTTTCCTTTTTCTAAGGCTAATCAAGAAAAAACAAAAGACTTTCCTGTACTATATTTAAAACAAATATTTAAGCAGGCTGCAAAAAATCCTTCTTCTGGCTCTGGCCTAGGGATTTTCATTTCATGCATTATTCAGTACTGCTTGCTCTGGATACAGTGCAATTTGTAGCAGTTTTCTCTACTGCACTCATTAGCACCAAATATTTACACTTTGTGGGAATGGATAGATAGATAGATAGATAGATAGATAGATAGTTTTGTTTCCTAGTAAATTTTTTTATTGAAGTGTGGTTGATTTACAGTGTTGTATTAATTTCTGCTGTACAGCAAAGTGATTCAGTTATACATATATACATTCTTTTTTATATTCTTTTCCATTATGGTTTATCATAGGATATTGAATACAGTTCCCTGTGCTATCCAGCAGGACCTTGCTGTTTATCCATTCTGTATATAATAGCTTACATCTGCTGACCCCAGCCTCCCACTCCACCCCTCCCCCTAGTAAATTTTGAAAGTGACTGGAAGATATTAATATTTATTTATTTTATGTATTCTTTTAAAGATACATAAAATACAGTAAGATACTTTAAATTTTTTAAAGGGCAAAGGGAAGAAAATCTTTTTATCCATTTTCCCAGTGACTAATGATGTTGAGATTATTTTCAGGTGTTTATTGGTCATTTATACATCACTTTAGAGAAATGTCTATTCAGGTCCTTTGGCCATTTTTTAATTGGGTTTTTTGTCTTTTGTGTTGCATTGTATGAGTTCTTACATGTTCTGGATCTGAGACCCTTATCAGATAAATTATTTGAAAATATTTTCTCCAGTTCTGTGGGTTTTCTTTTTTACTTTCTTGATAGTGTGCTTTGATGCACAAATTTTTTATTTTTATGCAGTTCAATTTATCTATTTTTTCTCTTGTTACATATGCCTTGGTATGATATTTAAGAAACCATTGCCTAATTTCAGATCAGGAAGATTTATACCTCTGTTTTGTTCTAAGCATTTTATAGTTTTAGTTCTTACATTTGGGTCTTTGATTCATTTGGAATTAATTTTTGTATATTATGTGAGGTAGAGGTCTAAATTCATTCTTCTGCATTTGGATATACACTTGTCCTTAGGACCATTTGTTTAAAAGATTTTTTTTTTTGGCCACACCATGTGACTTGTGGGATCTTAGTTCCCTGACCAGGGATTGAACCCGGGGCCACGGCAGCGAAAGCACCGAGTCCTAACCACTGGACTGCCAGGGAACTCTCTTTTTTATTGAATAGATTTTTTTTTTAAAGATAATTTTTTCTTTATTTAATGGTCTTGGCACTGTTGTCAAAAATCAATTGACTGGAGATGTAGAGGTTTATTTCTGGATGGTCAGTCTTATTCCGTTCTATATGTCTACCATTATGCTAGTACCACACTGTTTTGTTAAATTGGCTTGAACCTGTAGATCAGTTTAGGGAATAATGCTGTCTTAGCAATATTAAGTCTTTCAATCCATGAACAGAGAATGTCTTTCCATTTCTTCAGATCTTTTAAAGTTTCTTTCAGTGATGTTGTAGAGATTTCAGCATACACGTCTTTTACCTCCTTGGTTAAATTTACCCCTAGGTATTTTTTTGATGCTATAGTAAATGGAGCTGTTTAGTCAATTTCATTTTCAGAAAGCTCATCACTAGTATATAAAAATAAAACTGATTTTTTAATGTTGAACTTGTATCTTACAACTTCACTGAATGTGGTTTTTAGCTCAGATTTTGTGTGTGTGTGTGTGTGTGTTCTTTAGGGTTTTCCATATATAAGATCATGTCATCTACTAACAGAGACAGTTTTACTTCTCCCATTCCAATATAGATGCATTTTATTTCTTTTTCTTGACCAGTTGCTCTGGCTAGAACTTTTGGTACAATGATGGATAGAAGTGGTGAGAGCAGACATTCTTTCCTTGTTTCTGATATCAGAAGAGATAATCCGCAAGTTCCTTCTAGCTCTGTATTTGACTTGCAATAGTCCTGTAACCCTTCCTCCTTCCTTTATTTTTTCATCATTCTGCCTTATTCTATCTACTTACAATCAGGTCAAAAGAAAGGAAGATTAGTATGAGATATGAGAGCACAAGCAGGTCACTGAAATGGACAAAAATACCTATATTTGGGAAGCTGAGTTGTGAGTTTTCCTTCTTGTAATAGCAATAACTTAAAATAGGCACAACAGTTTACTGAACTTCATGTCTGATAAATGTTAACAATCTATTTCTGCCTAGGTGATGCCGATCCTTTTTAATATATACCTAACATCTACCCAGTGACCAAGAAGCAGCTTTAGGTTACTTATGAAAATGAAATTTTGAGAAATTGTTGAAAAGCTTAATAAACATGAGGGCTTGTGACCATTTAAAGTAAACTGAGAGGGAGTGACTTCAGCCCTTTTTGTGTTATTCACTCTTAAGGCTCTTTTGTCAAGAATTGAGTGGCTTTATATTTATAAAAGAAAATAATCACCTCCTACTTTTCATCAGAAACATTTATTCTCTGGAGTTTCTAAGAAAGTAGTAAAATGGATAGAAATTCAGGTCTAATGGAGAACTTCAAGACTTTAGGATTATTCCGATTAAATTAATAGAACAGAAGACTAGATGGCTTGAGGATATATATATGTTCATTCCCGTTTAGTACACAAAAAAGATGCTGCCAAATCACAAACAGATGCAAATGTTCTGAAAATGGAAAACTTTCTGTTACTAGAGGCTTTAAATTTTGGTGTCAGCATAACAAAAACTCAAAAATTTATCTGACAGTTTAGAGCAGTCAGCCCATTAGAAAGACACCTGCACCAGTCTTAAGCCTTTTGGGAAAAAAAGCTCTCAAACTATAGCCTTCGTCCGAATTTACCTAACGGATTTGTTAAAATACAGATTTCTGGGCCCTAATCCCCAGAATTTCTGACATAGTAGTAGGTATGGATGGGACCCAAGAATTTTCATTTCTAACAAGTTTCCAGATGGTGTTGATGCTAGTGGTTTGGGAACCACTAGCCCAGAGCAAGTGGCATCTCAAATGAGCCATGAAGAAATATGCAGAATTAGCTAAATTAGGTGTTTGTATTGATGGAGGGAGGGGCAGTGCAGGAAGCTGAGGGCAGAGGTTCAGATAGGGGACACCTGCATATAGTCCACAGGGACCCGCAGGACCCTAGGAAGGGAAGAATAGTGAGAGATGAGCATGCTGAAGCAAGGAGGAACCAGTTTTTAAAGGCGTTTTACCATTGTAAGGTAGCTAGGATTTGGGTGGAGAGCCACAGAAGGACTGTAAACAGGAGAGAAACATGATCAGAGTGCCGTTTAAGAAGATCATTGTGGCTTCAGCGTACGGTGTGGACTGAAGGTGGGCAAGACCAATAAGGAGACTGGTTAGGAAATTACTGAAGACAGAGGTTGATGACCAGGAGCTGTATAGTGGCAGTGAAAATGGAGAAAAATAGAAGGACTTGAAAGATATTTAAGAGGTAGAAATTAAGTTCTTAATCATGCATTTGGTGTCCGGAATGTAAATGAGAGAGAAGTATCAAAGTTCATTCCTAGGTTTCTGCTTTGAGCAATTAACTGGTACTGGTCATTGAGACAGGTAACACAGTGGGTTAGAGGAGAGAGGAGTGGAGAGAGTGATGATTTTATTTGGGGAACCTGTTGATGTCCAGTAGGTCACTGAGTATACAGATCTTGAGCTCAGGAGAGTGATCTAAACCGAAGTTACAGATTTGGGACTCACCAGCATGTACATAATTGAAGCAGGATTGTGGATGGAATTTCCCAGTATAATCTGTAGAGCAAGAAGAGAAGGTGACTAAGTTTAGGAGATCCTTGAGGAACACTATTATTTAAGGGGAAGACTGAGGCAGAGGACTCTGTGACACAGACTAAAAAGCTGCTGACAGAGGAGTAGGCAGAGAATCAAGAGAACGTGACATAATGGAAGCCAAGTGCCTCCGCCACGCCAAAAGCTGGAGAGAGATCAAGTTAAATAAGGAGTAACAATATCAATTAGATATTTGAAGCAGATAATCGATAACCTAAGTACAAGTCCTTACAGTGGAGTTTTATGAGCTCAGACTAGAAATGTGGAACGTGGAAAAGTAGAGGCAGACATATAGTGACAGCCAATTCCTGGGTTTCCCCCCCTTTTTTTTTTTTATCATTTCAACATGATTTCTATGAATGTATCTACTATTAATAATGAGAACTGAATATATGCTTTAAATATACCTTTTTATATTAAATTCTGGAAATTTTTTGCAGTCCTCTTGTATACATTACTGCTTTCCTTTAGAATAGTGAAACCTTATGAACAGATGGTAGCTTAAAAATTTATCTGTGGAAAAAATAGTAGGAAAAGTAATCGATATAAGTTTAATTATTACATTTTTTCTACAGCTGTATTTCATATAAATGCGTGGCTAAGGATTTCATTTTTAGAACTTGGTTTCTAGGCAGTGAACCCTAGACTAACAAGAGCTCATTTTTTAAAGATATAGCAGAATTTTCTCATTTTATTTTAAGGCAATCCTAGAAAAATGCATCTTATTCCATTTTACAAAAACCAATATCCTGAAATGGTTAGATTGCCGTGCAGAGTTGTGTTATGGAATTTTCTAGTGTTTGAAAGCCAGTAAAAGCAGTAACAGGAGACTCATGAGAGCTCTGCTTTGGCTTTTCCTCTCTGGAAATGAGATTTGGGGATCTATGACAATCTTGAGTTCTCAGATTTTACAATAAATACCCATGGGGTCATCTGGAAAGCATGAAAATTTCTGATAATTTAGAAGTTGGATTTCTTGATTAAAAGATTACCATACTGGGGTCATATAGATTTCCTCTGCAAATGACAAACTCATCTGGTTAAGAAGTATTTTAAAAATTCAATATTTCCTCTCATTGAGGTTTAGAGTTTCTATGTGAAAATCTTCAAGTGTCAGAAAAATAAATGATTTCCCACATATTGGCCATGGAAAGAAAATATAAATCATAACTATTTTTCTCTGAAGCAATGGTTCTCAACCCAATGAAACCCTTCGCAGTAACTTGAAAAATCCCTGGGAGTCCCTGTGGGTTGAAAAAAAACTTCCCCTCTTGCCAAACATTTCCACCCACTGTCCCTCAAAGACAACTTACATTTCCCTGCTTTGTTCTTTGTTATGTGATTCCCTTCAGCTAGAATGTCTCCTTATATCTTCTCCACTTTCCTCCATTTCTACCTACTGATATCCATCAAGACCCAGACCAAGTAGCCCCTATTCTATTAGGTTCCTAGACTTACTAACTACACACAACAACATATAATTATATGCTGTTTTATATGGTAGCTATTTACATACTTATTTCTAGTTAGATTGTAGGCTTCTGGAAGACAGGAATCATATCTTATGCCTTCCATGATGCCTAGTATGATACCTCACATATGGTTGTCACTACATAAACCTTTGTTCATTATAATTACATTTCAGATATTCAAATATAGTCAAGCTAGAATTTGGAACAATTCTCTCTTTTTCTTTTGGCCCTCGCCAAAATATTGAAGACCAGAAAAATGGTTCAGATTCCCTCTTTTGAGATCCTAATCATTCAGAATTTAGAATTCATCCAGGTACAACCAGAAACAATTATGTGCACATAGTGGCTGCAGGTTTCTCCTACAAAAAATAAGATTGGCACTGGCAAAAATATTAGTTTTCCAAGAAATTTCTCTCATTCCTAGGATAGAGTTTTTGAATCTTGATCTGCTGATTATAGTAGAAGCCTTCTTAATGGATTAGTGATTGGTCAATTAATGAATAAAGTTTTTTAAAGTAGAAAGGGGTTAAAGAAGTGTATAGATACTGTAATTTAAGATACAAATAATCATTCACCAATATTTTTGAAGTAAGTCCTCTTCTTTGACTGTGGATCTAATTGTTCTCTTTGTAGCATAAATCACTGCAATGTATTATCTATTGTTCATAGTTTTGGTTCTTTAAGTAGGAGTGAGAATCTAAAGAGTTTTTGTTTGTTATTTTGAGGTAATCTGAGTGTAGACTCCTTCTGGATTTTGGTTTGTTGACCACCACAATATATTAAAATTTTTCTTACTTTCCCCTAAGTTAACAGTTTCTTTTAGTGACTCACCTTTATGGAGTCCTTCCAAAGCATTCAAAATAGAATTTTGTACAAATGTCTCCTTTGCTTACACAGTCAATTTAGTTAAATTATATAAAATGATAACAAATACTCTTTTATCACGTATATGTGGAATCTAAAAAAATAAAACAAACGAATGTATATAACAAAACAGAAACAGACTCACAGATACAGAGAACAAACTAGTGGTTACCAGTGGAGAAAAGGCAGGGGGGAGGGGTAAGTTAGGGGCATGGGATAAGTGATACAAACTACTATGTATAAAATGGATAAGCAACAAGGATATATTGTGCAGCACAGGGAAATATAGCCATTATTTTATAATAACTTTAAATGGAGTACGATCTATAAAATATTGTATCACTATGTTGTATGCCTGAAACTAATATAATATTACAAATCAGCTATCAACTATCAAGAAAAAAAGATGGTAACAGTGGGCATAATCTGGGGACAAGTACAACTGATTCTTAACAAGTAGCAATTCAGCTAGTTGGAGCAAAAGTGTTTGAGGCATACTGGAGAGAGACATTGCGTTCGCTGCCAGTACTAGCATTCAGCATGACACGGGCCATACTCAGTATGTTTCACCCAGGGAATGGAAAGTAACTGCTAATCTGGTGAACTACACATCTTCCTTGACTTTCAGTGGAATTATGTCCAGGTAAACCCATTGTAGATTGAGAATATCGTAAAGTCGAGGATGCATTCAGTACATCTAACATCATAGCTTAGGCCAGCCTACCTTATCCGTGCTCAGAACACTTACATTGGCCTCCACTTGGGCAAAATCATCTAACACAAAGTCTATTTTATAATAAAGTGTTGAATATCTCATGTAATTTATTGAATACTGTACTGAAGGTGAAAAACAGAATGGTTGAATGAGTACAGCATGGTTGTAAGTGGGTCAGTTGTTTACCCTTGTGATCGTGTGGCTGCCTGGGAGCTGCAGCATCAGGAGAGAATATCGTACCACATATCACTAGCCCCATAAAAGATCAAAATTCAAACTCGAGGTACAGTTTCTACTAAATGCTTATCACTTTATGCCATCATAAAATCAAAAAATCGTTAAGTCGAACCATCTTAAGTTGGGGACTATCTGTAGTTAAATGGTGAGTAAAGTGATCTTTTGTACTCTTGTTTTATACTAATACCTTTCTGACATTGTTCCACATAAAAATTGAGGATAAGTATTTTATTCAGAATTAAATAACTTCATGCTGTGTGTTAGGTGAAGGACAGTGGGGTTAAAGATATGCAGGGGGGAAGGATAAATAAGAATCTGCTAGAAAATAACTTTCTTTACTGGATGTGTTGTGTTAATTTGGAAGCGCTATCAAAGCCCAGCATTGAGAGAAAAAATAGTAAAATACGTCTAGGTTATTTCAGGTGTGTATGTTTCATTTCCATATTTATAATGATTTTTATGAATAGTGCATATGAATATTTCATTTAAAATGTTGAAAGAATCAGACAGAGGAGGAAATAGAAAAGTTGGGAAGATTAATTCATTTTTGCCTTTTGGGAATTGATTATGGATACCCTTATAGTATCATAAACCACTCATGGTAGATTATGTCAAGCCACAATATTGTGACCTAAAATATCAGAATGAGAATGGGGAGTTAAAATCAGCTAAGAATATTCTGGAGATGAAATTAAAGAAAGGATGGCTGGAAAGATCCCTATAGTAAGGTTGGATTTTGTCTTCACACCATTTTTAGAGATGGAACAGTTCTTAGATATCATGTAATCCAGTAGGTCTCAACTCTGGCTGCACATTTGAGTCATATATACAGAAAAAAAACCCCAAATTTTAAAAATCACTGCATTTCTTATAGGTCATATCCTCTTCCTTAATGCAATAATCTTATTCAGGGGTATTTAAATACCCTTCTTATTGTTTTCGTACTTATTTTTGGTAATGTGACAAAATGACTATAAAGGGAGGCTATATAAAATGATTTTCAGAAAATACCTTTTATAACATTCTACTGTAAAAAAAAATAACTGGTTTAAGGAAGTCTTTGACTTAGTATAATATTGTAAAACCCAACTACTCACTTTTAGGACTATTTTTTGATCCCTCAGAAACCCTGTTTGAGCAATGTTTGCCTATGGATCTTTCTAAGGTCCTGAGAATTTTCCTTGAAATATTAAAACATACTCAAAAGAATTCCATCCTACACAAATCTGTTGACTCACTGACCCCTAATGCAGGATATTTGTTCTGCTTTTGGAAGGTAAACTAGAATGAAATTCAGTAAAAGTATAGGCAACACTGTTGTTTGTTTTTTATGTTAAAACTCTGCCTAAGTAGGTTTGGGTGGGTTTAAATTTCACCTAGAAAAATGAGATATTTTAGAATTTTACTTTCTGGTTGTTAGGTTTGCCTTCACATTTTGATGTCTTGCTTTTCCAGGGTTTTGAAGGTGTTTCTTTCACGAACAGCCCAACGGATTCCATACATGACCGGTGGACGGGTCATGAGGATGCTGGCAGTAATACTCCTGGTAGTGTTTTGGTTTCTCATTGGCTGGACTTCATCTGTTTGCCAGAATTTGGAAAGGCAGATTTCACTCATTGGCCAAGGGCAAACATCAGATCACCTCATCTTCAATATGTGCCTCGTTGAGCGCTGGGATTACATGACAGCAGTTGGTATGTGATCACTTGCTTTGTGCTATTTTGTCCTTTGCCCACTAGCATTTAAATGGACTTCGTTAGAAGCCTTGCCAAGCCCTTTCACAAACCCTAAAGGAATTTCACCTAATATGGTTTTGGCGAAACAATATTATGAAAAGATAATAATGACATGCGGAATGCAAACTTTTTCTGAGAGTTTCCATCTTTTTCAAAGGTGTGTAGCTTTGTTCAGAAAATGTAATCAAAAAGGAGAAATGCAGTCAGTAAAGGCAACTTCTTTGTACAGAGAGACTTTCTGCTTTCCGTCCTATCAGTGTGTCCCTATTTGGCTAACAGTAGCTGTTCTCTTGACTTATTTCTTTAGCTGGGAGGAAAAAGGAAACGTACTGGTATTTTTTATATAGTTTTGGTCCTATGATATATCAGACTTGGTATCTAGAGCACTCTGGGCAAAATTTCTAATTAATCTTTCCTCTAACGATAATTTATTGGGAATTCTCTGGAGGTCCAGTATTATACAAACACAAAGCCATGCTCCTTGGAGGTAGTAAGTTATGTGACTGAGAAACTGGAGAGCTTGGAAGAATCCCATGATGAGTTGGGCCAAAAACAGAGTATTTTTCTGGTAGCTCAGTTTTTTGAAAAATGAGGAAGAGAAAAATCCATAGGAATTTTTCTGTTGTTACTATTGGGCTATTTTAAACTAAGCCTCCAAAAGTACAAAAACCCTTTATTATTTTGTTGTCATTCCCCTCAGTCAACCAGGGACAAATCTTAATTTTATTTGGCAAAAATAAACCCATGAATTTAATTCCCATTTTCTGTCTCCCCCATATTTGGCAATTGTTCGTTGAATGTTCACATTTACTATCTTGCTAGAAGCTAATGTGTATTTAGTTTACAATTTAAATGGAATAATATTTTTCTGGACAAGATATTTTAGGAATCTTATAGGCCTGATATCTGTAATAATAAAGCAATGTGCGTACATACAGGGAATTGTTATAATGATAATATATAAAGTCAATCATCATTGTTTTGATCAATATCAAAGAAGATATCAGTAGTTTCGTATCAGGAGATATCAATATCAGTATCAGAAGATAAAGCATAGAACTAAGGTAAGAAGCAATTCCGATTCTAACTTTAGTCTGGATATGAAAATTAAACAAATTGTACAGATATAAAATTTCTACTTAATAGAAACCTATAACATTATTTTACGTTCTTCAATCCAAGTTAACCAAACTAGGAAAAATCATTTTCCAATATTACTATGAAGCAAAGCCCATTATATTTCTTTTATATTTTACAAAGAGTATAATACTGAAATTCATAATGAGGCATCATTGGGTAGGCAATGAACAAGCGGAAATGAGCCCAAGAATTTGCATTTGTAACAGGTTCCCAGGCAATGCTGCTGCTCCTGGTCCTGAAACCGCACTTTGAGAAGCACTGCTCTGAGTCTTTCTCCATTCTAATGATTCCAACTCCAAAATCCCTGAATTTGGGGGGGTGTGTGTGTGGGTATGTGTGTGTGTGTATCTCCTAAAAGCAATCTATTAATAGATTGAGTTTATTGATTTATCACATCACTTTCTGGTTCTCCAGATTCCTTTAACAGGTTTTTAAGACTCACAATAAATGTAACCATCCAGCATTATTTACAATGTATTTCAGCATTACCCTCTTTTCCAGTTAGGCATTTCCTTCATGCTTCACACAATTCCCACCCGCCTCCACCGCTGTTCCTATCAAAGGAAATGTTCTCTATACCTCTTTACAATATTCTAAACTTCACCATGCCTCAAAGAACTTCTCTTTTATAAAGATTCCTGGGTTCAGGTCCGAGTGGTTGTCTTCCTTTATTGAACTACCATTGTACCAAGAGTCTTTACCACCTAATTTTGCTTTTTAATAATTTTTAACAATTCTCACTTATCTATGTAAACCAATAGTAAACTACCTGATGAGAGGAATAAGGCTTTTATATATTTTATATCTCCTGTAAAGTGTTCAACACCTTACTAAAGACATTATAGGTATTCAGTGGATCTTGTTTATCATATAAAATTCTTATTTATAAAGAAAGTTTATGTAAAATAAATTGCAGGTTACTGTCAGTTATGTATTCCTACTTATTTCTATATAGAAATCACAGATGTGACCTTCTTTAGATTGTAAAATACTGGACAATAAAAGACTAATGATAGGGTGCAGAGATCAAGAGGTAAGAAGTTAAATGTTTGGTGGTGGTGTTTTTGCTATCTTCCAGTCATTGTTTTTGTCCTATAAACTACTGCAACACCTTAGTTTCAAAAATTACACTTTTCTTGCAGTAACACAATTCTCTAAAGAAAAGTCAAGACACGTGATTTAACAACAGGAACAAATATTTGAAATTAGGACCATCTTGAAAACTCAGAAACATGTGGTTGCTATGAACTTTTTTTCACACTGCCCTACAGCGATTTCATTTCTTTCTCTTTCTGCATGTGGTATTAGATGTTCCATATTTAACCTCTCTTAATTTAATGTTTGCTAATGTGTAACATATGCCTCTTTTCAGTCCTCTTTATATATTTCTATAAGTAGCATGTTTACCATTAGATCTTTTTTATATCCAGGCTGTTATTCAAGAATAAATCCATGTATCATCAGTCAGCCAGAAAGAAACATGTACTGAAAGCTAAATTATTCCCTGTTTCCTAAACAGAAATGTTTCTATGCAGGGGGAAGGATGTGGAGAGGCTGGAGATAGGTTTTACCTTAAAGTTGTTGTGAAAAATCTTTGTCAAGAAGCTCAGTGTCAGAAGTCAATTTAGAAAAAAAAGGAAAAGTGATGGTTAATTTATTGATAAACATGTGTTCTGGATCACCTTTACCTGTCAGAAACAATCTATTTTTTTTTTTAATGCAAAATAAAGAACCATTTGAAAGAGTGTGATACTAGTTTTCCCACTGAAGTAGAACTCCAGGTAGAAATATGGGTCATAAATTTAAAGAATGGGTCCTTTCTATTTTTGCTTACTGCACGGGTCTGCTCAGACCTGCCCAGGTAGGTGATTTTCCTACCACAGGTGTTTCAGAAGGAGGAATCAGGTATAGAAAACTACTTGGAAAAACCTCTCAACCTCTATGAGCCTCAGTTTCATCTTTGAGGAAATATCTGAAAACATAGGAAATATTTCAAAACATAGAAATGGAAGAAAAATGACTTTCAGAATCCCATTATTATTTATGTCTGTTTATAATTCTCAATAATCATTGTTTGTCCTATATAAAAAAATGTGAAGTAAACTTTAATGGAAAGCAAATAAAGATATTTCTAAACATTGCGACTGGGAAAGACAGGTGAACATTGGCCAGGGTGAGAAACACTTTACAGACCCAGTAGTCTGTTTTTTAAAAAAAAGATTTTATTTTATCTCTTGGAAAGAGAACCTCAAAATTTGGATGTTCCAGAATATTTCTAGATCAGGCTAGAATTCCTGGAAAAACTTAAGCTGCCATACTTCTTTGAAAATCATCTACATCTATAATAAAGATAATACCGCAGTACTTATCCTAGTCATCTTTATATGACTCAGCACTTCTCTAAGCGTGTTTCAGTATCTTATCTGTAGCTCACTGAAGGCAAAAGGAAGGATTCTCACATCTGTTCACTCTCTTTCCTCTCCCAGCCTAGTAGCTAGCTATCTGTTCTTCACAACAGCGCCTGGATGGTTCACCCTATATCCCTAGCACCTAACAAAGTATCTGTCAGTTGTAGGCTCTTGAGAAATATTTGCTGAATGAACAAAGAAGGAGCTCAGTTCCCTTTATTGTGTAATATTTTCTATGGTCAGGGTTAGACCGGTGTGAGGAGACACATTAAAGCTAAAAATCCAGGAGTTACACAATTGTCCCCAAATCAATTTTAACGGTAAAGTGTATGTTCAGATTGAGGGAGGTGTTTTTGAGCAAATTATGTAAACTAAAATGACAGTCCCAGCCCTTTTATGAAATTTGACCTCTGACTTATACAAACTATCCAGTCAAAATAAGAGCTTGGTACAAATTTGGCATGGCAAATCAGAATTATAATTTTTAAAATACTGCATAGTGCATTTACAAATATTGAAGTAGAATAAAACTGATTTGCTTTTGATAAAAATTTTTATTATTTCACCATTCTCCTAGAGCTGTGTTAAGAATAAAGGAGTTGGGATGGGCAAACATTCCCCTAAATTAGTGGAGAAAGCAAATAACTATCCCAAGTCATACTCATCTTGAAAAAAGTTGTTAGTAGGATTATGAGATTTTTTTTCTGAATCTGTGTATGCCAGTTAGTCAATTGGTAGTCAATTGTTCATGTTCAGGATTTTTCACAATAGCAATAAAATTTATCATGGTTAAAAAGTTAAAACTTCATTACCCTGTGAGTTTCCTAGTTGGTTGGTACAAACTGACAAATGATTGGAACTGACTTCTCATGTATGAATTACCTTCCTAATGTCACAAGACCACATCTTTACACCTAGATTTAGAGCTTGCAGCCAAGGTCCTCCAATATATAGCTTCCAAGTGTAGAATACATAAATTCGATAGCAGAGGTGGTAATACAGTGGAGTTCATTCTTCCATATACTTAGTTGGTTAGCAGTCAATTTCTGACTACACGTTCAGAACATAGACAACATACTGAACCAGCACCGGTGACCAAGGTAAGTTAGAGTAAATGGGCAGATTCTTACCTTGCCTACGAGAAAAAGCAATAGCACTGCAAAAAGTTGACTGCTGAGGGATGGCAACCTCAAGGACATTTATAATTTCTGTTCCATGGCTAAATCTCTGGGTCAAACTTTAGTTCAGATCTAGGCAAGCACTGAAATGTTTTCTTGATTTCTTCCAGAAGTTAGGTGGTGATAATCTAATGTGATTAAAAATGGACATAATTGAGGGCTTCCCTGGTGGCGCAGTGGTTGAGAATCCGCCTGCCAATGCAGGGGACACGGGTTCGAGCCCTGGGCTGGAAAGATCCCACATGCCGCGGAGCGGCTGGGCCTGTGAGCCACAATTACTGAGCCTGCGCGTCTGGAGCCTGTGCTCCGCAACAAGCGAGGCCGTGATAGTGAGAGGCCCGCGCACCGCGATGAAGAGTGGCCCCCACTTGCCGCAACTAGAGAAAGCCCTCGCACAGAAACGAAGACCCAACACAGCCATAAATAAATAAATAAATAAAAATGGACATAATTGAGAATAAAGCTATTTTGCTGCCTTCCTTATCCAGCACAAGAAGATATACAAAAAGCTCGATCCAGGCTTCTCTTTATCTTCTATTTTTATCTGTAGCTTTCTGTATCTCTGATATGGCCTAACTCTTCTCAACTGCATTTACATGATCTAATAACTATCCCCCAACAAGGACTGTTTTATAAATTAGGATCTTCCCCCATCTCTTCCTGGTTGTGAAAAGTCCACCAGTATATGAGGTATCTCATGGTTCTGAAAACCCCTTAGAGCTTGACATCCCTTGCTTTATGTTTTATTCACCAAGTTTACAAAAAGACATAGAGAGAAATCTAAGCAGTGATTAAACAGGTATGATAAGCTTGGGTTCACATATTCCATTTGGGAATTTTAAAAGATTTGGTTGCTTTCAGAGAATTCCAACATTGATTTCCTTACTGTTCAAAAGTACTCATTTATTTCCATGAAATTTCACATGGAATGTTTTCACCACAGAAAATATAATCTTTTCTCTTCTTCATTAACATGCTCTTCTTTGTTCTCCTCTTTCCTGGTATAATATTTTAAACACAAAAAACAGACAGTGTGTTCAGTAATTTAATGAGTTGTACACCAGTGTTTAGAAGGAACTGAGAAGAATACAGTAACTCTTACTGAGTTATATAGGGAAATTCTAAAATAGCAATTGTTTCTAAGGATTAAGATACTTAATCACCCCAGAAGATTAGGCTATGTTGTGACAGGTGAAATGTGACATAAGCACCCTTTAATGAGTATTGGGGAAAATAGATTAGACTTCCTCTCCATCTGACTTAGATTAATGTTCATGATTTAGGATCATTTGCATACATCTTTTTTTATTCTAATGTACCATATGCCTTAATCCGCGCTGCATCATTGGTTACCATTTTAAAAATGTATTTTTAATTTTCAATCAAAGGATAAAAGCTTGACCACAGCTTTTTTAATGTGTAATGTTTAAATACATAATGTTAAAATACATTTTAAAAATGTATTTTTAATTTTCAATCAAAGGATAAAAGCTTGACAGGCTTGGGCTATGTCATGAGAAACTCACACATACTTTCTGAAGGTCTTGCTTGAGTGTTTTTAGAATGAGTCAAGTGGAGGTTATTTTCCTTTTTTATCTATATACTACATCTTCTGAAAAATATTTTACTTCTTTGAGGAGTATTTATTTGATGCTAAAGGGCTGAGAAAAAGGATAAATTAATTAATTTTTGTTCCTTAATTTTATCCTTACAGTGCCATTTTTCTTTCTGGAAGTGAAAGGGATTTTGTGATGGGATCAAGACTGTCTTGGGATGGTAACCCCCACTACAGTCATTCTAAAACCACTCAAGCTAGCCCTTCAAAAGTACATGTGAGTTTCCAGTGATGTCGCCCAAGCAACGGCACTTCTCAATGCCGTCAGTCTTCCATAAAGGATTGAAATTTTAAAATACATTTTTAAAGTGGTAACAAATAACCCCAATTCCAACTCCCACCTCAAACAACACACAGGCAAGTGGCAGGGAGAGAGAAATGGAAGGGACATTCCTGGGAGACCCAGCCTGCTGCCCTGCCCTTGACCTTGTGCCCTCAGAGGCCCTGATCTCATCCTGTCCCTCTCTTCTGTCTCTTCTCGCATTCATGACCTTTAATGTGTGTCCATAAGCTTGGAAGAACCTTGGGTTCACTACATTTCTGTCACCCCACCTCAAACTTTAAAGATCTTAAACACATAAGCCAGAGAGAAGGGAAAGTACACTTCCTGTCCCTTCCCCAGTCCAGTGGAGCTTGTGAAAAACTTGACCCCAGGTCTAGAGCTCTGTGAAAGGGAGCAGTGAAGAAAAGCCAACCTGCAAATGTACTCAGCGCAGTTCTGCCTAGCGCTCCCGGCAGCCAGTGGGGAAGAGGATAGGACAGTTAGGTCGCTGTATGAACTGTAAAGTTTGTTTGATTAACAACAGTGTTCCTTAGTATCACCACACAGTGCCTCTGACCCAAACTTGAAATTTCAGCATTCAGAATTCTGCCCCAGTCATTTTTAAAGGAATCAAATGTAGATAATGTACAAAATGCATTCAGCACAGCACCTGGCACATTGAACAGATGTTAGCTATGAAGTCAGAAGAAATAAGGGACAAAAAGTACTTTTGAGTAGAACTCTTTTAATTACCACTGGCTAATTCTAATTAGTATATTAGTTGTTTAAAACACAAACAATTGTTGCTTGGAAAAATGTTTATTTTCTTCAATAGTATAAAAATACTTCCAAGGATTTTGTCCACCTCTGTTAGTAATAAAGCAAAAGAAAGTCTCAGTTGAAGGATGTAATTTAGGGAGCCCTGGTCAGGAACTGGGAGACCTGGGATCCAGGCCCTGTTCTGCTGTCTTCACGATGAGTCAGCAGGGATGGAGCCAGCTTCTCCACGGGCGTATCCTGCGGCCCAGCTCTGCCCACCCCTGTGACTTGCTGCTCCCAGGAGCTGAGAAGGGAACAGACATTCTGGCCCCCGGTGTCCTAGTGGTGAAATACATCGCAACATCTATCTTCTCCGTGCTTCTCAGGTGAATAAACTGACTTCACCACAACCAGGATAACTGCAACTCACCAAGCAACACTTTCACGGCCACATCCACACACTGAAAAATGTACCCGCAGACCACGTGGTCTCACAAAATCACTTCACCCTTTAAAATTCTACCAGGAGTATCATTCTCATGGTTTTCATCATTGTACGTCTCGTAACTGTCTTTATTTTAACCAAAGAAAAGGCAGAAAGCCTCCGTAATATCAAGGCTTGTTTGCAGTCAAACCCTGGAATGATAGAATTTGAGCTGTTCTCAAGCATTATTGAAGTTGTTTGACTTAATACTTAACCATAACTTCTATGCAACCCACCATACTATTAGAATAAAAACAGAGTAAGTTTACTTTGACCATAAATTTTCTAAGTGGATAGGATTTAGAGAAAAACAGAAGATGACATTAAAAGACACACTTGGAAAATGAAACCTAAATGCTTCCTGTATGTATTTATTTGTGCCATGTAAACTAATTTTTAAACAGGCTAAGAGGCATAAAATGTTATTAAATACAAAATGCCTTTGCAACATGGCAAAGCAGGGGACCACAGCTTGAGGGACATTTGTACTTTGATGTTTTTCTCTCAGCCCTTGTGGGTGTTCTAAGATCACAGATCTGGGACATCTTCAGTGGCAAAGAACTGATATTAATTCTCACTTCTTTGCTTGACCCAGGCCTTTGGAAAGATAACTTGAAATTACTTTCATTATGGCATATTAATTTTTTAAAAGCTATGGTAGTTAACTTTTAAACTGAGTGTTATTCCTTATAGGTTAAAAATAGAATACCTCAGTTTTCTGAAAGCCCTATTTGAATCTTCAAATATGAATGCAATTCCCTTTTTAACTATACCCATGCCTCCCATCAAAATCATTTACCACCAGAAATTATTTTTTAAAGCAGAAGCACAACACATATTTCAACTCCCATGTAATAACACTGCAAAATTTGGTAACATCTGCATATTTTCTTTACTAATTGCAGTGTTAGTCTGAAGTTAATTATATTTTTTTTCAGCCAGATCATATTGTTTGATATTGCTAATGAAATGATTTTAATGTTCAGCTTAGCTATTAGGAGGAATCTTATTTTGTCTTATATTTTTAAATGTAATTCTCCATTGTAGCACACTAATTAACCTGATAACTACTTTTCTTTAAAAAAAAAATCTTCAGTATAATGTTATACGAAAACACTGCAATAGGTGGCAGGGGATAGTGTTTTCATAATTCAGCTACATGTGAATCCTTCAATTACAGTATATTTTTGTACTGGCATTGTTTAGTAATATTTTTTGGTTCTGAAGAACCTAGGGGCAGGGCAGGAATAAAGACGCAGATGTAGAGAATGGACTTGAGGACACGGGGAGGGGGGAGGGTAAGCTGGGACAAAGAGAGAGAGTGGCATGGACGTATATACACTACCAAATGTAAAATAGATAGCTAGTGGGAAGCAGCCGCATAGCACAGGGAGATCAGCTCGGTGCTTTGTGTCCACCTAGAGGGGTGGGATAGGGAGGGTGGGAGGGAGACGCAAGAGGGAGGAGATATAGGGATATATGTATATGTAGCTAATTCACTTTGTTATAAAGCAGAAACTAACACACCATGGTAAAGCAATTATACTCCAATAAAGATGTTAAAAAAATAATAATATTTTGGCATTCATCATTTTTGTGTGCCAAGCACAGTACCACACACCTAGCAGTCTATCAGTAAGTAGCAATTGCCACTATTAATAATAATGCCAGTATGGTCTTTAGATCATGTATATAGATGGATCATGTATATAGATGGATCATGTATATAGATGTTAGATTGATCTAGACATCCATCAGTGTTAGATGGAGTGGTAAGGTAACAGAAAGCCTACATCTCTAATGACGTGAAACTGATATCATTTATATTCATTCAATTCAACAGATATTTATTAAATCTTATCCATGTGTGATCAGTACTGTTGCTATCATCTATGTGGGCAAAGACAGAAAAAATAAATGAAAGACTCAATTCTTGCCCTGAAGAAGGTCATCACAGTCGGGGCTCCAGACTCCATGAACAATTTTCTCCCAATTATATATTGTGTGGCATTGTTAGTCTCTGCATTGTGTAGTATAGACAGTTAAAAATTGTAAGAGATTAGAGGAAGGAAACTTCAGTGTAAGTTAGAATCATTTCAGGTGGCCTTGTGATGGAGGTGGGACCTGAATCAGACATTGAAAAATTGGTTAATGTTTAGAAATGTGGGTGAGAGGAGATTTCGTATGTGAGCAATAGCATGACCAAAGACTCAGAAGCACGAAGAATCTTTGGAGTGTTCAGAGGACAGTGAGTCTTCCTGGGTCAGCTCAGAGTTCATGATGAGGAGCTTTGGGAGATTGTGTTGGTTGCATAACATGAGGTCATAGAGGGCAAGGAGTAAAATAATAGTGAGCTGCTGAAGATTTCTAAATGAAGATGCATGCAGCTCCTCACAAAACGCTAACCTGAGGGCCAGAGACTAGATAAGAAGTCAGAGTCTAAGAAATATACAAGCACGAAAGAATAAGGCCAAGCAATGGGACAGCTAACAGGAAGCCTGGGTGGCAAGAAAGTCTTGAAACTTTCTTGCAAGAAAGTCATCAAAGTCTTGAAACTTGAAACATGTCTGCCCTAGCAGGAACCCCTGTAGTCTTCCTTTGGGAGCAGGAATTATTCCAGGGTCCTAAGTGGGTATGAGTGAATCTTCTAATGGAAATACGGATCAGTTAACCCAAATGGAGTGGCAGAGATTTGGACAAATCCTGATATGATCAAAGTGGAGCTTCAGAAAAATGAACTTGTCACTGTTATGAAGAATGAATTAATAAAGGGTGAATCCAGGTTTAGATGGGGCAGATGATAAATAATTGTAACAAATAAGGAGTAAACTGGTAGGAGCTTAGGCAAGGATTATAATTGTGGACATTGAGAGAAGTGTTACATATGAAAAGTAACTCAGGGTAGAAATGTGTCAGTGAAAGGTGGCACTGAGATTTCAAACCTGACTGAAGAGGCAATAGTAGTAGCATGGACGGAAGTACAAGCCTTAGGAAAGAAAGTTATACACGAACACGTCAGTATTTCCTGATTTTCCTTTTCCTGATCCAGTAGAGCTAGGCTGGAAAGAACATTCACAGACATGGCCAGTGGCCAACATACAGAATAATTGGGACCTCCACTCTAATCTCATGGAGACCTTTGAGTGAGGTTTATTTTCCCTTTAACTTCTGACCACATCAGGGTTTTAGAGTAACTCTTGACAGATGTGTTTACTTAAGGGATTTTCAATGAGTAGGGCACTGCTTATTGTTTAAATATGGTAGAAATATGCTGAAACTTTGGCAGGTAAAACACCTGGGCATATGGGACTAGAAATCAGTGTTTCAGTATATAAGTAGGTTACCCCTAGGTAACGCATTTGGTGAAATGTTTTCTCCAAATTAGAGCTTTCTTTTTGTTAATTAGATATCATGTTCCCATGAGGTCATGTCACTAAGACAGATAAAATGGATGGTAACAGTTACTGCTCAGAATGAATTAAAATAACAACATTCAGTTTGAAAAAAAAAAAGTCTAAGGAGATGTTTAACAGTAAGAACCAATTATTTAACATCTGTTTTATTTATTTATTTATCTGACATCTACTCTGTCAGAAACTCTTAAGTGCTTTATAGCCATTATTTGATTTCATTAGCAAATAATCCCATGAAATATGTACTTTTATTATCTTCATTTTCCAGGTAAGGAAACTGTGACCAGAGAGGTTAAATTGCCTCAGATTGTGCAAAGTTAATTAGGGATCCAGCTAGAATTCCCCATCAGGTCTAGTGTGACTCTGAAGCCCTATCCTTAACTGCTACGCTATGCTTGTCTCTTCTGGCTTGAGCAAGCAAACAAGGTGATTGTGAATTTCACTAAGCCTTTAGCATATACCGTCCAAAGATAGGATGTCTGTCATGTGTGAAGAAATAATAGTTCAATTATAAACTATGCCACTGAATGTTTAGCAGCCTGTTTTCTCACATTTCTGGCAATGGAGGTCTTTATGTATTGAACCAGACTCAATGCAGTAAGAACTTAAATTTCTAGGAGCTGCATATAAACACATTATAAACTTTTGTTGCCTTGAGGACTTTATTGTGACCCAGATGCTCTATGAACAGCTTAAACTTAGGTTGGGAATGTGGAAAATTATTTTACAGTTGTTTTAGGAAAAAGCCAGGTATTAGCACACACACACACACACACACACACAAAGTCTGAGATGCCAAACACTATTTAAAAATTTTTTTTAATTAAAAAAAACCACAAAGTGTACCTGTGAAAAAATCCTCTATACACTGAATAAAAATTTAAAATAAATATATGGCATAGGTATTCATATATGAACATTTTGTATGCATCTATTTCTATGTGTTTCTATCCTAGACACAAAATGCATGCTAAAGAGCTTAAATTTTACTTCTTTCTTCACCTATAAAACTAACAGAGAATTGTTTGTTTGTTCTTCTCACAGCTGAATTTTTATTCCTCCTATGGGGTGTTTATCTCTGCTATGCGGTGCGAACGGTCCCATCAGCTTTTCACGAGCCGCGCTATATGGCTGTTGCAGTTCACAATGAGCTCGTTATCTCCGCTATATTCCATACAATTAGGCAAGTGATCTGCAGAGCCACTCAGTAACTGTTTTATTTTTCTGATGTGTTGCAGTTTAATTTAAATAGCAAAATTGGATAAGATACATAATGGAAAGATGTAGGAAGGATAGTGTTTTATAAGTTGACTAATTTCTTTGTCACAGAAATGGCAAATGAATCGTTCTGGTTTTTTTTTAAACTCTGCTGTTCTTAGTTCCTTCTGATGAGTTGTTTATTGCCTTCATTTATCTGGAAGGGTAACTCAATGTTACTGTATTGTGTTAAACCACTTATGGGGATGTCATTGGGTATATTGTTTATGATACATAATACTGTTCTGAAGATATAAAGCAATACATGCATATATTATAAAATAAATACAGGTAAATTATCTATGTTTTCATTCATGTTTATTATTCTGGTTTATACTTTCAAAATTTTAACACTCAGATAACTTATGTATGTGAAATCTGTTGAATTCAAAACCAAAAAACCACTCCAAGTTGATGACTGGATTTTTGTGTGCAGTGGGGTTCTTTCATTACACTGTAGCGATGACTTTCTGTGGTAAGAAAACATGGCCTGGCCCTCCGTTTCTTATTATTCCATGTATCTCCATAACCAATGAGTACAAAGGAGGAAGAGAGTGGCTTATGATAAGTGAACAAAATGAAATATGTATGACTTATCTTCTGAGAATTTTCACCTGATTCATATTTGAAGATGAAATAAAAACCTCAACAAGAACAACAACCAAAAAGGAATCCTATAGTCAGAAAAGCAACAAAAAGATGCCATTTAATTGCTCGACATATATTAAAAGTTAGGACACACTTAAGAATGTAATTAGAAATTTTGAATATTAGTCTTGGCCCGCAATGGAAAGATAATTAATAATAGGGTGAAAAGGTGTGGATCTGCGGAAGTTTTGCAGGATGTTTATCACCTCTCACTTTAGTCAATAATCATAAAATGACATCTTGCACTTCTAGGAATAGATGATGCCAAAGAACAGTTGGGCCTCAGGCATAATCTACACTTTTTAAACTCTTAAAGCAAGAGAAAGAGGTATTTATGATCTGACAACCCTGGAAACTCCATCAGAGACGGCCAGGAATCAACGGAATTTGCCCCTTGCTTTGTCTTGCCCTCTCTCAAGAGAGAGAAAAGAGAGAAAGTGTAGAAGAGGGAGGAAAGATGAGACGCAGAACATGAAATCATAAATAAGCAAAGAAAAGGATGCTTTCTCTAGTTCCACTCAGACTAGAGCTCAAGGATATGAGCGAGGATGCCCTGGTCTGAAATGCCGTGAGCACCAGAGGGCACTTTGTCATGGTGCCAGAGCTCCAGAGCCTTCACATTTCTTCCAACCCCTCTCCCCAAAAAAGCTGCATCATTTTTGTTGTTTGTTTTCAGAATATCAAACACACATGTTTCAAGATCTAACAAACATGCTTATCTAGAACCATTGATAAGTTAAATGTTATATTAACAAACCAACTAGAGAGTTATAAGCATGTAAGAAGGCTTATCACACAGACTTCCCTGGATGTCCAGTGGTTAAGACTCCACGCTCCCAATGCAGGGGGCCCGGGATTCGACCCCTGGTCAAGGAACTAAGATCCCACATGCTGCACAGCGCAGCCAATAAATAAATAAATAAAACAGTGGCTATGTAAATCAGCCATACTTCAGTAAAAAATAAAAATTGAAAAAAAAGGCTTATCACAGATGAGTTTAAATGTCTTCTACTGTCAGAATGTAACTGTCATGCAGAGTTTCCCACTTGTGCCCTAAAATTAACTGTTATGTTTCTTAGAACCAAATTAATTGCCCAAGAAATTAAATCTGTTCAATACAGTTGCCAAAATTGATCTATATCTTTTCAACCTGTTCAATTTTACTCTGTTCAATTTCCATCATTTAATGTGTTTTTTCAATAGATTTTCAACTCTCAACTGGCCCAAGTCCTTTCAGAAGTAGGCAAGGTAAATGATTTTTAAATGAACTTTAAAAAATTCTTAATAATAAGGCAATAGATGGTTATTTCAAAAAAAATCATAAAATGATAAAGAGAAAATAAACTCCCTAATCCAACCACCCAAAGATAAGCACTATTAACATATTAGTAAATCACTGTTAGATGTTTTTATATGCGTGTATATTTGTGACACATCACATTTGATAGCTCCCTTCTAGGAATGTCACAATGAAGCTAGCATACTGAGAAGTCCTGCTGTACAGATACCTGTTTAACTTTGTTTAACCAGCATTTTCCAAATGTAATCGACCATGGAATCCCCCCAACCCTTATATCTGATAGCAGCAGCCACGCTTCAGAAAATACTGTTTTAACAGTGAACCAGGGTGATAGGAAATATGTTAAATACTTGTTGAAAATAGCTTTCTTACTTTGCTTGGGTCTTTCCTACAGAGTCCCAAACAACCCAGCCAGAAGAATCATGTAAACCATGAGCTGGGTTCACGTAGACACAAGCTCTGATTGAATGGTTCATGGTGAACCTAGTAGGTTTGGTGTTGAGCAGACATAGCATACTCTTCTTCCAGACAACTCTTTAATCCCCTATCAGTTTTGAACAGGGAGGACTTCAAATGGTAGCAGAGGGACCAGCCTTGGTATCTTTTGGTATCTTCTTAGGCAAGGCTAAGCAAACCTGAATGGGAAGCTCTACATTTCAAGTTCCAAATTTGAC
Source organism: Eubalaena glacialis (assembly GCF_028564815.1). Lineage (NCBI taxonomy): Eukaryota > Metazoa > Chordata > Mammalia > Artiodactyla > Balaenidae > Eubalaena > Eubalaena glacialis. Next base: position 10,875,753 of record NC_083717.1, on the reverse strand, counting down.
TTACCTTTCTACATAGACCAGACTCGATTAGGTGGTGGCACATTGGCTTCAAAGAATCATAGCTACTCTCTTGAAAGTTTAGTTTGTATGGCCATAGGGGACCAGTGATGGAATTATAGTTTAACCCAGTAAATCTACAGAACACTGATTTTAGGGGGATGAGCCAGGAGCAAGTAAAAGTCAGTGATAATTAAAGAAATCAAGTATGCACAATTTCTTGTTTACATGTGGACTGAATTCATATATGCTGTGGTTCCAGCATTAATAAAGTTCAAGGATAAGAAGCAGTAACATAAAAATTTAAATCAGCTGGATCCATCTTGGCAATTTTTTCCTAGAATGAAATAATATTAAATAAGGCATCCAACATGAGCAAAGATATTCTCTATCAATAGGATATATATGTTCTTCTTGTCTGCTTAAAATGTAAAATTATGTATACATATATGTATGTATTCATATTTATACATACACATATATAAATTAAAAACTATGACTACATATTATGTACAGATTTACTTTCTTTCTTACCAAATTGTCAGACTGAGCAAAAATAACCTAAAAGGGTTAAGTCTAGAAGGATAAATAATGAGAAGGCATTTCGCTCAGTCTGTTCTAACCCTTTATTTATTTTTAGTACTAAGCATAAAGCAAACCTTTGGGAAAGTGCAAGGCTTTTAAAAAGTTTGCCTTTGTTCTTAACCTCAATTTTCAAATATTTCGATGCGCCTGATTTTTGGACCTATTTTTTAAGTTGAAATACTATTTTTTAAAATGAAGCTTTAATACTATTTCAAAACCCAATTGTTCTTAAGGTATTTCTAATCAAAACTGCAACCTAAAAAAATCTGGCAGTAATTAAAAGCTGATTAAGGACAATTGATGTTAGCATATCTCAGAATTATTTTTTGGAAGATTCACTGTTTTAATTCAAAATATGTGTACCTGTTCTTTTTTCCAGATATTGTCAGGCTAGTTTCAAGTTTACCTGTGTTGGCATTTGAGATAGGAATTCCCAGTACATAAGGATGCTTTTTGACTGTAAATCCATCTCCTTTGATGTAACTGTCTGCTCCAGTACTGGCAGGGGCCCCAGCAGATTGGGCTTGTATTATTTTCAGGGGTACATTTTCTACTGCTTCTGTGCCTCAATACTCTGTCTCAGAGACTATAACTTTTTATTGAGTAAGATGATCCTATTTTAGTGCTTAAAAAAAATCTTACTTGACCCAGCACAGACTGTATAGTCAAAAGTATCCCATCCCTGGGCTTCCCTGGTGGCGCAGTGGTTGAGAATCTGCCTGCTAATGCAGGGGACACGGGTTCGAGCCCTGGTCTGGGAAGATCCCACATGCCGCGGAGCAACTAGGTCCGTGAGCCACAACTACTGAGCCTGCGCGTCTGGAGCTTGTGCTCCGCAACAAGAGAGGCCACGATAGTGAGAGGCCCGCGCACCGCGATGAAGAGTGGCCCCCGCTTGCCGCAACTAGAGAAAGCCCTCGCACAGAAACGAAGACCCAACACAGGCAAAAATAAATTAATTAATTAATTAATAAAAAAAAGTATCCCATCCCTGAACAAAGTGAATATTCAGTCACATTCAAAGCAGGTATGAAGCCACTTTTCTCACAAAGGAGCTAGAAAAGATGTTAATCCAGAAAATCCCTTTTAGTTGTCTGTGAAGTATTATGGCCATTCTGCACTTCCGTGTATAAGTCTATGTCTTTTATATCTCCAGACACAGGGGAAAAAACTCTATCTCCATTTTGATGACTCCTGAGCTTCCATTTTAGCTTGATTTTTTTGGGGGGGGTGGGAGGGGGATGGAAGTGAAAATGAGGAAGAAATATCCTTGATGGAAATTTTGTTTTAAATATTAGTAATATTAATTTACTTAGTAAATTTGTCATGAATATGGTATAATGCAGAAATAAAATGTATCTTCTCTTTTTAGATTCATATATGTTTATTTCATGATTATATCATAAGCATTTTCTTAGGATATGAGCTTTTCAAATTTGATGATGTGTATCATTGAAACAAAATGCCAATTCTCTAATTCCAAAAGCACTAAAATCTCATATTTAGCTTTCATGGATAAACAATAGATGGGAAAACATTAAAAGAAGAATATGAGTGCAAAATGACCTTAATAAAAGCAATATCTGGTTTCTGCATAAAGATGAGTCCTTAAAACATGAGTTTTAGTTTGTACATGTACCTACTGATTTGTGAAAACATTCCAAAATTACCAGATCAGATATTAATAATGAATTTTTCCTACACATGTTACTTGAAGGGCCATCCTGGAACACAAGTTTATAAATTCCTCAATAAGATAAGATTTTAAATATTATATTTTAAATTATTTTAAAATAATTTGATGCTCTGGGCTTCCCTGGTAGCACAGTGGTTGAGAGTCTGCCTGCCGATGCAGGGGACACGGGTTCGAGCCCTGGTCTGGGAAGATCCCACATGCCGCGGAGCAACTGGGCCCGTGAGCCACAACTACTGAGCCTGCGTGTCTGGAGCCTGTGCTCCGCAACAAGAGAGGCTGCGATAGTGAGAGGCCCGCGCACCGTGATGAAGAGTGGCCCCTGCTTGCCACAACTAGAGAAAGCCCTCGCACAGAAACTAAGACCCAACACAGCCATAAATAAAAATAAATTAATTAATTAATTAATAAAAAAATAATAATTTGATGCTTTATAAAACTAAGATTTGTATTTTAAAAGATGCACTTTATATGTCAACTATATTTCAATTTTTAAAAACAATTTTAAAAAGATGCATGTTACAAACCGTTAGTACATTCATTTTATCCATTACATTGCTTATCATTTAAACTTCTGGGATCATTCCCTGAAACAGATATTTACCCATTTTTTTTCCTTAGTTCTAATTAATATTTTTAAGTGAAGAATATTATGGTCAGGAGTTATTTGGATGTGTCTTATAACCTAAATTTGCCTGAAACAATCATTTTTTAACCTACTCTCCTTTTGAATTCACGTGTGTTCACTGCTTTTGCTTTGCACATTCAACTTACCTACAAAATAATAATCCAAGGAAATGTTTAGCACATTATATATGTATGTGTTATCTTTCTTACTATTGATAATTTTAAGAACTAAAGAGTTCATATCTTATGCATCTAATTAGAGTTACTTAGACCCTTATTCTTCTGTGATGAAAATATATGTCATAGAAATAACAGTATGACTTCTTTCTTGCTTGCTTTCTTTTACTAATATATTGAGGAAAAGAGATTCCAAGTATCCTAGTGTTTTAAGTAGAGATCTTATTGGGTTGCTTATGTTGAATTCTCATTTCAGATTTGTTCTTGCCTCAAGACTTCAGTCTGATTGGATGTTGATGCTGTATTTTGCACATACTCATTTGACTGTGACAGTCACCATTGGGTTGCTTTTGATTCCAAAGGTATTCCTCCAACATTACTTTTCTCTTGCAAGATAGTTGTTTTAAATGAGCGTGGAATTGTTTCTCCTTTAAAAAATATCTGGCAATATAGGCAAAGGGAGGTGTGAAGATTTGCTTGACACACTACAATGTTTTTAAAACTCCTTCCTCAGGAATCTAGGTGTCTCTTTTCTTTGGGGATTTATTAAACATCTCACATAATTTTTAACTGCCTTAGTTTGTACAAAACCCATCATCCATCTTAGTCCTTTTCCAAATACTTTGATATCTATTTATGTTTTAATTATTAGGGGTTCAAGGTGGCCTTTCATTGTAGCTGTAACCTCAAGCTCGTTTTTAAAGAGAATTATCCTAGTCTAAGAATCCTCTTGTTTGGATTCATATTCAGGGAAGTATTGTGTTTTAAACATTCAGAGAATTTTTATGTAAATAGAAATAATTATAATGTTGTATAAAAAGAGTCTTGCTTAACAATGATGGATTCTGACAAAGACTTATCTACACAGCATTCTGATGTGGAGGGAAACGGGCCAGGACTCAGAATACAGGGATTCTGAACTCATACCCCACCCCAAGTTAGCTGTGTAATGTAACATTAGGCAAGACTTTTCATCTCTCTGAGTCTCAGTTTCCTCATCTATGACATGATAGCAGTGAGGCTGCTTAGAATAAAACAAAATGATATCCAAGTTTTGGAAAAAAGATACTATACAAATTATCATTACTTTCCTCTTTTACATGTAGAAAAACAAAATATTAGAACAAAATATTATGTGTAGAAAAACAAAAGTTATCATTGTTTTCCCCTTTTACATGTAGGAAAACAAAATACATCTTTATCAGTGTCGTACAATGTAACGTTAGCACAGCTGAAACCAGAATTGTGATTTCTTTCTTTCACTCTAGGCTTTCTTTACCTCACCTCTCACAATTAACCAAAACATTGAACTTCAGCCTGATTGAAAAGGCCAAACAATTGTAAACAGAGCAAAATGCCTATTTTCTTCCTTACTTGAATTACACCAAATAGCCATAATTTTCATGGATGTGTCTGTTCCTGCAATCTATCTTAACCATATTTATACTGTACATAATATGATTACATTTTTATTAGATGGGTATATACTCAGACTATTTATTTATTCATCCAAAAAATTGCTATTGAGCTCCAGCCAGAATTGAAAACATATGTTTACACAAAAATTTGTTCTTGATGTCTATTACCTTGGTAGTGATGGCATCACAGGTGTTTGCATATGTCCAAACTCATCAGATTGTACACATTTAACATGTGCAGTTCTCTGCATATCAATTATACCTCAATAAAGCTGGCTTAAAATTTTTTTTTTAATTTGTACATGAATGTTCATAGCAGCATTATCCATAGTAGCCAAAAAGTGGAAACAACCCAAATGTCCATCAATTGATAATGTATAAACAAAATGTGGTATACCCACAAAATGAAATATTATTCATCAATAAAAAGGAATAAAACGCTGATACATGCTACAACTTGTACAAACCTTGAAAACCTTATGCCAGGGAAGCCAGATAAAAAAGGCCACATATTATGTGGTTCTATTTATGTGAAATGTCCGGAATAGACAGCTCTAAAGAGACAGAAAGTGGGTTAGTGGTGCCATGGGCTGGGGAAAAAGGGGAATGGAAGTGACTGCTTCCTGGGTTCAAGGTTTCTTTTGGGAGTGATGAAAATATTCTGGAATTAGATGGTGGTGATGATTGTGGAACCTCATGAATATACTAAAAAACACTGATTTGTATAGTTAAAAATTGAGAATTTTATGGTATGTGAATTATATTTCAATAAATAATTTAAAACATTTTTGAGGAGTTTTACTAAGCACTGTTCTATATCCTAGAATAAGAGTAGTGAACAGATATAAATCTGTGCTCTCATGGTACTTATATTCTGGTGGAAGAGAGGAGGAAACAGAAACGATAAACAAAATAAATATTTAAAATAGTATTTTAGATAGAGATAAGCATTAAGGAAAAATCATAAAGCAGGAAATGGACAATATCTGACAAATAACTGTCTCCTAAACTCATGATAATCTCTAAGACTTTGCTCAAGAAAAATAATTTCATTCTTACAAATAACCTCCAGTAGCATGTGAGATTTTGGAGGACCAGGACTCTATTTTCTTCACCTTTATGGCCTTAAGTGTATGGCACATGTGGCTCCCACAAACATAAGTAGAAGAGTGAGGGGAAAGTTCATCAGTTCCTGTGGTTTCTCAGCTGGTCCCAAATACAAAAGATTCATTATTACTTAAATAGAGAACTACCATCTCACGTGTTATCTCCAATTTGTGTTCACCTGCCTAGCTGAATATTTTAACAATAGTTGACATTAAAATATCTCTGTGTCTCTGTATCAAAGGGCAACCTGTTCTGTTTTTTTCTTTTATTGTATTTTGTTTTTTTAAGTAGCAATGTCTTTATAGACAGTGCATAATAGTATAGAGGGTAAAAGATTTGTCAAGAATCACACAAATTAAGTGGAAGGACCCCTGTCACATGTATATTTTGGAAGTCTAATCTATTCCATTTGGATTACTGCTACATTTCTTATCATGAGATTAGCTACTTTTTTTTTTTGTTTAACACTAGGTCCTTGTTGGTTATCTATTTTAAATATAGCAGTGTGTACCTGTGAATCCCAAACTCCCAATTTATCCCTCCCTCCCACCCTTCCCCTCGGTAACCATAAGTTCATTCTCTAAGTCTGTGAGTCTGTTTCTGTTTTGTAAATAAGTTCATTTGTGTCATTTTTTTTTAATTCCACATATAAGCAATATCATATGATATTGGTCTTTCTCTGTCTGACTTGCTTCACTTAGTGTGATAATCTCTACGTCCATCCATGTTGCTGCAAATGGCATTATTTCATTCTCTTTAATGGCTGAGTAACGTTCCATTGTATACATGTACTACATCTTCTTTATCCATTCATCTGTCAATGGACATTTAGTTTGTTTCCATGTCTTGGCAATTGTAAACAGTGCTGCAGTGAACATGGGGGTGTATGTATCCTTTCAAACCATGTTTTTCTCCGGATATATGCCCAGGAGTGGGATTGCTATTTTTAGTTTTTTAAAACCTGTTCATTATTTAAAGAAATATTTCACCCGATGACAAGCTAGGAGAAGAGAACCCAAGTTCTCTCAATTTTCATAGGACAAACACTTGGTTTATATGTTGTGTAAAATGTGGCTGGATGCTTTTGATTCTTCCTGCTTTCCATCATTTACCCAATTCATTCTTCCTCACTTTTCCACTTGAAGAAGAGTAGAGATAGCAAGAGTACATGAAACTGAAAAATATCAAAAGACTACAGGAAGATAATTAAAATATATCAAAATGCAATGAAGGAGGAACTTGAGAATAATGATGAGCTTAAGGAAAAAAATCTGTAATTTCAGTGAATCTTTGAATTTTAAACTTAGATACCATCCAGCGCAAGCCCTTTAGGCTAAGAGGGCACTGTGCTCCCGAGAGGTTCCATGGCCTGGTTAAGATCTCACTGACAACAGAGTTGAGGCTGGAATTCAGATCTCCTGTCCCCTGAGTTTTGAAAGTAGTGTTTTTGAAGCTCTGTGTGACAGACTGAAAGTCATATTCCTGTGATCAGTCCAATTGTGCCCATAGATGAAATACAGCCTCCTCTGTGTAAAGTGAAATGACATGATACACACCACCTCTCAAAAAAATACTCCCGTTCAGCTGCCAGTGGGTCTAAATTGCTACTCCTAGAGTACAGTGTACTAAGAGTACCCTAAGAGAACATTTCTTTGGATTCTTCTACTTATTTTCATTTTCAAAATGCAAATATCATTGAAGAGGAATAATGTGAGTTAACCCTTGGAACCTGGAAAAAAGACAAGAATGAAAATAGGAGTGAAAGAGGGAACCAAGTGTTAATATTGCCTCACTAAGTGCTCTAGCATGTAAGGTGGGAAACAAAACACAAATATGGCAGCAAATCTTTTGTAAAGAGTTCAGTGAATGAATTCATCTAAGCTGAAGAAATGATGTAACATTAGAACCTTTAGAAAATTATTATGCTGTGTCCTACAGTGGATTAATGTCTACAGCTCATATGGAATTTCTATTGCAGTTTTCACATTCAAGCAATAACCCACGAGACGACATTGCTACAGAAGCATACGAAGATGAGTTAGACATGGGCCGATCTGGATCCTACCTGAACAGCAGTATCAATTCAGCCTGGAGCGAGCACAGCTTGGATCCGGAAGACATTCGGGTAATGCCAGTATTTCTTCTTTTCTGTTTTAGATTAGACCCATTCCTACAGGCTCAAACGTGTGGGTTGATGTTCACGTGTGCTTCTTTGTGTTAGAGAGCATGTGTGTTTGTGTAAGAACTGAAGGCATCACATGCAGTTAATCCAGTTCTAAAACAGAGAATCACAGTATAAGTTAGGCCACACAGGCCAGTCTTGATAGTCTTAACTGACTTAGTGGACACCATGATGATGAACTGGTTGTACATGTCCCATGATGACGGTTTATGAGATCTTGCTGATGGGAAACTAGGATAGATCTGTGAGCAGAGAGTGTGAATTATTTAAAATAATCTGTGACAATATATCAGCATTTGGAGGAAGAAGACGCTTTTAGTATGTGATGGTCTGTTGGACACTAATTTAACATTAGGTGTAATTGTATCAGTGGCTACATGACGCTTCCCATATTGTTGAGGGGTATGGTTTATCAGTAGACAGCAGGCTGTGTTTTGTCACGGTCCAGGCTCAGCCTGGTCCACGCAATTCACAAGTTCAAAGTGCCTGTTGCATGAAGGAAGTGCAGAATGCAGGAGTTCACGTCTTAAAGTTCAAACGCTGTGTGAAACAAGATACAGAGGAATCAGAAGGTGAGAGTAAGGGGAAAGTTGATGAGCAGAGATGTTAGGAAGAGCTCCGTTCATTGACTTCACATTACAGTTAGTGATATTAGCCGGCCGAAACGCTAAATTCCGCACCTCTTTGAATCTGCTCTTGTTACGGCAGGACGAGCTGAAGAAACTCTACGCTCAGTTGGAAATCTATAAGAGGAAGAAGATGATCACAAATAATCCCCACCTCCAGAAAAAGCGGTGCTCGAAGAAGGGCTTAGGCCGTTCCATCATGAGGCGCATCACCGAGATCCCGGAGACGGTCAGCCGGCAGTGCTCCAAGGAGGACAAGGACGCGTTGGACCATGGCGCGGCCAAGGGCGCCGTCCCGGGCAGGAGGAACCCGCAGGAGGCTGCGGGCGGCGCCGGGAAGCCCAAGGAGGAGTCCCTGCGGAACCGAGTCTTCTCGCTCAAGAAATCGCACAGCACGTACGAGCACGTGCGGGAGCAGCCGGGCAGCCCGAGCAGCCCGCCCGCCCCGAGCCGGGAGGAGGAGGAGGCGGTGGCCACGGACGACTCTGCGCTGGGGTCCCCGGCGGGAACGAACCGGCCGCGAGCCCTGCAAGACGACAGCCAGGCCGTGTCCACCGAGTCCGTGCCTCTGGTGTGTAAGTCGGCCAGCGCCCACAACCTCAGCTCGGAGAAGAAGCCCGGGCCGCCCCGCACGTCCGTGTTACAGAAGTCCCTCAGCGTCATCGCCAGTGCCAAAGAGAAGACGCTCGGATTGGCCGGGAAAACCCAGGCATCCGGCGTGGAGGAACGGGCCAAAGCCCAGAAAGCTCTGCCGAGAGAGAAAGAGACAAACAGAAAATACTCAAATTCAGATAACGCAGAGACTCAAGACTCTGCCCCCCCAAACTCCAATCATTCAGAGGAGCCAAGAAAACCTCCGAAATCTGGGATTATGAGGCAACAAAGGGCCAACCCCCCCGCTGCCAATTCCGACCTGAGCCCAGGTGCCACCCAGATGAAGGACAGCTTTGACATAGGGGAAGTGTGCCCCTGGGAGATCTACGACCTGACCCCCGGTCCTGTGCCTTCAGAATCAAAAGTTCAAAAGCACGTATCGATTGCGGCTTCTGAAATGGAGAAAACCCCAATTTTTTCCTTAAAGGAGAAATCTCATCCCAAGCCTAAAGCAGTTGAACTATGTCAGCAGTCCAATCCGAAGAGCATAGACAAAACTGAGGTGTGCCCTTGGGAGATCCAAGGTCAGTCCCTCTTTGAAGATGAGAAGTATGTGATTTCCAAGACTCAGGTTCCCCCAGGAAGAGCTCAAGGGGAGAATGGCGGCCAGCACTCTGCAGCCAGTGTGTGTGCTGGGCAGTGTGAAGAACTGCCTCCCAAAGCTGTAGCATCAAAAGTGGAGAATGAAAACCTCAACCAACTAGGAGACGAGGAGAAAAAGACATCTTCCTCTGAGCAAAACGTGCCTGACTCATGTAACTCAAGTAATAACTTTCAGCAATCCTTAACATCACGAGCTGAGGTGTGTCCCTGGGAGTTTGAGACCCCAGATCAACCAAATGCTGAAAGAAGTGTAGCTTTCCCTGCCTCTTCTGCTTTAAGTGCAAATAAGGTAGCAGGGCCTCGGAAATAAGAGGTCTGGGATACTTTTAAAGTGTAGCATCCCCAGAAAGAAAAGGAGAAGGAAGAAACGCTGAATTCGCTATAAGACGGAAGATACAGGATCACAAATTCCTAAGGAGTATTGGTCAATCAAGGGAAATGTGAATGGCAGGGGTGGAAGAAAACGTAGGAGGCCAGGGCAACGACGTAATGGAGAAGTTAGACTGGCCAGGAAAGTCTTGCCCCAGGGAACACTGGGAAAATCCTTACACTTTAGCATATGTTTGGGAGAAGTAGCCCTCAATGTCTGCCCCTGATCAATACTTACCCTTGGGACTTTGAAGATCCCAAGCAAGGCAAACCAGAAGACACAGAAGAGGGACGAGATTTTGCAAAGGAGAGGAAGGTATTGACGTATGTGACCGAAATTCTAAGTAGCTGACTAAAAAGAACTTACTTTACCTATTTAACCTTGATAGCACTGCTAACTTAATGCATCCAAAAATACCTTTTATATTAATGATTGCTTTCATTTTCTTATAAATGTCTGTTTCAGTACATTGTTGTGTCTCATTCCAGCATTCCAGATTGTATAATTTTTGCAAATAACTTTGATATTGTGTGGCACAACACATTTATGCAATCTGCAGCTACTCAATTGTTATTGCAACTTCCAGAATACCTGCTATCTATCAACTTTAGTTGATTCTTGAAGTACAGTACGCTTTCTCTGGCTTGGGAAGCCATAACTGTTATGATAAAACCTTTTAGTTTTGGCTGTGGTTTATATATTGTGAATTTGAATTTGACTCTATTATTTCACATCATGGTTTGTTATACTGTCTTAATCAGGGTTTTTTATACAAGTTGAGTTTCTTGTTTTGCACTTCCTGTTAGGACTCAGAAGCTTTATTAATATTGGAGATCAAGTGGTCCTACTTAGTCATACATCTCATTAAGGACAACTTATCTATTGTTTGTTCAAAGTCAGGGATAGATAATGCCTTCGTTCCAATTAATTGTCCCTTTTAACTCTTTCAGTATTTCATACTTAGCAGCATTTCATAAGGAAGGAAGAAGCTAAGAGTGAGAAAAATATACTGTGCGTTATTATTACCATTGGCAAGGGAAGACTCTGGGAATGACAAGAGAATTAGAGTACTGCAGAGCCAGGGGATTTGCCTTTAAAACAAAGACAGAAAGGGAGCTCCCAATAGCACTTTCAAGGGATTATATTTTTAAAGAGAAAAATTATTATAGCATCAAGATCATTATATGGATATATTTTTATTATGTATACTAAATATATAATATTTTACATTACCTTAAACTACTTACTCTCATAAACTCTTATTCATTGCTTCAGGCAGGGGTAGAACTTGCTGGGCTTGAATCCCAAAGAGGTTTATAACCAGAGTTACTCAAAGCCTATGAGGCGGTGTGGGCTCTTCATTCTTCCAAGCCCTGGAAAACTTCCAAGTCCTGCAAATGGCCTAGGTGAGCTACCAGGCTCAAAATTCCAAATGTAGGGGTTATTTGCAAGGCACAGCAGCCCCCAAAGCATGTTTTATAAAACGTATCGCATTCCACACTGATCACCTGGCATGGCACTCCAAAGCTGCTGATTTAGCCCTACTGATGTGATCATGTAAAGAGATTCCATTGCAAAACTCAGTCTCATTTTATTTTAAGATGAATCACTTAAAAATAGAACCCAGACTTCCTTTCTCTCACGCTAAATGCTGAAGTATCACGGCTTGTTCGGCCAGGACATTTATAGCCTAAATAACTGTTTTTCATTTTCTGAGCAGCAAGGAGAACATGCTAGGAGGGTAGAAGTTGAGAAAAGGGAATCAGAAGGTGGATACGGGGCTGTTCTTAGGAATATTACTCTCAGTGGAAGATAAAAACTGGGAATTCTCCTATTCATCATCAAAATTTTCCCAGTGATTTGTATTCAGGAGTAACATGCATTTCACCATTTTGCGAAGCTGTGCATAAATCTCCTCACCCATTTGCTTGCTTCGTGCATTACTCAGGATGGTGGGGTAGGTTTGAAGAGATGTAGAAATTCTATTTGTTTTTGCTTTCTTCATTTACTTCCTTCTCCGCTTCCTTTTCAATCAAAGCCTATCTATCTACTTAGTGACCTTGGACTACAACTTTAAGGTATAAAGTTGTGAATTTGGTTTGGAGTGTCCAGACCCACCTACTTGTTTCATTTACATCCGAAATCTGTTAGTACTTTACTGACTTTTTCAGAAATAAGCAGTCAGGCATCAGCGACTTTTTATTGCACTTCAGGATGACCCTGCTAGAGATGTGGCCTAAAGAAGACTTGCCAGTTTCTACCTTAGTACAGTCCATAGATTCTCTTCCACCAGCATAAATCAGCAAGAGCGCCTGGGGTCTTTCCTAGACTTTCATTGCCATTATTTATCACCAAGAGAAGTTTAAATCTGCAATCCTTGAGGTTGTTTTCCCAGATTGATAACAATAAGCAAGTGAAGAAACACTATTAAGTTCACAAACATTTGCTAGGTTGTCCTTCTCAGTGCATGTGCAGGCTGCATCCTGTCCTTGTTTTTAAGCCAGGGTTTATAAATAAGTAGATTTATACCAATCTTATTAGAACTGTATATTTTATGCAAGAGTTAAACGCTTTACGACATGAATTATAACCCAACCCATTGTAAACTTTGGTGGCCATATGGATTTGAAACTCGACAGTTCTCTTGTATTTGCTTCCTAGGTTTCTGCATGCAAGTGATGACAGGTAGGACTGAAAAAAACACTGCCTTTTGACTTCTAGCATTTAGCAACCGAGAGATGTAGAGTCAATAAAGCTGTCAGTCTCTTCACTTAATCTGTGGTTCTTCTGAAACTATTATCTGAAACCTACAGCATCCCACCATAAAATATTTGGTAAATTTATGTCGTGACATGTTGCAGCATGTAAATACTTATAACTTCTCTGCAATAAAACATATTTATATGAAAGCAATTTGGGGCGATTTGTGTGTTCATCTATCAAAAGTTGAATTCATTTCACCTAACCAACTTTAGGAGGAATCCCATATATCTTTGGTTTTGGTACACTTATGCACACACATCCCCACGTTGCCTATATACAGGAATGTGTGATTAGTCAAATGTGGCCTCAAATGTGCAGGTGATCATTCGGAGCCAATAAAACCTGTTAGGACTAGTGGTTTTGATTTAAGGATGCTCTAGCCAAATGGGAACTAATTCAGCTACCTTTTTAATTTTTATTTATTTATTTATTTACTTATTTATTGGCTGCTCCACGAGGCTTATGGGTTCTTAGTTCCCCGACCAGGGATCATACAAGTGCCCCCTGCAGTGAGTTCCTCAGCTACCTTTTTTAAAAATTGAAGTTAGTTGATTTACAATGTTGTGTTAGTTTCTGGTGTACAGCAAAGTGATTCGGAGATATATATATATATATATATATATATATATATATATATTCTTTTCCATTATCATTTATTAAAGGATATTGAATATAGTTCCCTGTTCAGCTACCATTTTAAATTTACTCAACAAACATACCAGGCAATCTGCTAAGCAATGATGGTGATCTTCAGATGAACAAGGTGCTCCAGTAGCACTCAGACCCATAAGAGTATCCGGTCCCTGCTATGGTATTACACGGGAGAGCGTGACTAAGTCTTGGAGCCAGGGCTGGCTTAATAGGGAGGGCACGTTCACCAGGCTGAAATTCTGCAAAGCCATCAGGTATGAAAGGGAAAGAATGTAAGACCAGAAAGGTAACTGTGCACAGCATTGCATGTCTTGCTTCAGATAACTACAGTGTATCCTTTAGTACTGGGAGCTATCAAAAAGCTTTAAATAGGGGCATAATCAAGTCACATTTTAGAAGGAAATGATTTGTTCCCCGAATGATGGGGAGCAGCCCAGAAATGGCCTGAAGTGGGAGGAGACTAGAGGCAGCTAGATCAGTTAGAAGACTAGTATGAGAGTCGGGGTAAGGGAAAGTGAGGGCCTAAGGAGGAGAGGAAAAAAACATTGGTTGTTTTTTATCAAAATAGCATCTTCCAATGGGTTTCCTGTTATGATATACTCCTAGGAAGCCAGAAAAATCAGAGCAATTAGGTAACTATGTCAAATATAAATGTTCCTTCTAAGTTTGTTAACATTTTGGATAATTTCAAAAGTTTTCAAAGCCCTCTCTGAAGGTCAGTGGACCTCAATATCCTCTACTCACCTTGATACTGAACTGGGCTGGGAGAGGAGCAAAGGGCTTGCCTAGATGGGGACCTAAATTCCTGGCTGCAAGTGGCAGCTCTGAAGCAGTTCCAGAAAGAAGCAGGTGTGGCAGGAGGTCAGAGGAGGGAGCTGGATCCACCCTCTCCCTGCATCACCTTTCCTTTAAATGGTTCCTGCAATGGCCCTTTCCCAACTCTTCACACCATTGTGTATTGCATATTTGCATATTCTGTATTCTCTCGGTACTTACACGTAGAATCAGTGGTTTCAGGTCTTTGAATGATCCTAAAGAGCTGAGACAAAAGCCTTTGGAGATTAACAAGCCATGGAAATCAAGTCTACTTATGTGATAAGGAAGATAGAGCCTTTTCAGTGTTTGTTGGAATTGCTTGGTTGATGGCTGTATTATTTTTCATATATTTATGCACAGTGATAGTCCTGTTTCTTTGTTCTACATTTAGAACCTTTCTGTTAAAAAAAAAAATACCTAAGAGGACTATTCCTATCAGAGATTGACTTTACCACTCCAAAAAGTAATCATGTCAATCTCTTGTTCTAAAGCAATGCAAGTTAAGATTTTCATTATTATTTCAGCATATTCTGTCCTTTTCCCCCTGAATAGTTATGAGGACAGAAATAATATCTTTCTAATTTTGGTTATTTTCTCTTTAAACATTTGTTTCTGGGAAAGTACAAGGGCAAACTCGGAGCACATTGTATGCTTTAATTCAGTGTTAACTGGTCAGAAGGCAGACAATGGAAAGTCTGAACTGGTTTTTACTTTCCCTTTCTCTGCGATGTGAATGTAATACTTTGCCAGAAATAAAACTGTCTGATCAAATGAAAATGGAAAATGAGAGATAAATATGGGAAAAGTCTTTGTTGCACAACAATCACTAGAAAGAATTCCTAGAAAGAAAAATAAGTATGCAAATAGCAGGTCATGACAATTCTTATAGAACATACTTCCATTTCAGTTCAAACAGCAATAGAAAAGACGGCAAATGCCCTCTTCAAGATTTTAAGCCCAGTTTTTCCCCTAGCATACCATGGGATTTTATTCCTCCGTGCCTTTTGTCTTGCTGTTTGGTCCATCTGAAATTCTCACCCTCCTTCTTCTCTGTGTCAGCATCTTATGTGTGCTCCAATACTAGTATGATCATATAATTTATTGTCCAAAGAAAACCTTTGAGAGTGAAAGTGCAGTGCTAATAATGAATAATTATGCTTGGAAAACAGTGTAAACTGGGACTATCCCAAGCAACCTGGGATGTTAGTTTGTTTAGCCTATTCAAGGAGGAGCAAAAATGCCCTGCTCCTTCCATGAAGCATTTCCTCATGCCACAAATCAGAATGACTTTCTCCTTCCTCTGTGCTTGCCTTAGGAATTTGCTTAAGTCTATGACTGCACTGACTCACAATTTAGTTAGTTACATAGTCCTCTGTATCATCTGCTAAAATAAGAGTCCCTGGGGGCAAGAAATTTTCTTTGTTCACCTCTATATCCCCAATTTCTAGCCGTGTGCTTTGCTCTGAGTTCAATAAATATTTGCCAAATTGAAATGTTTGATTACTAATCATTGTCTAAAATACACTTGAAGAGAAAGAGAAACTCAGGAGTTGGATGAAGACTTGCTGCAGAATTTCTAAAATGTTCAGTACTAACCGGTCTTCCATCCACATCCTGGCAGTGTCTGGAAACTTCAGATTATGACTGAACCGCAGTAACTCTCCAGCATTACAAGGTAAGAATTGATTTGTCACCCTAAGGAGGGAGAAGCTGAAGGTTTGGGACATGGCCCAGTTTGTTAGAGCTCTAAAAAATATTTCCATATGTCATAAAAAGTAAGAAATGTTTAATTTGACTGTAGGAACTTACTTTTAGTTATTTGAACTCTTTGGAAAATAAAGCTTGGTGGGGTCTAAATAAAATATCCACATAAAAATAAATACTGATGCTAGACTTTCAGATGTTTCTGAGAAATGAGGGTGTTTGAACAAACTGAATGTTTTACTGGCTTTAGAATTTCTTATCCATATATTTCATGTTATGTAGAAGTAGTCATGATATGCATGCATATAACTATAAAGTTCCATATGTGAACAGAAATATAAAAGTTGTTTGTGGATTGGTTCAAATCCTCTTGAGATGAATTTGTAAGTGTTAAAACCTACTCAAGGTATTAATATTTTGGTAGAAATTTGCAGCCTTGTTTATCCACCTTGTGTGTGAGACTCCTTTTAAACTTCCTCCAAATGAATGGGTCTGGTCCATTAAGAGCTGAAAACATTCTGTTCCCTTTGGCTAATGCTTGACCTTTTTGGAGCATCTTAAGTATCAATGATATAAAAATAACCTGACATTTACATAGCACCTCTCTCCTCAGCTCAGAGAGCTCATTGTTATGGGAATTCTCACTGGCATCTTACTCATCAGTGTGTCCTCCTAAAGGCACATCCCCTTCTAAGACCTAATCTTATTTATTCCCATTTTTTTAGTTTATTAAGAGAGTATATGCTTGTTTCCAGATTCACTTAACATAACACAATTCTAGTAATCCACTTGTTTCATTTGTATCCCAAACATAAATAGAAGTAAATTATTCCATAACTATTGCCATTTAGCAGCTACATTTTTCCTCAGCAACAGCCCCAAAGCTGGAAGTGAATCAGTGCTTGACGGTGACTGGTGGCCAAAATGGCCAAGAAATGCTGAAAACACTAAAAGTACAGGAGACCCAATGCGGAAGAAGAGGCTTGATGTACCTAGAAGAGGGTGTTGAAAACCAGTGCCAGTAGCATTAAACTGAGAAGTATCAGAAAAGGGGCAAAAAAGGGGGAAATAGGAGGCATCCAGGAAGAAATGAAAACAATTAATAGAAACAGCTGAAACTGTGGATGGTGCAGATCACAGCAGAGGGGAATAGTTACGGGGTCAGGAAAATGCAAACCGTCTGTAGCACCAAGTGTCCTCAACAAACACTTTGTAGACGCCATCACTCTCTACAGTCTGTTGACTTTAAATAATGGAGATTACCCTTGATGATGTGGGTGGGCCTCATTCAATCAGTTTAAGGTCTCTTTTTTTTTTAATTTATTTATGTTTGGCTGCATTGGGTCTTCGTTGCTGCGCGCAAGCTTTCTCTAGTTGCGTGGAGCGGGGGCTACTCTTTGTTGCGGTGCGCAGGCTTCTCATTGCAGTGGCTTCTCTTGTTGCGGAGCACAGGCTATAGGTACACGGGCTTCAGTAGTTGTGGCACACAGGCTCAGTAGTTGTGGCTCGTGGGCTCTAGTGCGCAGGCTCAGTAGTTGTGGCGCACGGGCTTAGTTGCTCCGCGGCATGTGGGATCTTCCCGGACCAGGGCTCGAACCCGTGTCCCCTGCATTGGTAGGCGGATTCTTAACCACTGCGCCACCAGGGAAGTCCCCAGTTCAAGGTCTTGAGAACAAAAACTGAGAAAGAATTCTGCTTCAATACTATGGCATAAAAATCCTGCCTGAGTTTCCAGCCTTCCAGCCAGCCCTATAGATTTCAGACTTGCCAGCCTCCACAGTTGTGTGAGCCAATTCCTCAAAATAAATCTCTCTCCCTCTCCATCCATCCATCCATCCATCCATCCATCCTATTGATTCTGTTTCTCTGGAGTACTCTGACTGATACTGATTTTGGTATTGAGAGTAGTTCTAGAGGAACAGAATCTTAAGAGTGAATTTTCTGAATTGGTTCTGATGTTCCTGGAATTGGTTCTCTAATTTGATTAGATTTAAATGCACTAATGACTCTTTCTGGTGGGAGAGAGGGTACTGATAATCCATTGTGTAATGTGGCAATAGAAGTGTACAAAATCTCACCACTGAATATTCCTAATCCAATGCCTACAGGAGGCAAGGTTCTGGGTGACCATCTGTTTGGTACCTTAGAACATTTTGTCAAACTAGCGAGTATAAGGAGATTGGCTTCTTGCTCCTAACTGCTATGGACAGTGTGGGGAAAGAAAAGTATTAGTTCAGGGATTCAAATTCCCACCTCTAGCACCACATGAATCATCTGAAAGTTTCTATGTCTGTCTTGAAAGAAATCCTTACCTCCTGTAGCCCTGGAGCTGAGCTTTATAAAAACAGACACAGAATCTCTGCAGTTAGCAGCTGAATTACAATGCAAATTAAATTTTCAGCTTTACAAGGTGTTGCAGTAAAGGCGTCGATTGGGAAGGAATGGAGTCCTGAAAACTGGAATGGGGCAGACGGCTAGATCCTGATGAAGCTGGCGACAGTGAGTCTTCTTCGCTGTACAAACAGCCCTTAAGCCACTCCCACCTGAGGAGATTAACCCTGCTTTGCCCGATGAAATTGTAATGGCCTCCCCTGAAGGAACTGCCTTGAAAAACATGGCTGATTCTCCTAGGACATGCCCCCACCACTCCTCTTTGCTTCTAGACCCATAGCTAGACTCAAGTTCCAGCGAGCCCCAGGTGAGGTGCAAAGAGTGACCCACAAGATGTGTCACACCACAAAAGACCACATAATTTTTCCAATGTATCCAGGCAGGAATATGGGGAATATTTATGGGAGTTGAAGTTGTGCGTGATGATGGTGGAAGGAATGTAAAGTTGGATCAGGCTGAATTTATTGAGCCCACTAAACAAAAATTCTGGGTTCAATATTGTAACTTAAAAGAGTTAGAAAAAGCTCTGTTTTTTTTGCAGGGCGGGGGTGGGCAGGGGTGGTGTTGGCTGAAACATAGACTGAAATGTCTCCTACACTAAATGAAGTTGAAATGCCAGAACTTCTTTGGTATACTGTAGAAGAATATATCCAAAGGCTTAGGGAGATTGGGATGTTAAAGTTGATTTGTCATATAAGATCTGCTCGCCCCCATGACCAAGGGGCCAGAGGACACACCTTTCACTATGACTATAGAAAAACAAATTTGTGAAGGGAGCCTCAGCATCCTTGAAGAACTCCGTGGTCACTCTTCTCTGTAGGTCAGAAATCATAGGGAGAATGGCTACCACTGACTGGGATCCTTAAATGTCATGGGGATAATTGGATCACAGGGTGACAAGGGCCACTGGTGGCACTTAATCACCAATACAAGGCAAGAGTTGTTACCATAATGGATAGCAGAGTCAAGGCAGCAATCAAAATAGTCTGACTTGCAGAGACCTATGTCATTGGCCAGTTGAACAGTTTCCCTAAAAGAGAAATAGGCAGTCTCCTAAATTCTGGCTTGATTTGCATATGTGGAAAAGCTCTAAGTCAAATGACAGAAGTCTAACTTGAATCACCAAAACTGAAGAGTCATGGCCCTTGAGTCAATTCCCAGCCCTGAGCCAGTTTACAGACCCAGAACCCATTGAATAAAGAGGAGACTATGTCCCCTGGAGAAGGACCTCATCACGCTGCCAAAAATTTATACTATTAATCTTTCTCCCAGCCTACTCCAAAGATACCTACTGCCTTTTGCAAGGGTGACTCTGCACTGGGGAAAAGGAAAAAATCAGACTTTTCAGGGATGATTGAACCCTAGTTCTGAACTGACACTGTGGGTCAACAGAGTAGGGGCTTATGAAGGTCAGGTGATCAATGGAATCTTAGCTCAAGTTTATCTCACACTGGGTCGCCAAACCCATCCTGTGGTTATTTCCCCAGTTCCAAAATGCATAATTAGAATAGAAATACTCAGCAACCAGCAGAAGCTCCACATTGTTTCCCTGATCTGTGGAGCGTGGTAGGAAAGGCCAAGTGGAAGCCACTAGAACTGCCTCTACATAGGATTAAAGTAAACCAA
This sequence comes from Eubalaena glacialis, assembly GCF_028564815.1. NCBI lineage: Eukaryota > Metazoa > Chordata > Mammalia > Artiodactyla > Balaenidae > Eubalaena > Eubalaena glacialis. Next base: position 10,855,763 of record NC_083717.1, on the reverse strand, counting down.
AATCAGTGTGAATTCCTGGAAGTATTGCAGAGATTAGCAGCATCATCAAGGACTTGAAGGATGCAAGGGGGTTGGTTTCCACCACATCCCCGCTCAACACACTTATTTGGCTTCTGGAGAAAACAGATAGTTCTTGGAGAATGGCAGTGGATTATCATAAACGTAACCAGGTGGTGACTCCAATCACATCTGCTGTTCCAAATGTGGTTTTCTTGCTTGAGTAAATTAACATATCCCCTGGTACCTGGTGTGTCGCTGAGCTGTTGATCTGGAAAAAGCTTTTTTTCTCCATACCTATTAGTAAAGACCACTGGAAACAGTTTGCTTTTAGCTGGAGAGACTAGAAATACACCATCACTGTCCTACTTCAGGGGTACATCAGTTCTCCAGCCCGATGTCATAATTTAGTCTGCAAGAACCTTGACTACACGAGACCTCTTTTCCACAAGACATCACACTGATCCTTCACCTTGATTATATGCTGATTGGAATGACTGAGCAAGAAGTTGCAACTACTCTGGACCATTGGCAACAGATGATGACATGCCACAGGGTGGGAAGTAAATCTGAACAAAAATTCAGGGGTCTTCCACCTTCGTGAAGTTTCTGGGGGTCCACTGGTGTGAAGCATGTTGAGATATCCCTTCTCAGGCGAAGCACAAGTTGTTACATCTGGTCCCTACTGTAACCATAAAACAAGCACAGTGCCTAGTGGGGCTCTGGATTTGGGAGCAACATATTACTCATCTGAGTGCACTCCTCTGATCCATGTATCAAGTGACTAGAAAAGCTGCTAGCGTTGAATGGAGCCCAGAACAAGAGAAGCTTCTCTAACAGGTCTATCCTGCTTGCCAGCTGCTCTGCCCCTTGAACCAATAGGTCCAGCAGATCCAGTGGTGCTTGAATTGTCAGTGACAGATAGAGATGCTGTTTGGAGCAGACAGGCCCAACAGATCAATCGCAGCTCAGACCCTTGGGATTTTGGAGCAAAGCCTGCCATCCTCTGCAGACAACTACTTTCCTTTTGAGAAAGAGCTTTTGGCTTGCTACTGGGCCTTAGTAGAGACTGAATACTCAACCGTGGTCCACCAAGCTACCATATGACCTAAGCAGCCCATCATGAACTGGATGTTGTTTAGCTGGATGGTCAAGGGCTTGGAAGTAACATGATTGGAATATTGGTGACAACAGAGTCTGGGGAAGAGGTATGTGGAGAGACCTCCCTGAATGGACAAAGAAAAATGAACCTGTTTGTGTCCCAGTGCTTACCAAAGGGTGACCTCAGCAGAGAAGGATTTTAGTAAGCAAGTGGATAAGATGATCTGCTCTGGATACCTCAGTCTCTTTCCCATTCACCCCTGTTATTGTGCACTGGGTTTATGAACACACTGGCTGTGGTGGCAGGGATGGAGGTCAGGCCTGGGCTCAACAACATGGACTTCTTCTCTCCAAGGCCAAGGTGGCTACAGCCACTGCTGCGTGACCACTTTGAGGCCAACACCGAGTCTTCAATATTCCATCATTCCCCAGAGTGATCAGTCAGCTACCTGGTGGCAGGTTGATTACACTGGCGATGGTGACAAATTATTTGATCAAACACTAATCTAGGTGTTGCTGTTGAAGGTAGTTTGTAGATGTGATTAACATTTACAGTCAGTTGACTTTAAGTAAAGGAGATTATTCTCATTAATATGGCTTGGACTTATCCAATCAGTTGAAGGCCTTAAGAGCAAAAACTAAGGTTTCCCACTCTCAAGACAGTAGCATAGATCTTGCCTGAGTTTCCAGCCTGCTGGCCTGCCCTACATTTCAGACTTGCCAGCCTCCACAATTACGTGAGCCAATTCCTTAAAGCGTCCTCTCTCTATATATATGTATATATATGCATATATATATGTATGTATATATATTATTAGTTCTGTTTTTCTAGAGAGCCCTGACTGATACAAATGAGGAACTAATAGCTCTTACATTATTGCCTTGCTATAAGAATTAAATAAAATAATGTGTTGGTAACTTAATATGTTCCTGGCACACAGTAAGCCTTCAAGCAATGATGATAGCAGTGGTGACGATTACTGTTATATTATCTCATACACATCTTCTAGGAGTTCTTTAGCTGCATTTAGCTTGTATTTGTTAAAGCAGCAACAGGGTGATTCCAAGAACTGTTTCAATTTCTTCTCTTCAAACAGCAGTGAAGAATCAATCGATACTTTCTGCTTCTGCGGGTCACACAGCCTTGTAGGCAGATCATATTATTCGGGCTTGAACATGACTCATCACTCTTCCTGGACAAGCAGAGGTGAGGGACGCGGAGGGTGGGAGAGAACCACTCAACTTGATTCACGGCACCTGGAGGAAAATGACGGCACAATGTAATATGAGGTCTTTGTGTCAGTACCAATGAGCAAGGTCCAAAGCCCAATCAGAAACACGGCCAAGCAGCAGAGGGAATCCACAGTTGAAGCCAAATGGATCCGAGGCTAAAGGATGATCTATTCTTGAAGGGGTTCTGTATCAGTCAGGGTCCCATCAGAAAACAGAAACAGCACTGATTATTTGGACTGGGAAAATTTAACATAAAATTATTAACCAGTAACAAGCGATTGACTTCCAAGAGGGGGAAAGAGAACTCTTCGTAATACAGAAATAGCAGATGCAGAGTGCAGCCCCTGCCTCTAGGGCTGAGAGAGGGTGCCCAAGGAAGGAACAAACATGGAAGCAGCCCCCGTCCGTGGCTGAGACCCCCTGTTGGAGAGGATGTGTCTGTGCATCTGTAGCCCACTGGATGGAGGAGAAGTTTCCTGAGATGCCACAGGGCAGGACTGGCTGCCAGGAACCTCCCCGTGGAACTCATTGGGTAGCGATAGAAATCACTGGAGACTGTGCACCTCCGGCTCTCCCGTGCCGCCTTGCAGGAAAGCCACCTGCCATGCCATGAGAGCAAGAAAAATACAGGCCCAGAAAGAAAAAGAGAAGCCTCTTCCTCTTCCAGTGTCTCTCCCACGTTCTCTAATGTCAACGACTAACGTTGCACCAGCTGACAAAGGAGAAGTGTTCCACGGTCCATCTCCAGGAGCACAAAGCAGGGCAAAGAAGGAGGGTTTGGAACTGAGACAGTGATAACCAGCAGAGATGCAAAGTAGGTAAAACCAAGGCACAGGTTTGGAGAAAAGTCCTGAGTCCATCAAGGTCATTGTCAATGTCATGCTCATGACCTCTGATGAGGGAGCATTGAGACTAGCAGAATATTGTGGACATAACAGCTCTTGAGTTAATCTGCTCCTAAACATGTAACTGCACGTTCTCTAAGGCTGCCCTCTCCGACCCAGTGCTTAAAAGAAATGAAATACACCAGCTCCCTATTTGTCTTGGCAGGCTGGCCTGAGTCCTAATGAGACGTCTACGGCATGCTCTATGTTAGGGCTTTGTGTCATTACTAGTAACTTCCCAGAGCATAAGCTGGAACGAAACAAAGGGAGATTTGGAGTCAACATTAGCTACAGGAGCATATAAACCCAATTTGAATATTTTAAAATTTAATTAACCCCTACTATGAATTGTATGATGGAATTCACCAACTCGGAGTCAGACCAGTTCCTACCACAATTTGATTGGACTCCTTAACCATATGGTCACGTAACAGGTTCATTGAGGGACACTGGGAAATCTTTCCCAGCGAAATGTTTAAGAGAATTTTATCAACCCCAGTCTCAAAGGACTTAATTTAGGTATAATAACTCCTTTTTCTCTTTCTGCTGCTGAAATGTGGAGAGTCTGTGAATAATTGGAGTTGCACACGGCAACCCACCCACATGACCAGAACAAGCCTTGAAGTGGGCTAACGCCCTGGAGACATGCCATCTGTTAACTCCAGTTCTGGGAGAGTGTTCTTTTCTGGCCTGGAGGCTTATTTTTCCTGAATTAAACTAATTAGCCTACTGTGGACCCAGCTCTGTGCCAGTGTTGAGGGAAACCGTCTAGCCAGGACATAGAACTATGAGAAGGCTACAAAGAACTAAGGAAGGGGCCTCAACTGTGTGTCACAAACAATAAAGACAAGAAATATTCAGACACAAGGACAGCCAGTGTGTGTGACTGTCCCTGGGCAGGACTCATGAAAAACCAGCCCAGATTTTGTCTGACGTTTTGGTGTATTTTCTTTGGTGGTGGAGTGGGGTGTAGGGTTCCAGCAGAAGAACGACTTGAAGTGGGTGATAATACAAATCCTGGGGTCCAGTTCTACTTCCTCGACTCATTAGGTCTGTGACTTGAGGCAAAGCGCTCATTTAGCCTCAACCTGCTTTATTCCCAAAGTGAGAATGTTGACAGATGATTTGTCCACCCAAAATGAGACTCTGTAAACAGTCAAGTTCCATCAGCGTTTATGATTATTCAGAAGGTATATTTAAAAAGACGTGATGAGTCAGAATATGTCTTTTCTGGGCCATACCTCCTCATACTCACCTTTGAAAAGAATTGCATTTTAATACATTTGAAAGAAAAGCCACCTTCAGCTGCATAATTCACCCAGAATAAAGACAATAGGAAGTGAAACAACATTCCAGGTCCATACATGTATATTTGTTTGTTCCTTATTTTAACCCAGAGAAGGCAGTGATTCTTTCAAAGCCACAAGCAAACATGCCAAGTGCCCAGGTTTCGATGGCAGATGACAGCTGAGAGTACAGGACGAGTTGAAGGCTCTATTTTTAGTTTTGAGTCAAAGAATAAAAATCAGACCTTCCTGTGGGAATCATCTACACTGAGTCATGCCGTATCATCAGGCCGGAATAAAATAGCTCTATAACCCAAGCATTCATTACCTGAAAGAAAGAAACAGAAGCAGATTTTGAGATTCCTCTCTCCATACCCTTAGCCTTTGGGAGCATTCACTGAAATGAGCATGGTGCCCTTAGTCAGTGCAAATGAACCCAGCAGCAGACCTGGCTGTTCAATGGGAAAAGCGGGGGAGGGTGGCACTTAAAAAATCAGTACAAACTAGAAATTAAAGATTATTTAAATCCAAGGCAAGGAAGAAAGCACCAGCCACTCTAAATATTATTCAGTCAGTTGTTTGACTGATAATGTCTAAGCTTTCTGCCCACCCTGAGTTGATGAGTGTTTTCATCTTCCAGGGCCAAACACACAGTACTGGGTTACTTCAAGAAGGTATGGAATGTGGGCACAGAAACAATATTCGATATCGTCTGGGTATTATGGACTTGGACTCAGAAATGTAGATGTCATCTGATTTAAACCCCTTCATTTTTAAAGTGAAGTAACTGATGGGACTTTTCTAGCGGTCCAGTGGTTAAGACTTCGCCTTCCAATGCAGGGGCTGCAGGTTCGATCCCTGGTCGGGGAGCTAAGATCCCACATGCCTCGTGGCCAAAAAACCAAAACATAAAACAGAAGCAATATGGTAACAAATCCAATAAAGACTTTAAAAATGGTCCACATCAAAAAAAATCTTTAAAAAAATGTAAAAAATAAAGTGAAGTAACTGAGACCCATAGAATTGTAACAACTTTCCCCAGTCAACTAGTAAGTAAGTAACAGGATCTAGACCACACAGAGCAGAAATACTCAAAGACTGTACCGTTAAGTTCCTGATTTTCAACAGGGGGAAGAGAAGGTTCCAAGAACTACAGACTAAGGTAATGAAGGAATCCTAGATTCATAGCTGGAAGCAGCATAGAGATCATCGATTCTGACCCTCTCAGTTTAGAGATGAAACAGGACAAGACAGGGTATGGTGCTGGCCCAGCGACATTCAGCTAGTTGATGACAGAGCCCGGGCTAGAACCTGGGTCTCCTGGTCTTTGCCTGGGGATCTTTCCACTTCATTAGCATTGGGATTCTTCTCAGGCAAAATTCTAGAATAGATTATTAAACAGATGGCTTGGGAGCATTTAAAAAGGAAAGCAATCATTAGCAGCCAGCATGGGTTCAGTGAGAATAAGTAAGTCATGCCAGGCTAAAATCTCCTTTTTGATGTGGTTACAAACAAGTGTACACATTATTGTAGGATGTGAAAACGGGGGGATACTCCAACAGAATTGAGGTGAGCTCCGTTTACCCAGCTTAAGGTCATAGCCAACCTATCTTGGTCTATACTTTTCCTCTCCTTGTTTCCCTGGCCCATGCTGTGTTCAGAACTCTAGAATCCTCCATTTCCCCACCTAAGACTGGAGCCAGTGAGAATCTACATCCTTTCTCGTAGAAACTTTGTGCAGCTGGGATCCTTTAACCTTTTCCAAATCAAAGATATGGGACTTATATATTTGCAGAATTTGTTTTGCTTGTGAAACTAAATACTGGGGAGAAGGCACATAAATATAATATCCTGAGTGGAGGAAGACATTGGGAACATTAGATTCACTCGATGATTTTTCTAGTGCTATTGGGAAAATACCATGCATCCTTAAATGCCAAGAGCCCCAGGAAAGGAAGGAAGATATCGTTACCAAGTGATATATGCAGAGATGAACATCTCTCAATTTGTAATGAAATCAAAGTATCAGGCTGTCCCACGGTTAATCATGGTATGTATTATTATGGAGATGCAATATAGATGAACTTTGAGAGGATTTTGAAAAATTTGTGTGAAGGGAGAAGGGGTCTTAATCTATATAAATCTTTGTCAAACCCCTGCCTTAGGCTGAGCTTATTTAATAACATTGCCCACTACCAGGATGTCAGAGGGCAACCTGAGGTGACCAGAGTTTTCTAGATTAGGGAGGGTAACCCAGGAATGTTAATAGAATATATAGTGCGCCTTGATTGCCCAAGACTTCCATGGTCTCCTCATCAATCACTGCGACCAGATTTTAGGACAAAGCCTGTGTTTATTAATGGTTCTAGAGTTCTCTAGAAGCTGACCACTGCTCTATTCTTGGCTCTTTAGTGTTTAATTGATGTCCTGGATGAAAGCATACATTCTTTGTTGATCAAGTTAGTAGCCAAAAATTTAGGCTCAACTTAACTTCCTACCAATTAATTCCACGCAAAGATGGTGCAGCCCCAGATGAAAGTCAGTGCTCCCTGCTGGAGGTGGTTAAATAGAGGCTGGATGAAGCTTGGTGGAGACACAGCCCAGGGCATTTAATGCATCTATGAGGCTATGAGGCTAAATAGTCTTTAAAAATTCTATTTTGTGATTCAATTGTTCTAAAATAAAGGGGCATGAAACTATCTGAAATGCAAATGAGTAGCACGTATTAATGGTTAGGAAAAGTAATGTTTGTTTTTTTTCATGACTTTCTCTTGGTTTTGCCTGTCCAGGGTGACACCTGCCATATGTGTTCAATGTGATTCAGACCCGGATGAATAACTCAGAGGAGGCCAGCCGACACCAGGGAGTCTTCTAGGTTAAAAAGGTGAGAGTGAGTCACAAATGCATGTAAAAAATTGTATTTGCAAGACAATGTTTGGATGAGAAAAAATATCCCAGAGGAAAAGTGATCTGTGTATATACCCTAGTTTAGAGGAAATATTATTGTACTTAAGGGTAGAAATTGGTCCTATTTTAAATTCCATTTTAAATCAAAGAACTCATGATGATGTTTTCTGATCATCTTTCAAGTGGAAGTCTCCAGGGTGCTTTCAAACAACTATGTAGCAAGAGGAGCTCTCTCCCTATAAATGGGAACTCTCTCCCTTTTGAAAGGGAACCCAAGGGTGCCTGGCTCCACGGGGGCTGGTGAGCATGTGTCTTTGTCAGTTCTCAAACAAAGTCCATCCTGCCGGAATCAGTCTCAACCACTCGGGAATTACTTAACATCAGCAGTATCTTCCCCATTTTCCTAAACATCGTAGTCAAGAGGATGCAAACAAAACAAAAATAGAAAGTATCCCTATAATCTATGATCTTCCTAGTGACTGGCAGAGAAATGGATGTAAGTCACAGGCTGGCATCAGTTCTGGCAGGAGTGATGAACGAGGAGCCAGGAGCGCGAGGTTCCTTCCAGTTTTCATGCTTCTATCGCTTTGGGTCCTCATCTGAGTCTCACATCCTCCATGAATCCCCACCTTGGGGGGAAGGATTCTTAGAGACGGGATATTTGAGCTAAAGCCCAAAAGATGAGAATTCAGCCCCAGGAAGAGGTTTTCAGGCAGGTGCATCAGCAGGTGCCAATGTCCTCGGGGAAGGCAGCTTGGGGTTGTACTTGAGGAGCTTACAGGAGCTGGAGGGGCCATGAGAGAGGGGAGAGCAGAGCGGGCTGCAGAGGTTGGAAGGGGCCAGATCATGCAGGGCCTTTGTGCCATAGTCAGGCATTTCAGATCTTTATCAGCACTCTGAAAACAATAAAGGAGTTTAAGCAGAGACATGTCATGAGTTACGATGTTTAAAGATTCCTCAAGCTGTTCTAGGGAGAATAGGTTGCCAACAGCCTCAGGAGGGTAATAAGTAGGAAGACCAGCTTGGTAGCAACTCACGATGTGGGAACAAGCATGATATGATTTCAGCTAGAAGGGCAGAAGGGGGTAGTGGGCAATTGAGATGTAGTTAAGAGATACAACTGACAAGACTTGCAGCAAAGAGCTGAGATGTTATTGTATAGATAATCCAGTGAAGTATAAGTGCGTTTAAAAGACTCTGAATATCTGTACAAATGCAAGACATGGCTATTACTGTAACAACACAGACCAACATGTGTAGTTCAGGCTATAAAATGCTACTATTGGTAAACATGCCTGCTAAATTTATTCCCGAACATAAGGAGGAAAGGGTCCCATACATACATTTACCCACCAGGCGATTCAGTAGATGGGACAAAAATCATCCACAATAATTACTGTTCCAACTACTACCCACTGTAACTTCCCATTCCCCGCCCCCCATGGAAAGGCTAGGATGGCTCCTTTTGAGACAGAGATGCCCTTGTATATCTGGGCAGCATCTTGAAATTGCCAGTACCATGCTGCTCCCATGACTGGTGCCATGACTTGGTTCCAAGAGGAGCAGTCCCACTCCTACCCAGGGAGTCATCTAGGACATCCTTGACAGCCTTTCTCCTTCTACAGGGCACTGGGAGTTGCAAAAAGATGCATCCAATAAAGCCAAAATAGCCGTGCAATTATGGAAGCCCCAAATCAAGCCATTTACATGATATTGTATGGAAAGATGAAGTAGTTTGTCATCTGAATTTTTTGTCTTTGACTATAAGGATGAGGTTTATTTAGACATAGCCAAAATCACTGCTCCATAAAGAGCTTAGGGCTCCCCTGATTCTGGAAGATGCTATATAAAACTCAGTTCTATTTCCAAGACTGCTATAGGACCAAAATAAACCACCAGCAGTCTGTACGTTCATTTAGACATACATACTGTACCTTCTCTAACTGAAAATATTCACCCAACAGATTGAATTCAATATGCTTTCCCTGAAGATGTTATTCTGAAGACGTGCTATTACCTAAAATTAAAAAGATAAGAACATCAGTTGCACGTGATTCCATTGCCTCCACACTGTCTCCACTGATGAGTCTCTTAATTGCTCTAGTCACAAAGTGGAAGAATCTCAGTTTAACGAGAAAGTATATGGTTGAATCCTTATATTTTGGGCAGGCTGCATTCAGAAGTCAGAAATTAACAGCTGTGTTTCAGGGAAAGTGTCTTTAGAATATTTCCAATCCACTTGGGATCAGTGTTTGCTTTCTAGATATTGCAAAGCAGGAAATAGATACCAATATAAAGTGGGCAATGTGGAGTCCCTTTGAAATTGCACTGGTACATTTTTTTCGGTTAAATAAAGAAAGACTATTTTAAATGATATTACTCAAAGTTAGTAAGAATACTATCAATTGCTAATAGCATTACTAATTATTCTAGTCCTTTTTGAAAGCAATTAAGCAATATGAATCAAAAGCAATAAAAAATTTATACCTTTTACATACTTTTATCCTCAACTAATGAAATTATAGCCTAATAAAATATTCCAAAATATGGGGAAAAATCGCATGCATAAAGAAGTATTTCAGATCATTCATAATAGTAAAAAATTAGAAGAAACCTATATATCTAACAACAGGGAAATGATTAAATTATGGAGTATCCACTCAATCTAATATGAAATCTTTCTAAAATTAGGGTTATAAAGACTACAAACCAGTATGAATAATGCTTATGATGTGATATTAAATAGTGAATCAAGCTTTATAATTACTTGACTTCAGTAAAATATAAAAAGGAAATGCCTATATTGGTAAGGACAACTATCTAAACTGGATTTAGCATTTTTTTTTTTTTTAAACCATTTTGGGTTTTGTTTTGTTTTGTTTTTTATTATTTATTTATTTATTTTTGACTGTGTTGGGTCTTCATTTCTGTGCGAGGGCTTTCTCTAGTTGCGGCAAGCGGGGGCCACTCTTCATCGCGGTGCGCGGGCCTCTCACTATCGCGGCCTCTCTCGTTGCGGAGCACAGGCTCCAGACGCGCAGGCTCAGTAGTTGTGGCTCACGGGCCTAGTCGCTCCGTGGCATGTGGGATCTTCCCAGACCAGGGCTCGAACCCGTGTCCCCTGCATTGGCAGGCAGATTCTCAACCACTGCGCCACCAGGGAAGCCCTGGATTTAGCATTTTTAATCAAAGAGATAGTATTAGCTAAATTATATCTGCATAGACTTTGGCTTCTCCAAGGTCTTGGTGTCTTACTTACAGGCATTTATCGGTCAGGATTCGACACAGGAAGCAGAAGCACTAGCAGTGATGCAATAAGGGGTTTATTGTGGGGTTGCATTTTATGGAATTCTGACTGCTGGTGGAGGAGGCTCTGCAGGGCTTCATATCTCTGTATCTGAGGTTGGCCTGAAGTCTACAGAACAGCCAGCAATGGGGGGAGAACACTGAGTAGATGAGAACAAGGGCAAACTAGAACCTGAAAGGATAAACAAACACCTGAGGACTCAAGTCCCCTGGAATGGCCTTTCTGTCACTTGCACTAAAGAGTTGTAATGATCAAAGCAGATCAATCATGGCACTGGAATATGTCCAATTGTTTGGTAGATACCCCATACTGGCAACAAAACCCATGGAACTGAATGACTGACAGCCTGCTCCAGAGACCAAAGGGGCAGGGCCAGGGTAAACCTGGGAAGACTAAAGGAATTAAAGAGATTGAGGGGCCATGGGGGACAAAACAAGAAAAGTCACATTAAAAATTGGGAGATTAGCAGCTTTGAGGGTCTGGGAAGAAAACTCTTCCTGTCCATCAAGGAACTTGGGAATCAACTGAATGGAGTAAAGCAGCCACTCTCCAACCGCCACCTTCTGTGCCTTCTGTGAATGTTATACAGTAGAACTGAAACTTGACCCTTGGCAAAAAGCTGCTTTGTGTGTTCTTGCAGGCTCCATCTGTGTTTGGGGCCCGCTGATAAAGGGGTGACGCATTGTGAAGACAGCCAAGGCTAAGCACTGTCCATCAAGGCTGGTTCCTAGTACAGCATCCATGCCTCTAATGTACAGCTGTGTGCAATCCGTAGAAATAGAAACCAAGAAAACCAAGATTATGTGTCTGTAATGCCTTCATGTCCACTAGAAAAATGCCAATAATCAGTCCTTTCTGGACATAATACATGATTCCATATGACTGATTTTTTTTTCTCTGCCAAGTTCACCAGTTAATAATAATGACCTATTGCTATACCTTGAAAGTGACGGTAATCTTGTAATTATTTCCCTCTGAAATGGATTTCCTTCCCTTCCACTACCCTCCCCAGTGTATCCTTGTCCTCCAAGATGCTTAATAGAATATTTTGCTGCAAATATGCCATCGTGGGAGAGGGAAGCTTTGACCCCAAACCTCTTTGTCTCTGAATCCTGGGCTTATGTCTCTCCAGCGCTCTGAGAAGTAAGCATGATTTGTGAGTAAAAGCCACCCTGGGGCTCACCTAGACTCACAGTATAGCTCTACAGTTTTCATGTTATCTTGTTAATCTGGGTGTTGCCTTGAGGCCCTGGAAAATCACACTTTAAAAGATGCACATTTCTCACATCTAAAGGAAGTTTGTTATTCCTTTATTCACACCTAAACTTGTTGGAAAAGGAGTGGTGGAAGCTTGTTATAATACAACAGAGTTAAAGAAAGAAAGAAACACATCAGGTTAAAGACAAAACAATGGGGAAAAAGTAAGTTGCTGTGAGGGTAAGGATAGTAACCACAGTGTATTTCTAACATCCTAAGAAACTGAGCTGTACATTTGACTCATAGCCCCCCAGCTTCCAGGACAAAAATGGAGAAGTGGTTATTGTCACTAACATTTATTTTTTATAGTTGCTCAGGGGATGTTTTAAAATCTCATGTTAAGTGTTCTTTAAAAAAGCTACAAAGAAAACAAGGAAACCATAAACAAGATGAAAAGACAACCCTCAGAATGGGAGAAAATATTTGCGAATGAAGCAACGGACAAAGGATTAATCTCCAAAATATATAAACAGCTCATGAAGCTCAATATCAAAAAAACAAACAACCCAATTGAAAAATGGGTAGAAGACCTAAATAAACATTTCGCCAAAGAAGACATACAGATGGCCAAAGAGGCACATGAAAAGATGCTCAACATCACTAATTATTAGAGAAATGCAAATCAAAGCTACAATGAGGTATCACCTCACACCAGTCAGAATGGCCATCAGGGAGGGAGACAAAGGGGGAGGAGATATGGGGATATATATATATATATATATATATATATGTATAGCTGATTCACTTTGTCAGCAGAAACTAACACACCATTGTAAAACAATTATACTCCAATAAAGATGTTAAAACAAAAACTCTAAAAAAAAAAATCTACAAACAATGATTGCTGGAGAGGGTGTGGAGAAAAGGTAACCCTCCTGCACTGTTGGTGGGAATGTAAATTGATACAGCCACTATGGAGAACAGTATGGACTTTCCTTAAAAAACTGAAAATAGAACTACCATACGACCCAGCAATCCCACTACTGGGCATATACCCTGAGAAAACCATAATTCAAAAGGACACATGTACCCCAGTGTTCATTGCAGCACTATTTACAATAGCCAAGACATGGAAACAACCTAAATGTCCAGCGACAGTTGAATGGATAGAGAAGATGTGGTACATATATACAATGGAATATTACTCAGTCATAAAAAGGAATGAAATTGGGTCATTTGTAGAGATGTGGATGGACTTAGAGGCTGTCATACAGAGTGAAGTAAGCCAGAAAGAGAAAAACAAATACCGTATATTAACGCATATATATGGAATCTAGAAAAATGGTAGAGATGAACCTATTTGCAGGGCAGGAATAGAGATGTAGACATAGAGAACGGACATATGGCCACAGCGGGGGGAAGAGGAGGGTGGGACGAATTGAGAGATTAGGTTTGACATAAATACACTACCATGTGTAAAATAGGTAGCTAGTGGGAACCTGCTGTATAGCACAGGGAGCTCAGCTCGGTGCTCTGTGACGACCTAGATGGGTGGGATGGCAGGGGTGGGAGGGAGGTCCAAGAGAGAGGGGATATAGTATATATGTAGCTGATTCACTTCATTGTACAACAGAAGCTAACACAACATTGTAAAGCAATTTTACTCCAATAAAAAAAAAAGCAAACAAACAAAAAGCACAAAGGAACACAAGGAAACCCTGGGAGGTGTAGATATGTCTATTACCTTGATTGTGGTGATGGTGTCACAGGTGCTTATCTATATCCAAACTCATCAAACTGCACACATTAAATGCGTGCAGTTCTTTTTATACAAAGTATACCTCAACAAAGCTGTTTAAAAAAACAAATAAACATATCTACATTTTAGCCATTTCCTAGTATTATCAAACAATAGGTTTGCTGAACAGAAATCCATAATATGCCATAATCAGAACAAAACATAATCACGGACCATTAAAAGAGTACTGAGTCTAGCTTATAGAATATGGATGATCCATGATAACGTAGGGATAGAAATAAAGTCACTGGGGTTCGGGGTAGATAGTACCTCTGCTTCATATATTTCCACAGAAGTCAGTGCCCTTCAAAATACAGGAACAGTGAGTTAAAACAATGTTAATTACAGAAGTGAGTCTGATCAAGAGATATTATGCAGCTTTTACGCTGACCAAGAACCACTTAACATTCATTCGGTGTGTACTCACACCCTAATTTTTTAAAGGTAAAATGAAATTTTAATATAATAAAGTTGCAACTGGTTAATAACAAGGCTACAGTTCCATGTACACTAGTCTGCGTGTGAGGATAGCCTGGCTAGTTACCCCTAAGTCATATACATATATATATATATATATATATATTTTTTTTTTTTTTTTTTTTTTTACTGTTGGTTTGCTTTGCTTTACAACTTTTTTGAGGTACAATTGATGTAAATAAATTGTCCTTATTTAAAGTGTATTATCTGATGAGTTTTGACATAATAAACTCCCATGAAACCATCACTACAGTCCAGTTAATGAGCCTTTTTATCACCCTTAAAAGTTTGGCTCACCTTTTTCACACTGTATCTTTCATTATCCTTGATTTTATCTGCCTGTTTCCACTCTATAGCAAATGATTTACTTTTTAGCACCATGTTCATTGTGACACGATGGATAGTTACCATTTACCTTTTACATTGGGATTGATGATTCTGTTGTCACTTTTATAGGTATCGTAAAAGGGATTTCCTCTTGGGCAGAAAACGTAGACTCCTCAAGTGAATTAGTCTCTATGTATTTAAGGTGGGCTAAGATGACTGCGAGAACTAGCCAGTCATCTCTTATCTCTCGGCATGGGAGTAAAACATTCAAAATGGAAAGGAGGTGAGCAGCTGTGGGGAGATGGTACCCCCTCAGTATGAGGAAACTGCATAGGGAAAAAATACCCAAAGCCTGAAGTGCTAGGCAGGAGCCAGTCCATATTCTCACCATAAAAGGGGTATAAACTTTAAAAGATGCTAGGCACTGGTGAAGGTCTAAACAAAAGAGAAAAAAAGGAAGGATGAAGTCGGGGGAGGGAGGGAAGGAGACAAAGATGATATTAAGAATAACAGAGAGGAGGGACTTCCCTGGCGGTCCAGTGGTTAAGACTGCACGCTTCAATGGCAGGGGGTGTGGGTTCAATCCCTGGTCAGGGAACTAAGATCCCACATGCTGCACGGCCAAAAAATAAAAATAAAAAAAATAACAGGAAAAAAGACAAATAGAAAACACAGCATTAGGGTTTTTGGGTAAAAGATATGCTTAGAGTGACTTTTGTGGTAAAGAAACCAAAGAAGCTCTTGTAAACAAACAAGCAGATGTTGCCCACCATTCCAGTTCTACAAGGATCCAGTCATTAACCACTGAAGTCATGCACTGACGGTATGCCCTGTGGGTCATTCAGGATGGAAAAAAACAGGAAGCATTTTGTGTTTTGGATATACTGGCCCCTAGATAGTTAAGCTGCATATCTGAGGAAGTGTTTCAAGGTCCTCAGATTCTTGCATCTTCCCATACATGAAAAGCACTAAAATTAATATCTTGAGATAGATAGTTGTTTTCTGTGATTAGCAGTCCTCTTTCACCAAGATGCATACTTAACTACATCCCAGCCAAAAAATTTCAACAGTTCCTCAGAGTTATCATCTCCCGGGCTAGAGTCCCCAGTAAGGTCCCCCAGTAAAACTGAAACTCACTGCTCTTCCGTTGTGCATGCTTTTCCAGTGGATAGTCGTGAAATGGGCATCCACAAATGGGGCAGCGTGTGACACTGCAGCTGGGTAGAGAGCATTCAAGACAGGGAGGTGACCAGTGTAATAAGCCTCTTCACCACTTCTGCCCATAACCAGAGATGGAGGTAGAGAAAAACTCTCCCTACTCAGAAAAAAAGGAGCTATTTTTATCAAGTTAAATGAGCCTGAACCTGCAGAGCTGAACTGACAGACGAATATTGTTAATTGGTGCCATTTCTTCAGTGCAGGAAAGAATTTCCAATCAGACTAGCAATTCGTCTGCCACGCAAACATCTACTTATTAATGGAAATGATGAAGTCTCGGAATCCTTGTTAATGATGAGTTCATAGTCTGGGGCGCCTACAGTAGTAATGCCACTTGACCTCCTCCTCAGGCCGTTCTTTACATGGTAACAAGTCAAATGGTGATTTTTTCCCCCCTAAGAACTTCTACATTTAGATGTCAAATCAAGCTGCTCTAATCACCTCACTGTGATTCTGCCTTCATCAACAGATTTTCAAGGAGTTTCTGATTTAAAGTAACCAGGCAACTCTGCTGGATGCATGTTATTCTGAAAAGAAAGGAGGAAAAAAAAAAAAGACAGAGAAAAGAGAAACATACACCTTTAAAAGAATCAACTTTCTTTGTTTTACAGTATAATGAATTTGACAAACGTATACTCCCATGTAACCACACCCACATTAAGATATGGAGCATTGGAAACAAAAAATTCCATTGTTTCCCTTTGCAGTAATCCCTTCCCCAAATCCTGGTCATAAACAACCACTGATTTGCTTTCTGTCACTATACATTAGTGTTGCCTTTTCTAGAATTTCATATAAATGAAGTAGTATCATGGCTTTTTAAAAACTCAATGTTTTTGAGATTCGGTCCATGTTGTTGAATGAATATAGAATGTAGCTCATTTTTTAAAATTGCTGCATACTATTCTATTACATGAATATACCACAATGTGTTTATCTATGGACATTTGGGTTATTTTATGTTTTAGGCTATTATGAATAAAGCTACTATGAATATTACCATCCAAATATTTTTGTGGACCTATTTCTCATTTCTCTTGGATAAATACCTAGAGATGGAATTGCTGTGTCACAAAGTAAGTGTACTTTTTAAAAAATTTTTATCTTCTTTTTATACAGCAGGTTCTTATTAGTTATCTATTTTATACACATCACTGTATACATGTCAATCCCAATCTCCCAATTCATCACCCCACCCCCCCTCCTCCCCACTTTCCCCCCTTGGTGTCCATACGTTTGTTCTCTACATCTGTGTCTTTATTTCTGCCTTGCAAACCAGTTCATCTGAAGCATTTTTCTAAATTCCACATATATGCATTAATAAACGATATTTGCTTTTCTCTTTCTGACTTACTTCACTCTGTATGACAGTCTCTAGGTCCATCCACATCTTTACAAATGACCCAATTTCGTTCCTTTTCATGGCTGAATAATATTCCATTGTATATATGTACCACATCTTCTTTATCCATTTCTCTGTCGATGGGCATTTAGGTTGCTTCCATGACCTGGCTATTGTAAATAGTGCTGCAATGAACATTGGGGTGCATGTGTCTTTCTGAATTATGGTTTTCTCAGGGTATATGCCCAGTAGTGGGATTGCTGGGTCATATGGTAATTCTATTTTTAGTTTTTTAAGGAACCTCCATACTGTTCTCCATAGTGGCTGTATCAATTACATTCCCACCAACAGTGCAAGAGGGTTCCATTTTCTCCACACCCTCTGCAGCATTTGTTGTTTGTAGATCTTCTGATGATGCCCATTCTAACCAGTGTGAGGTGATACCTCATTGTAGTTTTGATTTTCATTTCTCTAATAATTAGTGATGCTGAGCAGCTTTTCATATGCCTCTTGGCCATCTGTATGTCTTCTTTGGAGAAATGTCTATTTAGGTCTTCTGCCCAGTTTTTTATTGGGTTTTTTGTTTTTTTGATATTGAGCTTCATGAGCTGTTTATATTTTGGAGATTAATCCTTTGTCCATTGCTTCATTTGCAAATATTTTCTCCCATTCTGAGGGTTGTCTTTTCATCTTGTTTATGGTTTCCTTTGTTGTGCAAAAGCTTTTAAGTTTCATTAGGTCCCATTTGTTTATTTTTGTTTTTATTTCCATTTCTCTAGGAGGTGGGTCAAAAAGGATCTTGCTGTGATTTATGTCAAAGAGTGTTCTTCCTATGATTTCCTCTAAGAGTTTTATAGTGTGTGGCCTTACATCTGGTCTTTAATCCATTTTGAGTTTATTTTTGTGTATGGTGTTAGGGAGTGTTCTAATTTCATTCTTTTACATGTAGCTGTCCAGTTTTCCCAGCACCACTTATTGAAGAGACTGTCTTTTCTCCATTGTATATCCTTGCCTACTTTGTCATAGATTAGTTGACCGTAGGTGTGTGGGTTTATCTCTGGGCTTTCTATCCTGTTCCATTGATCTATATTTCTGTTTTTGTGTCAGTACCATATTGTCTTGATTACTGTAGCTTTGTAGTATAGTCTGAAGTCAGGGAGCCTGATTCCTCCAGCTCCATTTTTTTTCCCTCAAGATTGCTTTGGCTATTCGGGGTCTTTTTTGTCTCCATACAAATTTTAAGATTTTTTTGTTCTAGTTCTGTAAAAAATGCCATTGGTAATTTGATAGGGATTGCATTGAATCTGTAGATTGCTTTGGGTAATATAGTCATTTACACAATATTGATCCTTCCAATCCAAGAGCATGGTATATCTTTCCATCTGTTTGTGTCATCTTTGGTTTCTTTCATCAGTGTCTTATAGTTTTCTGAGTACAGGTCTTTTACCTCCTTAGGTAGGTTTATACCTAGGTGTTTTCTTCTTTTTGTTGCAATGGTAAATGGGAGTGTTTCCTTAATTTCTCTTTCTGATCTTTTGTTGTTAGTGTATAGGAATGCAAGAGATTTCTGTGCATTAATTTTCTATCCTGCAACTTTACCAAATTCATTGATTAGCTCTAGTAGTTTTCTGGTGACATCTTTAGGATTATCTATGTATGGTATCATGTCATCTGCAAACAGTGACAGTTTTGCTTCTCCTTTTCCAATTTGTATTCCTTTTATTTCTTTTTCTTCTCTGATTGCCGTGGCTAGGACTTCCAAAACTATGTTGAGTAATAGTGGCGAGAGTGGACATCCTTGTCTTGTTCCTGATCTTAGAGGAAATTCTTTCAGTTTTTCACCATTGAGAAGATGTTGGCTGTGGGTTTGTTGTATATGGCCTTTATTATGTTGAGGTAGGTTCCCTCTATGCCCACTTTCTGGAGAGTTTTTGTCATAACTCGGTGTTGAATTTTGTCAAAATCTTTTTCTGCATCTATTGAGATGATCATACGGTTTTTATCGTAAGTGTACTTTTAATTTTATAAAAAACTGCCAACTGTTTTCCAAGCTGGTTGACCACTTCACATTTCCATCAGTAATGTGTAAGATTTCCATTTGTTCAGAGCCACTGGAATGCGTGTAAAGTTATATCTCATTATGGTTTTAATTACACTTTCCTTATGACTAGTAATGTTGAATATTTTTTCATGTGTTTATTGGCCGTTAAGTTCTTTAGTTAACATTTATTAAAATGTTTTGCCCATTTAAAAAAATAGGGTTATTTGTGCTATTATTATTATTATTGATTTGTGAGAATTCTTTATTCTTGACACAAATATAAAGAAGATGTGATAGATGTGCTATATATCTTCTTTATCCATTCATCCATTGGTGGACACTTAGATTGTTTCTATATTTTAGCTATTGCTGCAATAAACATGGCAGTGCAGATACCTTTTTGATATCCTGTTTTCATTTTCCTTTGGGTATATACCCAAAAGTGGGATTGCTAGATCATATGGTAGTTCTAGTTTTAATTTTTTGTGGAGCCTCCATACTGTTTTGCACAGTGGCTGCACCACTATACATTCCCACCAACAGTACACAGGGTTCTCTTTTCTCCACATCTTCAGCAACACTTGTTGCCTCTCATCTTTTTGATGACAGCCATTCTAACAGGTGTGAAGTGATATCTCACTGAGATTTTATTTGCATTTTCCAGATGATTAGTGATGCTGAGCATCTTTTCATGTACCTGGTGCCCATTTGTATATCTTCTTTGAAAAATACCGATTCAGTTCCTCTGGCCATTTTGTAAATCAGGTTGTTCACTTTTTTGTTTTGAGTTATAGTCAATTGTATTTTAAAGAATATTGAAAAAGAATTTTAAAATTACTGCATATTTATGGTTTCTGACAATCTTCATTACTTTGTATAGATCATTTTCCATCTGGCATCATTTTCTTCTGCCTGAAGAACCTCTTGAAGGGCAGAATTGCTGGCAGTGAATCATCTGGGCTTCCTATTTGCCTGAAAATTCTTTATTTTGCCTTCATTTCTGAAGGAAATTTTTGCTGGATATGAAATTCTTGGTTGACAGTGTTTGGGGTTTTTTCCCAATACTTATAGATGTTTTTCCACTGTCTTCTTGCTCCCATGGAGATATCCATGCTCTTTCTTATTTTTGTCCCTTATATACAATGCCTGTTCCCCTGCAACTGGTTGCTCTCCAGATGTCTCTCACTCACCGTCTTTTAACAATTTGATTGTAGCCTGCCATGGTATAGTTTTCTACAGGTGTTTAGTCTGCTTGGAGTTTGTTGAGCTTCTTGGATCCGTGGTTTTGTTGTTTTAATAAAATTTGGATATTTTTCAGCTATAATTTTTAAAAATACTTTTTCTAGTCTTCATTTTTATGGGAATGAAACTGCACATGTTTGACTCCTTGACATTCTCTCACAGGTCACTGAGACTCAACTTTTTCTTTTTATTCTCTCTGTACTACCTTTCTGATAATATGTATGCAAATTCATTGTTATTTTCTTTTGTAGTTCTTAATCTGTTTTTTATTGCTTTCAGTAAAAATTTCATTTTAAATATTGCATTTTTTAACTCTGTAAGTTTCATTAGGTTCTTTTAAAATATATTTTGCATATCTCTCCTCATGATCTCCCATTTTCCTTTAAATCCTTTAGTGTATTTAGAAAACACATTTTAAAGTCCTTGTCTGCTAATTTTACTATGTCTGTCTTTCCTGGATCTTTGATGCATTTTTCTGCAAATTACAAATGACATTTTAATGCTTCTTTGTATGTCTAATAAATTTTTTATTGGAAGCTAGGCTTTGTGATTAGTGTGATGTTGAGTGCTGGATTTTGATGTCTTTATAGAGTATTGGACTTTGTTTTCTACTAAAATGACTTGAGACTCAGCTTGATTTTTTTGAAGTTTGTTTTTTTTAGAGTAATTCTTTTTCTAATCTAAATTTTTATTTTATATTGGAGTATAGTTGATTTACAATATTGTGTTAGTTTTAGGTGTACAGCAAAGTGATCCAGTTATACATATACATATATCCATTCTTTTTCAAATTCTTGAAGCTTGTTTTAAAGCTGTGTTAGGGCAAGTCTGGCACTGCCTTTACTTCAGGGGTGGTTTCAATCCACTGCTAAATTGTGAGCTTTCAGGGGACTCTCCTGAATGTTCCAGTTGTTCAGTCCACTCTGGCTGGTTGAAAGTTGGACATCTCCCAGCCCTGGGTGAACTGTGGGGATTTTTAGCATACAAATCCCATGCCATTCTCTTCTCAGCCTCATAGACTTTTACCCTTTTGCATGACCCATTTAGTATTCCACAGGACTAAGGGACCTCAAGCGTATCTCTGGGACTCTTTTCCTGCATACTCTTCTCCCCTCTGGTCCTTCACAATGCAAACCCCAGTCACACCTCAACCCCTACAGACTCTGATCTCTGCTTTCTCAACTCACTGAGACCATGATCTTCTCAAGTTTCTCCTGCCTGAATGCTGCCCCGAAAATGCCACCAGGCAGAAAGCCGGAAGTATGGTAGGGCTCACTTTCTTTGTTTCTCTTTTCACTAGGCTATCAGTCCTATATTGGTTTTCATCCAGTGTCTCATAGCAGTCTTCTAGTTGTTTATGGCAGGACAGCAAATCTGGTACCCGTTATTTTCATCACGTCTTGAGTGAAAAGTCCCTTTTAAAAAGATAAAAAGTAGAGTTACATGACTGAGGATACAGCAGATATAGTCAAGTTGTAATTGCTTGTGCCTTTTCCAGTTGCACCATAGAATTAGAGTTGGTTTTATCCTACAATTTTACTTAACCACAAATAGAACCACAGTAAGTCCTCTTTTTCCATTAAAAATTCCCCTAATTGTGGATAGAGAAACCAGGCCTAGACACTTAAATGAAAATTAAAGATACTTACTCTATTGGACATTTGCATTTACAGTATTTTTTTATATTATTAAACAATTCTATTCTGTCAAAATGTGACACTCTCACTAAGGATAGAATTTATTGTTCTATTTTATTGGACAGGGAGTGTCTGATCACTAACAGACAATGATAAAGAGCAGTTTTTCTTCTCTGTCCTTGCCTTTTTCCTTTGCATTTGATTAATCTTTAATAAATATTTTGAGGTACAACTCAAGTCCATTTCTCCATGGAGTCTTACCCAATTATTTCATCCCTGTTTAAGTTATGATAAAGCTAAACAAGTGCCAGAAAAGAGACCATGAAACACAGTGCCTTGAAGGATATGGAAGTTTCTCTCTCAGTTGAGAGTTTCAGGGTAAGCAAGGCAATTCCTTCCAAGGTTCCTCTCCAGTCATGGTGCTATCACCCTTAGAGGCATCCCCTCAATGGTCAAAGCTGGACTTCTGCCACTTTCTGTTCCAGAACAGCCAGTTGTAGGGGAGAGCATACGGTGGAAGAGAGCACATCCATATGGCTTACATCCAAAACTCACAATTCATTGGTGAGAACTTAGTCCTATGGCCACACCTAACCACATATAACCACAGGCTAAAAAACAGGCAATCTAGCCCGAGAGCCGTGGCCAAGATATATTAACATATAAGAAGGGGAGAGTGTATTTTGACGGACAGTTAGCAATCTCCTCATTTAATGATTCATTTCAGATCTAGCAGAGCAGCATCTCTGTGAATCGGATGAGTCAGAGCAGATGTTCAAAGTGGGAGGGTCTGTTTAACAAAATTTTTAGCCAAATAAAGATTGGTAATTCTGACTCTTGCTTGGTGGTTTTCATCGCTCCTTTATGTGAAGTCACATGTTCCTTGGGTCTACTAGGAGACTTCCTGAGCCCAGTTTCCATTTAGACAACACAGATATGCAACGTAGCTCACGCATTGATAGGTTTGGGGGACAGAGAGACCAGGTTCAAATCTTGGCTTTGTCATTTCCAGGTTTTGTGACTTTGGGTGAGTTACTTCTCTGAGCCTCAGTTTTTTAATAAGTGTAACAATATCTATATTTCAGATTATGGTAAAGATGAAATAACGTTTGCAAACACCTAACAGAGTACTTGAGCGCACAGTTGGAGTGCAATAAATTACACTTTTTGGTAAGATTCTTTTCTTTGCGGGGTGGGGGGTGACTTCCCTGGTGGCACAGCGGTTAAGAATCCGCCTGCCAATGCCGGGGACACGGGTTCGAGCCCTGGTCTGGGAAGATCGCACATGCCGCAGAGCAACTAAGCCCGTGCGCCACAACTACTGAGCCCGCATGCCGCAACTACTGAAGCCCGCACGCCTAGAGCCCATGGTCTGCAACAAAGAGAAGCCACTGCAATGAGAAGCCTGCGCACTGCAATGAAGAGTAGCCCCCGCTCGCTGCAACTAGAGAAAGCCCGTGCGCAGCAACGAAGACACAACGCAGCCAAAAATAAATAAATAAATAATTTTTTTAAAAAAGATTCTTTCTTTTTGAGAAATGAAATATTGTTTGGGAGGGATCCACAAACTAGTATTATATACTGGTAAGAGCACCTGTCTGGGAATTGCCTTACTACTCTGAATTCTTCCACGACTTGCTGTATGGCCTTGAACAAGTCACTTAGTCTGCCTGGGCCTGAAAAAAATAATAATCGTAACAGTTACTGATGAGAAATTACTGTACCAAGCACTATACATTCATTCTGATATAAATTTATTTTAGTTTTGCAATCAAGTCTAAACGATCTTAATTGTCTAAGGTTTCTCAGCAACGGAGCAGTGGTTTTATCCAAATCTGCTTTACTCAAAAAATCTGTGCTCTTCACCAAATGGATCGGTTAGAGTAGCTTATCTTTCAGGTTAGATAAAGCTCTAAAATTCGGTGACTTCATGAATTTGGGTCAAGGAAAGATCAAAACAGAAGACAGTTGCTTGGAAAACACCACAATGAAAGCTGTTTTTTTTTTTTTTTTGAATAAGGCAAATACATTGGCAGCTCAACTGTGCCTTTTAGCACATGTGAAGATATACAAGATCTAAAATAACATACTCAAAAAGCTGTTCCCTTTCTCTTACACTCAGGAGTCAGGACAATTGAAGGCAAGGAAGAATTCCATGGAAGGCCCATGATTTGGGAATTTCCCCTAATAGAATGCATCCATTCATTACCTCCCCAGACTCCTAGTGTGGAACCCCTTACATTTATTCTTTCTTGCATCCCATTGTTTTCTTGGCCATCATCTGTCTCCTTCAACACTGAGCAGTAAAAACTGCATGTGAGTAAAAGAAGTCAACAGGTAGGGAAACACAGCACATACGAGCAGTGTAGCACCACAGGTAACTAAACCAGCGCAACCTGGACTTTCTCCACAGCCTAAAGTTTTCAGGAAGGGAGCAAATGATAAGGGAAAGAAACCTACCTTCCCTAACTTGAAAAAATTATCTTCTATCTATCTATCATCTCTCTATCTATCCATCTATCTATCTGTCTATCTACCTATCATCTATCATCTATCTACATACCTACCTACATATGTAATTTCACTAAACATTTGAAGCAACTTGAAATGATATAAGTAACATTCACAATTAAACAGAAAAATATAAGCCACTCAGAGGAACTATGGATAAAAGAGAAATAGTCGGGTTAAAGATTGGAACAGATATCTGGATATCTTAGAGAATATAGAAAAGTTATGCCGGTTTATCAGCAAAAGGAATACTTTTCCTTACACTTAAGCTTGCAATAAATTTCTTTTTTAAAAAAATATTTATTTATGTATTTATTATTTATTTATTTATTTTGGTTGTACCGGGTCTTAGTTGCGGCACTTGGGATCTTTAGTTGCAGCATGCGAGATCTTTTAGTTGCAGCATGCAGACTCTTAGTTGTGGCATGCGGGATCTAGTTCCCTCACCAGGGATTGAATCCGGACCGCCTGCACTGGGAGTGCGGAGTCTTAACCCACATGAAACTTAAAATGGAGAGCACTGAGTGAAAAGTGGATGATATTCTTAACCATTTCCTTCCATATATGAGCAGGAAAGTATGTATGGCTTTCTTCTGATAGTCAGCTAGAGGCCCATTGCCAAACTAGAAGTTTGCAGGATGTTAAAACAATGTAGTTTCAGTCTGCAAATCTCTTAATTCCAGCTTTATCTAGGGACACATTCTAGTTTTTCTGGCTGAATCATATTTTTTATTTGCACATAAATATTGGATCCTTCTTTGGAGACTTTTGATAAGAAGCTGAGCTGCTGACAGGTCAAGGTTACTCTCCTCTGGAGTGCAGGTATGGGTAGGTATATGTGACAGCACAGCATGTGAAGGTGAGGCCATCTGTTAATAAGACATTTTTAAAAACTGAGGCACCTGGGACTTCCCTGGTGGAGCAGTGGTGAAGAATCCGCCTGCCAATGCAGGGGACACAGGTTTGAGCCCTGGTCTGGGAAGATCCCACATGCCAAGGAGCAACTAAGCCCGTGCGCCACAACTACTGAGCCTGTACTCTAGAGCCCACGAGCCACAACTACTGAGCCTGTGGGCCACAACTACTGAAGCCCGCACGCCTAGAGCCCATGCTCCACAATAAGAGAAGCCACTGCAATGAGAAGCCCGCGCACCGCAACAAAGAGTAGCCCCCGCTCCCCGCAACTAGAGAAAGCCCGCGTGCAGCAACGAAGACCCAATGCAGCCAAAATAAATAAATAAATAAATTTATAAAAAACAAAAACAAAAAACAAAACTGAGACACCTAAGCAGGACTCTCAACTGTGTGGCATCACATCTCTCTACCCAGTCCTGCTCTTAGAACACAAGCAAGTGGACAACAGACCTGTGGTGAAAGGCATAAAGTTAATATTATGTTCTGACACTGATTCCAATGTGTGCATGTGTTTGTTTGTTTTTCACACCCCCAAGCAACTCTCTGACACAGCTGGGGGTCCTACTATCCAACTCAACTCTGACACTATCTACCTGGAGACAGCATCGCATTCCACTGTTAAGGGCTCAGTCCCACAAGGCTGCCGCCTCCTCTTTAGACATCAATCCAGGTGGTCACCTGGGCTTCTGATCCACAGGCTACAGATTGGAGGTTGCCACAAGCCCCTCTGTTTGGGTTTGATTAATTTTCTAGAGTAGCTCACAAACTTAGAGAAACTTACTGTCAATAGATTACCAAATTATCCTAAAAGGATATAGCTCAGGGACATCCAGATAGAAGAGATGCACAGGCAAGGGATGTGGAAAGGGATGTAGAGCTTCCATGCTCTCTGAGCTCACCAGTCTTCCTGAATCTCCATGTGTTCACCAACCTGGAAGTGCTCCAAACCCAGTCCTTTAGCATTTTTATAGAGGTTTCATACATAAGCATGATTGATTAAACTATTGGCCATTGATTGAACTCAATCTCCAGCCCCTCTCCTCTCCCTGGAGGTCTAGGGTTCGGATTGAAAGTTCCCACCTTTAATCACGTGGTTGGTTCCCTTGGCAACCTAAGCCTCCATCCTTAGTGATGGAGAGGCTTTCCAAAAGTCGCTTCATTAACATAACAAAAGACACCTTTTATTGCTCTCAATACTTAGGAAATTCCAAGGATTTTAGGGGCTCTGTGCCAGGAACAGGATAAGACCAAACCTACATTTCTTATTATAATCACAATATCACAAATATTATGTGCTACCTTCACCTCTGAAGCTGGCAGAGCCTCAGATGGTCTAACTGCAAGTTCCTTTCCCTGTGTTGCTCCTGTGGATAAGACCCACTAGCCAAACAGCCCTCCTTATCAAGAGGACCAGGCTAGTCTCTGAGTAGCAGGTTTTAGTTTTCTGCCAGATGGCGATATTAGTCAAACAATCCAATCACATCCTCCTGCAGGAACCAGAGGGCACCAGAGTAGACCTCCCTTGGCTCCTGGTTGTTCACTTTGATTCCCAGTGCGACCTCTGTGTGGCCCTGCATGGCGATCAAAAACATGGCCCCCAAATGATACCCTGGTCACCTTTTTGGCCATCAGAAGTCAGGCAGACCAGGGGTGATATCCAATGGCTCTTTTGTCCTTGTTCTCAGCTGAAGAAAGAGGCAGCAGAGGAAGGACCTTTGTGAATTAGCCTCATCCCTTTCCCTGCCTTCTGCATTCATCATTTTCCTCAGTTTTTGTTTTCTCCTCTTTCCCTCCAATTTTGAAGTCCATCTCTGTGCTGCTCTGCATGATTGATATTTTTCATTTTTCAAAGTGTTATCTTCTGTTCCAGTTATGTCCATCCTAGTGGTAACTCTTTTCTCCACCATTTTTTTCTCCACCATTTTTTTCTGCATTGAACTCACCTGGAATCCTTCATAAAATGCTGGATCCTTGACCCCATTGGACAGAATCTCTGAAAGTGAGTCCCAAGGGTTTGTATTTTTAACACGATCCCTTGGTGATACTGCAGCACCTTAGGGCTACTGACCTGGACTTTGGGCTACAGAAGAGTGACTGCGTCCTTGACTATATATCACTCATACACCCAGCTCTCATACACCTTAAAGTGAGACCTACCCAGAGATCCTGGCTGCATTGGGAACCTAAGGGCAACAGCTCTGTGCCTCCTTTGCTACCCCGTTTTAATGGGGTGTTTGAGCACTGGTAAGGGATTTGACTGTCTTGTATCCTCCCACCCCACATATATAGCTGGAGAGACTAAAAATAGACCCCACCTGCACCAAACATCCAAATGGAGCTGCTTCTCTTTTTCTGATGCCAGGGACACTGCTCTAGAAACATTTGTTCTCAATTACTCTTGCTGCAAAGTGACACGTGGGTTCAGACAGCAGTGTGACGTCTTTTTTTGTTAAAAGACTATGTGAGAGAAAAAAAAAAACCCTGCAATTTTAGTCATACCTATTGACATTATTTGTAAATTAATTAAGGAAATTACCAAATACTGTGTACATTCTGGCATATTTGATTTTCTATTTCCTGGGAATATCATTTAGTAATCTATAGTCAGAGGTTAATGATTTTTAATAAAAATTCCTTTTTGATCTTACAAATAACTTGACACAGAAACAAGCTAAGCATGATCTTCATATACATTCAGTTTCAAGATGTTCAGAAAATCATGTAAATCAGTGATTCTAAACCTAATGTGTACAAGAATCATCTAAAGAACTAGTTTCACAGTGTCTAAGTGTGTTTTTAATTCCAGTTCTGGTTTTGAATCCAGATTTTGCCAGTTATTAGCATGTAGCCTTGGGGAAGTTATTTAACCTCTCTGTGCCTCAATTTCTCCATTTGTAAAATGGTCATAAGAAGAGTATGTAACCCATAGTGTTGGTCTAAGGATTAAATAGTTTAATATACACATAAAGTTTTGCAAAAAATCTGTCTAACAACACACATTCAATATTTATTATTATTCAATAAACATTATTGAACTGTACTTTCAAAGACTTGAAAAAGTTTCATCCAAAATAGACCCTGGAAATCTATATTTTAAATAATTATATCTCACAATTCTGATGCCAGTGACTTATGGAGCAGTTTAAGAGACAGTGATCTTAAACCAGTGGTCTTAAGATGGGTGGGCAAGCAAGTACATAAGATTATTCACTGGGGTTTAGGAGGAAATGTTTGTATTCTATTTCTATTTGCCTTCTTTATCTAAAGATAAGAAATTCTTTTAACACTATTTAAAATACTAGTTGAGACGAAGGCCCTCATTGGTCTTATATGGTTTGGATGCCACACTGTGGGTTGGAGGAGTCCCTTGTCAGAAGGAATGGGAATCCCACAAGATAAGGGCTGGTGGTGTGTCCTCAGTGACGGTTTGCTTTCAGTGCATTGTGATGCATTGCAATTTAGGTTCATACTGGATGAAGTGACTTCATAGATTACATTTCTTAGTTTTAAAATAGATGTATCCTGGGACTTCCCTGGTAGTCCAGTGGTTAAGACTCTGTGCTTCCACTGCAGGGGGTGCTGGTTCAGTCCCTGGTCGGGAAAATAAGATGCCACGTGCCTGCCGCGTGGCCAAAGAATAAATAAATAAATAAATAAATAAATAAAAATAGATGTATCCTTATAAAATGAGCAACTGACTTAAGAAGGTTTTTTTCTACAAAATTATACATCAGTGATAATGCTAACCATTCAGCAAAGGTAAACAACAAGAACGTGGCAGAGTCTCTATTTGCTTTGATCTTTACCCAGTCCCTCTGCCAACCACATCTCCCACAAAAGCAATCTCCATACAATCCATGTCACAAAAAAGAGGCCCCCGAAAGTGCATTTATCAAAATGACTACTTGAAATAGAAATTACTTCTGCTCTCATTACTGATTATTTCACCCCAAGTATATATTATGCCTTGATTTATTAGAGAATGTTACCAGTGCATTTTAAAAGTTTGGAGATCATTAGAATAGGTTTTAAAATTTAAGACTTTTTTTGTCAACTAGTAAATTCACATGTATGGAGTTAAACAACAAAAGTATGCAGCTGTCTTTTTAAGTTGTGGAAAAATTGATCATCTCACTAGAAGTAAAGTGCGGAAGTGTAGTATGCAATCTAAAAGAGTCTATGTTTTTTAGATTCAGTTGTTTCCTTGGAGCATAACAGACGATGAAAAATCCAATTACTTGATCTGAGTCCAGTGGCAACTGGCTTCCTGCTCTGGTTTGTCCTTATGACGCTTTTTTAAATAAAGCTGCTTAATGAGCGATCTGAATATATTTTCCGTGGGCAGACGTCAGTTTCCTTTTAGCTCTGGGAGATGACGTGACAAAAGAAATTGTGTGGGGTACAGTAGAGCTAAATAGATGACAGAGAAATATTGGTGTGATTGATGCCTCACTGTAGGCCGAATAGAATTTTTGCAGACCAAATGGTTTTGAGTGGCATTTACCGTGCTGTGTGTAGCTCTCTGTAATTATATCAGAGGGTCGTCCTTTTGCTTTGTACCTAATGCAAGCTCACTGTCAAAGCAACATCAACCCTCAGTCTAACACTGCGTTGGCAGAGGAGTTGGAGAGAATAAATCTTTTTAGGCTTTTTATGGTAGAGAAAGTATCAGGTACCCACGATGCTTGGACCCCCTGGGGGCATGTAGGCTACTTTAGATCCAAACTTTGGTATTTGTATTTTATGACATTTACTTAGAACTCAAAAGCATAGGCAGTACTCCCAAACTTATAAATGGTTACCTATCTTCTGTTCTATAGTACTACCGTAACTACGGTAACCCGCCCGTGAAAATTAAATATTGGTTTGTGCTTATAATTTTAGGCACAAGCCTAAGGCAGCAGAGCTTAAAGTTGAGTTGAATCAAATGAAACTGCCATTTTTGGAAATCAGAAACGGTCAAAAATCAGCTCCGGAGCCAAGGACTCCTGAATTCAGGTGGGACCTGCCAGCGTTGGTGAGTGGCTCTGCTCCAAGCCCGGCCTGCCTGGCCCCAAAGTCGGCCTCTAAACTCTTGAATATCGTACCTGCATTTATCACCCTCTTAAATGTCATCTCTCTAAAACCCTGGGCTAGAAACCTCCCGGGCTGAACTTAGTTACTCGAGAAATCTCTGCAAAGAGAAGTTGAATGCTAACTTTTGAAGTCTTTCAAATGGAATATATTCACTTTCCAAAAGTGATCTATGCCTATCAAGGTCCAGAAATTTGTGAATTTGGGGGAATGAAATTGACATATGAATGCACAGAGCACACAGCTTGACCAAACAAATGTATTTTTTCTTCAAGATAGTCTCTGTGGGAGCCTATACAATCATTCCCAAGATAAGGTTATTGTTTAAAATGTAGCTGGTACCGCTGTTGGTGTGCTACCCTGAGAAGGTGTTTATAACAAGCATCCTCATCGTCTTACATTCACGTCTCATAGATCGGTTTACCTTGGGGTATTTGAATGGAGGCCAGCACAATATACACCACAGGCTCAAAATATTTTAATAGTGATGAATCCAGCAAGAGGTGTGACCACTTACCATAGTTCAAAGGAAGGCTTTCTGGAGCTAAACAACTCAGGGCTGGATCCTGGGAGTGTTTACAGATGAGTTGAGCAGGACAGTCGTGGCTATTAATATTCACTAGTGAATGGAAAGAAGATAAGCGGGAAAAAAATCATCGTGAATGTGATTGGATTTTGGTATTTGGTGTCTATTCTGTACTATTTTCCAAGAAATTCTTAAATTTTCCTCTATGATTGTAGGGAAATACTCTAAAATTTGAATCTGGAAGAATAAAAGTGCCTTTGAACCTGTCAGATCAGACTTATAGGAGCCTTTTAGGTTTGTGGGTTTTTTCCTGCCTGGGGATGCTCAGAGGTGTCCCTCCTCAGGACCTACCAAGCAGCGTGTCCACATACTCCACTCGGCTTTCTGGCAAACGGGAGATAGAGTTGAGAACTAGAAGGTGGACCCTTCTTTATTTTCCTTCCCTTCTGGAAGTTGCAGCGCCCAGTTCAGCCTGTGTGTCAACCAATGCACAGCCTCCCGTCCACCGCAGCTCTGGTTGTCATGGCACCCTGGATGCCTCCCGTGAAGCTGGCATTTGATCCAGGGGTACAGTATCCTGCACAGGAGCTGCCTCTTTTTTGGAGTGTTCCTTATCCACAACCACTTATTTTAGCCCATCTCCGTGCAAATGACAATATCATGATTCCATCTTCCAGAGACCCCAAATGAAGCCCAATCCAATTAGATTTTATATGGCAGTTTTTATTGATCTGCAGTAGATAGGCTGATAAATGCTCCTGAGAAAACCTTGTTCCTATAGATTCTCCTGCATTCCTGATCTTATAGACCAGAGGTTCTTCAATGGCCTCTCTCCAGGCCACAGGGTCATCTGACTATTGGAAACAAGAAAGGCGGAACAAGAGCTAGTAGGGCAGGAAATGTGCCTCAACTATCCCCTTGTTTAATTGTATAACAAGCAGCACTGTGGCCACGCCGACCGATGGGGTGTCTTCCATGGAGATGTTATCTGTTGGATGTGTTACAGAAGAAAGTTTCAGGATAATTGACACCAAAACCCACTGAGTTTAGAGAAAGTGCAGTGAGGTGAGGGCGCCTGGGAGGGGTCGTCAATGCAGGTGCAATATTCGAAGAGTTCAGGAGCTGGCAACCCTGGATTGGAGCACCCCGTGTGTATTCCGGATTGCTTGGCTCCAGAGCCAACTGATCCTGGCCAAAAAAAAGCCATCTCACATGGTCCAATGTCATGCTGAGTTCTGCTGCCTGAGGTGTGTTTTCAGGCCCCTCAGGGCTCCCTGCATCCCCCTCTGGCACCAACCATCTCCACCGTGCCAGGTGGCTGAGTGGCCTTTCCCTGGATCCTCTATTTTGCATTGCCCTTGGGCTCGGTTTCCTTTCCCTGCATCCAAATTCACGGTTGTCCACTTAGGGATCACACTGAGGTAGGCTGCAGCTTCAGGCACTATTCAGCTTCCACCCCCAGATCACAATTTAACCCAAAGGGATTCACAGTGGGAGAATTTTAATTAGAGTAAGAAAGTAGAAAGGATACCTTTGGATACATCTAGGGTGATGGGGGGCCCTTTCTTGGACCCCAATTGTAATCACAGCCAGGGGGCCACCTATCTCCTCTAGACGTCGGACAGGCCTTCTTGGGGGTGATTATGCAACTGGAGAAGATACTACACTGTTTTCCAGGTCACAGTCAAGATGTGTATATTTTTGTCACTCATTTTGCAATGGCTTTAAATAGACTATCTGGAGAAGCATTTTGAGATCCGGGAGTTTACCTTTGAGATAATTTCTCCTCTTCATCAGCTTTGGGGCCATTCTTTGGCACAAGATATACGCTGTTATGATACTGCAATCTACTGGGATAAAAATAACTCATGATGTCAAACCCTCAGCCAAGGAGAGCTGCCCTCATGAGGGGAAGCAGCGTGGGCCCAGCCCAGAGACTCCGCGGGAACAAAAATAGAGTGCTAATGGCCTGCAGTGACATGGAAGAGGGTGGGAAGTGGACAGAAATATTTATGAAGAAAAACGGCTCTGAGCATCTGCTAAGTCCCCATTCCCTTATTTTTCCCCAGGTCTATTTCTGGCTTCTCTTTCCACGGCACAGACAGCTCCTTCAAATAGAGAGCCTTGCTCCTGCTGGCCCTGGCCTCCAACCGAGCTCTGAAGGAGGCAGGCCATGAATGATGATTGTCTGTGTCTGGCGTTTTAATTGAAAAACATTCCCCGAAGTGGAAAGACACACGGAGGAAGTGATCTCATCGTCATTTTCCCCCCAACTTTCAGTTTGGTTTCTCCGAGGTGGAACTCGATACAGCAGCGGCTCTTAGTGGTGAAGCTCAGAACTGCAGGGGAAAGAGGGCTGCCTGCCAATGACTCAGAAGAGGAAACAGCGGTCCCCGGAGGCCACATTTCAAACCTGCGGCAAAAATGTTAAGACTCTCTCATCAGGGAAGCTCAGAGTAGCTTCTGCCTTCTGTGCTTCTCTCTCGACCCACTTTTTATAGTTTATTATCCAATGGGAGTGACCCCACCCGACCTTCAGGTTTGTGCCAGATGCATAGGAGGAAGATGAGGGAATTACATGCTGCACATGAATTTGGAACTTCTGTCCAGAAAAAGAAAAACACAATGAAAAGTGTATTACCCTCCACGCAAATAAGAGTCTTATGAAGCAAAGTTTATTTGGGAAAATATATTAATGTGATTCTTTTGTGCTCACAGTGTGTGACCCTACCTTATTAATCATTATCATCGGTCACTCTACTCATTCATCAAAACTCAAGCTTTCTTCTTTTTTTGAAAAAAAAACCCAAAACCTTTCCATATACGAATAAATATGAAATCGTAGAAGCAAAAGAGTAGATTGTGATTCTGCCTGTTGTGGAAGAGGTAGAGATAAAACATGCTCTAAATTAGCCATGTTTCTAGTTTTATTCCACACCTTGATGCATCCACAAGAAAAAAGTTTTATTTCTCCCCTTAATATCCAAATGATAAACCTCACAGTATGTAAGTAGGGGATTTTATAAATTGCACAAGTCATGGAATTTGACCCCAAATCTGGATCTCTCTCTAAAGATTCTAGCCAAAGAATTGGTCTGCCTCTCAGAGGAATAAGAGAAGGAAGGGATCGTTCTCAAGGAGGTGAAGGAAACATTTACAATCCATGTTCTCAGTTCTGCCTGGTCAGGAGACCAACGCATTGAAGCTTCTGCTGGTTAAAGAGTAGCCCAATAAAGAAGGTGCCAGGAGAGGCCAGTGGCTTTCAAAACACGCCCTCTCAAGGTGGCACCTGGTGTGTTTCCGAGATGTCTGAGTTGCAAGTTTTGAAATACAATTTGTCAGTTTCTGAGGGATGGTCTGACTCTTGGCGACAGAGTTGCATTCCTGACACCAGAACTCTAAATGGCCGGTGAGAAATAAAACTGCCAAAATGAACTTGAAATGCTCTTTCTAGCTGATAAACATCTTCTCTGCTTAGAGAAAAGCCCAGTGGGAAGATGAATTATAACTGGAAGGTGGTTTGGTGATCGTGGAATCAAAGCGCGGGGAGGGGAGGAAATGGACGGATCTCAACGGCTAAGATCACGGAGCTGTGAGAGCCTGGGTCCCCGTCTGGACTGGCGTGTACCTGCGAACACCCTGATGGCCTGTTGTCTTAGTTGGTCTTCCCAGAAGCAGACAGACCCTGAGACAAGAATTCGTGCAAAAGCGATTTTTTTAGGAGGTGTTTCCAGGAAAAACTGGCAGGTAAGTGGGGAAGTGGGTCAGGAATGGGCAGCAAGGTAAGCAAAGATGAGTTATCAGGCAGGTTGGGTGCAACCCCACAGGAGCGCTCTAGGGACGGTGTTGTCCCCACGTCAAACTGTCCCAATCAGGGGTGAGGCCGTTGGAGTACTTATACTTCCACACCCAGAGTCATTGGGTAAGAGCCACCCATGTGTGCAGGCAAAGCAGGCTCTGGCAACTGAAATTCAAGGTCAGTACTGGCCTAGGGTCAGCAGTTAGGCGAAGAGATGCAGGTGCCGGCTGTTGGAAAGGAAAACACGCCAGACGGCCAAGTGCGGGGCTCGGGCATGGCGGGCAGCATCTCTGGAAGATCCGTGCACCCTCCTCAGGACCGCCCTGGACCCCGTCACAGGCTTACTCGCCACCAGCCTTCAGGTTTGCGCGCCCCCTAGAGGCCAGTCCTTTCCTTAACCATCTCCTGGTCTCTCAACTTGGGTGTTCATAATGTTTACTGTATCCAACTTTTCTCTGAAAAGACAGCTAGACTTTAAATATTTCCACTTTGACTTTGATATACTGTGAGGGAAAATTATCCCCAGGCGAACAGCCGTGCTTAGACAGGGTTAATGCAGTGGAAAACACCCCACAAAGACCCTTTGCCTGTGTGTCAGGGTCTCGGAACCCTATACGAACGGACTCAGACTTGTCAAATTCTTCTTCCCTCAGCCTCGGGAAGGGAGCCCAACTTTATACGTAATATTTTATCCAGTTTTTTTCCTTTCCGAGCACACAGATTTTTCTACCCCGTAAACCAACCCGCACTCCATCTCTGCCTCACTCTTTACCCCTCTTTTGATGTCGAATTCTATTACTATTTTAGTTCCAGGGAATTTTTTTTCCCTAACAAGTTTAAAGTGAACAAGCTGTTCTTTCTGATAGAAGGACAAAAATCTTTCTCAACCCAGATATTTCTAGTACTCTTCCATGCGGGTCTAACATGGAAGATTATTGAAATCAGCCATCGGTGAATTTGTTTCCAGCTTCCTGGACATAGAGGACAGAGCAGCAACTTGAACTGCTTGTGGTAAGATCCACCGGGCTCTGCTTCAGATGGAAGATGAAATGAAGAAAGAAAAGATACAGCACGGTGAGCAAGAGAAAGTTCTTAGTCTCGAGGATGGATCATGGAAGTACTGCCAAAGGAGGATGGCATTTCAGGATGCAGCCCTGCTAAGCTGTAGCGAGGTTTCTGAATAAAAGAGGAAAACTTGGAGGCCTTGCCCACAACATGCAACAAGTCCTGTGTTAGGAGCCAAGAGCCGACGCACAGATCCCACTCCTGGGTTAAGCAGAGGGAAGGCAGGCGCCTGTGAGCAAACATTGCACAAACGTGAGGTGAGCTTCCCTACTTGCACACCTTACTGTGATGACCTTGGGCCCAAGGAAAGTTACTGGAGAAGCTGTTAGAGATTTCCCTGGTGATATCCAGGACCAGACAATGAAAGTGCTCCATATTCAAGATAGGACTTGGTTTCCATAATTTGTTGTATGCCTTAAAAAAAAACCAACCTTTTACAAAGATCTCATTCCCATACTTTATGGTCCGTTCCCTGGCAATATGGGAAATGCAGTCAGCCAGTTGAACTGACTGGTGAAGAGACCAATTCAGAGTTCAAGGTGAAGCCTCAAGTCCAGCAAAATGTTACATCCCTAGAAACACTGAACTGTGGTGGGCATGGGCACTTCCAACACAGGGGCCTCTATGGCAACTTTGGCATGACTAAAATGCTGAGGATTATTCTGCCTGGAGTGACTTCATCCTCCTCCTCTCTCCATTCTTCTCCACACACCATCTCTGGGTCTGTAATTCCTTTAAGATATTTAATATCCAAAGCAAATGCTCATCCCTCCCTGATTCCCTTGTCACAGACCTTTTTATCCTTGGTCCTGTAATAGCTTGAAATGATCTTCTACAGAATTTGTTATTTTCTGTTATGTAAGTGCCTTGACTTAATTTTATTACTAATACTTATTACCTCAGCAACTATGAGTACCATTCTGTGCTTTATTTTCTTCATCTAAAATTGGGAAAAATAATAACAGTATCTGCCTCATGGGTTGCCATGATGATTAAATGAATTAATGTACATGAGGTCCTAGAACAGAACCAGACACATAATAAATGTTCACAAAAGTTAGCAATTAGGATGCTAATGTTCACTGTTATCCTACTACCCTGATATAACCTCAATAAATATTTTGGAATGAACAAATAGCAAAAGTAATTATTAATTACCCAGAATCATGGGTGACTTGAAAACACGGTTAGTCCTAAGTGCCAGACCCCTCTGAGAATTATTCCATCATCACTGGGCTCATCTGGAGAGTCTGGATTGTGTCTTGTTAGGTTTGTGTAATGACCTCCAAAGTTTTGCATGCCTGTTAGATAAAATGCCAGATAAAGTTAAATAGGAGAGACCTAAAGATATTAAATTCTTCTCAGAGGGAAAAGAAGTTGCCATTAGTTGTATCACTGTTGGCTCAGAATAATAGCGGTTTCTTCTGCCATGGATATTTCTTAAATTATCTAAATTTGAGAGTCAGGGAAATGACAAAGAGCCTTATTTATTACTCAGTTATAACATGGGTTGCATAGACCCAGGAGACTTAGAACCTCTTGAATTTTTTTTAAAGAAGGGCTGACCGTAATCTCAGTATCAGTCACCACTGATGCGTTCAGTTTGCATGATACTGTTTGCTTCTACTTTTTTTTTTTTTTACATTATTCTTTCACTCTCCTTCAAAAAAAGGCAGTCAACTGCCTTTGATTGAGAAGGAACTCAATCGTCTGCATTGTCCCCATTCTCTCTCATACTCATTCTTTGATAGGACGTGACAGACCCACAGATTTCAAGCTTTGGTGAGAGGAGCGCTTGAGAAATTTGCTCAAAATGCAGATGTCAGAGCCCACCCCCAGGCTTTCAGACTCAGTAGCTCTGCCCAGAAATATGCATTATAAACAGTCACTCTAAAGCAGCCATCCTCTGGTCCTCAAGTTTAGAAACACTGTTTTCCATAGACACATAGGAATAGATAGGCTGCTTTTACCTGGAATATCATTAAGTTTCATTGTTGTCCAGGTATTAATTCATTCACCAAATATTTATTGAGCACTTATGCTGCGTAGTAAAGATATAGCGGATACAGCAGTTAAAAAAAAAAAAGTTTCTGATCTCGTGGAGCTTAAAGTCTAGAGGATAGAGACAATAAAAAATAAAGATAGATAGATAGATAGATGATTGATAGATAGATG
The DNA here is from genome assembly GCF_028564815.1 of Eubalaena glacialis. NCBI lineage: Eukaryota > Metazoa > Chordata > Mammalia > Artiodactyla > Balaenidae > Eubalaena > Eubalaena glacialis. Next base: position 10,817,705 of record NC_083717.1, on the reverse strand, counting down.
GAAAGAGAGATGACAGTCGAAGATAAGTTCTTTAAGGAAAAATAAAGTAAGTTACAGGAGATAGAGCATGACAGTTGGGAGGTTTATGTAGGGCAATTGGAAGATCTTTCTGAAAGTGGGCATTTGAGGAGAGATCAGAAAGAACGAGGGCGTAAGTGTCGTGGCCCAGAAGTGGGCATGTTCTTCAAGGGATGAAGCGACGTCAAGGGGCTGGTGGGGCTGGAACAGCATAAACCAGGCAGGAAAGCAATGCCCATAGACTCGGAGGGGCATCCGGGACGCCCGGAACAGCTCCTGACGGACCTCGTAGACAATCGGAAGGACTTGGGGTTTCTTCTTAGCAAGATGGAAAGCCACAGGAGGATTTGAGCAGAAGAGAGATGTGACAGATGTGTTTGTTAAAAAGGATCACTAAGGCTGCTGGGAGGAGAGTGTGGATGAATGCCGAGAAGCTGATGGCAAGTTCTCGCTGCTCAGAAAAGCCACGCAAAAGCCACAAAGCATTCTGATCTCCTTAATAGAAGTAAGTCAAGGAAGGAAAATGCAATATAAGGGGAAAACAAGAGTCCAGAAAATGCACATCAAAGGTTACTGAGGGAGGATTCATAAGATCAAAGCAACTTTAAAAAAATCACAGTGGATTTTTTAAGCCAAAAAATAACATTGAAACCCCTCCACTCCATGCCAGGCTTCCCCTTGAGGGGGGCAGATTCTGAGTTCATTGTACAGCAGCTACAGACAAGCAACATGAATGGACAGAGAGATAGCCTCTAGGCGGCCCTTCTAACTGAGGCTGGATTTGTTTGGCCCATCAGTGCCCAATGGGCCGTGAAATCTGAACAGAAATGGGTCCCAACATCTTCTATATGCGTCTCCTCCTCTTTTGTCTCAATTCTCTTTCTTTTTCCTTCTTCTCAGAAACTCCCTTATTGTTTTGAAAAAACGGGACATACTCCTTTTAAAGAATCTCAGCAATGCTTAAAAGTACAAAACAGAGAGACAGAGAGAGAAAGTTAAAAAGGAAAAAAGCTACTCCAACACCTTTCTCAAAGCAGCGAGGATGACCAACAGGGAGAGTATGGCAGACATCAAAAAAAATATTTTGAAAGAACAGGCTGTTACACAAATGGCAAGAGGTCAGGGAAGAACTAGGCCTGTCTGTGCTTCCCAGAAGGTCCCTGGGTCTCCACAACAGCCCCTCCCCCCAGCAGCCCCCCAGCCCCTCAGGCCTGAGTCTGGGGAGGGCAGGGCCAGCGCTCTCCGCAGGAACTGAAAACAGGGCCACATCTTTTTTTAAAAATTTTTCTTGGAGTACAGTTGTTTTACACTGCTGTGTTAGTTTCTGCCGTACAGCAAAGTGAATCAGCTATGCATATACATATATGCCCTCACATCTTGCCTGATGCTGGTTCATCTCCTGAGGCAAGAGCCCAAGGAGCCTTGGTTCTTCAGGGACCCATGTGTATTTCAGGGGAGAAAGCTTTGGGATTTGTGACTCCCGATGCCCACCTGGAGAACCTGACCTCCCAGGAGCCCTTCTTCCTCCAAATCTGACCTCCTGTGTCTCCACTGTAAGCCTGGACTAGATCCCTGGTGGATTTCCAGGACGATGTGGCTCTGTATGGATCTCAGCAAAAGCTTCCAGATAGTTCCCAGGGGCTGGGGGGTGTGGAATGACTACAGCGAACACAGCTCCGCTTTTGGGGGCAGATGTGGCCCTGCCCCTGAGCGAGGCATGGCCGGACCCATTAGATGAACGAGCCACAGGTGGTAGAAAATATGCCAAACAGTTAAGGTTTCATGAGCTAAAAATCTAAGCCACGACCTGTGAAAAAGAGAAAGGGAGGTCCTAACTCTGGCTGTTTGGCTATTAGAGTTTGAGGCCTCATCAAATGGAAACTTCCCCACGTTACAGTTGGGGAAGTCCTGTGTAGGAAATTTAAATCCTAACTGTGGTAAAGAGGTTAGGAAATAATTATAGTAAAATTAACTTGTCCCTGATAATTTTGTTTTTCATTTTTAAGTGGTTATAAAGAGAGGCTTTATCTTCTGGGAGGAGACAAAAGTGGTGGGCCCTTCTCTGTGAAATTAGGAAACACGTGTATGCTGTCTCGACACCAGTGGAAACAAAATAAAACCAGGCGGAGGGAGGAGCTGGATGAGGGACCCTGGGGGCCCGAGAAGAGCAGGGGCAAAGCTGGAGGGGAGGGAAGCAGCCCTTTGCCGAGCTGTCCTGTGGGTCTGGGGTCTCTGCGCCTTCAGGTCCGCAGGCGACATCAGGAGGCGTGTGGGAGCCTCCAGGCTGGAGCGAAGGCCAGAGCCAGCCCCCGGGGTTGGTTAATCATCACGGGGCTGGCGCCTCCTGGGTCTCGGGGCCGCTGCTCTCAGCCTGGCGACGTGTTCCCGGGGCCTTGAGACTTCCCCACTCCGGCCTCCAACCAGCCGCTGGCGGAAAGGAACAGGGGCCCGCGAAACTCGGCGCGCTCCTGGGAAGAGCTCCGTTCCTGCCCCAGCCCTGCATCTTCACGGCCGCAGTCTGTGTTGAGGCCGTCGGTGGCATCTCGTGGCGCCCTTTCCCCTGTCGGAGGCGTCTCCACGGGAAGGCCTGGACCCCTGTCACCCGGCCTCCCCGTGGGCCTTGGCTGAGCTGCCACCTGACCCCGCCTTCCATCAATTCCAGCTTTGACATCCTTCCCCTGCACCCTTTGGGATCGCGGCCGGCCTTGGGCCAAATCCCTGTATCTTCAGTCGCCTCTCTGGAAGGTCCCTTGACTGTTTTGCTCCTGAGGCTGCTGCCTTTCATATTCCCTTCAAGGGGGCAGCTGCCTACCCTCCACCCTGGCCCTGGAGGTGGGGTGGCGCCCTCCACTGCTCTCAGGGCAACTCCAGGCCACCCGCCCTTTTCCCCCGGAAGATTCGCGTGTCCTCAGACCCCCTACCCCTTCCTGCTGCCCTTTACAGATAACAGAGACGCCAACCTGTCACTTCCCCAGGAGGGGAACTCCTTCCCCGGCGCTTTCTTCCGCACTGTGCTCATCAGAATGCTTGCCGAGTTCCACAGATGCCACGTCTCCCCCTCCATCCCCTCCTCTCCCCCAGCAATCGGTCCCCTACTTCCCGTCTCCCCGTCACGCCTGGCACTGAATCACGCTGCTGGGCCACCTGTCATCACCTCAGTGGCAAACATTCTACACTGAAACCGCTTCCACCTCCTTTCTGACTCGGTTTACTATCCTGCCTTCAAGAGTTCTTTGACGCTCTGTTGACATTTTGTTTTCCCCTTGGCTTCAAGGGCCCTAGACTCCTGGATAGAATTTGCATAGGTCCCAAGCCGGGGGGATGTTTTGGAGTGTAGATGTGGGACTGGTGTCGGGGCAGAGGGGTGGTTGGAGATGGCGGAGATGCAGCAAAGAGCTTAAGGAAGGGGTCAGGGGAAGGTGTGCTCACCTCGCCGTGAGGTCAGGATCTGCTTGCCTGAAATTAAGGGAGAAAAAATGTCCAACGCAACCCAATTAAATGTAGGCCCAGCTCAAGCTGTAATTCATGCATGAGGCATTCGCAGACTCTCCCAGTCTCCTGGGCATTTTTAATGCACTCAGCCTCATGCATTTATGAATTATCTGACGCATGTCAGGTGCTGTGCTGAGCGCTGGACAAAGCAAAACGCGATGTGGTTCCTGCCATCAGGGTGACTAAACATCTAGCAGAAACAGCAGATCAAAGTCATTAATGTTACCGTAGAGGTTCGTGTTGGGGTCATGAAAGGAAAGAGAAGGTCATCTAAATCTGACAGGAAGGTCAGGGAGGGCCGCTGGAAGAGAGGATTTAGGGGAGTGTGGAGGGAAATAGATGCGTAATTCACAGACCAAGCCTGGAATGCTTGCCAGGGCTCACCCCTCACTCAGGGACACTGCCCCTCATCCATGGCCCTGTTGCTGCAAAGATCAGTGTCGCGGTCCCACCCTGCCCCCAGTTCCTCCCCAGTCCAAGTCAGCCCTAGGAAGTCAGCATCCTTCCACGGAGCCTGGTTCAGAAAGGCCAACCACACAGTGGTTCTCAAGAGCTGGATTGATAAACACAGAGAGATGGGGTGAGCAGAGGGGCCAGGAGCTCTAAAGGCACCAAGAGATGGAGGCTGGGCAATGAGAGCCCAGCCCCGTGAGAGCTGTGGTGGTGAGGAGGCTGAGGGGGCGGCCGGTAGCAGGGCATGGAGCAGCTGGGCAGACGGAAGCAGGGACGCCGCAGGAGAGACCCAGAGCCTGGGGAAACGCGGAGGCGGTGGGACCTGTCATCCCCCCTTCCTGTTCCGGCTTCAGCCCCCTCCCCCATGTATCTTTACACAAAATTCCCTTTTCTTAAGCCTCAAAACGACCTAACAAATACACTTCCAAGAATAGACCCAAAGAAAAGTGTTATGTATGTACATAAGGAAACACGTACAATGATGTTCATTGGAAAAAAACCATCAACAAAGGGGTAAATAACTAATTGTGATATATTTATGTGTTGGACTAAGATTCTGAAGTAAAAAGAATGAATATGTTTTCTAGAGATAGATAGATAGGTAGATAGATGAATGATTGATAGATGGATGATAGACAGATGATAGAGAAATATAAATATGTATGTGCACGTACAGATGCTTCACACACATCACACATACATATATATATTGACAAGGATAGATCTTAAACTCTAATGGCAAATTTTAAAATCACATTTAAGATATACATAATACCATTTCTCTATATTTGAAACAACAGGAGTCCATGTTACTTGCTCCAGTTATGTATATCTATATGGAACTGTAATAAAAATTAATTTGAAGATTCTAATCTAAATTCGACATAATACTACGACCATACCACCCTGCATGTGCCTGATCTTGTCTAAATTCAACATGATAATTGCCTCAAAAGATAATGGAATAATTTTGGGAAGCAAAATATTTATTAACTTTATAAGGTTTAAGTCATTTTAGGATTTAATAAGAATTAAATCAAAAGCAGCCAACAGTCAAATTCTTTTATGTTAATTCTTGTAGGTTTAATATTTTTAAACCTAAGAAAATGAACCAGAAACAGAATCCAACAACACATTAAAATGATCATACATGATGATCAAGTGGAATTTATACCAGGGATGCAAGGATTCTTTAATATATGCAAATCAATGTGATACACCGTATTAACAAATTGAAGCATAAAAACCATATGATCATCTCAATAGATGCAGAAAAAGCTTTCGACAAAATTCAACACCCATTTATGATAAAAACTCTCCAGAAAGTGGGACAGAAAGAGAAAAACAAATATCATATAATATCGCCTATATGTGGAATCTGGAAAAATGGTACAGATGAACTCACTGGCAAAGCAGAAATAGAGTCACAGATGTAGAGAACAAACTTATGGTTACCAAGGGGGGAAGGGAGGGGTGGGACGAATTGGGAGATTGGGACTGACATATATACACTACTATGTATAAAACAGATAACTAATGAGAACCTACTGTATAACACAGAGAACTCTACTCAGTGCTCTGTGGTGACCTAAATGGGAAGGAAATCCGAAAAAGAGGGGATATATGTATACATATAGCTGATTCACTTTGCTGTACAGCAGAAACTAACACAACATTGTAAAGCAACTATACTCCAAAAAAATTTAATTAAGAAAAAGAAAATGAACGAGAGTGAAAGTGAACAGAAAGGAAGCAAGAAGAAGTGGGGTCATCTGAACGATGAGGTTAGAAACAAGGGCACAAACGTGGAGAGGAAAGGCAGTGAGGGAGGGAGAGAGGGAAGGATGAATATAAATTGCACCCAAAAGAGAGAAAACATAGATTGGTCAGTGTTTGAATGTGGGACTCGGGGAGGGGGGAAGTGTCACTTGGCTCTGTGCTCTCTGCTGTACTGATGCTGATCTGTGGAAGCTGGAACATGGAGCAGATCTGGGGAGGAAGAGGGCTAATCTGGCTTTGGACATGCTGAGTGTGAAGGTCCCTGTGCTTCATCCAAGCGGGAGATGTTCAGCGGACACAGATTAGGAGTTATTTGCATCAAGGTTGTAGTTGAAGCCACATAACCTGGGTGATCCAGGAAGAGCATCTAGAGTGACAAGAACAGATGCTGAAGGAAGGAACTTTGTGCTAAAAATGGGCTGGAGGTGGCCAGACAAGGGGTTTGTGAGGTAGGTGATGAGAAATGGTACACGAAGCTCAGAGAGGAAGGTTGGATGGGAGCCTAGGAGATTGTGCGCCTTAAAGGGGTGGTGGTGGTGGTGGTGTGTGATGAATTGGGAGATTGGGATTGACATGTATACACTAATATGTATGAAACGGATAACTAATAAGAACCTGCTGTATAAAAAAATAAATAAAATTCTAAAATTCAAAAAAAAAGAAATATATGTACACCATCAACAGAGGAATGGATAAAGAAGATAAGCTACATATATACTATGGAATATTATTACTCAGCCATAAAAGGAACGAAATAGTGCCACTTGCAGAGATGTGGATGGACCTAGAGAGTGTCATACAGAGTGAAGTAAGTCAGAAAGAGAAAAACAAATATCGTACAATATCACTTATATATGGAATCTAGAAAAATGATACAGAAGAACTTACTTGCAAAGCAGAAAGAGAGTCACAGGTGTAGAGAACGAACTTATGGTTACCAAGGGGGGAAGGAGGGGGTGGGATAAATTGGGAGATTGGGATTGACATATATAGACTATTGATACTATGTATAAAATAGATAACTAATACTTGCTGTGTAGCACAGGGAACTCTACTCAATGATCTCTAGTGACCTAAATGGGAAGGAAATCCAAAAAAGAGGGGATATATGCATATCTGATTCACTCTGCTGTACAGCAGAAACTAACCCAACATTGTAAAGCAACTAGACTCCAATTAAAAAAATAAAGTAAAATACAAAAAAAAAAAGAGGGGTGCAGCCAGGCAGAGAAGTCTGATGATATCACACCAGGAGACTGTGAAGGGGTTTTGGCACGAATAACTTTCAACAGTAAGTGTAATTTGGGACTTCCCTGGTGGCGCAGTGGTTAAGAATCCGCCTGCCAATGCAGGGGACACGGGTTCGAGCCCTGGTCCAGGATGATCCCACGTGCGGCAGAGCAACTAAGCCCGCCTGCCACAACTGGGAGCGTAGGGGGAGCAGAGTGGACATTCCAGGCCCCAGTTGCCTGCCATGCCTTCCTACCCTTCACCTCCAGTCACATCAGCAGTGCCTGGAAATGGGGGCAAGAGGGCCCACAGCCCCAGCCCCAAACTTTTAGAAGGACTGCTCTGCCTCCCCGCAGCCAAGCTCCTCGCCACCAGCTAAGAGCCCAAGGGGCTGGGGGGCCATGTTCCCCTTGTGGACCACACACTCGGGGACCTGGGACCCTGGAACCATCTACCCTGCAGCCTCAAGCCGGCACCAGCATCTCCGCCTGTCTCTGCACCCACCCCCGCCCCGGCCCCGGCCATCCCCTAGAGGGCTGAGTGGGTTTCCACGTGCGTACCTGAGGCTGGACAGACTTGGATGTGAAGCTGGGATAACCACACATTGAAGCCAGCTCGTCCCGCAGGAGGGAGCCAGAGGTGAGGAGAGAAGGCACCAGCTTCAAAGCCGGGGGCACAGAGGCTGGGCGTCTTTGCAGGCTGGCATTCTGGCACTTAAAACTGAAGAATCTGAGGGCTGAATTCCAGCCTGACATTTCACGTCACCCTGACATGCCGTATTTGTCAAGGGAGGAGGATGAGATATATCTTCTATAGCAGTGTCTAGCTGGGATTATTATTTTAAATATTGGACACATGTGGACCTCCATCTGTACATGTGGGGGGCAGCCTGGCCTCGTCTCCACCTCTGTCCTCAGTCACTGACCTCCCCCCAGTCTAGCCCCTGCGAGGATCAGTCCTAACGACTTGTGGGTTTATTCATTTCCCCTTTATTCTATATCATTATGTCTACATTTATCATTTCCTCCTTAAAGCATTAAATGGTGATATTCTCAACTAACTTTTTATAACAAAATATTGGGATTTGTGATACTTGCCCTTTGTTTACATATCTGAAGAGGCAAAATGGTGATGTCCTTTTGTCATTAACTCACTGATTTGGCATCTGTGTTCTTTCCTATTTTTCCAATCTCCTATCCAGCCACCCTGGAATATTGCTGCTTCCTGGTCCTAAAACCACCACGATCCTGTTTAAACAGGGACCTCAGTCTTAGCTTAATTAATTCGGAAGCACCAGGACACAGTGACACGCAGTCACCTCTTGCCTGGGTACCAGGTTTGCAGTTTTATTTGCAGTGACTGAGTCCGGTCAGCAGATGGCAATGAACGTCTTGCGAGGAAAAAAAAAATTATTTAGGTTGAGTTAAAAATAAAGAGGAGGGAGAGAAAGAAAACAGGACATATGCAGAAGCAGCAGCAGATGGCTACCAAATCCCGTCTACCTTGCAGGACGCGGAAGCGCACTCATTATAGGACCTGCTCGGGGTCCCAGCCCCAAGTCCCTTGTTTCCTGCAGCCCCTGCCTCTCTTTCTAGCTCACGCCTCTTAGTCATTGCTCAGGAGAAGTTGTTTACAGGAGATGTTACATTCACAGCACATACAGATTGGGGGTTTCTGAGAAAGGGAGATGAAGGCACGGGTGGCACGGAAGGTTGCCCCCAATTCTCAGCCCCAGGAAGGGCTGGGCTCTGCCCTGTGAGGAGGGTCTCCTCTGACCAGCTCCCATCTGTGGCCGCTTTGCTGGTCCTTCCCTGCTGCTCTGTATGCATCCAGCATCCCAGTCTGGCTCCAGGCTCCAGAAAGAGGCCCTGCCCCCAGGCAGCACCGGGTGACAGGAGACAGCTAATGTAACCTCTGTGTCCTCATCTCCCAGCTTCTCCGGCGGTTGCCATGGCAACCCCCAAGGCTCCTCAGGCTTTCTCATTGACTGACCACGCCTGGAAAAAACATTCTGAAATTGACAGTGCTATGTTTGAGGGAAATTTAATGAAAGAGCAGGTTGACCTAGTTTTAATGCTACACAATGAAATAGCAGGGACGTGAGGTGTTACTGAAAAGGAAAAGATAGCGGGTACCAGAAAGATGCGTAAGGCTACGGAGGCAAAGGTCTCATCCCGCGTTATTGCCTCATCTTCCAAGGAGACAGAGCTCAACACGAAAATTAGAGCACATGTCTCCCAAACAGTGGGGACATTTCAGAAAAGGCAGAAATATGGAATTCTTTTTCCATGCTTTAAGGAAAGTATGAACTTAAAAAGATCTTACTTCCCAAAAGAGGAAAACAAAACAAAGCAAGCTGTATTGCCCTGTACTGGAAATTGTAATGGAAAATATGGGGAAAGCATCCCTGGCCATTGAGATTTAAGTTTACCTCTTCTTCTCATACTGATCCATTCAGTTTCCAGAGGCTCTTGTGGCAGGTATCCCTAGCAGCCCTGTCTCCTGGTACTCTGGCCATCCCTTCCCTTCAGTGTGGCCAGACATACTGGTCTGCTTCTGATGATTGGAATGCGGTAAAAATGATGGCCTGTCACTTCTGAAGTGAGGATAAAGAGACTGTGGGTTCTGCCTTGGGTGCTCTCTGTGGGCTGGGGTCACTAACTGCCATGTCATCAGGACACACGGGCAGCGTATGGAGATGCCACATGGCAAGGAACTGAGGTCTGCCAGCAGCCATGACAGTGGATATTCTAGACCTGGTGGAGCCTTGAGGTGACAGCAGCCTCAGCTTCACTGCAACCTCGTGAGAGGCACCAAGAAGAGGACCCAGCTAAGCCGCCCAGAGTCCTGCTCCACGGAAACTGTGAGATGATGAATGGTTATGGTTTCTGGAAGCTAAGTTTGGGGGGATTTTGTTACACCGCAATCGATAACAAATACAGCCATTCATTTGCTCTCTTGCTTCCATGGTTGGGACTCTGATTGTGATACAGTTGACTTTTGAACAACTCAGGGGTTAGGGGCGCTGACCCTCCGAGGAGTCGAAAATCAGTGTATAATTTTACAGGCGGCCCTCTGTATCTACGGTTCTGCATCCATGGATTCAACCAGCCGGGGATCGTGTAGTACTGTAGTGTGTCTTTAGTGAAAAAAATTCCACTTATAAGGGTCAAAAGTATATGCTTTTAGAATTTTATCCCGAGCATCACCACTTGCAGCTGGATAATCTTGGGCAGGCTACCTGACCTCTCTGGGCCTCAGTTTCCTTATCTGCAAAATGGCTTAATATCTGTAAAGGGCTTAGAACATACCTGGCTCATAGACATGCTTAATAAACGAGTTATTATCATTACTGACATTTCTATATAACTAGTTTTTTCTAAATTTTAATCTATAGTTTGTCTTCAGTGCTGATTTCCCCCAAAATGTAATTTAAAAAACTAGCAATTTTAGAGCATTATAGACCTATTAGGAAACTGCACTTGTAACTACGTGGCTTGCAAAGGTGTTGTGATCCCTGTACCTCTGAAAACTCTGTGAATTCTGTCCTAATTCCTCATATAGAAGATCTAAGCATCACTGCCTATGTCCAGAGAAGGGCAGAAGCTAGATGGCCAGGAGGACCTGTGAATATCAGGTAGAGATTTTGTGAACAGTCCATAATTTTTGAGAATAAGCTAATCGATATGTCTTGGGTGGATGAGAAGTGAAAAGGAGAGGGAGTTGAAAGACTTTTCACTTTGGATTTTCTCCTGAAGGTCATGGGTGCTCCAGAGACTTTTAAACCTGAAATACTTTGAAAGGCACTGGTTTGCTTGAAAGGAAACAAGAAAGTGATGAAAGGATGGACAAAAGGAGAGGGAGAAAAAAAGAAAAAACAATGGGGGGGCAAGCACTTCACCTCACTAGCGCCGTCACCATTAACGATTGTCACCATCACCTGCATCACAACCGTTTACTGACTGCCTCCTAGGTGCCTGGCACTGCATTATGAGATTTGCATGTGTCGTGTCTAAACACAGGCTCAGAGGTCACGGACTGGAGGCTGGGGGCTGGATATGCTTCCCCGGGCAGGCAGGGACCAGCTCATAGTTGTCTGCTCCTAGCTCAGGGTTTAGGTACCTGCCAGGCCCCACGGGCATTGAAAGGCACACATCCCAAAACTCACTGTCTGTCCTGCTGGTGTCAGGTACCACTGGTAGTTAAAGCCTGGCTTCCTCTCCTCTTCATCACTCACACACACACTCACACACATACACATGCGTGCGCTCGCACTTTGCTCCTATATTGGGGCACACAGGTAGAGGGCTCACTTGATGTCTACAGTACATCTACCGTGTACACATAGTTCAAATGCATCTCTGCCCAAGAGTGGACTCCGCACAGGAGTTTTAAAGCTTCACTGAAGCAGAGGAAATTCAGGATCTTAGGGCTCATCACCTTGGGTCTCAGAATTTCCTTCCCCCAAACTGGCCTTCTATTGCGGCCTTTTAATGAGTCCAGGGCTTGGTCTTCCTTTAACCTCTCCCCACATTGATCCTGTCTCCAGCAGAGGCTGCTGCGATTTATGAATGGCTCTCCCCAAACCCTCACCCTCCCAGGCAACCAAGAATCAGACAACCACAAAGTCCCCTGTGGTGCCTGACTCTTTATCTTAAAGTTTTTTGGGAAAAAAAAAAATCTGAAAAAAATTTTCTAAATGAAATAATTCATTTAGGCATCGACAGACATTAATGTGTCTTTATGAATTAATTTACTAAATTAATCAGTCAATTTAGCTGAAAAGTCAGATCAAGTAGATAACAAGCCGGTTGGGTCTGGCCTGATTAAATTAGGTGACTAGAAATATCATCTGATTAGATCAGATAACTCAAATTCTTTTCAGAAGCATTCACAGACAGAAAATGTGAGGTCTGCCCAGGGCCCCAGGTCCTGCCCACAGCGTGTGTTTGGGGGTTGGGCTGGTGCGGAGGACTTCCGGGATCCTGGGAGATGTCCCAGCTCAGCTTTTAGGACCCCTGCAATTTCAGACACCAAGCTGAGTAACCAGGTTACTGGGCAGCTGTATGAGTTTCCTGCTGCTGATGTAAAAAATTATCACAACCTTAGTAGCCTAACACAACACAAATTTATGATCTTGCAATTCTGGGGGTCAGAGTCTGAAATGGGTCTTATGGGGATAAAATCAAGGAGTCGGCAGGACTGTGCTCCCTCTGGAGGCCGGAGGGAGAATTCATCCTCATCTTTCCCAGCCCCCAGGGGCCAGCTGCTCTCTTTGGCTCATGACCTCATCACTCTGATGTCATCAGTCACATGACCCTCCTGCCTCCCTCTTTCACTTATAAAGACCCTTGTGATTACACGGGGCCCACCTAGATAATCCAGGATAATCTCGCCATCTCGAGAGCCTTAACTTAATCGCCTCGGCCATGTCCCTTTTGCCATGTGAGAGAACGTATTCATAGGTTTCAGGATTGGGATCTTTGGGGGGACATCATTGTGCCTCCCAAAACAAGTAAGGCCATTGCCAGATTTTTGGAAGTAGGATTAGAGATACTGAAGGGCCTTATGGGATAAAACCCCCGATTCTGCCACAGCAGCTAAAGTTCTTAAGGTAATTCCTCTGCGTTAAGGCGTGGCCTCCAGAAAACTCCCACTACCATAGAAATATATAACGTAAAGGATAAATAGCATGATGCTTCTATAACGTCCATCACCTATCATCAAAGATGAGGTGCTGGGTTACCAAACTCCCTGTGATTAAGAGGTGCTACAATTAATACACGTTGGAAGGAATTCAGCTAATAATACTCAGAACTTGGGACTTTCTAAGCCCAGCTCCAGACTCCAGAAAAGCCAAAAAAAAAAAAAAAAAAAAATTAAACTTACATCAATTACTTATGCATAAAATATGTAAGCTGGAGACAGCGTCCAATAACAGACTCAGCTATGTTGAAGTCCTTACATGTATGCTTACACATAATCTCGTACTTTTCTCATGATTTACCTCTAGTGACAACAGAACACTTAGTAGGTCCTTGGTTTGGAAGTGGGGAGAAAGTCTGTATAAAACTAAGAGTAAAAGTAGTTTAATACATGCCCTGTCCTAAGTGAGTAGGGAATAATGTGGTGGTTAAAAGCTGGCTGGGTCTTCAAGGAAGTTGTGTTAATTTGCTGGGGCTGTCATAACAGAGGATCACAGACTGGGGGGTTTAAATAACAGAAACGTATTTCCTCACAGTTCGGGAGGCTAGAAGTCTAAGATCAAGGTGTAGTCTGAGGGCTCTGTCCTTGGCTCCTAGGTGACCGTCTTCTCCCTGTGTCTTCATGTGGTCTTCTCCTGAGCGTGTCTGTGCCCTCATCGCCTCTTGTTATAGGGACACTAGCCTTATTGGCTCAGGGCCCACCCTAATGACCTCATTTAGTCAACTTCTTTAAAGACCTTGCCTCCAAATACTGTCACATTCTGAGCTCCTAGGGGTTAGGACGTCAACGTGGAAATTTTGGAGACACACAGTTCAGCCCGTAACAGGAATGTAGGACTTCGTCCAGCAAAGAGGAGGAGCAACGGGGGTGGAGGAGGAGAGAATGCATGTATTTGGGAAGGGAAGGCTCAAGACATGAGCCGTAACTTGGGCGAAAGAGAGTGTCACTTGCCTTTAAGTAGAGGGAGAGACACCAGCTCTAGGGAGACAAGATAGTAAGGAGCTGGACTTCCCTGGCGGTCCAGTGGTTAAGACTTCACGCTTCCACTGCAGGGGGCGCAGTTTCGATCCCTGGGTGGGGAGCTAAGATCTCACATGCATGGTGCAGCCAAAAAAAAAAAAGAAAAGAAAAAAAGATAGTAAGGAGCTTCCAGATGCCTCTGGATGATTCACTAATAAAACTTAGTTTCAAGGGTTTCAGGTCTTCTTTGATCTATGTTCTGCTTGCTGTAGCACTTACAGCGCACCCACATCTCAAGAGTCCCTAGAATACGTGTTTCCCTCCATGACTAGAAAATGCTATCTTTAACCTTCTGTCATGAGGCAATCAGTCAGAATGGAAGCGATCTGCAAGTTCCCCCACTTTACCTCTTTGGGGACGGAAAAGTCTGCCATATTTTAGCTTTGTCAGTAAACCTTTCTACCTAACTTCCTCATCTGTAATAAGACAAGATATGATGATTCTAAAATTGCATTATTGGACTTCCCTGGTGGTGCAGTGGTTAAGAATCCGCCTGCCAATGCAGGGGACACGGGTTCAAGCCTGGTCCAGGAAGATCCCACATGCCGTGGAGCAACTAAGCCCGTGCACCACAACTACTGAGCCTGCGCTCTAGAGCCCGTGAGCCACAACTACTGAGCCCGTGTGCCACAACTACTGAAGCCTGCGCGCCTAGAGCCCATGCTCCGCAACAAGAGGAGCCACCTCAATGAGAAGCCCGTGCACCGCAATGAAGAGTAGCCCCCGCTCGCTGCAGCTAGAGAAAGCCCGCACGCAGCGACAAAGACCCAACGCAGCCAAAAGTAAATAAATAAATAGTTTTTTAAAAAATTAAAAAATTGTATTATTTAGTGGTGTTAGACTCAAATCTACTTATGACTCTAGAGAAAATTATTTAATGTATGTTTCCCAAGGAAATAGTAAATTAAAATCATGACTACATAATGGCGAAATATTGAATGAGGATTCATATCAATAAAAAGAAAAACAATTAGCAAAATAATCAATTGGTATTCTGTGTATATTTTTATTAATGTTAATCACTTCCTTAAGGCAATTACTGCCTGTATTAGTTTACCAAGGTGGCCATAACAAAGTAATACCAACTGGGCCATTTTAAAGGACAGAAATTTATTGTCTCACAGTTTCAGAGCCCAGAAATCTGAGATCAGATTCCTCGGAAGTTATCAACAGGACTGGTTCCTTCTGAAGACACTAGGAAAGAATCTGTTCCAGGTCTCTCTCCAGCTTCTGATAGTTCCTTGGCTTGTGGCAGCATCCCTTCAGTTTTTACCTGACATTCCCCCTGTGTGCCTGTCTCTGTCCAAATTTCCCCTTTTTATAAGAACACCAGGACTTCCCTGGTGGTGCACTGGTTAAGAACCCGCCTGCTAATGCAGGGCACACGGGTTCGAGCCCTGGTCCCGGAAGATCCCACAGGCCGCAGAGCAACCAAGCCTGTGCGCCACAACTACTGAGCCTGCGCTCTAGAGCCCACGAGCCACAACTACTGAGCCTGCACGCCTAGAGCCCGTGCTCTGCAACAAGAGAAGCCACTGCAATGAGAAGCCCGAGCACCACAATGAAGAGTAGCCCCCGCTCGCCGCAACTAGAGAAAGCCCGCACGCAGCAATGAAGATGCAACGCAGCCATAAATAAATAAATAAATAAATAAATAAATTTATATACATATAAAAAAAAGAACACCAGTCATAGTGGAGTAGGGACCCACCCTACTCCAGTATAACCTCATTTTCACTAATCACATCTATAACCAGCCTATTTCCAAAGAAGGTCACCTTCCGGGGTACTGGGGGTTAGGACTTCAATATATGAATTTTAGGGGAGACATAATTCAACCCATAACCCTGCCCATCAGTGGGTTAAAAAATAATGAGACCTTTAACTCTTCCACCTCTTCCATTTCAAAAGAGAGACTCAGCCTTAATCAACATTCACCTGTATTTCTGTAATGATACTTTTAATCAATAATTAACTCAAAAGCAATTAAAATAAAACTTTTAAGTCAACTGAAAAAAAAAGTCTTGATTATAAATTGGATCCTGCTTCAGGGGTGCAGAAAATCTGTTTGCCTCTAGAATTTTCCTGGTCCTTCGGGTATATCTGTGTTTCTCTTCCAACTCATGTATGCATTAGATTTAGAAGTTATTTTCAGAACACTCCACTGAGGAATTCTTGATGCAACAAAGTATTTCTTTTAGACCACCTGTTATGATTCAGCGGTTTGTAAGGCATCTGTAAGGAAGAGAATTGACTCTCGCTGGTGACTAGGAGCAACCACAATTTAGACTTGGTTGGTAAAACTAAGTGGAGTCTCCCTGCTTCCAGTCTAGACGCACTCAGCATCCCTCAGAGCACATATTTATAAATAAAACAAATGCAACATTTGTATTCCTCTTGCATCTTACAAGAAAACGTTAATAGGACATACTGGGTTGGCCAAAAAGTTTGTTTGGCTTTTTCCATACCATCTTACTGAAAAACCCAAACAAACTTTTTGGCCAACACAATACTTTAATTCTTCACTTTTCATTAGCTTTTACAGAGAATAATATTGCTGTAAATTCCATATTACAGTAGTAATATTTTCTGATAACAAGAATTCAAAGTGGCTGCAAAGGACTTCCATAATTTAAGAAAAAAAACACAGTTTAATGTGGATCTTTTAAAGACAAGTGTACGACTGCCATTTGGGAGTTTCCCTTTAACCCTGGTTTAAAGATGTCTACTACTCTGAACATTTAGTACCTGATTTCTTAGAGGCATAGCATTTTTAAACCAGATTTAGAACAAAAATCTCATTAAATAGCACCTGGCTAACATCCTCAAAGTAAATCAATTGAAATGAAAAATCTATCTTGGGGGTGGCAGGGGGAGGTGCACATAGAACGTATCTTCTGGAACAGTAGGGACATCTTGTGGCCAATTTTATTAAGGATTTTTTTTTTTAATAAGATACTTTGATTCAAATATAGTGAATGGTTACAGTGTGTTAGTAATTGTTCTCAATGCAGGGAGTAAAAAGATGAATGAAACATAAATCGTGTTTTGAAAAATCTATCAGAATAGAAAGAGATTGAACATTTTAATATGGCCAGGCCTTGTTTTATTTACTTGTACACAAGAAATCCAGGTCATCTTGTAAGAAATTATAAGTACAGATATAATAGGCGTCTGTGGTTTTTCAATCCCTCAGCTCAGTTTTACTTTGGGGTCATCCCACCCTCACTCATTGTCTGAATGTTGGGCTAGGACTGCTGGTCAACCCCTCTGGCTCCAGGCCCCTCCATTCCTCATATTCTATCAGGAGCACAGGATCCAAACAAGGTCAAAATCAAGGGAGTTCACTTCCAAACTTTTGTTTGATCTAAGGGGAAGATCTGCTGGTTGCTTGTCAACCTGGATCTTCTGATAACTGGCCGTCATGATGTTGGGAGAGCATGCTGGGAGTGAAGGAGCCCAGAGGAAACCAAGGCAGGAAATGAAGAGTTTGAGGTCTGACCATGGGATTGGAGCGCCTGGACCCAGTTATACTACCACAGAGTGTTCAGTCAAAAGGGTTGATCCTGCAACAAACGTGACTGAATAAATGCAAAGCAAATGTACACACAAGCAAATACATTAGCCTATGCACAAATGAACATATACACAAATACATAATAAAATATGTTGAAATATAGTTCTAAAACTTAGCTTTAATGGCTGAATACGTTATGAAAAACTTTCCACGTGAATAAATGTTGCACTGCATTATTCTTAAGAGTTGCACAGTTTTCCATGCTATAGAGGCATCATAATTTATAAAATCAATTGTCATTTATTGGACACTTTGAACCTTCAGTCTTGTTTGCAATTTTTGTGGCTATCAACCAAGCTGCCATTTTTCATGTTTTCCTGAAAAATTGTCAGATTACTTCTTTAGAATTAGAGAGGATTTTTTTTTAACAGTTCAGTCTGTAATTATCTCACTGTATTTGAGATAAAACAAAGATAAGTTGGGAGTATTCAGATGATTTTATTACCCTATTTATTATTTTATAGGAAATATAGATGCCAGGACCCTGCTATTGTTTAAGATTCAGACAGTGAGACCATTTGCCTCAGGAATCAAAGTATCTATTCTAAGAGGAAAAATACCCCCATCCATGAATGTCTGTCACCCTGATGCCAGGGATGGGAGATGGGGGCTTTCGTGAATGGTTTTTGTTTATTTTCCTTTTTGTCTATACACCCACAAATAAATACATGAAAAGAGGTTCAGTATTATTGTTGATTAGGGCAAAAAATGAAAACCACAAAGAGATGCCCAACACGATGATGAGATAGCCTGTTAGTAGGGCTAAAATTTAAAAGTCTTACCATTTTAAGTGTAGGTGAAGATGAGAAGCAGTGGGAACCCCCGTAGCTGGTTGACAGGAGTGTAATGTGGAACTGCCACTGACATTCTGTTAGAAAGTTAAACATGCTCCCATCATAGGATCCAGCCATCCCATTTCTAGGGATTGACCCCAAGTCCATAAAAAAATGTTTTTACACAAAGACTTATCTATGAATGTTCATAGCAAATTTTTTTCATTATAGCCCTGACTGGAAACAACCTAGACATACGTATGTGTTAACAATCTGTCGTGCATCCATGTAAAAGTATACGACTCAGCAGCAAAAAGAACAAACTACCGATTCACATATCACAGGGATGAATATCAAAATCATTATTCTGAGTGAAATAGTTCATCACAGAAGAGTACATACTATAGGATTCCTTTTATGCAAAATTCTATTAAACACAAACTCATCTGGAGTGATGAAAAGGAAATCAGTGGTTGTTTGGGGCTGGGAGTAGGGGAGAGATGAACTGCATGTGGCATGAAGCAGGTCTGGGGACAAGGGGAATCTGAATCTTGATTATGGTTGTGTTTTCATGGGTGTATCCTTCTGTCAAATCCCTGAACTGTACTGAACTATACACTTGAAATGGAGGCAGGTTATTGTACACAAATTAGACCTTGACAGAGCTGATAACATCATTTAAACAACAAACATATATGCTGCTTGCAAGAGATTTGTAAAAACTCTGACTGTATATTTAAGATCTGTGCATTTTCTATATGCAAAATTTACTTCACTTTAAAATGAAGAAAAACAGAAGAACAAAAAACTTTCACGCAAAACAACAAAACATATTTTGCAAGAACATATCCATAAAATGGGGGAAGACTTAATATTGAGAAGCAAGGAACAGTCTTGGCCACAAGGTTGAATGATTTCCTCAAATGGGATGTTTGGTTAGTTGTTCTTTTTTGAGAGTGAAGCTCTTACACCCATGTGGGTAAAGAAGAAAGGGAGTGGGGAATGGGAATAAAAGGAAACAAAGAGAAAAAGCAGCGGGCTTTCTGTGGGCATGACGGTAATGTTCCTTGGATGGAGCGGTTACTGTATCTTCATTTGTTTGCCGTCTTGCAGAAATTTGTGGAAATCTCCAACTGACTGATGATTCCTTTCCCAGTTTCATCATCTGCGAGAGTCTACCTATTTTTAAAAATTATTTGTTACCACCTTTACCATTATACATGTGATCTGAGACAAGATAAGGCCATTAAATTACCTCTAACAATAATTTCTAAATTTGGCCCTTTCGAAAAAAACATTTTGCATTTTGAATGCTAAATTGTACAACTACAGTTGTAAAAATATGTCCCTGAAGATCGACCAAGAGGGAACTGAGATGGAAATTGCCAAGGCCTCTCTGTTCACTGCTTCTTGTCCGGTCAGTTTTTACCTTTAATTCTGAGGTGATTGCTTTTAATAAATATATAAGTGCATCCATTCTTGGCCACTAGGTGGCTCTCTACTAGAAAACACTGGCTTTGTTCGTTCTTCCTTCCACAATGCTAAGCGATCACGTTAGTATTTGACCTGTTCTCTCCCTTCCAACATATGTGTGTTGAGTTTTCCTCTTTATGGGTTTGCAAAGAACAAAAGTAGTAACGCTGAGTACATAAATACTTGGACAAAACATGTATTATTTTAAACTAAGGGAACATTTGTTACAGCAGGAATATTCTACTGGGTCAGGCAGTTCAGTGAAAGGTGCATCGTTTGTTCCTTTGTTCCTCCCTCCCTCCCTCCCTTCCTTCCTTCCTATTTCTTTCTGTCTCTGTCTGTCTTTCTATCTCTCTTTCTCCCTTTCTGTCTCTCTCCCTCTCCCTCTCTCTCTCTCTTTCTTCCTTTTTTTCCTTTCTTTTTTTCAGCACTTCATACTTTGTTTCTTTATCTCCTTGGCACCCTGGGGTTCTGGCTCCAGAGTGTAGCAAGTAAAAGAAATTAGAGGCCTGCACCCTGGGGGAAAACGGCACTGACATGCAGTTTCTGTTCTAGCCACACTAGCGATCTTCTCCTCAGGGCTGAGTCTTACGGCGCCTGCGGAACAGGAAGGCTGTTCTTTTACCGGAACCACATGTTCCTTGATGTTGTCCAGCAGCTGAAACAATTGCTCCTGAGTCACTTACACACAAGGAAGTCAGGGGCTGGGCGTGGTTCAGGCAGAGGGAAATCTAGATCGAGTGCTCCAATCACATCTTTATCAGGATCACCCCCTGGCTCTGTGCCCACAAGCAAGTTACCTAACCTCTCTGTGTCACAGTTTCTTTATCTATAAAGGGAAGATAATCATTTTACCTACTTCATCTGATTTTTGTGAATAGAAAATGAGTAAAGTACTTAGAACCACACCTGAGACATAGTAGATGGTCAGTAAATGTTAGCAACGATAATCCTAATGACTACTATTATTAACACAGGCTGACATAAAGTTAAAAGAAAATCAAGACTAGCAAGTAGCAGATGAGATGACTTATAGTTCTTTCTTCTCAGGCTTTGTCTTAAAATCTCTTTGGACTGAGGACTAGGGTCTTTTCCTTGGTTAAAAAGGCCTGCTTACCAGGGCAAAGTACAGGGTGATAGCGTGTACGCCACAGTAAGGACCCTGCTACCCTGCTTCCAGATGGTATGTAATTGTCTTAAAATTTGAAGAGGTGTTTTTTGTTTGTTTGTTTTGTCCTAGAATAACATCTTTCACATGTGAGGAGAAATGGCTGTTCTTTCCTGCAGGGGGAGTTACAGAAAATGAAGAAATCATAGCCTTGTCCTGGAACTGGCCTTATGTTTCCATTTCCAGAATAAGAAGAAAGGTAAACTTAATATATTTTAAGGACGTGTTGCCATACTTTGTCATTAACTGTGATTATACATAAGGCTTCTTGGACATCCCCTATTCTTATGAGAGATTTCTGGTATGTTGTGGAAATATCTCATAGAACAGGGGACAAGCCTGGGTTGTTTTCAACAGAAGGAACCATGTTCAGAAATCAAAACTACTATTCTCGACAGCCACGCTGTATTATTTCTGATAATTACTTTCATTGCTTCAGGCTTCCTTGTCAGATTTTCAGAAATCACAGGTTTACATTTGCATAAGACACCCTGCTTTGTTCCTGAACCTCGAGGGCCTTTCAACTGTTTTTACAAGGTTTGCAATGACCTTCTTATTGTTAAACCTCATGGAGAGTGGAGAACGTTCAGTCCTGAACTCACAAAACAGGTCTGAAGCTTATGGGCCACTCCCTTTCAAAGCAATTTCTCGTCTTGACTTTTATGAAGCCACATTCTCCTAGGTTTCTTGCTACTTTTCTGGTACTGCTTCCATCTCCTATATGACTTCTCTCTCTCAGTCAGGTTATAGAATTTGGGGAAAGGAAGGATTCTGTCACAGACTCTTCGCTTCCACCACACAACCTGCAGTCATTCCCAGCCCGACCATCGCAGGCAATCACTGTTCTGATCTCTTTCTCTCCTAGATTGGTTTTGCCTATTGTCGAACTTCATACGAACAGAATCATAGAGTATGTACACTTCATTTGCAGGGTGGCCGGTGGCCTGCAGGTAATAAAATGCTCTGTTCCTTTCATGCTATCAGAGCAAAATGAAATTAATGACTGAAAAGAACTTGGGGCACAATATTGAAGGTGCAGGACACATCCTTCCTGATTTCAAGACTTACTTTAAAGCTACAGTAATCAAGACAGAGTGATATTTATGAAAGAACAGACACACAGGGGCTTCCCTGGTGGCGCAGTGGTTAAGAATCCGCCTGCCAGTGCAGGGGACATGGGTTCGAGCCCTGGTCCAGGAAGATCCCACATTCCATGGAGCAACTAAGCCCGTGCGCCACAACTACTGAGCCTATGCTCTAGAGCCCACGAGCCACAACCACTGAGCCTGCGCTCTAGAGCCCGTGCTCTGCAACAAGAGAAGCCACTGCAATGAGAAGCCCACGCACCACAACGAAGAGTAGCCCCCGCTCGCCGCAACTAGAGAAAGCCCTCATGCAGCGATGAAGACCCAACACAGCCAAAAATAAATAAATAAAATTAAAAAAAAAAAAAGAACAGACACACAGATCAGTGAACAGAATAGAGATTCCAAAAATAAACCCACACAAATATAGTCAACAGATTTTTTTTATTGTGGCAAAATACACATAGTAGAAAATTTACCGTTTAAACTGTATTTGAGCATACAGTTCAGGGATGTTAATTACATTCATAACATTGTTACAACCATTTCTAGAATTTCTAGAATTCTACCCATTTCTAGAATTTTGTCATCATCCTAAGCAGAAAGTCTATACCCATTAAACAATAATTCCCCTCCTCCCAGACCCTGGTAACCTCTCTTCTACGTTCTGTCTCTATGAATTTGTCTATTCTAGGTACCTCATATAGGTGGACTCATAGAATATATGTCCTTTTGTGTCTGGCTTATTTCACTTAGCACAATGTTTTCAAGGTTCATCCCTGTTGTAGCATGTACCAGAATTTCATTTCTTAAAATAATATTCCATTGTATGTATATACCACATTTTGTTTATCCATTCATCAGTTGATGGATATTTGAGGCATTTCCACCTTTGGGCTGTTGTAAAGGATGCTGCTATAAACATTGGTGAACAATATCTGTTTGAGTCCTGCTTTCAATTCTCTTGGATACATAAGTAGGAGTAAAATTGTGGGATCATATGTTAATTGTACATTTGGCTTTTTGAGGAACTGTTGAATTATTTTCCACAGTGGCTGCACCACTTTACACTTTCACCAGCAATACACAAGGGTTCCAATTTCTCCTGTTATTATATATATAATAAGCATACTAATAGTGAAGTGGTATGTCATGGTGGTTTTGATTTGCACTTGCATTTTCCTAATGATTAGTGTTGTCGAGCACCTCTTTATGTGCGTATTGGACATTCATATATCTTTTTTTGGAGGAATGTCTATTCAAGTCCTTTGCCCATTTTTGATTGGGCTGTTTGGTTTTTGTTGTTGTTGAGTTGTAGGACTTCTTCATATACAGTAAACATGAATCCCTGATCAAATATATGATTTTAAAACATCCTCTCCCATTCTATTGGTTGTCTTTTTCACTCTCTTAATAGTGTCCTTTGATGCACAAAATTTTTAATTTTGATGATGTCCATTTTATCTTTTTTTTCTGTTGTTGCCTACGCTTTTGATGTCATATTTAAGAAATCACTGCCAAATTTAATGTCACGAAGCTTTTCTCTTATTTGTTTCCTAATAGTCTTACAGTTTCAGGTATTTTATTTGGATGCTATCTTAAATAGAATTGTTTTTTAATGTAAAAAAGTTTAATTCTCAAGGAAGTGGAGGATGGCTCTCTACTCCTTATGTGTGGGCTGCACACATATTAGGAGCATCTTTAGAGTGGAGAAACCTGACATATTCAGGCACGTGGTCAAGGTGAACATCAGGGATAAGTCATGTTGATAGAATGGCACTTTATCTCCAAAGTCTTCCTCCCCAAAACCCATAACACATTTAATCACGATAATAACATCAGACAAACTCAGATTGAAGGACAGTTTACAAACACCCAGCCATTAAGTATTCCTCAAAACTGCTAACATCAATCAAAAATAAGGGAAGTCTAAAAAAACTGTCACAGTCCAGAGGAGTCTAAGGAAACAGAACTAAATGTAACGTGGTATCCTGGATGGAATCCTAGAACAGAGAAGGACATTAGGTAGACACTACAGAAATCTGAATTAAGTATGGAATTTAGATAATAATAATATGTCAACATTGGATCATTAATTCTGATAAATGTACTGTAGTGATATAAGATGTTAATAATAGGGGAAACAGTGTGGGGTATATGGGAATTCTGTACTATCTTCAGAGTTCTTCTATAAACCTAAAACTATTCTAAAGTAAAAAGTTTATTTAAAAAAAAAAAAGCACATGGAACTTGGACCATACCCTTTAGCAATGTTGCCAGACTGCTTGATTTTCCACACAACTGGTTTGATTGAAATGTGAAATTGTGGGGAAACTGATGATTTCATGGCTTTGTGGAGCTCATAAAAGGCAGATTTACAATATGGAGCTAACTCTTCATAGGAACTGAGATGCAATTGTTATCATGAGGTGAAAATGAATGTAACATATAAAAATTGCAGGTTGGGGAGTGATAAGAACGCATCATCTTAAAGGTTTCACTCTAGAAAAATACCTGGACAATTAATTGATGATGGATCATGAACTTGTTTTCAAGAAGAACAAACCTGTAAAAACAAGGTCATAGACAATGTTCCCTCTACTCTCCCCAACAGTGATTTCCATAAACTTCTAGAGTGAAAACTTTGCTATTCTGTAAGCACGTACAGAAAGAATTTTATTGTTCTGCCAGGAGAACATCAAAGGCAAGAGAAAAACTTTCGAAGTGAGACATTTTCAATAAACGTGTCTATACAAAGCCACTGGTTTGTTTAGTTTGTGTGTCCTGTGAATTCCACTCATTTCACAAGTTATTTGCCAGTGTTTAATTTCCAAGCCAAATTCCAGGTGATACTTTCTTCCTGACATTTTTCCTTAGGAAAAACTTAAATTCTTCTCCTTATATTTTAATAATTTTGCACTGCTGAAAATGGTGTGATAGCTGATTTAATTATTCTTCATCATCATGACGAATAATTATTCAAAGTTTATCCATTACGCAGGGCACCTTATTAGACACAGATGTCTAATTTTCTTCCTCCCCATCCCTCAAGCACAATGAATTGACATTTTAGTATTTTATAGAATAGCATTCAGCCTAGAGTTTTTCTGTTTTTCAGTTAACTCTGACACAGAATTGAGACCACGATGTTAAATTCAGATTGACAAAGAAGTCATGAAAATTCAAATGTTCTTATTTATATGGATGAGTATGATACTGAATTATGAGAAGTGACTTAATTTCAAATCATTCTTGCTACTTCAGATCATATTGGATTTATATTTTATGAACATTAGCATTAGGATTTTTCAAAAAGATATTATGGTGCTAAAATCCTATTTCAGAACTACAAGTGCATTCTTTCCATCTAAATTTGATTTGAACTATCTGAATAAGTAAATGCTATTTACGTTTCTCTAAGGAATCTATCAGAATTTGATGACTTGCCTCCCCGTAATATTTAAGCAAATACAACTTCTTTTTAGCTGAGTAACCTTATTCACAGACAAAGAGTTTAAGGCAGATCTTCAAGATGAAAATGTAGTTGGGGAAATTGTCCTCTTAATATAAAATTGCCATTCCC
Source organism: Eubalaena glacialis (assembly GCF_028564815.1). Classification (NCBI taxonomy): domain Eukaryota; kingdom Metazoa; phylum Chordata; class Mammalia; order Artiodactyla; family Balaenidae; genus Eubalaena; species Eubalaena glacialis. Next base: position 10,792,348 of record NC_083717.1, on the reverse strand, counting down.
ACTCTGCTGAAGATCACAAATAAGTATGATGTGTTCTCCTAGTGAACAGGTGGTACCAGAGTCACCAAAAATATGTGATGTGAGGAAGGCCATCTAAATTATTACCTTTTGGTTACATACTTATTTCCAAAAAGTGTTATGGGATGTCACACACATTCTTCTATAGTAATACCGAAAGTGATTTGTGTACTTGAGATCCCAAATATATTTATGGAAATTAGCATGTCAGGGTACTGGGGAATTAGCCCAAAGAAGTTAAAGAAAAATTGTCTGGTTTATTATCAGTGACTGAGGTCCAGGGAAGCCAATTTGCTTCCTGACACATTGTTTGATTTAGCCACGAGTTACTCACACCAAATTGAAGACCTGAGGCTAAGGCTGCCTGCTTAATTCGAAAGATAACCTAGGCTCTTAGTTCAAAGCCTGTAGAAGTGGTTGGCAAATCGAGAAGACTATTAGTGAGGTTTAAATTATAAAGTCTGAGTTGAGAGCCAGGATTAAACATGGACCAGTCCCAATTAATCACTAAGGAAGCTCGTTTTTCCGTGTGTTCACTTCACTCCTTCTGACAGTAGTTATCTAATGAAGCTGTAGAAAAGATTTGAAGAGAAACCTAAATGCTTAGCCTCTTAGGCTGGAAAGTTGTATCAATACAGGAAGCGGTATCTAACTTAGAAACAACTCATTTCTTCAGAGAAGATGCTGCTATGTCCTCACACCCCCACCTCACCACCTAGTACTGCTGCCAAGTTGTGAAGATGACCTACACATTTACATGTTTCAGAAGGAAAGGGAAGAACGGAACTAAAACGGACGGAAATAGCATAAGCGAAATAGACCTACAAAACGTCCTTTCTCATTTTGCTTTGAGAAACTCTGATGTTCCAGCCATTTAGAAATGCATTTAAAGAAAAAAATGGGTCTATTTCTGGGATGTTGAAAGAGCTATTACTGTAAAGTTAATTAGTTGAATCAATTTGCACGGCTCCTGATGCCTTAATGGGGACCAAAAGTGCCCAGGGAATGATCATTTGGATAAGGGAGAGCATAGGGAATAATTCTGGAGTCTGAGTCCCTTTGGAAGAAAGGGTAAGGGCAACAATGAAGTGCCCAGGACAGCAGGGAGAAGGGTTCAAAAAAGGAGGTGGGGAAAACCAGTGCCAAATGCTAAGTACTTTTTTATATAGGCTGGTCCTGGACTCAAGAAAGTTTGAAATTCCCTCTTCTTCTCTCTCTCTCGCTTCACTTCAGCATTTGTTCTTTGACATCAACTCAACCAATATTGTTATGGCTGAAATAAATGGATTTTCCCTCACCTAGGACCATAAATAACACTACTTTTTTGGGGGAAAAGTGTTTGAATTCCAAGAAATCAATTTATATGTGACCCTAAGCACACATTTCAAGAGCAAGGTGAGGGTTGGGTTGCATAAACGTATCTCTCCACAGGGAACTCCTTCACAAATAATTGTTTCTCCTGTTTTTATGTGGATTTTTCTCTTAGTGACTCAGAGCCAAAGCAGGTCAGCTCCTCTGCATTCCAGCCACTTTCTGAGCTGGCATTCTGTGATTAGAAATGACAGAATGACTCAAGTCACAACCCATCTCTGTCTTTCTTGAACTTGAATCTGGAGAAGGACAAAAGGGTAGGCCGGGGCAATGAGATGCTGTTCTCAGGTTTCAGAGGGAAATACTAAGGGACATATTAGCAAATCAAGGGGGAGGTTGCTTCTCACCTCTCAGAATTGGATGTTTCTGTAATTGGGAGCAGTTCACAAATGGTTTATTCTTACTGAATTTTTATTTCAGTTGTCACTCTAGGGACATTAGAGATCTTGATATTTCAATTTCCTTGTTTAAAATTATTATTTTTAGTTAGTTAAATAAAATCACAGTTAATAGCAATGAAGGTAGCAATCCACAAAACAGTTTATTAAAATTAACATTTCTTAAAATGAAAAAATAAACATGTATAACAGAATAGTCAGGTTCTCTGGAGTGAGCTAAACTCTAGGTGTTTCCCATAGCAAGATGAGCAATTGCATGAAATTCAACTGCTAATGCTAAAATAAAAAAACAGAGACCAGCCTTGAAAATTCCCTGAGCAGACAAAACCAGCTTTGTCATACAAGCAAAGCTTGATGTCACTTATTTTGCAAGACTAATTTGACCTGGGTCATTTCTTGCTCTGCCTCTGGAAATCATAAGCAAAACAAACTACTTCCCCAAATCGATAGGAGGTAACCACTAATCAATTCCCTCTCTTTAAAGAAAACTCTAATGTTATAACCAATCACTGTGAATAATGAACAGTTACTGCCTTCCTGCTGTATAAGCTACTTTATAACAAATTCCATGTTTTGTTTGAGCGCTCCTGGTTTGCAAACTGGGTTTTTGGTGTCTGCACAATGACCTCTTCCTAACTACTATATTAGTGATTCATTGGTTTTACTTCTGCTATTTCTGAACTTTTGACACTAATTATGTTAGTAAATAACACTTACTGATTAGAATATTCTTTTTTTTTTTTTTTTTTGGGCCCCGCCTTAAGGCATGCAGGCAGAATCTTAGTTCCCTGACCAGGGATGGAACCCGTGCCCCCTGCAGTGGAAGCTTGGAGTCTTAACTACTGGACCTCCAGGGAAGTCCCTGATTAGAATACTCTTCAACCCAAATCTTGAGTTGGTAAGATCAAGCTCTCTAAACGAGAGTTAGATGTACGGGGTCAATAGAAAAAGACCATCTTCAAAACCATCAAAAGAGGCTATAGATCATAATAATTACTATGGATTGAATGTTTATAGAACACGTCTCAGTAGAGGAGCTTTATATTGCTAGAGAGAAAGAACACATTCCCAACGCTCGTCAAGTCATTCATTCATGAAGATCTGTGGCGTCTCCACGTCTGTGCGTTGTGTCGGATGGGCCTGAGATGCCAAGGAAGGGCAGGGCCAAGAACTCAGTGTTGGCTCTGAACCGCAGGAGTCCTTGAGACCCAGATGAGAGTGATTTCTCGGCAAGATGCGGGTGAAAAGTGTTGGAATGTATTTAAGAGAGCATGGGAAGCGAGGAAGTATTAAGAGCAGGCAAAGACAAATGTTTTAGGGAATTTCTCCATAAAAGAAACAAAGAAATGGAACAGTAGCTTGAAGAGGAGGTAAGAAGAAGGGAAACTAATTTCTTTGTAGGAGCATCAACCTTGAGGAGGAGAGAGGGGAGGGGAGGCAGTGCACGAGAAGAGGGGCTGACCTCAGACAAAGCTACAGGCAGTTCATCCATCGTCAGGGGAGGGAAGAGAGGATTATGGGCAAAGATGCAGGTGGATTAGTAAAGTTAAAGACAGGAAGAAGTGAGAGGTCTTTTCTGATCATTTCCGTCATCAGGCAAATAATCAGCTGAGAGTGAGAAGGAAGTTTTGTTAGAGAGAAGGCGTGAGTAGCCCTCTGGGAGTGTAGGTGAGGGAATCCAGGATGCAGGATGGATGGGCAATGCTGAGGCCCCTGCAAGTTTGGGTTCATAAATTCACAGCCATGCAGCCAGTGTGGTTGTGTTTTTCTTCAGCCATATTCAGCCCCTTGGATACAAGAGTGGAATAGGCAGAGAAGCGGGTTGAATCCACATAGAGGTTTGGTCAGGCAAGTATGGTTGAAGGGAAAAAGGAGCAAGAGATTTTGTAATGCGTGCAAGATGGGCCATGGAATCTAACCTGAGGAAGAAGAGAAGTGAGCCCTGAAGGGAGATAAAAACTGTGGAAGAATAAGGTGAGTGGGTTAGAAATCTATGGGAATTTCACAGATTACACAGGGAATTCTAATGCAGTAGGGACCAAAATTCCACCTTCCTTTGGAATGAAAGTACAATGTCAGGGAATTCTTCCTCCCTCCCCCTCCTCCTTCTCCTTCTTCTTCCCCACCTCCTCCTCCTCCTCTTCTCCTTCTTCTGGAAAGTTCATATAAACTAAATAGACTCTTCACTGATGAAAAACATGAATCTATGAATTGAACGCCCCTGGTAAACAGACATAAGTACCGACTGTCTCAGCTAGACTTTGTAAAACTGTTAATTGGGTTATTTTCAAAATAAAAAATTATTTTAAAGGGGGAACTATGAATTCAAGCAAATCTCACTTGGGATGATTTGGGGTCTATTGGTTTCTGCAATTTTCAGCAAAAGGGAAGTTTCACCCAGGCAGAAAGAGCCCCGTGAAGTCAAGAACAGTTGACCAAACTGCTTAGATCATTTCCATCTCTGCATGCAGGCACAGCCTGAGGCACAGCGCAGGCCCAAACTGGGTACTTCAGAAAGCAAAGTAACTATTTCAAGTCAGTGGGGAAATCGCACATCTAGCAAAAGCAATTTTAAAAGTGCTGAAGTTGTATAGCACTGACAATATACTTTCCAAGAGAAGGACTTTGCCACAATACAGAATAGGACCCAGGGGCCCACAGCGCCGTGTTAAGGCAATAACATCTTAGAAAATATTTGAGCAAAGCAGAGCAATGTAATAATCTGTGTTTCCCTGGATATGACTTAATTTTACATATGGCAATGAATGGCTTAGAGATGCTCATAAATATAAGCTATAAATCTCATCTATAAAGACCTTGGTGATTTTTCTTTTTATCTTTTATAGTTGTCTTGTGTGCTTTTCTCAGCTACATTCCCAGGAGTGTAGGGATTAGATCAGAGACATTTATGGAAAGAAACTAATACATTCTAGGCTGTGGTTTGAAAGTATAAATCTATAGTAGCATAATCTATAAAATTGTGACATCTCCAGTAGCCTGAATGTGTTATAAATATTCCCCTAGAGAGATTCCATGTTCTGAAATCACATCTTTGGCCCTCATGGTCTTGAACCATTGGGTCCAAAGCTTGTCTTCCGTGAGGAAGAAGGGAACTGAAATCAGGAGCTGCCCTCCGATGGACCAGACGCATCTCATACGTGTTTGCTGCTTAGTAGGGATAGGGATGATTATATCCTCACTCCTCAGGAGAGGAAGCTGGGTTCAAGAACTTTGCCCAAGTCACAAATTAAGTAAGTGGCTGAGCTGGGATTCAAATGCAGGCTCATAGGTCTGCCTGATTAAAAACATCTTGTTCGCCTGCCAATGCAAGGGACACGGGTTCGAGCCCTGGTCCAGGAAGATCCCACATGCTGCGGAGCAACTAAGCCTGTGAGCCACAACTACTGAGCCTGTACGCTAAAGCCCGCGAACCACAACTACTGAGCCCATGAGCCGCAACTATTGAAGCCTGCGGACCTAGAGCCCGTGCTCTGCAACAAGAGAAGCCACCGCAATGAGAAGCCCACGGACTGCAACGAAGAGTAGCCCCCGCTGGCTGCAACTAGAGAAAGCCCGTGTGCAGCAACGAAGACCCAATGCAGCGATAAATCAGTCAATCAATCAATCAATCGATCTTAAAAAAACAGAAAACAAAAAACCTCTTGTTCCTTTGAACGACCAAACAGTGCTGCTGGCTTCGTTTTAAAAGCTGGGGCCTCCCTGACTCCTCACTTCATTTTTTCAAAGCTTTCCGAGTTTTATGGGAGCTTAAACAGCCATGGGAACCCCACATCCATGGAAAACCCCATTGGGCCACCTCTGCTTGGGTGATGGTGCCCTTCCCTAGCATCTGAGGCCCTAAAGCATCTCAGGAAAGAGCAAAGGGCCAGTGAGACCTGAGGCGAGTCCCAGCTCTCCCACGCCTTTGCTAAGTGACCTTGCTCTCGCTAAAAGCCTCAGTTTAATTCAAGGAAAAAATTAGAAGGTACGCTATTACCTTCTCCACGGGGTTATTGTGTGGATTCAATGAGATAATGAATGCAAAGGATTTAGCATAGTGCCTAGGAAAATGGTATCGTATATTGTATTTTTAAAAATCAACTACACTGGTTAGATTGCTCTGCCATTATTTTAACAGTTCATCTAATAGATCTGGTGACATCTATTAGTCGTTTTTATTTACCCTTTAATCCATTCTTGTCTCTTTAATTTGTTTAAAAGCCTTTAAAAGTTTGGATTGTCTTTTATTTCTTTGTATCCACTACACATAGCCCAGGGCTTTGCAGAGAGAAGCTTCTCCAAAGATATTTGTTGTTTATTTCATTGCATAATGTATTCTCTTTAAATAGCAATGAAGAACAATTCAAGATACGCCATGAATTCTGACAATGTGTTTCTTTTTTATGCTCTTTGTTTTGCTTTTTTCTTTCTGGGCCCATGTTCTGAAATCACACTTGGGGGCAGCATTGAGTCAACTTGGCCTTCACTGTTGGGAACTAGAAGGAAAGAGGAAAGAAACTGAAAGGTAGAGGCTGACAGATAAGAAATGAATAATTCTCAAAATACGTCACTGTCACTAGCTTTAAAATGACTGCGCACTTTGCTACAGAAATCTATTTAAAAGCAGCACACCCTCTTTCATGTCTCATGGGGGCTTTTGAGGATAAATGACTTGTTTTCTTTCTAACCCTGGGTGTCAGAGCAAACTGCAAGACACTTAACTGTTTGCTCACCCAGCAGAATGGAACAAATGTGTGAGCCGCATCACAAAGGAAGACAAATTCAGCAGGCGTTGATGTGAAAAGGCACATTTACGGCTAGGGTTAAATATGACCTGTGTAATTGGAATCAATTAAATCAGTTTGACGAAACACTGAAATAAAATGCTCCATTAGCCAGATCTTGGTCCTGTCACACTAAAGAGAAGAAAGGTAAGGGTTATGACAAAGTTAATAGCAGAGGTTTAGTTGGCCAAGGGACTTCCTAAAATGCTCTACACCCAGGGCAGATTCTACCCAATCTCTCACGGAGCTGTTTGCTTAGATCTTCTATTGATGTTCAGAATGTTTACCCCTGGGTATTGCAAGGTCAAAGCTAATGGGCTAATTGTTTGAAAAAAACAAAGTAAACTCAGGCACTTCACTTCAGAATTTTTTTTTAAATATTTGACAAAAGGTACAAAGAAAGCTCATAGAAAAATACCTTTGCTCAGCAACTTATCCCAGAATCTGAGGAAACAGCATATATTTTTTATACCAATAGGGTCTCCATGAAAACTAAATGGAAAAGTGCAAGAGGATTGCCCAGTTTCTCCATAGGTCCACAACTTCATTTCTGTTATACCTGTTCCCTGATTTATTATGGAGGCACTTTTTCTTCATTTATTCATTCAACATTCACTGAATATCCAACGAGTCCAGTACTGGGACCATACGGATGAAAGACACATTATCTGTATTTTAAAGAAGTTCAAAGTTTAGGGAGAAATGAACACACACACACACACAAACACACCTGTAAATAATTGCAATCATACTGATTTCTTTTAGGCTTGGACTCTATGATTCTTTTTATAGCTAAACAAAATTACTCCTCAGAGTATAATCTCAGAGAGCATGGATCTCACTTAACAGATGAGAAAAGTGAAATCCAGAGATGTTAAAAGATATGACCAAGGTCACAGCCAGTGAACGCAAAGCCACAGGAAGAACCAGTGCACTCCCAACTGATGTGTTTCCACCACGTATAGTAACATCACCCTTGAGTGTAGGATTGTTGAGAAGAGGCGCTGCAGTTTCTATTTCTTGTCCCTTGTGTAAATCATCAATGGGCATTTGCTTATTGATTTTACCTTAATATCTTTATTGGAGATATTTTATTAGAGATATTTTATTAAAGATATTTCTATTAAAGATATTTATATCTCTATATTGTAGTATATTCAAGGTAAATATAGTAGTGTATTATTATATAATATTCAGATAATACATATCATTATATACATTATTAACATATAGTATATCTAACATAGTATAATTTGTATATTCTAAGTCCCTAGTATAAGTTGTGAATGAGCATTTGTGTATTCATTTTACTTTAATATCTCTCAGCTGTCATTTGTCCAGCTACAACTCTCAGCATTATGATGTCTCTCATAAACCAGGTAACTTTTAACTTGCTTAGTCTCTGAGACTGTTAGCAGTTGATCAAAGCAACCATTTTCTCTTCATAAACATTCAGTTTTCCAAGCCTTGAGTTGGAAATTGAGAAGATACCACGGGGCATTCAGATACTAGTGCATCTGAATTTCATCTTGTGTCACCTTTCATGCTTTCCCAACCTATTTCCAACCAACACCATCTCCCTGGACCCGCATTCTTGGGATTTATCGTTTGAGGCCATATCACAAAAGAAGCCTGTTGGTTAATTTGTACTTCTGCACATCCAAGGGAAATGTCTAACAATAAGGTCTAGGAGAGGACAGAATCCTGATGAGTAGCATTTGACAGTTTCCATGGTGTAAATACCTTCACGATGGTCAATTTCAAGCTATGGAGGTATTGGTGCAGAGAGAGTACTGGGTTTGGCTTGTGGGTTTGGTTAAGTACAACCAGCAACAGGCTTAATTTTAAGACACAATTTGAACTTGGTAAGAAGATAGGGAATTAATAAAGATATAAGAGAAAGGGGGCAACCAATTACACTCATCTGATAAGATACACACTCACCAGTGATCCTCTTTGTGAACATAGTTGAGAAACTTCTGGCTAAAATGATAAGTGGAGGCTTGATTGTAAAAACCAACAGATCCCTCCCAGCTTAGCTAATCAAACCAGGCTAAAATGTTAGAATTCAGGAGGCAAAGAGGACAGTGCAAGGACAAGGAGAACAATTTGACAGCAGAGACTGGCTTGAGCAGCAACTTTATTCAAGCATTTGCTCAGTCAGTCAGTCAGTGGGTGTCTGTGTCCTCCTAAGAGTCATATGTTGAAATTCTAACTTCCAATGTCATGGTGTTAGGAGGTGGAATCTTTGGAAGGTGATGAGGTCATGAGGGTGGAGCCCCTGTGAATGGGATTATTGCCCTTATAAGAAGAGACCAGAGAGCTTCCTCTCTCTTCCTCTCTCTCTTCCTCCCTCCCTCCCTCCCACTTTCTCTCCCTCCCTGTCTCTCTCTCTGTCTCTCTTCCTCTGCTATGTAAGGACACAGCAAGAAGATGGCCAACCAGGAAGCAGGTTCTCAATGGAATGGAATCTGCCAGCATCTTCATCACTGATTTCTCAGCCTCCAGAACAGTGAGAAATAAATGTCTGTTGTTTAAGGCATCCAGTCTATGGTAATTTGTTAGCCCCAGCTTACTAATACAATGGGTATTTACTGAGAATCTTTTTCTTTGTTCCTACAAATTGACATATTTAGGAAAGGATCTCAAGTAATGTAGAAAGGAAAAGAATTTACATTAAGGTATTCATTCTGTAGAACATTATGCAAATATCAACGCCCCATTCTACTCCCTGACTCCGGGGGCTGTAGGAAGAGTGAGGGAGAGATATAAGCCTCTCTCTGAGCTAGTGGCTGCAATCCAAACCTCAGGAGAAGAAGCTGCTGCCTTTTCTTAGGGGAAATTCTTTAGTGTCAGGCTTTATTGCCACCATCAGCTCAGCCTGAGTCAGCTGGGAAGCCACAGTCCCCAGAAGTTCTCAAACATCAAGCTTAGACTTAGATGTTGATTCAAGACCAGAAAAAAAAACCTTCATTTATTTCCTTTCCTGAGTCCTCCCAGGTTTCCACCTGCTTTGGGGAAGTTTTTTTGACAGTGTCATCTACCTGGGGACCACATCAGGCCTGACCTTTCAGTACAGCGTTGCTTTATTTAACGCGGGGAGTTTTTGAATGTCCCCTGTATCATGTATGGTAGTAATCCTAAACAGGCTGATTTTCTCCCAAATATGAGCAAACCAAAAGTGCAAAGTGTTCAAAGCTACATAACAACTCATATGTTTACTTTCCATTATACTTTTATAAAAATCTACCTTTAAATTACATCTCTAAACAGATCTGCCTGGTTTGTTCACTGTCCTTGAATTTTTTATTCTACTTTTGGAATTTAGATTATAAAGTACACATACTGTCTCAAATACATAGTAATATATTTTATTCTAATGTGGGCCCTCAGACTTTTAATTCTTAACAGCGTATATTAACAACGCTATGTATTCTGATGTAACGTGGGGACGTGTGCTTTTTCCTGCCTGTCTGGAATATGTGTACCCCCCTGCCCAAAACCCAACTGGCAGCTAAACCAAGAACACCCATGATACTATAGAGACTGTTCCATACTCTTTAGCTTTGTAAGGAGATACTTTGGGCATGAGACAATAAAGCCTGAAACAAGGGAGGGAGATTTGATGGTACAAGAAAATTTCTCTCTGCCACTCAACCCCCTCAAATTCTCGTGGGGACAGGACATGAAGGGAAAGTGCTCTACACATTGAGAAAACTAGAACACTAGTGTCTGTTCAGTTCCTTCTCTGGTAGTTGGTATCTCACAGAGATGATGGTGAGGGGGTTAGAGGGCAGTGTTGTGCCCCTTGATAACCCTGAGTTTCCCATGTTCTCAGAGCTGAGGTTGGGGCAGAGTCTCAGCCAAAGCAATTACCATCTATAGTGAGAGACTTGTGACTATGGACGAACCCTATGCACTGATACATTCATTTTCCCTGAACTTTGATACCTCCCTCTCTCCACCCTCCAGGAAAAGGTAGGGAAAGGGCAGAACTTTCACTTGACCGCGTTTGAGAGTTGTGGAAATCAGACCTTGCATTGGAACGTAGAATAGAAAACAAAATAAGGTATAGACATGGATTGACAGAAATTGGATAGAAGAACAATTCAGAAGCGACCAGATTATACTTTCTGCCAAGAACAGAATTGGACACCAAGAAGCAAAAATCAAATCGAATCATAGAGATTAAAAAAAGAAAGCAGTATTTACAGACACCTGAATCTTGTCAATTATCATGACCGTGAAAATGTATGTCTATCATGCAAATAATCCATTGTAAACATAAATTAGTTATTTAGTGCCATATCACCCAAAATACCTGCCCCCCACCATCCTACTCCCTAGTATGGATGTGGCTGATTGCATCTTGAATCTGTACTTACACTTAAAGTCCAGAAGTGTTGGTGCTGTTTAGACTAATTTAATTGTCTATTCTCTTTGTTTCACCTCAGATTCTTTCCAGTAGATGGCGTTAGTCATAAGTCTAAGAGTAGAAAAGAAAGGCTTATTGAAATATATTCATCTTCTAACCATCAGCTGTGAAAGGGGTTAAGAAGTCATTTTATATGATTATTAGCCAATATGCATTTAAATTCCTTACCCATTAGGGATTCTCAAATCTCCATATAGATTGTCTTCTGAAGCAGATGAAAGCACTAAGGGAGGAGTTTGGATACATGTCAGAGGGTGCAATAGAGGGTCTGAGGTGTCCATGAGGACAGGCTGTTATCAGAAGCTTGGATTCGAAAAGGTCTCGGATGTGCTTGTCTCTTAGAAGAGGACTTACATTTACTGAGTTCCAAAGAGAAAAGAGGGAGGCGGAGAGGAGGGAAGGAGGGAGGAAGGGAGGGAGGGAGAGAGAGAGAGAGAGAGAGAGAGAGAGAGAGAGAGAGAGTGAGAGACACGGAGAGAGAAGATATATAAGGAAAGGGGAAATATCCAACTTAACACATTGAAGACTGCTTCTTTTTAAAACATCAGCTTCATACATCAAAGCAGAAGAACTGACTGCTTCAATATCATTGCTTTTTTTGGCAAGGGTGGGATGGTACATTCAGATGAGGCTAAATTGTCCCTACGTGGTATCTAAGGGAACAAAATAATGAGACAAGAAAGGCACAAAACTTTTGCTTTTAAGGCTTCAGGTACTCCCTCCAAATATTATACTTCAGCCATTTGCCTCAATCTGAAATATTTGCTAATTATAAATAATTTAAGAAAAAGTTAAAAATCTATCTGATTTGAAAATCTTTGCCTTGATCCTCCATAGCCTATGGAATATCTGTTTTACAGTTAAAGTGATTTTCATTTTATCTCCACCCACCCACCCTGAACGCACACCTAACTCACCTTCTTGTAGAAGTGGAGTGTCACCTGCAGTTTGGTGCCCCTCAGACAACATCCAAAGCTTTTTCCAAGAAAAACCCACCATTCCAACCAAATCTTTCCAGAGGCTCTGACGCCAGCCCTACCATTTCTGTATTCATTTATTTACATCACAACTCAATTATAATTATTATAACTCCCCCTTCCCTCATCTTTCTTTTTTAAAGTGTGAAGCCAAGGAGAGTCAGGAATTACAACTTCTCCCCCTAGAATGGTCACAAATTTCCCATTTCCCCATCCAATCTTTTTTTTTTTTTTTCCAAAGAGGGAAAAAAATACCGTGGACTTTGTAGGAAGCATCACTCAATGTGGGACCATTGTCCCCTGTCCAGAGACTCCCAACTGTCTCCCTAAACGTGCTGTATGTAACCAGTTGTTCCTGTTGAATAACTGCGTGAGCTGCAGGGCTTTTGTCGCCTGCCTGCAGATAGATGGAGATGCTGCTGGCTTTTCTGAGCGTGGAGACGGCACCCGGGGACCCCCAGGAGGCCGTTATCAGGAGCCAACAGATGGGAGCCCATCAGCACGCTGCCAGCCATCCACACCTATGGACGGCGCCCCAGCCAAGAAATTAATTGCTTAGAAATTAAAAAATGGGGGGACTCAGATCGGAAAGGATTAAGAAAGAAAAGGTTCAGCAATGGAAAGAGGAAGCCGCGCTGCGTGAGGGATCCTGACCCACGTCAGCAGATCCAAGTGTGTGACTTGCTCTGCGACTGATTTGGTTCTCAAATACAAGAAAGATGCAGGATTAGAACTGAAACATGGGAAGAAAAAAGGCGACTTAGAGCAGGATGCCCATTGCTTCACTCGGCTCATTCACATGCGTTCTGAAGGAAAAAAAAAACACAAAACTTTTCCTCTTGTATGTTTATGTTTTGCTAGTGGAATTACATTTAATCTTATTCACTGTCCTTATTTTTCATTTTTTTTTTCATATTTTGCTGCTTCTACAATTTCCAAATCAGCAGAGAGAGGTTTTTGGTTTTGTTTTGTTTTCTGTAATGGCTTCATGGGACTATTTTTATAACTTACATTTTCTTGTTTCCCTAAAGAGTTTTTTTACATAGTGTTTAAAAAACAAAATTCACCTCAGTAAATTTTAAAGACCTTATTGGCTTTATTCAAAGATTTGATTCACGAATCCAGCAGTATCCCAGCTAGCAGCTAGAAAGGCAATCCAAGGTGCTGTACAAAATGGAAGACTTTTATAGGCAGAAGGTGTGGAGGATCAAAGAGGGCAAGGAAGTTACACCAGCAAAGAGCGGTTTGTGTCAAGGTCACCTTCCTTTAGGGAACAGCAGGGATCTATCAGACACATGAACTCCTTAGTGCTCACCGGGTCCTTCCAGGTTTAAGATTCCATTCCTGGGAAAGGCTGAAGCTAAGGTGGCAAGTCTCAGTTTGGTGACTTGGGGCTTAGCACCAGGGACATCGTTTGGGGCCTGTTGTCTTGTTTTTAACAACAAAAAAAGTAGTTTCGATTCCATTGCAAAACTCGTTTCTCACTGTGTGACCTTTAGTCCTTCATCTTTTTTGATCTCAGTGACTTGCAAAATGAAGCATAATTGCTAAGATCCCATGCAGCTCTTAAATTGTATGACTCTGTAAATCAATTTCCGGCAGTATTTAGAAATGGCTTAGACAAAATATCTGGAAGAAGGAAATAAGGGACATGGAAAAAAAAGGAATCCCTAAGAGAATTATATGCCACATTACCCAACACAGCCTCTTCTTTGGAAATTTCTCCTGTGAAAGAACAGATCATTATCACCAGGGTCACCGGGGGGAAGCATCAACAGTCTCAGTAATTAGGATGTAGTAGAAGTGGAGGCTACCTTGATTTAATTGGAGAATTAGATACGGTTCTTATTTGTCAATGCTTTAGTTTTAAAACAGACATATCTTTGATCTTGGCACAGCTAAGCAGTGTATATTCTGCATCTGAATTGAAGCAACCAGGGTTTTTTTTTTTCTGCAAATAGACATTTAGGGGCAATTTAGTTTGATTAAGAGGAATTATTCCAGCAAATTTTTATCATTCATCACGCGTCAACTTCCAGCACATGCTGGAAGTAAAATATAGTGCCTTTCATCAAGGAACTTAAAATCTATCAGTTGGAATAAAAACAGTTGCATAAATAAAAGTACTGATAAAATAATTTATTTATTTATTGAGTGCTTATGGAGTGTACTTTGTCACTTGACCAAATCTAATATATCTAATCCTCAGAACAACACGGCAAAGTATCATCATTAACCTGTATTTTTTTTTTTTAAGATAATTTTTAAGAGCAGTTTTAGGTTCACAGCAAAATTAAGATGCAGAGATTCCCCATATACCACCTGCCCCCCACATGCGTAATCCCCATTATCAATGCCCCCCACCAGAGTGGTGTATTTGTTACAACTGATGAACCTACACTGACACATCATAACCACTCAAAGTCCACAGTTTATATTAGGGTTCACTCTTGGTGTCGTACTGTCCTTTGACTTTGGACAAATGTATAATGATATGTATCCATCATTATAGTATCATACAGGGTACTTTCACTGTCCTAAAAATCATCTGTCCTCCAACTATTCATCTGTCACCCCCATATCACCCCTGCAACCACTGATCTTTTTATTGTTTCCATAGTTTTGCCCTTTCCAGAATGTCATATAGTTGGAATCATGCAGTATGTAACCTTTTCAGATTGGCTTCTTTCACTTAGTAAAATGAACATAAGGTTCCTCTATGTCCTTTCATGGCTTGATAGCTCATTTCTTTTTAGCACTGAATAATAGTCCATGGTCTGGATGGACCACAGTTTTTTTATCCATTTACCTACTGAAGAACATCTTGATTGCATCCAAGTTTTGTATAAGGTTGCTATAAACATCCGTTTTCAGGATTTTGTGTGGGCATAAGTTTTCAACTCCAGAGGGTAAATACCAAGAACCACGATGACTGGATTCTATAAGAGAATGTTTAGTTTTGTAAGAAAACACAAAACTGTCTCCCAAAGTGACTGTACCATTGTGCACTACCACCAGCAATGAGCGAGAGTTCTTGTTGCCCCACATCCTCACCAGCATTTGATGTTGCCAGTGTTTTGGATTTTGGCCGTTCTAAAAGTGTATATTGGTATCTCGTTGTTGTTTTAATTTGCATTTCCCTGTTGACCTATAATGTGGAGCATCTTTTCATATGTTCATTTGCCATCTGTACGTCTTCTTTGGTGAGATGTCTGTTAAGGATTTTTAGTCCATTTTTTAATTGGGTTGCTTTCTCGTTGTTGTTTTAAGAGTTCTTTGTATATTTTGGATAACAGTACTTTATCAGATGTATTTTTTGCAAGCCAGTCTGTTGCTTGTCTTCTTATTCTCTTGACATTACCTTTTGCGGAGCAGAAGTTTTTAATGTTAATGAAGTCCAGCTTATCAATTATTTCTTTCATGGATTGTACCTTTGGTGTTATATCTAAAGGTCATTGTCATACCCAAGGCCATCTAGGTTTTCTCCTATGATATCTTTTATGAATTGTATATTTTGTATTTTACATTTAGGTCTGTGATCCATTTCATGAAGGGTGTAAGCTCAATAAACATTAGCTATTCTTATATATATTTTATTCTTATATTTGCCTTAAAAACATTTCTAGATTTTTTGAGATATGGTTGATTTACTACCTGGCTGTGTCTTAACTTTTACAATCTAGATGTGTCTGATCTCTCAGGCCAGGCTGTAAAAATCCCATTTACCAACATTTGATATCTGTGAAAAGCCTGTGGCTTTTAGCTGGAAGAAGTCACTACTCTTCTACAAAATATTACTTTAAATATAGATAGCAGGATTTTGGTGGCACAGGTCATGCTGGAAAATGGTGACTTTTAAGTTTTTTTTAAAATTAATTCTAAGAGATGTTTTATAATGCACAAGGTGAATATGACTTATCAGAGTGGATAAACATGACTTGCACAGAAAGATGACATATTTAGAGAATGTGTTATTTATTATAACTGCCACCCAGCCTCATTTGCTCTGGTCAGTGTGGGCATTCCATGACCAGATACATAAATGAAACAGATCAAATGAGACATTTCTCACTGAAAAACAGTGTGTTGCAGTGGAATGAGGGTGGCCTGGCAGTCAGAAGACCAGAATTCTCGTGTTGATTGCTGTTAAATTGTTGTGTGATCTTGTACAAAGCTCTTCACCTTTTCGGGGACCTGTTTCTTCATCTGTGAAAGATGATGACTGGGTGAGACAGTCTGTGAAGTCTTTCTTGTTCTCTGAGTCTATAGTTTATACGTACTCAGCATCATCAGCCTTAGAGATATCTAGATTAAATGAAACTGGGAAGGCAGGACAAACTGATCTTTGATTATTTGATGATGTGCTCAGGGTTTATTTTTCTCTCTCTCCTTGTTTCGCTAGTTGACTTATCTGATACAAGCAAAAACACTCTGTGGTGCCTTCTCTGGCCAGCTTCATGAATTCAAGCTCTGATGAACTATATAGAATAAACAAGTAGAAGATGAGTGAACCTTATTTTTTGCATTACTTAATTCAAATTGATTAATTTAAAGCTCATCTCCTGGTTCTGCACCAAGTAGATCATACAAAAGAGAGGACTCAGGTTCTGGTGCCACAGGCTTCAATTTTGCAGATGTGATGGAGCGTTATCATTCCGCGATAAACATTCATTCATTCATTCATTATTTATTTACATCTCTAAATGGCATTGACATTTGATAAAGTTTCAAGGACCCAAAAAGCAAACTTCTCAACCAATTCGACACAAGTTGCCAAAGCATTGGCTGTTCTTGCTTGCACTGTACCCCTGTCTAACGTAGAGAATTACTTTCTGTGAGCTCCAGGGCGGGAAAAGCTCCCAGGACATTTTTCTGCTACTCCCGAAGAGGATCGCATACCTAGACACTATGTTAATCTTCCTAAACATAATCCTCATTTATATGAAATTAGTATCGCCATTTCTCTTAAATCATCTTCTACTTTCTTTCTTTTTAGTTATTTATTATGCTTATCAAGATGTTTTATTTCGTTCTACTTTTATGCCTTATTTTATTATTACTTGTTTAGACTAGGCTACGGTCAAAACCAGGGAAGACATCGTTATCCACTAGTCTACGTCCTTCCTTACAAGACGAAAATACCCTCTAAGTCTGGGTCTCATCTAGCATTCCCTACTCTTCCCTCTTTTAAAGAGTAATTCATATTCTGCATATCTGGAAAATTAATTTCATAAGAAAATATCCCTTTACTCAGTAGCCTATATATCTTTGTTGTGCTATATGTCATCATTTCCAAGTTCCATGATCCATCTTGATTATTATTATGATTAGAAGTCTCTTCCTTTCCAATTTTGGGCCTCTCCATTCTCTGTGCAGGTCACCTCCTCCGTTTGCTCTCTAAGTGTGCGTCCTTCTTTCTGATGTTCCCAAGACATGCTGCTTTCACGGGCAACTCTTAGACAAGAAAAGGAGGCATGAACTGGAGATCGGGTGACTGGCCTGATGCAAGAGGATCCAGAAACCTCAGAGCTTATTATGGTTTTGCCATTTCATTTTAGTTAACTGCTCATATAACATGCTTTGTCTCATGACAGAATCGTTGTTTTTTAATGTTCAGTTTGAGCTTATGTGTATGCATTCTTAATACTGTATTTTGAAGGAAGCCGTTTCTGATTATGTGGGTCTGTGCACTTAATATCTGCATAATAAAGGATAATTACATTTGCCTGTAAGAGAATATGGATTAACAATAAACATCAATGCCATGAAAGGCCGGCAGCAGTGTATGGATGGGATCTTTTCAGAACCACTGTCGTTTATTACACAATGGATAAAAACAATTGGATTCATGAATCAAGCAGGCATTCTGCTTGCATGGCTAACATTAAAGAGTAGTAAGCCAGTTTATTGAATGTGCTTACTCGACAGCCATCTGTTTATCCTTTGATGCATTTCATCTTAAAGGAAGATTTATACTAATTAAAGAATTTAAACTACCCATAAAAGTTATATTGGTATATCCCCACATGCTCTGTCAAGTGTCTGTGTGTGATTTTTAAAGTCTATTTAAGTTACTCGGATTGGATTAATTTTAACAAGCTGCTCTTCCTGCTTTCTGTTCCAGCCTCTGACCTTTTTGTGAGCAACTTACTGTTTAATCTCAAGTTTCCTTCTCTCTGATGATGACAAGGGCGATATCAGTGTAGCTCCAGAAACACCTGGATATGTCCCACATGTTCGGTTCTTTTCCATTTGGTTTCAAATCAAGTCTTGGCACTAGCTATTGTGAGGCTCTGTCTATCGCAGAACAGATCCTGACAAACAGTCCGTGAAAAATAGACAGCAGCTGCCTGGTTGGGACGGGAGTTCTGTCTCATTGCCAATTGCTACATCCATCACATCCGCAAGTATTCAGTAAGTGCCTACTCAGAGCTTGCAACTGGAACATGTAAAAGGTGGTCCTTGTGCTTACATTTGGCCTAGGGCTCTGTGCCACGTTCATGGCCAGTGGAGTTGCCAAGTTGCCTGTCACTCCAGCCTCTGGAGGTGGCCTCCAGTGCCCAGTGGCAGAGCAGGGACTGTTCTTTTTCCCAGTCTTTACGCTCATTGTAAGTGAGCCCTTGTGAATGAGCTTTACTCTCCAATCTATGGATTCAATTCTAAAATCCTATAAACCCGAACCATGTGAATTCACGTGTGGTTTGTAGGACAAGAAATGCCTCTTTTCACTTTTTTGAAGACGAGCCTGGCTCCTTTCCTCCTTGGAGCTCTACGAGGGAGTGGCTGGCAGTGGATTCCAGCCCCTGTTGCTGCTCCTGCTGTGTCTCAGTGCTTCTCGAGAGCAGGGCCGGCTCTGAGACACTGGGGGCTTTCCTTAGCGAAGGGAGAATCTCTGCAGTGCAGTGTGTGACCTCTGCCTGGTTAGAGGGACTAACTTTGTGGCCTTGAATTACTTCACTGCGCTGGGGTCTACACCCTCTCCATCAAGTTGGCCTTCTTAAAGTGACATTACCTACTCCTGCCTTTTGGCTGAACTGATTTCTGAAGCCTTCCTGGGGAACACCTGCAGTCAAACAAAAATCGTCAAACAAAATCATTTGGTCCAAAGTGATGCTAAGTCATGTAACACAGACTCTCGCGCTTCTGTGACACAGTAACACTCTGGAACAGGAGACTGTTGGCTATTAACATGGCGAATTATGGCAGCAGGAGGAGCCTCATTTCCAGTATCACCATGGGTCCACTGTCTGGGCCATCACATGCCTCAACAAACCAGGAACTATGTCATTTGCATGTACTTTTCTTGGTACTTTAAGGAAGACAGACCATCTTCTCTTGCCTCCAGCTTTGTTAAAAAAAAAAAAAAGCAAATGCAATTTACTGAGAGGGAGTTGTCTTTGAAAAACACCCTGAGGGCACATGAACAAGTAAAATCTAATTTAAATGAAGATTCTCCAACGCCATCCCAGCGATGCTTGTTCATTCACTTGGGATGGGGTCCGGAAGCTGCACTTCACGAAGTACCCAGTGGCACTGAGGCAGGCAGTCCCCGTGCTGCCTCTGAGAAACACCAATAAAGCTGCAAGTTCTGTGTGTGACAGCCTAGAAATGTACTTTACATTTTAAGAGGTGAAAAATACCTCCTCAATTGTACCAAGACAGAGGCCTCGTAGACTCAAAGCAACAGTAATAACAGAAATAAGGGAGAAATAGATTCACTTGGTTCACTTCCACTGCTTCACAAAGCCATTTTTTCCAACCCAATTTTTCCTCCTCATTAATGACCACCTTACCCCTGGAAGACTGGAGACAATGGACTTGGCCTCCTCACCACTCGCCTGACATTAACCAGTTCTCTCATTCTGGCCAAGGAGAAGTGGCTACTTGCAAAGTTGATCGAAACAACCCAGCAAAGTAAATGCTGACCCCTCTCCTGGGAGGGGAGTCTTAGCTTATACCCAACAGCATGTGGGCTCTGAGGACTCTTCTCCCTGTTTCCTCCTTGTGATTCCTGTGTAACACTGGTGACACTTTCTAAAAGCACCTGGCAAGCTTTTAGAGAAGACTAATTCTCCAGGTCTACCCAAGACTCTGAATGAAAGGTCTGACTAGGCTGCTGAAGGGAATGATGTCTGGGTTGCTTTAAAAGGAGGGGGCAGATCCTGACAGGATGGGGCATCTGGTCCCAAGGCAGTGAAGACGAAGAGCCAGAGGGGCAGAGAGATTGAGCAGGGACTATTCCAGACAGACAGAACCAGAACAGGGAGACAGAACATACTGATATGCCCTATTAAAAGCAAGAATTAGACTAATCCATGGAACTGCTCTGTCCCTCAGTATGAGGTTTCTAAGGAACTCTAGCATTAGACAGAAATAAGTACTTTTAGAGAGTTTCTCTGAGGTCTCACTTAAAATGTCTTTGGCCTCAACTGAAATTCACTTTCTTTTGTCTGGCCTTGAAAAGAATGGAGTTTTCTCAGAGAATGAGCTGTGTGCTTCTGTGATTTGGAAAAGGTCTCTGTGTAGCCGTGCAGAAGTGCTGGATGGATACTCGAGATTACTGGCAGTTTATATTAATCTACACACTTTTGGAAAAACTGGAAAATTGGGCTAATTGTATACCTATTTAAGTAATCCTTGCACTTTTTTCTTCTTCAGGAATTAAAAGAAATCAACTAGTGTATATATTTATGATTTCACTATGTTGGGTATTACAAGCTTTAAAAAGAGGTAACTGAAAAAAAAAAACCAGACAGTAGTCTCCAACTGTGTTTTAACAGCAATATAATGGGAGTGGGATGGGACAGGGCATAGTCGGAATTGCCCTCAAATCCCAAACTGCTTTGCTCGGAAATCTTTTGAGAAGTAATAACAAATCTCATATCGTTGCATATACAGAATATCTACATTTTTACCCTCTTACAAGGACCCTCTGTGAGGTGTGCACAATAGATATTATTTGTCCCAAACTGAGATGAGAAAACCGAAGAAGTATGTTTAACTGACTTGCCTACATCTACATGTTTAGTTCATGAAGGGTCAGCCTGGGGTCCAGGTCTGATTTCCTTAAATTCCAAGTGTCTTTCTTCTACTGTTTAGATCATGTCTAATGACAAGCATACATAGGTTGAAAAAAGGCATTTTAAGAATGTAATTATTTTCTTTGGTTTCTTCCATTTGACGTTAAAAGATGACGTCATACTCCAGAATCAAAACCATTATCTCCTACTGGGCGACGAGGAGGATAAAAATTTCCCCACAGTGCAGTGCCTGCCTCAGAGCAGACCTTCAATAAGTATTTACTGAAAAGAAATAAATAAATGACAGGACAAAAGATAAGAAGATGGCTGAGTTCAATACGCAGTTTTTCTTTTCTGAGACACATGGGCTGTTGTAGTAAATGGAGTTTGACTTCTAAGAACTCTGGTCATTGCTGCACGTGGTCGGCAGAGCGGGAAGGAACCACCTCATGCCACCTTCTCTCTCCCCCCACCCCAGCCCCAGCCCAGGCAAAAGGGCCCATATTTTATAAAATGTTTTAACCAGTTAAGCCAGGAAAGGGGGGACTGACCTCAAAAAAGCCAAGTAGTTTGGATGGCCAGTGACTGTCTTACTATCTCTGATTATCAACAATGTGAACTCAGAGGCCAGAAGCTGTAGTTAGAAACTAAAGGTCCCCATAACAAGCTACAACCACCCCCAGGAAAAGGGAATCAAAGGAAGAGGAAAAGGACAAGTCAATATGCAGAGATGAAATTGTGGAGAGGCCCTGTGGCCAGAGAGACCCGCACATGGGGGGTGGGGGGCAGGAGAGACAGACAGACAGACAGAACTTGGTTCCTGACTTCCCAGATTTTAAGTATTGTTTTCATGAAGCCCAACTTCATTTCCTGGAGACCTCCTTATATTTTTTTCAGTAAACTTTCCTCTTCTTATTGTATTTTATTCCACCCTTTTCTGTTTTGTTTTTGTTTTTGGCAACAAAGAACTTTCATTAGAACAGCATATTTCAAAGTTAAGAACCAAAAGTTTTTAATAAAGCTGAAGATGAAAAGTAATACATTCATCACCTTTGTTTTGGGTGGACTCTTTTAATGAGTTTTGTGCCAGTGGCTCCAGGGCCATTTAGGGCTGACATTTGGTATCTAGGGCATTTGAGCAAGTAAACGTGTCCTGTCACCTTGCCCAAAGGCAAGACCGTTTGGTTTCCAGAGAATTCTGGCACTTTGAACTAATGAGTATTTTTACAGATCCAAAGCATTTATGGAAAGAAGTTTAGTGTCCAATCTCTGGGAAAATAAGAAAATGTTTGGTTTCCTTGAAAGTGACAAATAACTGATTTGCTAACCAATGGCTACTGTCACCCTGACACCTGTGTGGATGAATTACCTCCCTTTGCCTTTTAGATATACTATTTGCTTTCTTACTAATATAACTATGATTTGTCGTAGCCATATCTCCTGCACAGTAATTCCTTATTCAGAGTAACGCAGTTGATAGGCAGCATGATAAACTATTGTTTTCTTATGAGATATATATATATATATGTACCTACATACACACATACACATACTTTTTTTCTTTTAACAAATATTCATTAAGGGTCTACTAGGCACATGATGATACTAGGTGTTGGTTGGGAAAAAGGGACACAGGACATCATCCTACTCTTAATGTTATATTTTAAAAAACAGATCGATTATTGATTTTATAAAACATTTTGCTAAAACACAGGCATATCGTGCTGCTCCTCAGAGACTGGTCTGGAGAATTAAGTTTGCTTCCTGGACCAGAAGTCTATATTCTGTTAGGAGAAGTGGATTTGGATGAAAAGTCTTCTCTGCCTTCTTCATTGATAGTAATCTCCTATGCTTAGCCCAAAAAACTAGTGAGTAAATGAGTGACTGGATGAAAAATGAATGGGTAAGATTATAAGTAGAAAAATTTCACGTGTGAAATCTGACACACACAGAGCAGCAACTTGCCTTGGTGTGACTAAATTAATTAATACCTTTCTTCTTCTTTTTTTCTGGTGCTTACCTGGAGCATTAAAATTTTGATTCTGCTTGGTTTCTCTCAGTCTCATTCCTTATCTCTGTGTCCCGCACAGCCTTTATAAAACAATCTATTCCACTGGGACCACAGATCTTACCCTCTGACCAATCCCAGAGAATTAATTAGCAAGGAAGCCTTGCTTCCCTTTAGGATGTTTTGCAAACCGCTGTCTTCCTCCCTTTAAGGGTTAACACCAGGGAGAGCTGCATGGAGCTCCTGGCTGCCTTTTCTCCAGTTCAGTCCGTTTTCTGTTATGGGTCATTTTAAAGCCCCTACAGTGGAAAGAGTAATGTCCTGCAAGCAATTCCAGCTGAAAAAGATTCCCCCATTGCAAACCTTAATTATATTTTTCTTGGAACAAATTTGAAATATTCAGGCTCTCACACATGGTACCACCTGCCCTGCACATGGTCACTGAAGGAGATGCTTTAGTCCTAATTGATGTGTATAAGATTTGGGATTACCCGCCAACATTGTCATTTCAACCAATCCAAAGTTACTGAGTTTTAGATTTGATGTGTATCATTAGTGAGTTTAATTTATTTTAACAATTAATCCTTAATTTCACTTTTAAAATGGCAGACTGAAAATGGTGTTTCCTCTTTCTCCTCTTCTAAATCATTCCAAAAATCACAGAGAGATGAATGTAAAACATAAATTTCATCTAGGAGACAGTTGGGACCTGAAACCATCATGTATAAAAAGGGTGGTCTTGACGAGATGAAGCCAAAGTTGGGTACAGGGAAATACAGGGAGAAAACACCTGCTGCTAGGTCTCAGGCAAAGGATGGAAGAGCTCAGACATCCTGGCACACCTGGCGAGACAAGACCACATTCCAGTGTTTGAAACAATGGGGACAGGATGCAGGTGCTGGGGGCTTATCTGCATTGGGTTTGGCCCCAAGGAGAAGCAAGGGAATTGAAATTGAATGAAGAATCACACAGATCCCTGTCAAAGATAAACAAAGCTGGACACTAGTGAAAGGGGTAAGGACAGATGTTAATGAGTCATAACAATTGTAAAAAGGGCAAGAGCCTACCACGAGCTGAACTCAACTTTGATTTGTACAGAGGTGACTGGGCATCTTTCAGGGAGAAGGAGGGAGTGAGCAGGGACTCAGTACAGTCAGAGAAGTGAAAAATACAAAAAGCAGAAAAGAGGGGTGGTCCAAGGGAAACTCATCTGGGTTTACTGACTGATGCTATCAAAGTTAGGCTCCTACTCTTCCACAGAGACAGGGAGACGGGGCCTTGTCTTCAACAGTTGCTGGAACAAACAGTCAATTGGTTGGGCAGCCTTGAGTTATCTCAGGCAGGTACTTTAAGGAGGGCTAGGTCATCCTAGGGGTGCATTTTTGCACTGTTAGTAGTTAATGTTGGTTCAAGCTTTTATAGGCCAAGGATGAGGGCTAGTTGAAGAGAGGGCTCAGAGGAGCCAGGCTAGAGTTTGATCAAGGAGATAATCTTTGTCACCAGAAAATCAGTGAGAGACAATATCATATAGTAATGAAGGAACTAAGACTCTACAGCTTGCTTGTCTGGGTTTGAATCCTGGCTCTGCCACTTACCAGCTGTGTGATTTTGGGGGTAAATCACTAAATCTCAGTGTTTCTTATTTCACTAAAATGGGGATTAATGTAGTATACTCCATAATATTCATTACTTCATGAATATTAAATGAATTAATGCTTGGGAAGCACATAGAACAATGCCTAGCACAAAGTACGTGCTGTATACGTGTCTCCTATAACTACATTTTATGAAGCAATCTATCTACGATGCAGGGGAGGAAAGAGACTCTGTGTAGCAAGTAGCCTGGCAGCTGCTGATCTTGGTTGACGTGGGAGAAGGAAAGGCTAAAACACCACTTGCAGGCACAACCTTATATGATAAAAAAATACTGCCCTGGAAATCAGAGAGAATCTCTGCCTAGAACATGGCCCTGACCTTCTCCAGCAAGGACCTTGTTCAGGAAAAACTCAACCTTGTTCAAAGTTGAATACTAATCCAAATGAAATATCCATAAGAAGAGTACTGCTGTTCTATGTCATCAAAACAGTCACGGCTGTGTGATAAAAGCATCCAACTCTTGTTATCTAACAGTATTCGTATACAGTACGTGTCTATTACATGCACGTGGCACTCCACTGGGCCCTCAGCTGAAGAGGGAGTCTTGCCTTGCCCATAAGAACATATACCCCTAGAGAAAAATGACCCTGGGGAGACAATCTACTGTGGCTGATGGCTGATTAAAGTGGTGACTCAGGCCTATTTTAGAACGACAAAGACTTGGTTCATTGGAGAATGGCAGGCAGGCCTGTTGGCTCTGATAGATCTGGGGGTGCCAATGTGTTGTTGATTTCTACATCCCATGTCAACCACAGGCCAGTCTATGATATTGGAGTTGCAATCTTCTTACAAACTGCCTGTTCTTCTGCTCTGAATAGCAGTAAATAGATCGTTTCTGAATGTCTAGATTCACGGGGTTTATTTTACCAGCTACTGGTTTCTGACCTCCGAATCTTTAAACAAAGAGGAAAAGAATGTCAATGTTTCATAGAAGCCAATGGGCTAGGAACAAGCAGTTTGTGGGTAGACTGTGGTTATAGCACATGCTATATGGATATATCCCCACGATATGCCCAGTGCCTCCATATGGAAATGCATTGTTGTCATTTCGTATGGAGGCTGGATGCCCCTGGGATTGTAGGATTATTTCACAAGGAAGATTCCTGGCTCATACCAAAGTGATTAGGTTACTAACCTCCAAGCCATGGTTTATTTTCCAGGAGTAATCCATCATTTGTACTGCACTCTCATTCTCCAAGCTGGTGAAATCAGCCTCAGTTCAAATCCTAGAGAATGTATCTCTGCACAATAAACAGGTATTTAAACCAAGCTGCTTGCCTAATAACAGATGCAGCCAACAGTGCAGTGCAATCTGGAAGCACGGGCAGGCAGCACAGAGGTGATGTGAATCCGGTCTGTTTGCAGGACTCAGATTGTGTCACTTGTGTTTAAATGAGTTTGTGTGAGTGTGTAGAGCAGTTGGCCAGCATACTCTGCAGTGACTGCTGAAGAAAAATATCAGACTTGTGCCTGTGGTGTACCACAGAATACTGCTGCTGTCTGATGGAAGGACACCCAAGGAGACTTATTGTCTGGGTGCTTCCACTGGATTTTTTTAAGAAGCTGGAAGTTGAATAGCTATGACAACAAAAAATAGCTGTTAAGATTCCATTTGGAGCTGAGTCATTATTGCTGCCAATCACTCATTCCCTTCTGAGTCAAATAAGCATCCAGACATGGAATCATGGAATTGGGAGTTGGAAAGGACATTAAATGTAATCTAGTGTGATCTCTTACTAATGAGAGGAATCACTTTTATAAATTCCCCCTCAGAAGGTCTGAAAATAGGACTATCTTTCTCTCTCTTACCTCTTTTTATCTTCCTGTCTACTCAGTTTCTTTTTTTTTTTAAATTTTTTCTTTTTTTGGCTGTGTTGGGTCTTCGTTACTGCGCGTGGGCTTTTCTCTAGTTGCTGCGAGCGGGGGCTACTCTTTGTTGCGGTGCGCGGGCTTCTCATTGTGGTGGCTTCTCTTGTTGCGGAGCACGGGCTCTAGGCGCGCGGGCTTCAGTAGTTGTGGCACACGGGCTCAGTAGTTGTGGCTCACAGGCTCTAGAGGACTAGAGTTGTGGTGCCCGGGCTTCGTTGCTCCGCGGCATGTGGGATCTTCCCGGACCAGGGCTCCAACCCGTGTCCCCTGCATTGGCAGGCGGATTCTTAACCACTGCACAGCCAGGGAAGTCCCAGAAAACTTCTTTAGTTGATGTTATTTCAAGATATTCAGAGTTTTAGAGTACAATTTATAGTGGTAGCTAAAGTGGCTATCAATTATGAATATTCTACTAAACACGAGCTTAGACTCTGCGTGTATCTGGCCATGTTTTAACCATAGTTCACTTCCTCCTCCTGTATTTCATGGAGCATTAAGGGCTCATCTCTGTGGCATTGGGTGCTCCAGATAGAGATAGACCTTCTTGTTCTTAAACTTAGGAGTGGTATGTGATGACCAGGCTAAAGTTCCCTGCTAATGGTCCCTTACCACTACCAACGTTAACAATGTTAACAGCATCAGCCATTTCCTTCAGGTGCTGCCCAAAGCACACGAGGAGTTACACACAGTCCAGCTTCAAATAACTCACTGTTTAGTCCGAGAGGAGGGCAAAGAAGAAAACAGAGTCCCTGTTTATAATAAGGCACAATCGAAAGCTGGCCTATGTAATTAGCTTAAATGTTTTGCATTTTTTTCAGAGTTTGTTTTCACACATAGATGACAGTCCATAGATGTATCTCTCACAAGGATGAATAATCTTCAAAACCATTTAAACCTAAAAATGAATTTCAGGTGTGTTAGTCTGGAGCCAGTCTATTGATATGATAAAGACCTCAGTTGATTTTGAGTGGATAGGAAAAGAGCTAAGAGACCCAAAGCAAATTACCAGGCAATGGCAGTTTACTCCTTTAAGCATAAGATTCTCCAACAAATCCATGTTCGGGGTAATGCTTCCAAAATCATTCCATACTCATCTGGCTTCTTTAATAGATGGACGGAACAGAATTTCGCCTTTCATTGATGACTCACTGCCAACGTCGTGAGCATCAGTCCTGGTATTGGTGATGATGCAGCCATGTGCTCTGGGCTCACTGAGGAGGGGAGGCTGTTTTTGTTATAATCGGGGCTCGTGTTCTCCAAGGGTTCGGCTTTTGGTGGCTTTCTATTGGGATCTCGAGTGCATGATTCAAAGCAGTTTAATGTACGATGTTCTCAGCCCCTTCCTCTGAAATGAAGTTGCTCTGTGCCTCTTCTCAGAGCAAGGTTCATGGATGTTGGCCTGGCCAAGAGCCTTCCTTAATCAGAAGAGGAATAATATGGAGAGCCCTTAGTAAATCACCCCAAATTTTACATCACATTCAACTAACAAGGGACTCCAGATTCAGGGGAAAATATCGGGTTAGGGAAAAGAATGTTTTGAAAGGGCAACAGAAGTCTGAGGTCACACTAGCCAGGGGCCACTGGGTTTCTGCACAGCCCCGCAAACCACGGGTCTGGTCCCTTTCCTTATTCTTGATTCTGCTATTCGGAGACACTCTTACTTGGGATTCTTGCTGAGTGATCGAACTACCTGACATCTGACCACTAAGCAAAAGATGGGTTATTATCATTAAGATAGAACAAACCTTCGAAGCTGAAATACTATCATATGAGAAAAGTAGTGTCTTTTTTTTTTAAAAAAAGGGTTTATGTCTTGTTTTAAGAGGAAAATATAAGCTCAAGTTAGAATATCAAATGTGACCCTTTGTACTCATTCAATTTAACATACATTGTGGGTCTGTGATATGCCAGGTACTGAGATACACAGATAAGTTAAAATAGTTTCTGCCCTTGACGGGCTGACAGACTAAAAGGGAAACAAACACATAAGCCAACAACTACAATTCGGTGTGTTAAGTGCTATAACAGGCATGCAAATTGAGCTAGGAAAGCATGGAGAAGAGAAAAAAATCCAATGGAGAAAGTGTTAAGTAAGGTTAACTTACTTCAGGGATGCAATGGAATTTCGCAAAGAAGATGGGATTTAAGGTTGTTTTTAAAAGATGCATGATAGTGGAGGAGAGAGGGAAGGACAATTTTGACAAAAGCGACAACAGAAGCAAAACAAGTGAAATGTACACCACAAGTGTGATGAGGGCATAAGCTTTTTGGAGTGGGGTTTGGAGACTGAATGGCAGAGACTGAATTGGGCTTACATCAAATGCCACGGGAGGTCATTTGGAAAATTGCGGGGAGGGCATTATGTATTTTAAATTAGGAGAATGACAAGGTAATTTTTAGCTTTTTAACTTAAATAGAAGTGAAAGCAGTGTTGAAAAGAGTCAGGAATTGAAGAAACTGGAAGTAGAGAGACCAGCGGAGAGTCTGCTGGAATAGTTTACATGAGGGACAGAGAAGGCCTGACGTGCAGTGGTACCAGCCATGCAGAGATGAGAATGTATTCCAGAGAGTAAAGCAGAATTGGCTGGGGTCAGATTGGAAGGGAAGGAGAAAATGGATTCTAGGATAACTACTTGTTTGCTGATTTGTGAGACTTAACAGACTATAACACAAGTTGAGTTTATTGTTCTGGATAAAATATCTTTGGGATGCCCATGGGGCATGGAGGCCGCCGGTTATAATTGGTGGTTGGAAACATGCATGCTCTGGGGAGTGAGGTTAAATGTCTGGTCACATGGACCAGGTGGGACAGGGAGAGGTAACAACGAGGTGACAGGGCGTGAGCCTGTGTTTGAACACAGACTGGTCTAGTGCAAGTTTAGTAACCATAGTTTCCCCAGCCCAAAGTGGGATGCTTTTTTCTGACAAGCATGTCCCAGTATATCCAAGTATTATGGGACAAATCTTTTCAAGTCAAGACTGTCCCAGAAAATATTGGTCATATGGCTGCTTTCTAAGTGAATAAACAAGTGGTCAAAACAACCAGAGAAGCAGTGGGGCTGGGTTGCAAAGGGGTCTTGAATTGCTCACTACTTCCTTTGCACATAAATGCACCGGTGGTAATATTCCCAGTTATTTATTTCTGCAGTGTCTTCCTTTACTTCATTTCATCTTTCATGAGCTGGCAGTTCTGCCCAGGACGGGGGGACAGCAGACACCGCCTGTCCTGCCTGTAGAGGCTACAGCAGCTCCTGTTCTGAGTCCTGGCTAATTGTTTTGGCTCCTATTACTGAATCGCCCAGTGTAGGGGCCATTTGAACTACAGTGACCAACTTTCCCTAGTATGGCCAGTTGTTTGACATTTTAAAATCTTTATTTAAAAAGTCCTCAGTTCCATTTATTGGAAGAAAAAAAGTTCTGCTTTCTTACCATTCTCCCTTTGGCTTGGCCTTTTTGAAGTCTGATCTAGCTTTTGATGGATAGAAAAACACATACAACAAAGAGGTGGTCACCCCGCACCCCAGAAAGGACCAGGGCTTTGGGTACTCGCAAGGCTGCAGCCAAATATCCACGGAATCTGCTCTCAAGGGCATTTGGTTTTACTGTATCATCGATATCTTCAATGGAGGATGGCTTGAAATATGGAAATCTGAGGTATAGCTTGATAAAGCCACAGGAGTGAAGCGCACCCCTGCAAATACCTCTGGCAGCCCTCTCTGAACACGCAGCCCCTGCAGGCTTTATCAGATGAATGACAGAATTCACAACCTGGGAACATGCAAACAGCATTTTTTTGTTTGCATGTAAAGTACCTCTGCGTTCATCAAGCTAAGGCAGGTATTCTTTTTTCACAAAATGGAAATGTCAGAAATGTCAAAGCCAAGTATAGGTGTTTTAGAGAACCAGCCACGAATGTAAGGAGGAAATTAGCATTCAGGTCACGGATGGCAAGCAGTTTATTCTGGAGTTCATTCTGAGGAGGTAATGACTAGGAAAACGACAAAGAAAACTGTTACTGACCATTAGTGAGCAATCACTCTGTCATATTACTGGGATAATTTAGATAAATGCGGGGTTTTGCTGTCTCCCAGGGAGACGGGCCGTTGATGCCTTTGAGAACGGCAGCCCTCTTAAAGTTGCTTTTGACAAACGTATTTTTTCATCAGGCAGATGTAAAACAGTCATGTCTGTGTCTGTCTGTGGGACGTAGTAATAGCTCATTTTAGAAGTTTGTTTTAAAAAAAGAAACCCAAGAAAATCCGAAAAACCTCTCTGTCCGTTCTATGTGTTTGGTGCCCAGGGATACATGCTGTAATGCCCTGCAAAGGCTTTTCAGCCACTGTGGAAAGCAGTGTTTGGAAACATAAGGTATTTAATAAATCGATGCTGAACGTACCATATTTTTGTTCAATTGACTTCTATTATTTTAGCAGCTGCTAATTATGCGCTGTTGATATTTGGAGGCTGGTAGCAGATTTCTCTGTTCCATCTGGGTAATCCGGCTTCTCCAGAATGGACTTTTCCCCACCCGAATGCTACAAGATTTTGGCTGCTGTATTCTGAGGGCAATGATCATATCAACGCAAAATGAAAAGGCAGAAGGGACAAGATGAAATTTACCTAGTGTTGGTCGCAAAATATTTCATTTTATCTTTGATGTCACAGGGCAGTCTCTGGTGCCACCTATGTCATTTAGTGCTAAGAGGAAAATGGGAGGGACTATGTCCGTTTTCACAGTGAATAATAGACATGTAAATTCAGAGACTATTTTATCTTAAGAAAATACTAAGCAAAACCGACCACAGCATATATTCTATTTATTAAGAGTTTACAGGGACTGTATTGGGCGTGGAACCCAGCTTTTATTTGTAGTGGAATGAAGTGGGACAGGAGAGGGCAGCTGAGTGCAGGGCTCAAAGTCAGATACTGCTATGCGCTAGCTGCACCAATGGGAAAGTTTCTCAGATTTTCTAAAATTTGGTTTCCTCCTATGTAAAAGAGGGTGAAAATAGAATGTCGTTTTTAGAACTCTTATGAGAATGACATAAGATAATGAACATATAGCTATGATGATGATGATGATGATGATTTTTAAAATGCCAAACCCACCTTAAAATAACCAAAAGTGCTTTTACTATGATGCAATGTTGGGGATAACAGGCAGTCCTCCCCAGCCCACTTACCTGTCCTAATAGACAGGGAGGCAAAGAGCCACATGGAAATTCCAATGATTGGCTCCCATACTCTTTATCAACTATTTTGCTTTTCGCTTTGTCCTTGCACACGGGTGTTTTGCTTTTATCTTAACGTGGCTAATTAATTGAAATGCTTGCCAAGATGAGTGGCTGCCTCACTGCTGAAGCCTGGGCCATGGGCCTGCTGCTGAGGGGAGGGGCTAACTGTGTATTTAGGCCTGACCTGTCCACAGCGTATGCAAGCTCTGTCACTGCATTAGTCTGCTAGGGCTGCCATAGCAAAACACCATAGACAGAGTAGATTAAACAACAGAAATTTATTTTCCTACCGTTCTGGAGACTAGGAGTCCAAGGTTCTAGCTAATTTGGTTTCTGGCGAGGGCTCTCTTCGGGGCTTGTAGATGACCACCTTCTCATTTGGTCCCCACATGGCCTTTCCTATGTGCACCAGTGTGGAAAGATCTCTCTCCGTTCCTCTTCCTAAGGGGCCATCAGTCCTATTGGATTAGGGCCAACCCTTATGACCCTCCTTCAACCTTAATTACCTGCTAAAGACCCCATATATCTCCAAATACCATCACAATGGGGGTCAGGGCTTCTATCCTTTGTTGTATATTGTCTCCTCCCACCACTAGAATGTATGTTCCACGAAGACAAGGATCTTTATTCCACTGATATGTCTCAACTGTCTGGAAAGGTACCTGGTACGTAGCAGCTATTCAGTACATCAGTTTTTAAATGAATGAATGAAATGCCTGCTCGATTCCCTGGACAGGATCTGCAGGCAGCCCTGTAATATTTCAGGGCTCCAGATTTGAGACTTGCAGGCTGGCACCTGCTACTACCTAAGCCTGGTAGGGGAGGATGGAGGACAGATCCTGGCCCACAGTCACTCTAACCCTTTTTCCAGTATTCCACTGCCAGTGGGGAGATACAGAAAACCAAATCCAACTACCCCAGAAAAAGGAAAATATTCATTCCCCAGTTTTTGAAGATATTCCATGAAATCCCAGTGGCTTGATTATAGTCTGTTTTATATCTTGGATCTTACTCTTTGAAGGAGAGAGAAACTTTCCTCAAACAGGAATTTTTTAGGGACTTCCCTTGTGGTGCAGTGGTTAAGAATCCACCTGCCAATGCAGGGGACACGGGTTCAAGCCCTGGTGAGGAAGATCCCACAGGCCGCCGAGCAACTAAGCCTGTGTACCACAGCTACTGAGCCTACGCTCTAGAGCCCACGAGCCACAACTACTGAGCTCACACACCACAACTACTGAAGCCCACGTGCCTAGAGCCCATGCTCTGCAACAAGAGAAGCCACCGCAATGAGAAGCCTGCACACCGCAACGAAGAGTAGCCCCCGCTCACCACAATTAAAGAAAGCCCACGTGCAGCAATGAAGACCCAACGCAGCCAAAAATAAATAGACAAATAAATTTATTTTTTTTAAAAAGAAATCTTTTAAGTCTTAAAAGGGGGAGTAGAGAACTAATGACTGAATATTGCCTGTGCTTATCCTTGACAGCTCTTAATTCAACATTATTCAATGGGCAAAATTCCCATCAAAAGGTCCATTACTTAGCCTGATTTTAACACTAGTGAAAAATGTTGTGGAGATAACTAAATGCAAGCACCAATCCTAATCTCCCATCCCTTTGAATTAATAGCTCTTGCCTCACCGCCTGCTTCTGACTCACATTCATCTCGAGAATTTATTCCGCAGAAACCCCTGGTTCAAAGCAGCACAATCTCAGGAACACAAAAACAAAGTCTGAGTTGAAGGGTTTGCTTTGTTTATTTTGTCATTTTCCCATCATCCACATGAGGGCTTATCTTCAGAGAATACAACAATGTCAAAAACTCTAATTGGATCTTACCAGGGTTTTCCAATTTCAGTATGTGGTTTTAGCAGGAAAAAGCTGTCATATAAACTCATCTTTAGCAATATGAGGAATAGTGGGGGAATCGCAGTCAAAGGGAAACGGCTTCGGAGTACACATATTCCTTTTGCTCTCCCAGGTTTGACACATTGTAGAATAACCTTTTAGTGAAATTTTAAAGCTTTCTCGTTGCCTTCTCTTACTTCTTTGTGGATGGCTGGTGAGAGAAGAAAATTATGTGTAGCCACAAAGCATTGACATCTCAGCCCATGGATTTTTTTCTCCCCTTTCATATAGCTGTGTTTGCCCATATTTTTCTTAGCTTTCATCCTTCACCTAATTTGTTGGAAGTGGCCATTCAAGGCCTGATGGGGAAGAGGAAGAAGAAGAAAACACTTTTGGTATTAAGTCAATGAAAATTGAAACTGAAAAATAAGGATGAGCTGGCATTATCTGTACAATAGCCTCTGGAAGGTTCTGGTTCCTGATGAGCTCAGAGCAGCCGAGTGGGCAGAAATCATACAGAAACAGAAGTCACACCGCCTGTGTTGCTCAGACTCTGGCATAGAATTGAGCATTAAGTGCCTTCAGCTGTTGCCTGGCGTGTGCGGGGAGAAGGGACCCAGCTATTCAGATTGCCAAGTGAACCTGAAATTTGTAAATTAATATATGCAG
The DNA here is from genome assembly GCF_028564815.1 of Eubalaena glacialis. NCBI lineage: Eukaryota > Metazoa > Chordata > Mammalia > Artiodactyla > Balaenidae > Eubalaena > Eubalaena glacialis. Next base: position 10,758,062 of record NC_083717.1, on the reverse strand, counting down.
ATGGTAGGGGAGCATTTTCTATGAGAGGAGACAATTGGGCCAGCTCTCCCTGTCCAATCCTTGGCATCTGAAAGCCTTCCCGGTTCTGGGGGGGGACTGTGAAATGGGGGTGAGGCTGGGGTTTGGAGCTTTCTTGTTTCAGGAGCCCCAGTCCCTTTAGTGTTGGCTCTGCTTATGCCAGGGTGGGACCGTGATGGCGTTGGAACTAGACTCAGTGTAAAACATGGGTCCTAAAGGTTTCACATGCTGTCTCACCCCACCCCTCTTCAGGGCATTCTTGCTGACTGAATCTGTTTTCAAGGCCCAGTCTCTCCTGGTGTCACTACAGGGTGGAAGGAAGGATGTTACAGGTGAAGAGGTTTTATTGTGTCTCCTCAGTCACTGCAGGGGGCCATCACCCCCATGTCCTACAACTGGAGTCATAAACAAACCTTCAGGTGAGTTTCCACTGTCCTTCAAAGGTGTGCCAGTGACTTATCTGATCCGATCACATGACCCTGGGCACTGACACTTCACAAATTCTAGGGACAACAGCTGACACGCCCATTGCAAAAGTTGTTAATTCGGAATGATAGGAAAGTTAGGTGTCTGGGTGGTCTCACCTCTGGCTGACGGGAATGTCTCTGGAGAATGAGATACCACAGAAAAAAATGACATGTGAGTCATATACTTACTGCCGGAAGGGAACAGTGAATAGCGGGTCTGATTTTATTGCTCCAGAGTTGAGAAAGTGAGGTCTGGAGAGATGAAACAACATTCCCAACCACCCAGGTTACATGTGCTGGAGTCAGGTAAGAACCCAGAGTCCCTGAACCCTTTGCTCTACCTTTTCCCCACTGACTCATAAGAAGCCTCTTTTAGCAGGTGCTATCCTTTTAGAGAATCAGCTTTACTGTCACGCTGAGGGTGCTCTCAGCTTGAGCCTGAGTTATATTCACTGCTGAGACACAGGCATACCTGACTGTCTGATGGCCTAATAGCATGAACCAGCCAAAGATTTCTTTGCACAAAGAAGCAAGGATTTTGCAAAATAACTCACCCTAAGGAGGCATGAATTAGGGCCCATAATAGGACTAGTAAGAATGTATTACGTTCTATTTACTGTAGAGCACAGGGAATTATCTTCATTATCTTGTAATAACCTATCATGGAATATAATCAGAAAAAAAAATAACTGAATTACTATGCTGTACACCTGAAACTAACACAATACTGTAAATCAACTACCCTTCAATAATAATCTTAAGAAGAATGTATCATGTTCTAAGGAAAAGGGTGAATTTTCTGTCAGTAAACATCTTTCACCTCAATCCCTCTTGAGTAGCTGTAGGGAGGGAACGGGGATATATGTATACATATAGCTGATTGATTTTGTTATACAGCAGAAACTAGCACAACATTGTAAAGCAGTTATACTCCAATAAAGATGTTAAAAAATAAAAAAAATTTAAAAATAGAAAAGAATTCACATAAGAGCAAAAATCAGGGAACAGGGATCTCCCCACTTTCACCGAGGGTGTCACTGGCATCGTGCAAGCCAAGGGCCATGAGTAGGAAGCAGCAGTATCCATTCTCTGTATATTAGTCTATATGAAGGCTACCCCCTGCCATTGTACAGCCAAATACAAGGGTCCTTGTCTAGAATATTCAACTCTACACACTGGTGGACCAAGAGAGTAGTGAAGAAGGAAGGCTGAAAACCAGGAAACCTGGTTTTGAAACTTCACTGAGCCACTAATAACTGAGAAACCTTAAGAAAGTGATTTCAACTTTCTGGACCTCAGTTTCCTCATCTGTAAAGTGGATGGATGAGTAATAAGTCCTCTGGGGTAAAAATGATATGACTGGTTCTACCCTTCTATGCCTCTTTCCATCACTCAGTGAGAAATGTGTCCAAGGAACCAGTTTTGGGGGCAATGCTTTGGCCTCTTGGAGAACCTTTTTTGCACAATCTACGGATCATTTCTCAGGAGGAACCTTCCTGGGACCGGCATGATTTTGCACGTAAGCCAGAGTTGCCGGAGTGATGGCTCAGCCACAGCACCTCACAATAGACCTCTGATTAGCAGAACCCAGGAGTCACGAACAGCGGTTGAGTCAGCTGCACCTCCTTCTAAATATGGGTCTGATCGTGCTGTGCTCTGACAGGAGCCCCTCCCCTGGAATCCAGAGAAGCGACTTCAGCAGGAGATGTGCCCCGGGGGCAGTGTGGTCGATCATAGGTTATACCCAGTGTCAGGAGACAGCGCAGTGAACACGCCTCTCTGATTTTCAGTCCTCTGCCCTCCTGTCAGATGGTCTGTTCAATTTCATGTTCCAACAGCATGGCTCCCGGAAAGGGGATGCTGCATGATCATGTGAGTGCACCCGCCCTTCCACTTTGGAACGTGAATCATGTTCATGGAAACACCTCTTACGATATTAATGTGAGGAATGACTCTGAGAGATCTTCCATTTATTCAACAAAATGATGCTTTTCTGACTCTAGAATGGAATGATGGAAAGCTTCCAAAGTCTATTTTCTATTTTATTAATTTTTATTGGAGTATAGTTGCTTTACAATGTTGTGTTAGTTTCTGCTGTTCAGCAAAGTGAATCATTTATACATATACATATATCCACTCTTTTTTAGATTTCCTTCCCATTTTGGTCACCACAGAGCATTGAGTAGAGTTCCCTGGGCTATACAGTAGGTTCTCATTAGTTATCTATTTTATATATAGTAGTGTTAATATGTCAATAATTGCAAATTAAAACAATAATGGGCTACCACTATGCACATATTATAATGACTAAATTGTAAAACATTAACAACACCAATTGCTAGAGATAATGCAGAGCAACAGGAACTCTGATACTCTCATTCGTTGCTATTGGTAACACAAAATGATACGATCACTTGGGAAGACATTTCTCACTTTCTTAAAAATCTATGGGGAGTTCCCTGGTGGCCTAGTGGTTAGGATTCTGGGCTTTCACTGCCATGGCCCAGGTTCAATCCCTGGTCAGGAATTTTTTTTTTTTTTTTTTTTGCCATGCAAGCCGTGTGGCAAAAAAAAAAAAAAAAAAAAAAATCTAAATATAGTCTCCAAAGTCTTTTTATGAAGCCAGAATAGCAGCCATACCAAAACCATACAAAGGTAGTGCAAAAAGGAAAACTGAAAACAATTTTCACCTATGAGTAAATATAAATGGGAAAAGTTTAAATACAATAATATTAAATAGACGCTATCAGTAAACTAAAAGAATAGTACAGTAGGACAAACAGTTCAGCGTAGAGACAGTTCAGCGTAGAGACAGAGTTCAGCGTAGAGCCAGATTATCCAAGTGTGAATGCTCCTCTGCCATTCAATAGCTGTAGGATCTTGGGCAAGTTACTAAACCTTTCTGTGCCTCTATTTTCTTATTTGTAGAATGGGGATAATTATAGCACCTACCTAATGGGTTGTTGTGTGGATTAAATTAGTTACTATATATGAAGTGTTTAGAATGGGACCTGGCATTCAGCAAGTTTGCTTCTATTTCTGTTACTATTTTTCCAGGAATACAAAGTATAAGGCAAGGGTCAAACTTCTTTCTCAAATAAAACGACCACTCGTTCCAGCACAATTTATTAAATAATAGTTAATTTTCTGACCTATTTGAAATAATGGGCTTTGCCAGATTCTAAATATCAGGGTCTATTCCTGGACTTCCTATTCTGTCATATTTATTTGAACATCTATCTTGATTCAGTGGCATATTGTTTATATTTTTAAAATAGGTTTTAATAATTTGTATAATTGTTTCTTTCCTACTACCTTATTTGTTCTAAATTGTTTTGGTCATTTGCCCTTACTATCTGTCCTGATAGTACAAAAAGGAAAACTACAAATCAATTTCACTTACGAATATCAAGGCAAAAAGTTTAAATAAAATAATAGCAAATACCCATTGGGTTTTAATAGAACTCCTTTAATCTTAAAATTATTTTACTGATATTTGATATTTTATTATATTCCAGGAAAATGATGTACTTTCCAACTGCTCAAAACATTTTTTGAATTATCTCAGTATATTTTAAATTTTCTTATAATGACTCTTCTATTTATTGTTAAATTGATTTATTGTTTGTTTTTTCATTATAGGGGAATTGGCCCTTTCCCCCACTGTGTGTTCTAACTGGCTGTTGTCCACATATAGGGAAGTTGTTAATCAATGCTATATATTTATACTTGAAATATATGATTCTCTCCTTTCTTATTTCTCGCGTATTTTCCCCCTTTTTTATTTCTTGAGCTTTCTAGATAATCATATCAACTGCAAATAATGAAAATTTGGTGTCTGAATGCTAGCTTATATACTATTCTCATTCTTTACTAGCCAATGCTAGAACTTATAGAACAATGTCAAATAATGGTAATGCTACCAGACATTTTTTTCCCCTGAATTTAGTGATTGTGTGCCTGTGTTGTGTCACTATTGAAGATATTAAGTTTGCATTGAGATATATATGTGATATAAGTATTCTTCAAAACTTAATGAGACAATTCAAAAATTAAGTACAGAGGTTAAGTTTCCAAAAGCCTTTTCATTTTATGTATTTATGAAATGTAATATATTCCCTTACATTAAATGATCCTGGCATTTGAGAAGAACAGATTATGACATCCTATTATTTTATTATACTGATGAAGGAGATGTATTAATTTTAACTTGGAAATTTTTACATTTATGACATTATGTATGATTGTGCTTTCAATATGTTTGTGCTGGCTATTTCAGATTTATAATTCACTGTTATAAGAGAATCATGAATGAATTTTTTAATGATCCCTCTCTCTCTCTCCATACTCTTGATCATTTTGTATAACAAAATATTTATTCTTGAAAACATCTTAAGAATACACTGGTAAAATTTTGGGAGATAAGTTTTTGGATAATATTTTGAATTCCCTTCACTACCACTGGTCTATTAAGGATAGGTATTTCTTGAGGTAATGCTGGTACTCTATATTTTTTAAAGGCAATTTTCAACACTGATGTTTTCAATTTATTATACAGAATAACTTTCAATATAATATTTTCTTATAATCATAATTACCATTCCATCTGATGTTATATTACTTTGGCTCCACATTCACTGTATTTGTGTTCTCCCATTCTTTAATGGGACAGATATGTCTGTCACCTCCACCCCAACTAAAAACAAAAAATCTTTGATTTATTTTTTGTTTGTTTTCTTGTTTAATAATTTTCACTTTTATCTCATTTTTTCCAGGTTTTCTTTTATTTTTGTTGGTACAATTTTTCTAGCTTTTTCATTTAAATGTCTCATTTAAAAAATTATTTCTTATTTAATAGTGTAAATGACTTAGCCCTAAGCATGTCTCTGAGTACAGCTTTAGCCTCATGGTACGGGCTTGATTTGTAATATGCTTGTCATTTTCTTAATACCCCACAATTAGGTTTAGATCTGTTTTGACCCTGGAGTTATGTAGGCAAGGAGTTTGTTTTGTTTTACCTCAAGTGGTTAAATGATAGTGAAAACTAAAACTGAAAACTGACATAGGGTTGAAGCTGGGGTATTGTATTGTCCATTTGTAAGCTAGGGAGTGGAGAAAGTAGTTCTGCAGACAAGAGTGAAGGCACAGGAAATCTACATTAAAAATAATCTCCAAGTGTCTCTGATGTAATGGAACCAGGGACTGGTTACACTCGTTACCATTACACTAAATTGCAATTCCTCTTACCTAGAGCAGAACAACAGGTTAAACTCTTTTCTTTTTCCCTCTCCACCACTCCATCTCTCACCGCCTCCAGATCATACTAAAACTTCAACATTCCACCATGTTAACAAAATCGTGCAATGACTACCATTTACTAAGTGCTTATTTTTGCCATTGTAGAGGTTAAGTAACTTGTACAATGACAGAATGCAAGTAGGTGGCAGAGCCAGGATTAAAAACCAGATTGGGCTGACTCTCACTATGCTTTAAACCAGTATGCTGGGACAGATTCACACTCCCATGCTTGCTATCTGGAGAGCAACATCCAGTTGATGAAATGTCTAGTCAAATAAACCTGAATGGGGCTTCCCTCGTGGCGCAGTGGTTAGGAATCCGCCTGCCAATGCAAGGGACACGGGTTCGTGCCCTGGTCCGGGAAGATCCCACATGCCGCGGAGCAACTAGGCCCGTGAGCCACAACTACTGAGCCTGCGCGTCTGGAGCCTGTGCCCCGCAATGGGAGAGGCCGCGACAGTGAGAGGCCCGCGCACTGCGATGAAGAGTGGCCCCCGCTCGCGCAACTGGAGAAAGCCCTTGCACAGAAACGAAGACCCAACACAGCCAAAAATAAATAAATAAATAAATAAATAAATTTATATTTAAAAAAAAAAAATGAATGGTAGGTACGTGAACTAGATAATTTGGAATTGCTATTCAGACTTGTATGACACCCACGAGGTCCAAGAAAAAATAACTACCAAATCCGTTCTTTGACAGGGTAGGTACAGAAAAAAAATCTTTTCATCATCATGAAAGTGGATGCGTGCAAAAGGACTTTAAAAAAATTTCTGACTCATCTCTTTCAAAATCCTCTCTATCTATCTAGTTGCATTTCAATATAAGGTTGACAGTAATTTTTTTCATTTTTCATGCCTCTTTGCCTCTAATAGTACAGATAATACAGCTTTTACTTATATAAGCAAAATCATCTCTATTATGACTTCAAATGTTATAATCTGTCAGCCAGTGAGTATTAACTAAACACTTTATCCCTCCATCCCCCAGAAATACTGCTTACCTCAAAGGAAAAGATTAGCTATGAGACGCCCTAAGTGAATTTTTGCCTCATGATATATTTGTTTTGCAGAAAAACCTTTCACATAACAACTTATATCTCCACTTGACCATCTTTCATATTTTACTGATCATGTTAAAGACAATAATTAATGATGATAAAGAATTACACATTAACTATAGGACATTAGAGGTCAAGCCCTTGGAAAGTGGCAGGGATTCTGCTGACTCCACGGTTTGTTTCTGATTTTCCCTGATCAGTGCACAGCTTATGAGCTACAGCAGACTTTCATTCTGAAAAGTCAATATCCAAGGGCATATTTTAAATTAATCAAACCTGTTTCTGAGAGATAAGCTAAATTAGTTCTTTAAAAGGAGAATGTGAAATGCAAACTGATGTGTTCATTATATTTAGCTTCAAGAAATAGCCTTACATAACCCCAAAGTGGATTTAAATGATGACTAAAACCCAACTTCAAGTTTGAAGCTGATACAAAATCTCTAAAGAATGAGTTGTGACAATCTTCTGAAGTCATAGGTTGCACTCAATATGTTTCTGATTGTTCCATTCATTTAAATCATAATTTAAATTATGGGAGTCAAGTCAATAAATATTTATTAAGCTCCCTTATCTACTATGGATTTAGAAAAGGAATGTAAGATACAGTTTGTCTACCCAGAAAGTAAAGTCTTCCTGAGGAAGAAGACTTAGACGTACAGAAACCGTCATAGATGAAAAAAAATTATATAGAAATGACTCAAAATTCATGGTTTCTAGAAGTTATGACATGCCTTTACAATCTCTCTGTTACTTCTTGCCTCTGTCTCCTCATTTAATCATGGCCCAAAGCCTAGCTCAGTCCAATTTAACCACAGCCTACAGAAAGCTTAGATTGAGGTATGTTTTTCTTTACCAAATGGGAGATTATTGTTTTCCCTTGTTTTGAGAGTAGCTTTAATAAAAGATTAGCACACAAGCCTTAAGCAACCTATAGAAAAGAAGAGCTTCAGAGAAAACAAGGAATATGTCTGGAGCCATTTCAGTTGGTAGCCAACTTCCTTCTGCAAATATCCTATACTCTTTAGATATCCATTGATTTCTTAACCAGTAGGAACTTGAGGATTTCTAGACTGTAGACTTCTTGAACAAAGGTAATTTTTACCTTGGTTGTCACCCTGCCTACCAAAGTATTTAGCACATGCTAGACATACAATATTATCTGCTTGCTTGATTAAAAAAAAAGAGTGAATAAATAAGTGTTTTCTTTAGAACAATGTTAAAAATGCAAGATTAAGTAGCACAGTAAAATTTTGGATAAGATGTCTTTTGATTTTCTAAATAAACAAAAGTCTGCATTTAATAAATTTAAATACCAGAGCAATGATGTTGAAAGACTGTGTAGTCTTTTGGCTTTGTATGTATAAATATAGGGATTAATTTCATTTGAAAATGTGGTAAGAAAGATTATTCCAAATGGTGAAAACGAAACCCCTGATTTAAGTATAGAAAGGTTATTATTTCTGGCCTTGCCTCCTGGCTTCCAGGTGATATCACTGCTACTGAAGTTTTCATTTCTAGAGTTGCAATCTCTCATCTTTGGAGTTTATGGTTGGCAGTGAAATAGATAACTTTATAAAACAAATTGTTGAAATACCACTGGCAAATTTCAATATTCTTGCTCTTGACTACTCTTGAAGAGTATCTCTGATGAGTGAGCTATCTGTGGTCCACAAAATGGAAGCAACTCTTCAGGGTCTGAAATGAGAGTAACTTCTAGTTGATTAAGTGAAATTAAAAGATCAATTAATGGTTGCAGATATGCCACACATTGAATATTTGTTTACTCCCAAATTCTTATGTTGAAACCTGATCCCCAATGTGATGGTATCTGGAGGTGCTGACTTTTGGAGGTGATTAGGTCATGAGGGTGGAGCCTTCATGAATGGGATTAGTGCCCTTATAAAAGAGACCCCAAAGAGCTCCCTCACCCCTTCTTCCATGTAAGGACACAGCAAGAAGGAAGTCCTCACCAGACACCAAATCTTCCAGTGCCTTGATCTTGGACTTTCCATCCTCCAGAACTGTGAGAAATAAATGTCTGTTAAGTCACCCATTCTAAGGTATTTTGTTACAGTAGCGTAAGCAGACTAAGACAAGATACATATAGATTCCTAATGCACTAACGTGAGGCTAGATAATTCCTCCTTGATCAATATATCAAACTCAGTACATCAAAAACTAATTTTTCTGTTGCCACATCTCAGGAACCAGCATGAGCTCCTGCTTCATCATCAGAACAGCCCTCACAAGTGAATCCCAACCAACTCCACTGTGGATGACCCGGCAACACAGGCAAAAAGGATGAGCAATTACCACCTGGAAGCCTGGACACTCTGAAAGCGTGTCATTATGGGAATCATTTTCGTAGAGGTTGCTATGGTTTCTGTGCTACACTCTCTGTATATATAGTTGGATGATTTTAGCTAATCAACGGCAAGCCACAGTGTAATTATTTTCTCTTCAGAGAACACAAGGAAAAAGAAAAGCCTGGAGTTTCTTGCACAATGTCTTTGCTGACAGTTATTTTTTTTTTACTACAAAAGAAAGACATGTTCTTATTCCAAATGAAGAGCAGAAAAGTTGGGAGAAAATTGAAACCATTTTCCAATTCAGGTTAGCCTTTTGAGAAGCACCAGAAAAGCTATTCTCCCAAATGATCTTCCTAGAATATTTTTTTATTAGGATGTTCATCCAGGAGGATGTGAAGAAGAAATAATCCCTACCCACAAAGAATCTTGGGATTTTCTTACTACCTCTGCAAGGTGTCTGGACATTGAAAAGCCATGGTTTGGGCTTATTATTGCTCTCCCTAAAGTCAGTCACTGCTTCGGGTTTTTACAGTTTGTTTACTGAATATTATTAAAAGAAAAAGCCACTACTTCATATAGGGTCAAACAGATAAAATATGGGAAAGAATCCTACTAAAAGAAGCAGAGAAATAGAATCATCACAAGTAAAGCCATAAAAGAGGCTTAAGAGATCATTCAGAAAGCTGAATATTCAAGAATTGTCCCCCACTTTCCTTTCTAGTCCCAAGAGTTGATTGGGTATAATCTAAATATGTTACACTCATTCACTTGCTGGTGTGTTTAATAAATTTAAATTTGGGGACAGACATTAGCAAGAGGACCAACAAGATGCAAACTTTGGCCATCTTCATACAGACAGTGGGAACAGCACATGAAAGTCACAGGGGACAGGGGTCTTCTCGGAAGTAGTTCAAGACTTCTGGTTGCATCGTCAAAGAGAATGGGTGGTGGGATTTACAAAGAGGAAGGCAAGGCTCATGTTTTGAGGCACTTTGCTTTTGCATACATAAAATATGAGTCTTTGAGTGATATGGAAAAGTTTTCTCATTGTAAATGTAAGGTTCAGTCAATTTCCTGTTTGAATGTTGTAACAAGCAGTCAAGGCCAGAGTTCTATGGTCTCATATAGACAAGTCATGTCACTCCCAACTGTTCAGATTTGAAAGGATGTGTTTTATTCAAGCTGTATGATTGTAGTTCATGTTTGAAAACAGGCTCATTTTCAGATAGACACAGCTCTCTACAAAAGGGCTGCATTCCTTGACCATGAAAAGAAATTCAGAGCCTTAACATGCATCGTCAGATATACAAGAGAAACAATGGACTTAATGGTTTCAAAAGACAACGTGGATTTAGTGTGAATACCGCTTTTCCCTTAATTTCTCTTATTTGAAAATAAAAACAAAATACAGATAATGGAAAATATTATTACTTCAGGGAAGTATATTAATCTGTTCAGATTAGAGGCTGCCCTTGGCTTTAGGTGTTACTATCACCTCCATAAACCTACATCACTGTTATTTGGGGTTTGGCACTATGGTATGTATCCCTGATTTATATGAGAAAATGGGATTGGCTCATCAGGTAGGCTGAGAACCCATCAGGCTTTGCAGAAGCGAGTTTCTATTCACGGTGGCTGACTTCCTCTGAGCACTAAAGTCACACAGCTCTCCCCATTGAGATGTCCCCTGAGGGTGTAGAGTTCTTTTGTAGAACATGAAGTCTGTTCATGTTGTGGTCTGCACTCTTTTTTTTTTAAAGATGAGGTATATTTGTTTCTATTGAAGAATTTGTTTTCTTTTTTTAAAGTTTATTTATTTATTTTTTTTAAACTTTGGGTTTATTTATTTATTTATTTATTTATTTATTTATTTATGGCTGTGTTGGGTCTTCGTTTCTGTGCGAGGGCTTTCTCCAGTTGCAGCAAGTGGGGGCCACTCCTCATCGCGGTGCGCGGGCCTCTCATTATCGCGGCCTCTCTTGTTGGGGAGCACAGGCTCCAGATGCGCAGGCTCAGTGATTGTGGCTCACGGGCCCAGTTGCTCCGCGGCATGTGGGATCTTCCCAGACCAGGGCTCGAACCCGTGTCCCCGGACAGGAGTTCTGCGTGTGGAGGAGGATGGCGATTACTAGGTTGCTATCAGACAATAGTTGGAAGCAGCCATCTGACTGAAAGACATAAAAGAGTCTTAAAGCATGAAATACTCATGTCTTGGGTGATGTCAAAGAATGCTCTAGTGATGAGGGCAGTGCCAAGAACAGTGCTATAATAGAATAGAAATGATTTGTGCAGAGCGTAATATTTTCTTCTTATTTGACGTTACAAGCAGGTGGAATCTTTTCCCCTAGGACTGACTATGCTGGATTTTATTACCACTTGGACAGTGACCCATAAACAGCCCTTGACTGACCAAGCAGAGAGCTGCTTGGTTTATGGATGGCAGTTCCAAGGTGATCAGACAGCATCCTGTTTGGAAGGCTGCCATTCTCATCAATGAAGGTAAAAATAAATTAGCTCAGAGGACTGAATTGTATGACGTTTTCCTCTGTGTTTGGGATTTTACCAACTTGTGCGCAGTGGCCAATGGCCTGTCCATATGGTTAGGCAGAAAGACAATGGAAAATTGACCTATTAAAGGATGCTTTTGTGAGGAAGAGCCTTGTGGAAATCACTATGGGAATTTGAGGGGTCATATAAAAAATTTGGGTAGGAAATGATTTCTTAAATGAAACAGAAAAGCACATACCATAAACGAAAACATGATAAATATGTCTATACTAAAAACTTTTGCTCATCAAATGAAACCTCAAGAATGTGAAAAGATAAACCACAAGCTGGGAGAAGGTTAAACACATATGTCTCATAAGGAACTCATATTTAGAATATTGAAAAACTTCCTATGGTTCAATAACAACAGTGAAAAATAGAAAAAAATTGGATAAAAGACAATTCCCGAAGACAAAATAAGGCTAGCCAATCGACAGATTAAAATATTCCCAAAGTATCAACTCAGGACAATGCAAAGTAAAACCACAATGAAAAACTCATTACTAGGAATAAAAATCAGGCAATAAAAATATCAGAGAGGATATACAGCAAAGAATGTTACTCCTAGGGGGAGAGTAAATTAGTACAAGTATTTTGCAAAACCACCGGGCATTATCTAGTATACACCAAAGAGAAACTCTTACACATGTGTTATCTGTAAGGTTATTGTTTGCAGTAGCTAGCGCACAACTGGAAACAATCAAAATGCTCATTGATAGGAAAATGAAAATAATAATTCATGAATAGTATACAGCGTGGAAAGGAATGATGTACAGTTATTACACCAGCAAGTATGAGCCTCAGAAACACAAAAATTTTGAGCCAAAAAGTGGCAGAAGAATGTATTCATTATTTTAAATTCAAAGTATTCAAAACAAAATATACCTCAGGATTTAAACATATATGGTAAAACTATAGTGAATCAAAAGGGAGTCGTTGAGACAAAATTCAGAAAGATTCTAGAGGAGGGAAGAAAAAAGAAACGGAGGAAGAGCTGAGAAGGGTTTCAAAGGTACTGGTTATGTTCTATTTCTTCAGTCAGGTGGAGGCTGTATGGTTATTCATTTATTTTTAATCTTTATAACTTAAATGAAAGATCCATATATCCTTTTGTGTTTATGAACTATTTCATATTTTCAATTTTTTGAACTAAGGGACATGTATTTCATGATGTCAATAGATTTAAGTCCTTCAGCAGATACTATGCAATTACAGCTACTCTGAGAAATTCAGTAAGATCCACGTCATTATAGCTTACCAAATTTTCATCACAAAAATATTCAGGTTAACAACAGAATATTAAATCACAACAAACAAGTTAGCTTGACTGTTTTGTACCCTTCTGGCATTAAGCTTCAAACTAATAATCTCCAGCCTTGAAGAACCACAAATATCACATCTCACTGCTTAAACAGTGCTCTTAGAACTGTTACCTTCAATTTTATCAGGACTGTCTTATAGTGTGGTAGATCCTAATGGTATTTCAATCTCATTTGTTGGATATAATTCGCCTAACCAGTGCACTTAACTCTCACAAATGCCCTAGGAGTTTCTGTGTGCATGTAAGCTCAAGAAAAGTGATGATCTACAAAGTAGGGAGAATAAAGAATAAACATTCCAAAAAGGGGTTGCTGAATTGCTGGTTATCAGATCACAGCCACACCTACCCACAGACGCAAGAATCTCCAGCTTTAAAGATAAAGGTACTGGAATGATTAAAAAAAAATTCAACAGCAGGTTTATGTAAAACATGAACTGAAAGCAATGACTAAACAAAATTATAAACCAAATTTCATGAATGATATGAATAAAATAATGTTAATTTTATTAGGTTAGGATTTTAGGTTTAATTTTATTGGGATTAATTTTATTTTTTTAGGTTTAATTTTATTAGGATTTGGTAAACTTAACTACTCTTACTAGAAGAGAAAGGTAATGAAATAGGAGAGGAATTTTCTTCTCCAGATTTACTTTACTTTGAACACTTAATTTCACCCAATGCCTTAGAAAACATTTAGATATTACCATGTTTGTGAACATTACCCAACACTCATTCTCCTGTCCCCTGTATAATACCATTTACCATGCAGCAGAAATCATTATATGGCTATTTAACTTTGGACCTCTTTCAACAGATTCTGGTTATTTCATTAAAAGCTGGGCCTGAAGGCTTGTGGAGCATCTGTGTGTGTGTGTGTGTGTGTGTGTGTGTGTCTATCTTAGATGGAAATTTCATACATGTATGAAAAAGGATCACATTAGCGTCTATAAACTAATGTCAAGACTCATAGAAGAAGAGAGATGAAAAATCACTTTGTTTTATTTTATTTCCCCTAATTTTCAATTGCAGCTATTTCTATTATGTACAATCTGTTTCCCTATTCCTGGCAAAGCTTTTCTGGCTGACAAACATCCAAAATGTCCATACCAGTGCAGACTACGATTTGATTTATGTGAGCAGTTGTCCTTCGTGGTAGCTGGTCAGCTGTGACTTCCCCAGAAACACACAAAAGGAGCTGGCTTAGGCACGAATCTGGGACACTGGCTTCCCCACAGATATGCCACGTCAACCAGCCAAAGGGCTTACACGAGTCATTTAGGCCCACATTTCAGATTGAAGAGTACATACATCTGGCACTGTTATGCTTGACTGGTGCTAGATTGTGTCATATGAACAGCTGAGGAATAAATTTGGGGACATTATTAACCAAGACCAAAATGGGCCACTCGGTTTCACTGGTTTAAAACGACAGCTCCTGTTTTTCTAGAATGTGGTTGTCTCAGTATTCTAGGATGTGCATCTCAATATCGGTTACCAATCAATTTATAACCCAATAATTCATAAACCAGTTATTTGTAATATGCATGTATCTATCTTCTAGCAAATTCAGTAATTTTTTAATGGATAGTTTAAGAGACATAGAAGGACATTTGAATTTGAGGGAGAGTCAAGCCATTTTTGTGCAGCAGTTTGATGATGCAAAATCAAAACCCTCTAACAAACGTTTTGCAGGTCTTCCATGAGTGGACACCACCGTATAGGCTAGGAGATATCAAAAGGCACAAAATATTATCCGTGCTTCCAGAGACCCCACGATCCGGAAAAGGAAATTATCTATGCAATAAAGGTTTGCACAAGGGTTAAATCAGCAGGAATGGAGAGAAGACAATGGACAAGAAACATCCTGTAGACCGAGTCTGAAGGACCTGGGGACTCACTGAGGGTGGCAGAAGGAAGTGTAATAAATAGATGATGTAACGGGTGGCCAGGGATAGAGCATGAACAGGACAAGGATCAAGTAGGACCAAGTTTGGTAGAAAGCGTGATATTTGTGCTTTGACTCTTAAATAGTTTAATTCCTCCCACCCCAAGTAAGATATCTGAAACTGTGGGGAAAGAAGGACTTTTAAACAGTGGCTGATTATAGCAAAATTGGGAAGAAAGGTGATGGTTTAACGATTTGATTGCACAATGGATGAGAAAAAGAAAGACACTGCTTCCCCCAGATGTCAGCCGTCTCTACCCAGAACAGAAGGTGCAGGAGTAGGGGAGGCACCGGTTATCATAACTCCAAGAAGAGAGCCATTTGGACTGAATTTTGAACATTAATTTATATAGTCTCTGATTATGCTGGTATATATCACATTAAGTATTTGATCAACAAATCTGGGGTTGAAAGTCTCTACTTACCTTCATCTTTTTCTGAGCTTTGTATTGGAAAACAGCTATTTTAACTGAATATAGAGCAAATATGGGAATGGTTGAAAGTAAGATTCCAATGAGTGAAGAAGGAAGTGGTTCAAATGATCAAATCCTACTGATGTGTTATACACAATGCCTGGAATCATATAATCATAAAGGCGGACTTTATTCTGTCTTTGCATGAAAAACTGTATTTTGATGTGTTTTATATGGCTGTGTCAGTTACCAACTACTCATTACTAGAGATCAAGGATTATATCTGACTAAATTTATCTCCACAGAGCTCAGCCCAGAATCTGGGACATGAGGACTTACAAATATTTATTGATAAATGAGAAAAAGTTTAATGTCAATATCGTAAGATCTTCCAATTGCAAGATGAGATTTGTACAAATGCAGTAAGTTGTTGGGACAATAGTTTCTATTGAGCCATTGTAATTCAGAACTTCTGTTCACTTATACGTAATCATTGATAATATAAGACACAATGGTGTAAATGGGGAGCACAAGTCTGGGCTACTAAATCACTATTCACGTGCATGATTTCAGTTTCTAGACTCACATGTTTCATCCTTTTACAAATGTCCTGAATTTTGAAGAGTGAAGAGGGAGATCAGGTGTTCCAAAACCTCAGGTTCCCCCCTCATTCTTAGACTGGGCTGGTGCGGGGTTTAATGGATCTCAATTTAAATGAAACGTCACGATGAGGTTTCTCTTGCTTCCCTTGTCACAATTAGGCGCCAGAAGAATGGCAAGTTGCTCTGTTGACCGTTACCTGCCCCCATGGGTGCGGGGACGAATTTGGCTGTTTCCATACTGGGAGGTGTAAGAGGCATTTTTAAAGATAGTGGACTTCGTGGGCGGTCGAGGGGTTAAGACGCCACGCTTCCACTGCAGGGGGCATGGGTTCGATGCCTGGTTGTGGAACTAAGATCCCACATGCTGCGCAGTGCGGCCCTCCCCCCCAAAAAGATGGTATAGTATGTTTCTACCGTCACCAAGAGTGGTAAGTTGGCAATTAACTTTGAGGATCTTTCTGTATATACATGTTCTGAAATCACAGAGCTTAATTTGTGTAAATTATGATCTGGAATGACAAGTCATTTTATTCGATTATAAATTTATCCATGATTATGCCATTTTCATCTTATTGTCCGTGAAATGTATACTAGAATTCTTTAAATTGTCTGTAGTCTTCCTCATGGGCCTGCTTCTCACGAGAAAATATAAAATTAGTAAAAAGAAATAAATGTTGTAATACTGGGCAATAGTTACTTTCCATTCACTCTAAGTCAATCTGATAAGCTATCCAAATTAAATGATCAGCCCTGCTTGTGCACTTATAGCTCAGGAAAGATGCTGTGATGTTGGCCATATATAACAACTTTTGAGCTAAACACATTTTTAGTTAAGGCTCTTAAATCCAATATATGAGGAAAGAAGAATATGAAGGAAATTGAAGAAATTGATTCTTTCAAATAGCAGTAACAAGAAACTGGGTAAAAATTTGCTTAGGAAAGCTCTTCCTTCTAAGATAGGTTGGGGCAAACTTTGCAGCCCGTTAAAAATCATGTGGGTACTGCCCACCATTTTTTTTGGCCATTGTGTATTTCTCCCACTCTCACTCCAAGTGGGGATTGAATTTTGTTACCCCTTAATTTTAAATACTTCTTCAAAAGCTAATCCACAGGAGGAGTGAAGAATATCAGCAGTGCCTCCAACTTTTCCCAAGTGTCACATCTTTTGTGAACAGTCCACTATTAAAAGCACTATTAAAAGTCCACTATTAAAAACAGTCCACTATTAAAAGCAACTTTTCCCTATAACTGGAAATTTTATCTTCAGAGATTCTCAATAACAATTCTCTAAGTGAAGACCTAGGAGTTTGGAATATATGTATAATTGGGTGGGGGGAGGACATATGAAAACTAGTAAAGGGATTATTAGTAATAACAGTAGTAAGAGTGGTAGTAATAGTAGCAGCAGCAGTGGTAATATTACGCCTCCACTGGGTGCTTACTCTGGGCAGGCAGTGCTGAAAACAATATGTTACCTCATGTGATCCTCACAGCAACGCTGTGAAATGTGTACTGTAATTATCACCATTTTACTGAGGCACAAAGAGCTTAAGTAACATACGCTACACAGTTTGGAAGGGGCAGAGTATAATGCTGTCTCTCAAAGTTATCAACCTATGGTACTAAATTATTTCCTGAAGTTTGTTTTCTATATTCTCTTTACTGTTAATATTCCAACTCAATTTATTTTTAATCATAACATCCTGCATCTCTTTGGTACTTTTCATTGAATTACTACACCTTAATGTTTATGTGCTATGCAAATCTCTTCCAACAGTCATATTTCTGAAATTATCTGTTATTATATACTTACCAACTGAGCATTTAGTCTCGTATTGAGTTTCATATCTGACAGTAAAAGCAATTAAATGATGGAAATACTGACCTTAAAACAAAAACAATGAGCTATAGGTATTACCTCTGCTTTTTCAAAATTTTAAGTGGATGACTAGCTATCCATGCCTTTTATGAACAGAGGAACCATTGCAGTGAATAAAAAACCCATGTGTGCAATATATTTTGTTTCAATTTCCTTTCATATCTTAAGGACCCTCACACCTCTCCTGCAGCACATCAAGCTGAGGGGCTTCAAGAATGGAATGTCAACAGGCTTTAGCTCTTCTTGGCAATGTATCTTCAGAGTCCAGAGATTCAGTTCAACTGATACCTTTAAGTATCAATTAAGCTGATCTCCTTCAATAACAATGTAGAGATTTATATTAAAGTTTAGACTTCAGCCTTTTTACCAGAAACTGCTTGGAATTCAGATACTTACATTTTACATCCCCCCCCACCTCCTTTTAAATATTGAAAAGCAATATCAATCCATTTTAAATCAGATCAAATGTTTCTTTGGGAAATGAGAAACCCTCCCTAGAGGCTATTCCCTCTTTCTAGAAAGTGGACAGCGGTATCATGGGAGATCCTCAGTGCTAAAATGCACTGGACACCATGACAGGATTTGCCATGTAATAAATTGTGCTAATTTGTATGCCGTTAATGAAGCAATAGGGACAAAGGAAAGCATATCAATGGAAATAGGGCTCCAATAATTAGGGCACTTTGAGGTTAGCAGCTGCTCCTGTGTAGCCGGCTGTGGATATTTACATATAAGGCAGGCCTTGGAGAAATGAGATTGGCTACTAGCCAGCAGACTGGACCCAGAGGCATGGAACCCAAGAGTCTGGACTTAACTGCTCCCTTGAGAGTCCCTCAGTTGGAAGAGTTCTGCAAGGAATAAAACTGGAGTTCCAGACCCCACAGTCCGATGCCAACCCTCTCTCTCTCCCCCATCAGAAGCTCCAGGTACACCCGAAGCAGTAGAGACACCCCAGGACTGGATCAGTTTTCTGCCCTGAGCCACAAGGGACTGATTTCAGAACACCACGCAATAAATGATAGAGGGATTGCTGGGTCGTATGGTAGTTCTATTTTTAGTTTTTTAAGGAACCTCCATACTGTTCTCCATAGTGGCTGTATCAATTTACATTCCCACCAACAGTGCAAGAGGGTTCCCTTTTCTCCACACCCTCTCCAGTATTTATTGTTTGTAGATTTTTTGATGATGGCCATTCTGACCGGTGTGAGATGATATCTCATTGTAGTTTTGATTTGCATTTCTCTAATGATCCCACTACTGGGCATATACCCTGAGAAAACCATAATTCAAAAAGAGTCATGTACCAAAATGTTCATTGCAGCTCTATTTACAGTAGCCAGGGCATGGAAGCAACCTAAGTGTCCATCAACAGATGAATGGATAAAGAAGATGTGGCACACATATACAATGGAATATTACTCAGCCATAAAAAGAAATGAAATTGAGTTATTTGTAGTGAGGTGGATGGACCTAGAGTCTGTCATACAGAGTGAAGTAAGTCAGAAAGAGAAAAACAAATACCGTGTGCTAACACATGTATATGGAATCTAAAAAAAAAAAAAAAAGGTCCTGAAGAACCTAGGGGCAAGACAGAAATAAAGACGCAGACCTACTAGAGAATGGACTTGAGGATATGGGGAGGGGGAAGGGTAAGCTGTGACAAAGTGAGAGAGCGGCATGGACATATATACACTACCAAATGTAAAATAGCTAGCTAATGGGAAGCAGCCACATAGCACAGGGAGATCAGCTCGGTGCTTTGTGACCACCTAGAGGGGTGGGATGGGGAGGGTGGGAGGGAGGGAGATGCAAGAGGGAAGAGATATGGGAACATATGTATATGTATAACTGATTCACTTTGTTATAAAGCAGAAACTAACACACCATTGTAAAGCAATTATACTCCAATAAAGATGTGAAAAAAAAAAAAAGTGATAAAGAGTTCACATCCAGACTGGTTGCTTGATTCTTATCCACTTCCATTAAGAAATAGTTGAGGGGTTTCCCTGGTGGCACAGTGGTTAAGAATCTGCCTGCCAATGCAGGGGACACAGGTTCGAGCCCTGGTCTGGGAAGATCCCACATGCCGCGGAGCAACTAAGCCCGTGAGCCACAACTACTGAGCCTGCGCGTCTGGAGCCTGTGCTCCGCAACGGGAGAGGCCGCGATAGTCAGAGGCCTGCGCACTGCGATGAAGAGTGGCCCCCGCTCACCGCAACTGGAGAAAGCCCTCGCACAGAAATGAAGACCCAAATAAATAAATAAATAAATAAATTTATAAAAAAAAAAAAAAGAAATAGTTGATGAGGAGGAGGAGGATAAGGATAATAAAACAGCCTCAACAGCAAAAACAACAATAAAAATGAAAATCTGCCATATTTTAGTTTTTGGTCCTTCAGTTTTACCCTGTGAGAAGGAAAATTCTATCCCGTAAGTCATTAATAGGAACTGAACAAATAGAGCCCTCCCAGTTATCTTAGAAATGATCTGGAATCAGTTAAGATATAAATAAATGCTTTAAATTGATTTGCTCCTTCATCTCTAATGAATCAAGACCAAGTTAAGCTCTAGTTAAGGGCATCATTGCATTTCTCAGATTTTGCACGTCTCATTTTAACCTTTCTCATCTCTCATATATGATCTGATTTCATTCTTACAACAACTTGGTGTGTCGCACTGCAGGAATTACTTGGGTTCCCCCATTTCAGATCACGAGATGGAGATAAGAAGAGGTTTGCTGACTCGCTGGAGGTCATGCAGGCAGTTACTGCAGAACTTGAGCCTACAACTGTGTCTCCTAAAACCAAGGCCAGCGGCCTTTCCACTCACCAAGCTGTTTCAGTATTTTTTACTGCAGGTTATGCAGTTTTAAGGCTACTGTCCCACTATAGGAAAATATCACCGGAAAAATCTAAGTAGCCGTAATTATGGTTTGTTGAAACCTCAGAACTCTGATCTTCTGCATTAATTCAAGTCATTCTGAACTTGGCATAGAAACAAGCTCTGTTTCTCTTGAAGTTCTCTTCCCGGGTCCCCAGTCCATGTTCCTTGGAAGCAGGATTGTGGGGACAGTGTTCAGATTTTCTCAAACAGATCTTGGTGACTCTCATGCTCTTATTCTGCCTCATATTTACAATCTACCCAGGCTTTTGTGATAAAAATCCTCAGACTCATTATTCTAAGCCTTCAAATAGGTCTTGCCTTTCTTCTCTATCAATGATTAATGACCCATATGAGCTTGCCTTTGGCTTTTCTTATTTTTTGGTTTCTCATACTTTATAATGCACATAGCCTTGAGTAACACAGGCTTATTCAAGGAAGAGTTATTGGCCGTTCATCTCATGACCATCTATAAATCTTCTTCATCTTCCCGGCTGCCTTTTTGTTTACCCCTAAATGTGCTTTCTGCTCTCTTTCTAACAAACACTCTTCACCCCACTTCACCCCCATTCCGGCTTATGGTTTTACTGGCCAAATCTCAGCTTAGCAACTGTTGCTCATCTCAGCTTTCCTGGGAATGTAGTCAGGACCTAATACAACGTATGACCAAAGAAATTCACTTTGGTCAGAGAATCACTGCTATTTGTAGCATGCAACTAAGGCATATCGCACGCATATATTTTTTTCTTTGGAACACTTTCTGTCAGGGATGCTAGTGGCCTGAGAGCTTGAGTGATATTTGAAGAGTGATGCAGTGTAGCAGTTCTGGCTCTTATCCAGAAACCTGGGGCATCTCTCCAATGGACCAACCTAATGGTTTGATTTCAGATCCATCCCACTGTGCTAAAGGGAACTATAAGTAAGTAGCAAAATTAAAACATGATGTAAATACCAAAGCAACAGCTGAATGGTCAAATTACAGGCTCCTTAACTGTTCCATGGTGAACTTTCTTCCTTATCAGCTACCCTAGGGCAGATCCCATGACGGTGGTTCCATTCGTAGTACTTCTTTCAGTTGAGTAGGGCTAAGCACACAAGGCTTACTACATGTCCTCTTGTTGACCTGTGTTGGTCTGACCTTACCTCTAGCCGGGCGCTTGCTGATACAGTGCCATTCTGGGTACAGCTCCCTATGAGGCAAGATCAGAAATTGAATGTAAGCATTTAGAAGCTTTAAAGCAATTTTATCTCTATAGAATCTAATAACAAAAAAATTGTTTTGATGTTGTATATGCCTTTTATTTTTAATATTCTTTTTTCTAATAATCCATGATTTCTTCTCTTTTATAAAAGTATTAGCTTGCGATGGATTGGAATTTTGTTCTCTTAATGATCCTTCAGATGGTTGGAGAAACACAGTACTTTCAGTATTGGGCCATAGGCAGTGCCCCAGTGTGGCCAGCGAATCAGCACATTTGATACAGAATGATAATACTCTGTGTTGGCAAATGTACATCCTGCCCTTTCCTATACTTTGGATACATGGCCACCCGTATTCACAGAGTGGCTTTCGGAAGTGCGGAGTCAACAGAGAAAGTGGCTTGTCTGGGGAACTGAAGGTGGTCCTGACTGTCTGGCAAGCATAAACATAGTTCAGGCAGAACCTGAATGGGTGAGAAGGAAAAATTCAGCAAAGCACGATGGTCACCTACAGCAGGGTGGTAACAGTGGGTGCGGGGACCTATTTAGGAGGTAAATGGACAGGACCTGGTGACTGACAGAGGAGTCAAGGGTGACTTCCCACTTCCTCTGTGAGCACTGGATACACGGCTGAGACACACTCAACAGCAGTGCACTGTGGTTTTTGTAAACGATAGTGTTCACCTATGTCCACCAGCCAAGACAAGGTAGCGCTTTACATTCTGCAAGGCACATAAAGAAAACAATATTCTTCCATTTTCCAAATATGAAATTGCACCACCATGCTTTTTCAAACCATACAGGGTAATGTGGCCCCTGTGGTTTGGGTGCCATCTCTCTGTCCTGCCGGGAGTGGCTGGTGGGAAGGAAAGTGTGGGAAACCTTGAGGCAGGCAGCCCCGGGCTCCAGCCCTAGATCCCTTTCATATAACAGTCAAATTGGACAAGTCCCTTCAACTATCTAAACCTTTGTTTCTCCCCCTTAAAATGAGGATACACGTGCCTGTTGATTTTAATTTGCGGGATGGTCGTAACTCCTTCACTCGCTCAGTAATACTTATGAAGCATCTATGTGTACTAAACACCGTGCCTCATGCAGAGTAGTCATGGGTCAACAAAGCAG
This sequence comes from Eubalaena glacialis, assembly GCF_028564815.1. Classification (NCBI taxonomy): domain Eukaryota; kingdom Metazoa; phylum Chordata; class Mammalia; order Artiodactyla; family Balaenidae; genus Eubalaena; species Eubalaena glacialis. The sequence goes on along the minus strand of NC_083717.1, from coordinate 10,735,001 downwards.
ACACAGTTGGCGGCTGGCCATCAGTGGAATAGTAACAAGTATAAACAAGTAAACCAGCAATAATATCATTGCATATATGGCAAATGCGACGAAGGGAATAAACAGGATGCTGGAGAGGATAACTAACCTGGATGGGTGGGGGTGAGGAAGGCAAGTTGAGAGGGCCAGACACAGACCTGCAGGAAGTTCTCGCTGCAGAAGCCTGAAGAATAACAAGCCACCAACGTTCTAAAGATTGCAAGGAAGGGTGTTACTGGAGGAGGGAACAGCAGGTACGAAGACTCTGAGGGAAAGAAGCTGATGGTCAAGCTGAAGGAGGCTGTGTTACTAGAGGCCAGTGATGGAGCGTCATGAGATGAGGGTGAAAAAACAATAGGAACGTTATAGATTATTTTGCTAGTTTTCGCAGTCACCCAAAAGGTATTACACCTTCTTTTTCTTACAGTTGAGGAAGATGAGTTGAAGCAATTAAGTGATCCGACTGAGGGCCTGGAGCAGCCGGAGGACGACTCAGCACTGGATGCAGGGCCGTCTGGCTCCCTCATCCTTCCTGTTCCCGGGTGCCGAGCTGCCTCGCTGCAGGGCTCTCACCCCTCGTATCCATGGAGCCTGCACCCACATGAGGTCTTCTTGTTGTTGTAGACAAGACTAGATGATCAAAGGCTGGATCCCCGAAGGAACGTGCTATTTGATTTCATGCAGGAGAGCAGCTTGCGTGGCGCAAGGAAACACGCACACAGAGCCCTACCCTTTGGTGCCACAAGCTTGTCTAGAGGAGAAAATGAGGCCGATAATCTACAAAGAACTTCTGGTACAAGAGGAAAGGAGAATTAGCAATGTGCCTTTGAGAATGCAGAGTGACCTGGCCTGCCGGGCATGGCATTATCTGGAAGAGCTGTTTCTCACTTGTAAATACTCCAGCATGAGAGATGTTACTGACTTCATTTACCTGGTACTGGGGACAAAACCCACCATACCAATTATTTAAATGAGGGACAAATTAGGAATAAATTATTGTCTTGTTGACTCCAATTTTGTAAAACATTTAATTTAGTCTCCCCAGTTGAGGATGTGGCCTGATGTCTCCTCTCGCCTGGTATCACACTGATGCCGAGGAAAGGGATGCTTGGGGCCCGGGTTGCCCCTACCATCCAACAGATAAAGTTTGTGGAAACTGAAGGGTTAAATGCTCTGATTTGATAGCACAACAAAAACAGCAGATTTGAAAATTGACTTCATTTGGTTCATTGGAGTGAGTTTCTCCCAGTGTGGTGAACTTAGAAATGCTCTGCTGGGACCAAAAACAAAAAGAAATATATACAAACAGAAAGTAAATAATTTCTCCACAAAGGAAGTAGGGACAATAGCATGAAAACACATTAAGAAAATATAATGAGTGACGTGATTGAGTTTATCGCCTTGATTTATAATCCTGGTTCCTTGCAAATGCCTGATCAAATAAGTTCAAACGGGGCACAGAAAACCAATTTCTTCACCAGAGCCGTATCATATAACATTATTATAAGGCACATGTTGTCACCAGGAAGGAAAAATGTGTCCCATTGAAATACATTTCTGAATATCTCAAAAAATATCCTCTTATGTGGGAGAATTTGTTTCTCAAACAGAAAATCAAATGTGCCTTTACAGAACTCATTTTCTTTCGTTCTAATGACATGTAATCATTCTGCCTTTATTTTGCCAAGTTCCTCTTCCACAGGTTTCCAAGATGCCAGTTTTTAAATGTCTACTGTTTCTGCAACTCACAAAAATAGAAATAATTTCACTCCTGGTGCAAAGTCCCAATATGAGACATTACATATGCAACAATTTACATTTCTATTGATAGACTAGAAATTTATATTAGGAAATACTTTTTCTCAAAACCATGGCACTCATTCTGCAGGGATCTACAGGCCCTCATTCATATATTGGATATAACTTCCCTAGACATCTTTTCTTAAAGGGAATGCTTTTCATAATAACAGTAAAGGGATATATCAGAGACAAATGAGCCGGTATCTTGTGGGATCAAGTCTATTGTTTCCTTATGATCTGAAAAAATTCTGTGTTTTAGTCACTCATCAGGTCAACAAGGATTTTATCCCAATGGGGGTGGTCATTTGACACGTAGTTCTAAGGGTTATTGGGCTAATGAAAAGAGGAAATGCAAGAAATTGTGTTGTAAAACAAAGCAAGCTCTTCCAGGTGGCTCCAACTTTCTGTGAGAAGCTGTTCCCTTGTCCCCAGCACCAGATTTCATGAGGAACAATGGATATGGCCCAGCAGAAGGTTTGAGTGCAGTGTCGAAGGAACCCCAGTGCACTGGACACGCCAAGGGATTTTGATAACTGGCTCTGCTCCCCATTTGTCAGGAAGAAGGTGGTAAAATCACTTTTGAGATTCAAGATAAGTCTGAGATTTACACTAGGCTGTAAGATTAATGAGGAATACAGCTTTCACCACTGAATCCTAGTGCCTGGAAGAGTATCTGGTGCAGAGTAGACATTAAAATATTTAATGATAGGAGGAAGCAAGGAAGGAAGGAAGGAATGAACGAACGAAGGAACGAAGGAAGGGAGAAATCTATTGGTAGATTCAAATTTCCTGGGTTGATAAGTGTAATTTCTACTGCTGCTTGAATAACGTTTACTGATGTATTGTTTACAAAGAAAAGCCGAAGTGTTGGACCACATTGTGTCAGTTTAGGGCTGGAGTTGGGAGGATTTAAACTTGATGGATGCTCTGAAGTGAAAGCCGTGCAGAGTGGTCAGGCATCGGTCTCCTCTACTCTTTGTTCAGGGAGAACAAAGGCTGTAGCTCTGAGTGGGATGCCTGAGGCCAGACACACACACAGAGCCTGTTCTCAAGAATCTCAGCCTAATACGAGGTCTAAGTAACCACAACACAGTTGTAAAAGGGTAAGAGCCCTAAGAGAGATGCCCACAGAAGGGGCCAAGCACCGTGTTTGATTACTTTAAGTGGTGGAACATGGGAAGTTGCCTGAAAAAGGGACCTTTGGGCAAGACCTGGAAAGGTGAGAGTGTGTAGCTCAGACACTGCATCTTGGCCCTTTCAGAGGCAGTCAGGTTGTCAGAGAGACTGACCTCATCTTTCCTGCATGGGACAGGCAGGGAGTAATGGAAACTGCCTCAAAACTCCTGCTTGCCTGAGTTTCTCTGTTCCCCAGCAGAGCCAGAAACAGTCATCACACTCTTGAATATGAGAACACCCCTTGTCAACATTTTACCCCTTCACAGCAAATAAACCCCAAACCTCACCAACCTCTTGGTTTTGGTTTGAGAACAGACATCTAAGGCTGGGACAGGAAGAGGCACAGAAGAGAAATAGACCAATTCACCCCAATATCCCAACCAGTATCTTGTGAGGTCAAGTCTATTGTGTACTTATAACATGAAAAATTTTGTTTTAGTCACTCACTAGATTAACAGAGACTTTCTTCAAATAGGGGTGGCAATTTGATGCGTAGTGCTAAGGGTTACTGGGCATAATAAAAAGAGGGCATGCAAGATTTCTTTGGAAAACAAAATAAGTCAATATGTTCACCATCAAAGACCACGGAGCTGGTATAAGTCCCTGGTATCTTCATGGCCCCCTGAACTTCAGGCTAACTTAGTTGAAAAATGTGTTGAGTTTTTTTTAAATCAGGCTCCAAAGATTTGAAACCTCAAGCACGCTATGTAGGAAAGCAATAAATGGGGGAATGGAAAGTGGGTTTTGCTTCTGAAAAAGATAATGTGATGAGTCACTATTTAAATGAATCTGTGGAGCTTTGCAAAGTCTTAAACCAGACCCTTTAATTGTATAATCCTGAGTCCTTAACTGTAGAGTGTCTGGAAGAAGATCGTCTCTGTGAAGTGGTGTCGGGTAGATGCTGCTATGTGATACTGAGATGCGAACAATAGCTCAAGATGTGAGGAGGAAATTGGTGTACTGGATTCTGAAATAAATTGCAGCCGTCAGGAGCTCTCTGTGAAGTCTGGAATGATCTGTCAAGCAGAAAGGCGCTGTAAGTGCTTTTGTGAGAATGGTGGGTGGATTCTTCCCACTTATAGGAAAATATCTTGACCAAAGAAATGTCCTGAATGCAAAATCAATAGGAATGGATCATTCCAAGCCTCTTTCTTCTTTTTACCTTTTTTCCTACTGGGAACTGTTTTTTCAATTCTTTAATGTCCTGCTTCAGGTAAGTTAAATATAGTGTGAGTTTAGGACTGTGATTCCCAGCAAGGGTGATTTTATGCCACCATTACCATCACTCCCCCAGGGGACATCTGGCAATGTCTGGGGACATGTCTGGTTGTCGCAAGCAAGAGGATGCTACTAGCATCTGATAAACATCCTACAAACCACAAGACTGTCCTCCCAACAAAGAATTATCTGGCCTCAAATGACAACAGTACTGACAAAATGAAGTTGACCTTGGTTTAAGGTTAATTCTTCTTGCTTTTCAAATTGTCCAAGTTAGTTACATTTGTAATGACTCTTGAGACCAAAATGGAAGCCTCAACATGTAGGTAATGCACACCTGTGATGCCTATTTCTTACAAAATTTTGAAAAATATATTCACTCCCCTAAATCAGGAATAACACAGCACTGTTGCTGCTATTGGTCTCATGTAATTATATGAGAAATGATGTGATTATATTTAAATAAAATCATGATAATATACCATACAGTTGTATACCATTCCCTCTGCAAAGCCAGCATAACAAAACACAGCAAAACACATCAAAGGGATAATATGCATATATTCAGGATTATTTTTGATATTCTTGGACATTTCTCAGATCTCAGTGAGATAAATGAATTTTAGGATCCCAGGAACACTAATAACTCAGCAGAGCCTCAGAGAAAATTGCTTCAATTCACATAAAATTCTTTGTCAGGAAAAATAAGAATAGCTACTATTTTCTTTTTTTTAAATTTTCATAATTTATTTTTTAACTTTTATTTTGTATTGGAGTATAGTTGATTTACAATGTTGTGTTAGTTTCAGGTGTACAGCAAAGTGGTTCAATTATACATATACATATACCTAAGAATAGCTATTATTTTCTGAGTGCTTATTTTTTACTGGATTCTCTCCTCAGTGTTTGACATGATTTGTTTTATTTAATACTCACGAGAGTCCTGCAAGGTAGGCATTAGCAGCCTTATTTTAGAAATGTGTTGTCTCAGGCCCAGAGCAATAAAGGAACTCACCCAATTATAGTGAATTCCAGTGTATCATACTGTTTTCTATCCCACCCTCATCCTTTTTTTGGGGACACAGGTACTAAGTCAGAGATAACAGAGGAGGCCTTTTGGAAATGGAATACAAAGCAGAGAAACAGACTATAGTTAATCTGTATTGTATATTTATATTGTATTATATATAGTTATGTATTATATACAGTATATGTATTATATGCTGTATGTTACATAGTTATACTGTATTGCATATTTGAAAGTTGCTAAGAGAATAGATATAAAAAGTTCTCATCATGGGAAGAAAAAAACTTGTAACTATGTGTGGTGACAGATGCTAACTAGACTTATTGTGGTGATCATTTTGTAATATATACATACATCAAATCATTATGGTGTACACCTGAAACTAACATAATGTTACATGTCAATTATACCTCATTTTTAAAAACACTACTGATATGAAAAAAGGAATAACAAAATCAACATGACAGTGTCATCCTAATCATGGCCATACAAAAAAATCTGCCAGAATTGGTTTAAGTTTTAGGTCTACCAGTACAAGCACTGATGTTTACAACCCATCCTCCATGTAATTGTGAACAGCAAGAAAAAAATAAATTATGACACACCGTTCCACATGCACTGATTTTACCATGGACTTGGCAAGTTTAAGGTCTTGGCAAGTTTAAGTGAGATGACCCACTAGGTAATGGCAGAACTTGCTGGACCCACTGGTTACTTGTACTTCAAGTCTTGCCACCTCTAATTATTTAAACAGAATTATGAGTGTATGTGTGAATATAATGCAGTGTAAGATACTAAATAAGTGGTTAAAGGGAAAACAAGTTCATCATGGCAAGGCAGAGGGATATTTCTGCACGAGGGACTAATTGTCCTCCACCATCTTCAGTCTGTGAGGAGAGAAGCCTCCCTTCCCCTGGCCCCCAGTAGAAGGCGGACTGAATGGAACTAAATGGCCACAACCTATGCTGCAGCGGATGGGAGGCGGGTCCCGGGAAACAGACAGGAAGTGCAAGGACCCAAAAAGGCATCAGAGAGAGGATCTAAGGAAAGCTACTGGAAAGCTCTCTACCAAAAGGGAGAGGAATAGGCTGAGTGGGGGTCCTGAGAGACAAAAGTTAGCGGCACAACTTCAAATGCCCTTTGGTATCTGACCTTGGAGAGGCAATAAAGTTGAGCACATAGGAGCAGGGACTCTGGATTCAGTCACTCGGGTTTGCACACCAGTTTCACCACTTACTGGCTGTGTGAACTTGGGCAAGATGCTCGACTTCTCTGTGCCTCAGAGAGTGTTCACTTTCTTAGGTTGCTTTTATCCCATTATGTAATTTCTTTTTACACTTAAGCTAAATGAGATTAACCTTAAAAATTCACCCAGTATTTACCAGAACCAAGAATTAATCTCAGTTCTTTTAACTCAATATTTGTGTATTTATTCCACACCACAAAAATGCCCTTAACAGGGACTGCTGCTATGGAAAATAGTACGGAAGGGGGGAATAAAGACTAGAGGGCACAAACGGAGGGGGGAAGTAACAGATACTGAAAATGATGAGGAGAGAGGTGGTATAATTAGGTGGTATAATTAGAAAAAGTAATAAAATGAATGTCAAATATGGACAGAAAGAGGGAATATGTTGGTGATTAAAAGACATTATATTTATGCATCTTAGTGATGGGTGAAATGAGCCTTACAAATTACAGCATTTCTAATTTGAGTAACAATTTGTAAACTATAAATGTTTATAGTGAGTGTAATTTGTTCAACTTATGTTATGGAATAAAGTAAGACATAGTATTACCATTAAGAGATACTTTGCAGATTTACAAAGCAATAATTAATTTTTTATTGGAACATAATAGATTCAAACATAAATCGTTTTATTGCTCTTACAAATCAGAGAAATTTAAGTTTTAGATAAACCTAAAAAATAATCCTATTTATAGCTGCACTGGTATCTAGATTTGAAATTTAAAACCAGGGTAATTGTTCTAGATCAAAAGAGACTAAAGAAAAATGACAACCAAATGCAATGCCTGATCCTTGATTAGATCCTGGATTGAAAAAATAGCTATAAATTATATTATTGGGAAAATTGGATCAATTTTACTAAGGACTTTATGTCAGATAATATTATCATTTCAATGTGACTCAATTTTTTAGAATACTAACAGTATTGTTATTATATTAGAGAATGACTTTGCTCTGGGAAATACATGCTGAAGTATTTACAAATAAAGTGTCATGAAGTCTGCAATTTATATGCCTTCTTTCAAACGATTCTATGGTCACATAGAATGCCAGAACTGAACTAACTCAAGTCCCGTTTCTTTATCTTAACAGTCACTGTGCTGTCATTGTTTTTTCATTTATTTATTTATTTATAAAATTTATTTATTTTATTTATTTATTTTTGGCTGCATTGGGTCTTCGTTGCTGTGCACGGGCTTTCTCTATTTGCAGTGAGCGGGGGCTACTCTTCGTTGCGGTGTGCGGCCTTCTCATTGCAGTGGCTTCTCTTGCTGCAGAGCACAGGCTCTAGGCGTGCGGGCTCAGTAGTTGTGGCACGCAGGCTCAGCAGTTGTAGCTCGCAGGCTCTAGAGCGTAGGCTCAGTAGTTGTGGCGCACGGGCTTAGTTGCTCTGCGGCATGTGGGATCTTCCCGGACCAGGGCTCGAACCCGTATCCCCTGCATTGGCAAGTGGATTCTTAACCACTGCGCCACCAGGGAAGCCCTGTCATTGTTTATTTTGAGTCTATGATTTAAATGCAGGAATATGCAATACCACAGGAGCTGGAGACAAAAATTGTGCCAAAAGCAGGTGGAATGACTCTGAACTCTCATGAACTTATTCTCCAAAAAACCACATGTATTTTAGTCCACGTGTGCTGGGGGTCAGTTGTGTAACTGAGAGTTGTCAGAATTAATTTGTAGGTAGAACCTAATGTTGACTAATGGATGTGTAGTAAAAACACAATAATATAAAGCTTATGCATACATACATATATATACAAATATGTATTATGTGTGTATATTCCTTTTTATATTTATGTATGTATATGTTACTAAAACTCAACAGCAACCACAGCAACTAGATTGATAAAAGGGAGGAGGAAGTCCTCTATCACTGATATTTTAAGAACTGCCAGCACACAGCAGAAATAAAAATCAAACTGACTTTTCATCAGTTTGGTTATTGATTTTAAGTTCGCTGCAGTGGCTGCACCTGGTAAACTGCTTTCACCATCCTTTCTCTGGTAGAAAGTTTGAAAAATCTAAAAGGATCAGAGATGAGTTAGAAGATTTTACATTTTGGAATAAGACAAGTAAAGTATCCAGCAAGTTGAAAAAAAAATAACCAGAGATATTAAGAGCAGGGTGGGCTGGTTTCTGAGAGAGGATTTGGGTAGAAAGTTGAGAGTGGAGGTAAAGGATAATTTAGGGAAAATACTGCTACCTTCTTTGATGGTGACAGAGACTAGTAAGGATTTTCAGTAACAAAAAGTCAATACTAAATAATAATAATAATAATCTACCATGTTTCAGACATTATTGTAAATGCTTTATATGACTTCCCTGTGTTAAGTCCTTTTACTCTCACAATAATCTTATGATGTGGGTACCATTATTATTCCCATTTTACAGATGAAGTAACTGAGGCAGATGAACTAACTGCTAGGAATTGACAGAGACAGTTTTTTTTGTTTTGTTTTGTTTTTAATTTATTTATTTTATTTTATTTATTTTTGGCTGTGTTGGGTCTTCGTTTCTGTGCGAGGGCTTTCTCTAGTTGCGGCAAGCGGGGGCTACTCTTCATCGCGGTGCACGGGCCTCTCACTATCGTGGCCTCTCTTGTTGTGGAGCACAGGCTCCAGACATGCAGGCTCAGTAGTTGTGGCTCATGGGCCTAGTTGCTCTGCGGCATGTGGGATCTTCCCAGACCAGGGCTTGAACCCGTGTCCCCTGCATTGGCAGGCAGATTCTCAACCACTGCGCCACCGGGGAAGCCCCAGAGACAGTTTTTAACCCAGACATTCTGGCTTCAGACCCTCACTCTTAACTATTTCGCTGTGTATTTCTTGAGACACAAAGACTTGAATCGTCATCAATTTTACTTTTTAGTCAGACCGCTGTTCCTCCAAATTGACATAGCACAGGGACCCAAGTGCACAGGGAGTATTTGAGCTACACGAGGACAAGAGGATGAGGTTATGAAAATAGGAGAAAATGAATGGAATCCAGAGAGACTTTGCAAACAATTATATAGGATTTCATGGTGACTAAAATCAGAAGATAAGAAGAATGAGTCAATGATGAATGAAAAAAGTAAGCTTTAGTTATGCAGGAAATGATGGTGACACTGACAGAGACTGGGAAATGAGCAAGTGGGTGGATTGGTGGGTGGAAGGTGATGGTGAACTTAGCTTTGATAATCCAAGGAGAAAATGTCAATAAGCATTTAGTAACACTGCAACTATCGAGAAGAGAAGAAAAATGGAAAAGATTTCAGAAGTAGTAGTATAGATGACACAGGACACAGTTGAAATTTTACCTCTTTTTTATCTTTAGTATCTTTATACCCTTTATACCCTGCTTCAATCCACAGAGGATTTGAGGCAGTTTACACTAAAATGAACAAGAGATTATTGTTGATATATTAATCTGATATATAAATTCATTTATATTTAACTTCATCTTTTTCTTTTCTAAATAAAATGATTTCATTTTTTTCCCTTGACGCTTATCCTAGGTGCAAATTTTTATTGCTCTAACTATATTCATTTTTTTTTTTAAGTTTATTTATTTATTTTATTTTTGGCTGTGTTGGGTCTTCGTTTCTGTGCGAGGGCTTTCTCCAGTTGCGACAAGCGGGGGTCACTCTTCATTGCAGTGCGCGGGCCTCTCACTATCGTGGCCTCTCTTGTTGTGGAGCACAGGCTCCAGACGCGCAGGCTCAGTAGTTGTGGCTCACGGGCCTAGTTGCTCCGCGGCATGTGGGATCCTCCCACAGCAGGGCTCGAACCCGTGTCCCCTGCACTAGCAGGCAGACTCTCAACCACTGCGCCACCAGGGAAGCCCTATATTCATTTTTAAACAAGTTTTTTGTAGTCCTCTGAATTGGAGTGGTGACACTTTTTATCAGTTGTGGTATTTTACATGTACTGTTTTGTCTTGTCTCATTTTGCTTTGTTATGTATCATATAAAATATTGGAGTCTAGAAGCCTGCACGCCTAGAGCCCGTGCTCCGCAACAAGAGAAGCCACTGCAATGAGAAGCCCGCGCACTACAATGAAGAGTAGCCCCCGCTCGCCACAACTAGAGAGAGCCCGCGTGCAGCAACGAAGACCCAACACAGCCATAAATAAATAAATAAATAAATAAATAAATAAATAAAAAAAATATTGGAGTCTAAGTGGTAAGGATCATGGTAACAACATTTGAAAATCATGGTTGAAATTATATACGTGTACATATATATTTTTCCACAATGTATTTATACCTTTGCTCTCCTCTTCTATTTTCTGAACAATGGCTAATTTTTGCAGATTTTTAATAGAAAGTTTTGAAACTAATCTCCCTCCTCCAGGATCTAAGAAACTAAGTACTTAGATGGATCTTTGACTTACGTGGTAATAATTATGATAACAGATGTGTCAGGTAAGAGAATTCATGGGTGGAATCAAGCAGGAATTTTGTGTTCTTTCCAGTTAAATTTTAGTTTTAGCAGAAGGTTATGTTGAACTGGGAATCTTTATTTTGTTGTTTAGTAAAATGAGTATTGAGTTGGTAATAATTGCTTATTGGGTTTTGTCCATTTTCATGTTAATATATGGGAGAGGTAGAATTTCAGGAGAGGCATTCATAATGTATTCTAAGGAACCCATGAGGGTCCACTATCTTGGTAAGAGTGGAATCAGAGATGGGTGGAAATCGTGATAATAGGGCAGTGAAAAAAGGACGGGCCAGGTAGGAACTGTCAATCAAAGTATCATAGTAATGTAAGATGTTAACAGGGGAAACTAAGTGTGGAGTATACAGGAACTCTCTACTATCTTTTCAACTATTTTGTAAATCTGAAACTATTCTAAAATTTAAAAGTTTAGTTTTAAAAGTCTATGATTAGTAAGTTCAAGAGAATATGTAGATATATAGGAGAGAATGGAGAATTTCACCAGAATATCTGATTCATTTAAAAAAAAAAAAAGAGTTGAATAGATAAAGCAGTTCAGAAAAACAAAGCAACTTGGACACAGCAGAAAACAGAATTTGTGAACAGGAAGACAGGTCAATTGAAAACAACCAAAATGGAGCACTGAGAAAGAACATTCAAAATATGTGGGACATGTTTAAACTTTAAATCTGGAGTCCCAGAAAGAGAGTAGATAGAAAATAGAAAAGAATAAATATTCTAAGAGAAAATGGCCATTTTCCAAAACTGATTTTAAAGAAACACCAACCCACAGATTAAAGGAGCTCAGAGAAGCTGAAATAGGATAAATACACAAGCAAAAGAAAATCATACCTAAATAACATCAGGTCAAACTGTCAAAAGCTAAAGAAAAGAGAAAATCTTAAAAGAATCCAGAAAAAAATTCTATAACTATAATATATAAAGAACTCTTACAATTCAAATAATAAAACAAACAACCAAATTTTACAAAGGAAGAGGCAAAATATATGAACAGACATTTTCCAAAAAAAGATATACACATGTCATGTAAGCACATAAAAATTATTCAGTATCGTTAATCATTAGGAAAATGCAAATTAAAACCAGAATTAAAAATTGTTAAAATTAAAACGGATGACAACAGTACATGCTGATAAGTATGTGGAACAATTGAAACTCTCATATGTAGCTAGTAACAATGCAAATTGTTACAGCCCTTTTAGAGGATGGTTAATCAAAAAGTTAAGCACACACTTACCATACTGACCAAAGCTAAGTAAAACTATATATCCACACAAACATTTGTAGATGAACATTCAGAGAAGCTTTATTCATAATAGCCTAACACCAGAAATAAATTAAATGTCTATCAATTAGTGAATAGCTAACTAAACTGTGGTAAATCCATATAATGAAATACTACCTGGCAATAAAAATAAACTATTGAAACATGCATAAACATGGATGGATCTTAAAGTATTAGGCTCAGTGGGAGAAGTCAGCCATAAAATCATATGTACTTTACGATTCCATTTATATGAAAAGCTAGAAAAGGCAAAACAATAGTAACATCAATTAGATCAGTGGTTGACAGGGGCCAAGGTTGGAGAGAGGGGGTTAATTGCTAAGGATCATGAGAAAACTTTTTGAAGTGGTGGTCATGACTGTGTACATTTGAAAAATCTCATTAAATAATACACTTAAAGCTGATTTTTAAAAAAAGATGTATTATCTTCAAAGAGCAACAATAGTACTTAGTTGACTTCTCAAAAGAAATGAGAGAAACAAGAGCCAATGGAATGTCTTTAAATTACTGAAAGAAAATAGCTATCAGCCTAGAATTTTATACTCAGCAAAAGTACCCTTCAAAACTGAAAGTGAAATAAAGACATTTTAGACAAAGAAGAGCTGAAAGAATTTGTCATTAGTAAATTGCATTAGAAGTAAAAATAAAAAGATTTATTCATGCAGAAGAAAAATAATCTTAGGTGGAAAAATAGAAATAGAATGTGGAAAAAAGGATTACCAGAAAAGAGATGTGGATAAATGTAATGCATAATCACTATACAAATCAATAATTGCAATGTGAAGCTATTTAAACCATCAGGTTCTGGGTCCAAAAGTCCACGACATTCAGTTGGCTTTCTTTATAGCCTTTAATGCCATGATGGAAGTTGGTTTGGGACTAAACCATAGGAGCACAATATAGATCCCTGGGTTTTGATGCTCACAGAGAACTAGACTATATCAGTATTAACTCAACAAGAGGCAGGTGGGAATGGCCCTCCACTAGCCACTGAAAATTCAAAGTCTCCTGCAAAGGGAGACATGTTTGTACTGTACTGCCCCCTCCTTTTTTAAAACTCATTTTCTAGTGATCGGTCACCTGCCAGTTTTGGAGATGCTTCATGCACCAAGAGCCGAGAGATAAATTTTCCTATATGTGCAGTTGCTGCTTTTATAATCTAAAACCCAACAGGTTACCAGTCCCGCTCATAAATTGCTTGTAGACATAGGAGCCATAGTTATTTTTTTTCTAAAAATAAAGATATTATTCATGAGAGGTGAAAGTATAGTTGCGAAGGGAATACATTCTAGATTTAGATGGCCTGGTCTAATCTCCAGGTTCTACTCCTAGTTGGCATCTTTGACCTTGGACAAATTCTATGACCTCACTGTACCTCAACTGTAGGTAAGGAGTAATAACAGATTTTGCCTTATAGGATTGTTGTGAAAATTAAATAGGATAATGCACTGAAGTGCTTACTTACCACACTGCTTGGTCTATAGCAAGCATTTAATTATGGTTAATATTGTTTATTATTTTCAAAAAGACACTTCTCTAGATTTTATTTATAAATACAATTCCTAGGCAAAATTATTTTTAAAACATTTTAAATGTGCATGTCTATAGCATTGTTTTATTATAGAATTTCAGGATTGAAGGATGTCTTATTCATTTGACTTATCTTAAAAGATTCTTCTAGAATTAGAATTCTTCTAGAAGTAGAGTTGCTCAAACCTGGGCATTCTGAGGGCATTTTATTTTAATGGGGCTGAGGTGAAGGTCTGGTTCCACTAGCCTTACAAATTTCAGGCTCAAACTATTTTGCCCCTGAAAATGAAACAGAACTTTGGGAGATCTATTAATTAACCATCCATCTGCACCATAGGGAAAATTCAGAACTGTCTGAGGAGGATGTTGGTCCAGATATCTGATTCTCCCTCAGCTCACCTCAGAACAGTAGCCTGGACTCTGGTCAAGCAAGAGCCTTGCTGGCTCCTTGGTTTCCATATTGGGATATTAACCAACCCATGGTTAAGAGTGGTTAAGGAAGGTGGGTGTGTTGTCCCGGGCAGCAAAGAATAGCTCTTTTCCAGAAGCTTCCTAGAGAACCCAATCCAGTTCTCTGGATTGAACTCAAGCCAGTTCTCTGGCTCACTGCCCCTCAATTGATTAAACACAGTCTTCGAGGTGGAATGCTTTAATACATCCCTGAAACAAGAGCTTGGCAGAGAGGTAGATTCCTAAGCCACAATAATTTGACCCCTCTGGAGTTTCTTTAAACAAACTGTGGATGGTTGTGATGTCATAAGCCTTTAGAAGAAAAGGCCTCAAATGCACTGTAAAGTTGATGTAGCATGTTTTCCATTGTGCTTTTGATGAGGAATCCTGGAGAAATTCCTATCTGACCCTAGAATCAAAAATAGTTGTAATTTTCCTGAGCTGTTGTGTTTGTTTTTATCTCATGGACACGATGAATCAGATCTGTCCTGATTTCCTTTTTCACCCTGACTACTTGCAGCTGCACACCAACATCCAGCTCATCTCCTTCTACAGGTAAGTCTAGACTCTCCAGCTCTCTCGTGCATGGGGTCATGAGACTAGTTCTGGTCCATGAGAGTGAGTCGAAGCAACATGACCAAAGCATTTAATTGCTAGCGCAAGATCCTTCAAAGCTCTTTTTCCCTTTGCACACTGACCGGCAGCATGACAGACAGTGACTGCTCAGGGGCAAAGAAATTAAAGGGGGGAGTGGGGACCAGGCCTCCAGGTCACCTGCAGTGGACCTGTAACCTGAAAGAGAAATTACAGCATAGTGGTTACAAGCTCCTGAGATTTCGACGTCGTTTTTACCATAGTAAAACACAGTCTATCCTGATTAATACAAATATGTACAGCTATCTACACAGCCCATCAATGGATGGATGGTCAGTTGTTATTTTATGTATTTTAAGCTAATATCTTTATCATTTTGCCTCAAACTTGTTTTTCTTTTATTATTCAACACAGTTTAATGTATCCAATCTTGTCACAGTTTATGGATCCTTTTAAGCCATTTTGAGAATAGGTGGTGAATAAATAAAGCAAAATAATGGATTTTCATGAGAAACACATCAGCATGAGTTGGCTGAGAAACATATCAGTATGAGTTGGCTATACAGGATAAACTGAGATTTTTTAAACACAGGCTGCTCTGGAAATTCTCTTCTTCCAAGAGAAAATACTTACATAAGCACAGGACTAGCAGCTGTATTTCCAGAGGGAGACACTAGAGGGCGCGTGGCATTGGAGCACAGCATGACACCGTTGGCCGGTATGGGTGCACTAAGAAGGGATATTGTCCAAGGATTTGGGTAGGAGTTTTTGTCTGTCTATTTTTCCATATTTTAAATTTCAGAAATCTGTATTAATTGACCTTCTTTTATGCAAACTTATGCACCGTGTAAGTTCTTTTTATGCAAAGTCGGTTCTAGGCAAAATGATGAAACGAATTGAAGCTTGCCTGTCTGTAATATTATTTTACTATAAAATTCAGACTTGAAGGGCATGATAAATGGGGTTTATGGAGTCTCTGTTCACACAGGAATTTTCTAGCAATGCAGAATTTTTTTCACCTCTTCCCTCAAAACTAACAAGTCTGGCTTCCACCTCCTGGGAGAGGCCGGGTAATTGGAGGGTTTGTTATCCTGCCTATTTAATTTGAGATAAAGTGTTGATGGCTGACAATACCTTATTACTAACCATACCTTTCTGTCCAGATACAATTATGCTTTTATTTTTAAAAAGTATTTGTTTAATCAAAAGGGGACTACAGAGGTAAGTGTGGAAGTTGCTTTAGGGTAGAGGGCCTTCCAAGCTTGAGTACCATGTGAACTTCCCATATGTACCCATGAGCCTAAATTCATAGCAATTCATCCATCACCCAAGACAATAGCTCTGCTCTCAGTGGAATTACTACTCATATTAGCAAGTTGAATACCATTAAATATTTTATAGAAGAATTTTGTTATTCAGATCCCCAGTTTGAAGATAATGCATTTGGAGTTTTGACATGTTACACACTATTTTTGTGGTTGTTTAAATCTTGGTAATAGTGACGGGAATTGGATACAGGGTTGAAATGCATTTGATAATCTCCAAACATTCTTCAGTCAACAGCTTCAACCTTCTCTCTTTCAGGAAAAGTTTAGGATAAATGAAAGAATACAGATTTTGGAAGTCAAATAAATCTAGATTTAGACTCAGGCATTATCCTGAGTTTTCAATTCCTCAACTGTAAAATGAGGATGTAAATTAATATACATCTTAAGGATTTGGGGGAAGCTTTATGTCATATGAAGAGTACCTGGAATATCTTAAGATAATGTTAACTTGATCTTTTTCATCAAATCTTTTGTCAGATGTAATAATTATGAACAAAATTAATTTATTTAAATTGCATTTCTAATATATAGAATTGAAATGGCATTTCTTGTTAATACTGGTAAAGTGAAGCAGCTGATGGAGAGTACTGATAGTGAAATGACCAAGGTTGGCAGAGCAGATTTGGGTTTGGTTTTAGCAAACCAGTGAACAATCAACATTGTGACATCTGTCCACCATGTAAGTTCCAAGGATTCTGGTCCTCAGTGGGACACTTTGGTTGGCAGCCTCCAGCCTCTCACGTAAACCTTCATCCCTATCTCAGTTCTCTTACTACCCACGTGATTCCACATAAAAAGGAAATGAAAATCTAGACTGGAAAAGACAATATAGTTAAGATCCTTGTGTAGCTTGGACATGATCTAAAGTTCTTTTTTTAAATTAGTCTTTTCAACAGAATAACAAACTAAAGAAATATTCAGTTCTAAGGACAATTCTCAGGACATATATTATTTTAGTTTCTGCCGGAATAATTATATACCTGATGACATTCAATTATTATAAGCTGTCATTTTCAAAATAACTAAGAGTAACACATTATTTTTTAATCAATTAGAATTTGTTCCCAGAATCAATTAAAAAGCAATATATATAGGAAGAAAAGTTTCTATTATAAGTGTCTGTTAGAATGTGCCTTGTAGGAAAAGTTATTATTCTAGAAAATGATTACTGAACATCAGCAATTCTGATAACAGTCTAGACCACTCTTAACCGCAGAGTGAATACAAAGGGAAATAAATAATTCCATGAAATCCCTGATTATCTACACCTAATTTCTATTGAGTCATGGATGGTCCTTGACACTCTTTGCTACAGATTTTTCATGTTTTCATTCATTTCCTGGAGTCTGCACTGATTGGATTGGGTGATACATTCTCTCTGTAGTTTCTGTCCTGTGTATCAAAATCATCCTGAGGGAAGAAGAATCAGTTTCATCATCCTTTCTTTAGAGGGACAAGCAACTCTGGTCAAAGTATTAATTTCCATGACCATCTTATTATAACATCCTGTTTGAACAAGGCATAGTGGTCAAAACTGATTAAAATACAATTAATTAAACCTCTCTTGGGTTTCACTGTAAAATATAATTTTGTGCATTTCAAATTTAGTTAATTAAGTTTTTATAGCTAAATTTTCTGAGCCTTTTTTTTTTGCTAACTTGTATCATTTTGAATCATGTATGTATTATTAAAGTTTAAGAAAGCTATTTCAGAGGGGAATCCATTCTATTTTTCTAGTTTGCCAATCTTCTCAATTTCACTGAGGAACCAGAAGACTAAATGAATCACCTCTACCCTGAGGACAAACTTCTTGGACCTTGTTCTCAGTTGTCTCTGCATTCTCTTTCTCCTTCCCATCTCCTCTCGCCCGCACCTCCTGGATATTTTGTTCCTTTGTCTTTTTAACCCTGGAAGACTAGCAGAAATTGCATGAAAACCTTAGTTATTCTGAGCAAAGGAAATAAATAAGCTGTAGCATACAAAGAACAAGCAGGGGAACCCTGGAGAAAGGGATGCAGTTGTAATGATGAGAGAACAGGACAGAAGAGCAGTGCAGACCAGAAGTAGGTCAGCAATCAAGTAGAAATAAGTGTACTGGGGAAATAGAAGGTGAAAAGCAAGCTTCGGTGAGGACTGAAAGGACGGTCACCAGGCACAGAACTGAGAACAGGACACAATGTGGTTAAGACTGGGGGTGAACAAAAGCAAAGCGCTGCTGCTGCCCAGGTCGGTATTCTTGGGGTAGCAGTTGGTTTTGTTGCCATGAAAGACAAGAATAAGATCAGTAATGCTGATGAGACTGGTTCTGAAATACTTGGAATCCCTCAAGATGCTAAGGTTCACAGGTCTATAGCTGGCCCCTCATTTAGTCTTCTCAATATCAAAGTTCATTTGGATATATTTTAGTAGGTGGAGTCAGGGCTCTTTGAACAAGGAATTTACTATTCTGCCTTCGAGGAAGAGATCAGAGGACGAGAGGATGGAGAGGGTCAAGTGCTAATTGATGTGACTCAAGGATTGGCTGGAATGATGGGCATATAGACCCACAAAAGTGAAAGCACTAAAGTGAAGGAGAGGAGAAAGTTGTAGAGAGGTCACTGGAGGGAGAAAATCCCCACTGATGGCATCTATATCTTTTCCCCCCATAAAACAGAAAGCAAGGTCATCTATAAGAATAAGGGGAATAAAGGGAGAGGGAAGAGGGAAGAGGGGGCTTGAGTAGACTAATGATAATTTATAATCGTTACTATTGTTCATCAATTAAAATATAAATATATTTTAAATTTTAGTCTAAATGTAAAACCTTTAATTTATACTGGCCCTATGGATCACTAGCATTGAGACAGAAAAAAAAACATTCTCTCTCTATCCAGCAATTTAACTAGGCTGAGACACTCCAGGGACTATAACGACAGTATAGGTTTAGAAGAGAGAAGAAGATCACTAGGCCTACATAAGTATTAGGCTTAACTCCCCCATCTTCCACAATCACTCCTAAATAACTGAGTTGTATTAGGAAATAAAAGCAATAAACAAATAATTACAAAAAAAAAAGAAGAGAGAAGAAAAACAAGCACTGACACGTTTTCAGGAAAGACGAATGGAGTTAAAATTACAACCGAATGAATCTATTGCAGTTTTTTTTGTTTGTTTGTTTTTTGGATTTTTTTGATTATTTCACTCTGCATAATACATATCTATAACATATAATCTAGTTCACAGAGAAGTAAGTAAACCACTATATAAATATTTACCAAAATCATACCAAAAAGAAAAGAAATGTGATACTGAGATGATATATACTTCCAGAAAATGCATATTTGCTACATTTACTTTTCATATTCCACCAGCAGTGGCAGCACTGAGTTTGAATATACAGTTTCAACCAATTCACATTCTATTCTCATTTTATATTCCTGGATTACAGAGAGACCATTAAATTTATCTGGTGCATATTGATTTAGGAAAAAAATACTCACCACTATCACCCTATCCCAAGCCCTCAAAACCTCTTCTTCTTTCTCAGTTACTCGGTTTTGCCTTATTTCATTATGATGGAAAGCATCCCGAGCTTGGGATTTTAGGTCCCAAGACACCAAAATCTAGGTATATGATCTTGAGCAAGTAGCCCAACCTGCCTGGACCTCGGTCTTCCTATTTACAATAATGAAAAAGAAAAGGTACCAGCTCTGGTTTTCTTTCTAGGACATTGCAGAGACATCCTTAGGCCTCTACCTTGCCCACAGACTTTCTTCTGACTCACTGTAGAGGTTAGAGTTCCAAGGCTAATCTTTACGGCTAAGAAGGCACCCTGGAATTCCTGGACATTCCAGAATAAAGTGTCCAGAGTAAATGTCTCTCAGGTTAGGTCCTGAGAGATGAGACTTGCTGTTTGGAGAGACCTTTGGGAGATTCAGAGTCATGTGATGGAAATATTAAAGTGAATGTGACCTTATTCTGTAGTCACAGGCCTGGGATGTCTGGGCCATAGATGCCTCAGCTCATTTAATCTTCGTAACAGACCAGCGAGGGAGGAATTGTCATCCTCAAATTACAGATGAGGAAGCTGGGATATGGCAAGTCAAGTGTCTAATTCAAGATCATCCAGCTGAAAGTGCAGAGCTGAGATTCCAATCAGCAATTTCTCAGCATGCTGTTAAAATAGAAAGTTCACACTTGTTATTGCTTTGGCTTGTTATTAACACTTAGGGCATGACTCTGCATCACGTAATTGTGTAGATGCTTGCTTCCTGCCCTAAACTGTAAATTCTTCAAGGACGGAGCTATGTTGTATTGACCACTAGCTCTCCAACACCAAGGAGAATTTTTCTAATTATGCATTTGTTGAATGACTTGCTACATGTATGAGGAAATGCATCAGTGAATTAAGTGTGCCTCTCGTATCCCTTCCCGTGTGTACAATTCTGAAGAGTGTGGAGAGTAGCTCTTTTTTTGTTGTTGTTAAATTTATTTATATTTGGCTGCGTTGGGTCTTCGTTGCTGCACACGGGCTTTCTCTAGTTGCGGCGAGCAGGGGCTACTCTTCGTTCCGGTGCGCAGGCTTCTCATTGCGGTGGCTTCTCTTGTTGCAGAGCACGGGCTCTAGGAGTGCAAGCTTCAGTAGTTGTGGCACGAGAGCTCAGTAGTTGTGGCTTGCAGGTTCTAGAGCTCAGGCTCAGTAGTTGTGGCGCACTGGCTTAGTTGCTCCTCGGCATCTGGGATCTTCCCGGACCAGGGCTCGAACCCGTGTCCCTTGCATTGGCAGGCAGATTCTTAACCACTGCACCACCAGGGAAGTCCCAAGAGTAACTCTTTTTAATTCCTCATAGCATCCAATAGAGAGCTCAGTAAATCATGCTCAATGAAATAATTAAAACTTTTTTATCTTAAGTATCTAAATTCACTGACTTTTGAGCTGTTTTCTTACAAGTGCACATTAAACCATATTAGTTGATGTTGATACTGCAAACCAAAACAGTATTAAAGAAGACTCTGGAAGAGAAACCCAAAACTGCAGGGATAAGCACTATCAATAAAATATCACTGCCTAGATGGTCTTGCTGCTTCTATGGAAGTTTCTGCTTTTTTTTTTTACTTCAAGTAGCACAGTATCTGGACACTCAGCTGGGATAA
This sequence comes from Eubalaena glacialis, assembly GCF_028564815.1. Lineage (NCBI taxonomy): Eukaryota > Metazoa > Chordata > Mammalia > Artiodactyla > Balaenidae > Eubalaena > Eubalaena glacialis. The sequence goes on along the minus strand of NC_083717.1, from coordinate 10,713,751 downwards.
GAGATGTTATTCTAATTGATTGCATACAACGTATTTTTGATACTAGTCTATTTCACGGAGTATGTATTTTGTTTGTTTAATTTGGGTGGAAGAGAATCACTTTATTTCTTATTAATTCACAATTCACATCAAAGCAGCTCATGTAAGGAGGCCACGCAAACATCTGCCCAGCCCCAAACACCACATCATCTCAATTCACTCCTCTACCATAAGGGCATTCTCTGTCGTTGCGATTCTGCAGCGAAGTTAATAACGATGGAGAAGAGGCTTACCTAGTGGTTTTATACTGTATCCTTTCATGATCAATTATAGCTTTATGTTAAATTAACTTGGTGGTGAAAGCCCATTTGCCAGCTCTTCAATTTAAACTTCTTGATTAGATTAATCCACTTGCAAACTTGCCCTGGTTCAGCACCTCGTTGAAATCCACCCAAAGCTCTGGGTCTGGGCATGCTCCAAAATCTTTCATCTCATAGTGGCCAGGGCCAAACTGCTGCTGGAAGAGGGGGGGGGTGGTCTCAAATCTAAATTTAGAATATTATTGTTGAGGATATTCTATAAGGCAAGAATATTTGCACAGTTACTTCCCTCTGAAAGGGTAGCTTGTTCTCTGAGCAAGAGGAGATGTGTCACACCCATATATCAGTATCTTTCTGAGGTCCTGCCTATACCTCAAGCTGAGCACCCACCCTGATGCTTTAGGTTGTAGACAAATGGCTCTGCTGTCTGTGGTTTTGTAGAAGGAGGGAAGATTCCTCTGTCTTAGAGCTCAAGATGCAATCCTCCAATAATTACCCTGAAGACTGCCCTAAAGCCCTTTACTGCTCTTTGGCTTTTTGCCTCTAGGGTTGGAGTTCCTCTGGGTCTAACCTACCTGGACAGCATGTTTGATGCGCTAAGATTTCCTCCAATTACATTGTCCCATAGACCAGATCCTGACTGCTGTATAGCAAAGATTCTTCACATTTTCTCTCGCATTGACTAGACTCTTCTTGTTTTCCCATGCTAGTATGGATTTTTTTTTCTTTTTAACATAATGTTTTCATAGGATAATGGTTGGGACTGAGGGACTGCATATGTCCTCAGCCTGCCATTTTGAGGCACTATCATTTCTCTCTGTGTGCCCTTTCATACTCTGTGTACCAGCCACACTCATCTAAAAACCCTACGGGTACATATTTTTTGCTTTTCTTCCTTCGAGCCTTTCCTATTCTAGTGAGTCTCTTGCTACGCATTTCTTTGCTCTCCTTGAGGACTCTCTGTTCTTTGAACACTTGATCCTCAAGTCCAAATTCAATATTCTCCCCCAGTGAACTCTTATGGTCTTTTATTTGAACCACTGTTATGACTAAGTTATAACATAAAGCAGAGTATATTATCTGTGGACTTATCACTGCTTCACAACCACACACGCTGCCTTTCTTATCTTTGTATTCCCATTACACATAACAGTGCCTTCCACATAGTAGGGACAAACACCTGTGACTGAAATTAAATTAATTTGAATTTGTGGCCGGTTCCCACCAATAAGAGAAAATTCATCTTTATGCTGTGCTTGGGATGACAGTTTTAATAACTGGGTTTTAAAAATTACTTTATTTTGTAAAGTTTCTTAGAACGCCATATGGTATTTGTTGAGAAGCACAATAAAATAAATTATGCTTGTGGTTAACGTTTGTCCTCAAAATCAAATTGCTTTCTCACATCCCACATTTTTATGTTAAGAACCCCCAAAAGAATATTAAAAATATTTCCAATTTGCTCATCACTTATAGACATTAGCTGATATGATATTTTCTTAAACAATGCTATCTACTCAGCACACACACCCTTAACCTCTTGCAGAGGGTACCACACTGACACGTATAATCATTTATCCCAACACTCCCCTTAATCATTCGCGCTGCTCAACCTCATCAGATGTCCTTCCATCAAAGTGTGTCTCCATGGTAACATAAGCCAGATTCGGCCGTTTGGCCTCTGTTTGGAACACAAAGGTCACTTGAGTGTTTATGACATTTGGATTTTGGAATGTCTTTCCAAAACTACAAATTCTGCATGGTTTTGACATTTGGATACACTCTTCGTTAATAATATTTTCCCTTTGTGTACACATATGTTTCAATTTGGAATTATATTTGTTTATCGGAAATGAAAGTAGCCAATGTAACCAATTTTAATGAGATTCATTTTTGGCTCTTCATTACATTTCTTTCCAGAAAACAATACTTTGTGCTTTAAAAGGGTGCTGTGTAAGAAAACCACTGTAAAATGTAAATCACTGAGATTGCTAAAAAATCTCGAACTAACAAAACTGAAAAATTGATTATTGATTATTTCGTAATGTTCTCTTTTTCCTCAAAATATAATTACATCTTGAATTTTTATTGAAATGGGATAATTATTCAAGTTGTCAGCATACTGTTACCTTTTCATATACAGAAAGTATTGGATTTTAGGATGGAAAGAACAAATGTGTTTTCGTTGAAATATAATTGTTTGCATCTAAATTAGAGATTGTCTAAAAATGAAAAGCTTAAGTCCTTAATAAAATGTTTAAAATTCTTATAGTCTTGTAAAAGCAAAGTTGGATATAATAAAGAGCATGCTTGTTTCTGGATAATAAGACTCAATAGCACAGGATCAATACTTTCCAAGTATATCTATTTAAAATAATAATAGCTAACACTTACTAAGCACTTCCTATGTGCCTGATTCTGATCTAAATGATTTAGACATATTAATTTATTTCATCCTCACAGCAACCCTAAGAAGTCAATACTACACTATCCCCAATTTTACCAATGAGAAACTAATACCCACATAGACTAATAACTTGCCCCAGATTATACAGCTACTAAGTGGCCTAATCAGGATTCAAATCCAGGCAGTCTGGTTCCACAGCCTAAGTCAGACTGCCTTCTGCTTTCTAAATTATGGAGATTCCAATCAAAATCCAAATAAGATTATTTCTCCAGAATTAAAAAAAATTGTAGATTTCATCTGAAGGAATAAGCACCCGAAAATAGCTATGAAAAAGTCTCCCAAAAGAAGAATAGCAACTTACCAGATATTTAAGTATTAAAAAACCCAGGAAGCTAATTTAAACAGTAGTTTTTAAAATTATGGGTTTTATTTTTCTCAACAATTTTCTTTTAGTGAGAAACCTAGAGGTAGGCAGTTGACAGCTAGAATAGTGGTTCCACGACACCTCCAAGAGAAAACAGGCTCCCTGGCAGCTTCCTCTTAGCCATCCCCAGGGATGCTTTCATCGTGGTTCCAAGAGGGCTGCTCCCCATCCCACATCACTTTTGGATTTCAGGGAGCAAGAAAGGGGATGAGCAAGGGAGCAAAAGGCACGATTGGATGAGTTGGCCCTTTTTTCAGAAACCTCTCGCAGTGATTTCCAGCTACATTATAATTACCTAGACCTATCACGCGACCAAAGCTAGCTGCAAGGAAGGCTGATTAAGAAAAGAAAAACATAGGTTTTCGACTGGGCACATTCCTACCCTGATCAAAACTGGGATTCTAATAGTGAAGAAGCGATGTTGAAGCAGATCTAGAACAGCCTTTGCTCCAGGATAGCTTAGCCCTACCCACGACTAAGCTTTGGATGTCCTCCATATACCTGGGTGTTCAGTGAGCTTTCTCACTCTGGCTATCAGGACTCCGCTGTGTGGAAAGGTGCTGTTTACAGCTCCCAGGTAGTTCTTTGCTCTGCTTCATGGAGTAGTTCTTTTCTGTGTGGCTCCCTCCTCTCTGTGCTCTTACCGGAAAAGTTTAGCTGCTGCAAATTCCATGAACTCCAGTCTCTGACAGCTCAGCTCACAGGGATGCCCATATTCTGCTTGGGTTCCTCCCTCTCATGACACAGTTCTGAAGTATTTCCTGACAGAAATCTGGGGCAACTGTGGGCTCATATAACTTCTTTCCCTTGTCAGATATCATAGCCTTGTGCTGTCTGTCAACCAATATCTAAAAATACTTTGTCCAGTCTCCCAGTTGTTGTCAGTTGGAGGGCAAGTTGAGTACCATTTACTCCATCATGGAGGAAGCAGAAGTCCTCTCTGATGATCCTTTCCATTGTGTAGGTCACGCTATATGACACTAAAAAAGAAGCAGTTTCCCTCTTGTGAGGCATACAGAACTCCTCCTTTATTAATCAGTTGCTGGGAAAATAAAATACCTTTCTCATAGAAAGCTCATTACATATTTGCAAATTTACCAAAGATGTGGGTTCCATGGCCTAGGATTTTAACCGCAATTTAAAATAGTGAGTTGGTAGGAAAATGCCTGAAGAATTCCAAATAACTCCCCAAAGTGACAGATGATCTACATGCCATTAATCCTCTGGTATAACAGAGGCCATGCTTCTAAAAGCAGAGCCCAATCATTCCAAATCCTTTGGAAATGATAATTATTACTTTGAAGTTATGCTTATATAAATCTGTCATGGCTCATGATATATGTACTCTTGCAAATTAGTTTTCAACATTAAGGAAAGTTTAGGTTACCATTTTTGAGAGCTTTACAGATAATTTTACTATAGGCCTTAAGATGGATACCATCCGATGCTATTTTAATCCGATGCTATTAAATCTTGTCTTAAGTAAAACTATTTCATGCCAGATAAACTGCAGAACCCTTTATAATTATATTGAAGATATAATATATTAATATAATAAGGTATATAATTATGGGAATTTAATGTGGACTTTTTGTTGGGTTTTGTTTTTATTTGTGTTTTGTTTTGGTTACTATTCAAAGTGCTTTTAAACAGCTCTCTGGTTATGCCTAACTCAAGGAATTGAAGATGTTATGTAGCTCTCATGTAGCAGAAATAACTCTGTGCAGAATGATTAGACAGATAGCAGAAAAGGCTGGCTTGTTCGTCTCTCCTCCACTTCTCTTTTTTTTTTTTTTAATATTTTTTCGATGTGGACCATTTTTAAAGTCATTATTGGATTTGTTACAATATTGCTTCTGTTTTATGTTTTGGTTTTTTGGCCGCCAGGCATGTGGGATCTTAGCTCCCCAACCAGGGATTGAACCCATACCCCCCGCATTGGAAGGTGAGCTCTTAATCGCTGGACCGCCAGGGAAGTCCCCTCTCCTCCACTTCTCTTATCTTGGGATGACAGCCAAGAAAAATCCAGATAACTCCATGGGGTGAAGGTACACTGGAAGATGCTGTTTCTAGGCATGATTTCTTAGATTGGCCAAGGCTCTAGAAGAAGGTTCTAGAAGAAGAAGGGAGGTCACCAAGTAGAAAGAGTTCTCCTTCCAGAGCCTAAGGGAACAGGTATGTACTCTGTGCAGTTGACATGGTGGCCAGGAGGGGGATTCTACACAGGCAAGAAGTAAAGAAGCTCAGATAATTCCAAAGCAGATGGCCCTGAGAATTGGGCAAGCAGAAAGAATCAGCATTGAGGGAAATCTATCAGAGCATAACGGGAACCCAGCAGAGTATCAAGGATTTGGGGGCAAGCTAGTCTCTTGGAGCAAGATTAGAAAGAGAAATGCAGGCCTTATTTCTAGAAGGACCATGGTACTAGGGGCAAGGCAGAAAACTAAGGTCTGAGTTGGACTGGCCACAAAGGGACCCATTCAGAGTCTCCGAGTTTCAGGCAAGAGCTCGCCAAACCATTCAGTCTCGTGTATCGGTATCTTTGCAGCTTTTCATGAAGCTGAGCCCAAAGGAGGGAGTCAAGAGGCAGAGCCATGGGGGGCAGGCTCAGGTGGGAACACTGGCAGGAGAAGAAACCATCAGCCTGCCTGCCATGTACTTAAATGTCTCATCTTTAGAAACTTCTTTTTTTTGGAGGGGCAGCCTTTAGAGGATCTGTTAGAATAAAAAATATTACCAGAGAGCTAACACTTTAAACCCGTAAGAGACTAGTCCATAGCATATATTAGTTTATCAGATTAACTGTTAGTTTCAAACAGTGAGAGTAAGGTCCTGAGAGAATGAAATTCAGACAATAGATTTAAAGGATATTTGAAGGAAATAGAGTTCCATAGCAGGTAATCTTTTTTTTCCTTTTTTTTAATATTATTTATGGCTGTGTTGGGTCTTCGTTTCTGTGAGAGGGCTTTCTCTAGTTGTGGCAAGCGGGAGCCACTCTTAATCGCGGTGCGCGGGCCTCTCACTATCGCGGCCTCTCTTGTTGCGGAGCACAGGCTCCAGACGCGGAGGCTCAGTAATTGTGGCTCACGGGCCTAGTTGCTCCGTGGCATGTGGGATCTTCCCAGACCAGGGCTCGTGTCCCCTGCATTGGCAGGCAGACTCTCAACCACTGCGCCACCAGGGAAGCCCCCATAGCAGGTAATCTTACACACACTGCAAATTAGTGGGAAATTTATCTTTAATGCCCCTCATTCCAGATTTCCCCCTAGGCAACATGCATTGAGAATTCACTATGTACCAGGCACTTCTAAAGCCCGTTATATATATATTATTTCATTTAATTTTCTGACTGTGTGTGTATGTTTTATCATTTCCGTTTTAAAAACAGGAAAACCAAGGCTCAAAAATTTTCCCATGATCACATAGCTAGTAAATAGCAAAACAGGGATTCAAACTCATCTATGTCTGGTGACCCAAATAGTCTTACAAGAGGGTCTTTCAAATGTTCAGGTGAGAGGCTTTGATGGTTGCACTAGTGAAGGATTGGGAATGCGGGACAGGAATTGGGTATCGAGGTGGAAGAAGTTTTTCTCTACCCTTTGGGCTCTTCTGGCTGGTCTAAGAATTAAATTGACATGAGACAGATTAACAGGAGAAAATCAAACGAAAGTTTAATAGTACGTATACACAAGAGAGACCCAGAAAAACTAAGTAACACACCAAAGTGGCTGAAACTCTCAACTTAATTACCATCTTCAGCTAAAGACAAAAGAGGATGTTGGGTGTAGTGGCTTGGTTCTTCAAAGGGGCGGAAAGCAATTGACACAGAGATGGAAAAGCAAATGTTTGGTAATTAAGTGTTTGCAGGGCCAAGCAGAGACAATGGGACACAAAAAGGAATTTTAACAGTCTTCGCTATGTTCCTCCCTGTCTACACACCTCGTTCATACTATAATGATCTATGGTTATAGCTCCCAGCCTGGTATAGGTCTTTGGGGGAGGTAAAAAGAGAGACTTCCTGTGTCTTCTGTTTCTTAAAAATAATCAATCTAAATTAATGTTTATGCCAAAAAGACACACTTTGGGGTGGCAAATTTTGCTCCCCTACAGGGGCAAAAAATAAACATCAGAGAGAACAGATCAAGAGTCAGCCTCTATCTGTGGTATGCCAACCATTAGCAGAGATGGTACCAGGAATACTGTCATGAGAAACCAGACATGACTCAGACTTCATGGGGCTGATAGCCTAGCAGGGAAAAGACATTCAACCAACAGTGATGAATAACTGTAAATAAGTATCAACTTTATAAAGGGTTGAAAATAGAGATACCAGGTGGTGGCTGCTATCAACAGAATTGACAGTCCTGTTTTGGTAACTAGTATTTAAGCAAAAGGAGGGAATAAAAGATGATTCTGAAGGTGAGAGAGAATGGAGATAGGAAAATCAGGAAGAAGAGAAGTTTAGTGGGGGAGTAGAACGCCCTGAGATGGGTTTACAACATGACGAGTGTAGGGTGAGCTTGAGACACCCAGGAATTGTCCACTAAACAACTGGAGATAAGGTCAGGTGCCAGAAGCAAGGGCAAGAGACCTTGTCATGAGCCCCGGTGAAACACTTTGTACACAACCACGCTGGACACGATGAAGGAAGGGGCTCAGAGCTCTCTGGGGCGTGATCTTCACTCCGTATCCACATCTAGACCTGCCCTTGTGGAAGAGGGGAAGGAGAAGTCAGGAGAAAGCTGGTAGCAGCAGGTTTCTGAACTTTGTAAGGATCTCTTTAAAAAGCCACAGTCACTCTTTTAAGTAATAATAGCTAATACCACTTCCTACTTATTCAGTGCCTGGATGCCCCCTAATTTAGTCTTCCTAAAAGCACCAGGAAGAAAGCACTATTATTAAACCCCTGTAAGCACCAAGAAAATAGAGGCCCAGGGAGGGTAACTTCCCTAAGATCCATCACTCTGAAGGCCACATCCTAGATTCAAACTCAAGGTGGGCTTTCAACCACAAGTACAGACCCAGGGGAGAAGGAACAAAAGAACTTTTTCTTCCCTCAAGTCCTGGTGTAAAGAGGAGAGAATAAAGTTCCTTATTTCCTCTTGCAAAGACAAAATGCATAATTTTACACCCCAATGCTGTTAGAGAGGAACTGATATTAGTCTACATTTTTGAGTCCTAAGTATTTTAAGTCTATTTCATCAGCCCTGAATTTTGCCTCATTTTCTGATTTTCTGCATTTTGTCTCATTTTGTCATACCTGATCCTTTCAACTGGTCAAGATAACAAGTGCTCCATCCATGAGTTCATATTAACCTCCTCTTTATGACCACTCCTGTAAAAGCTTTGAATATGGGGAGGAAAGAGGTTAGGATACCAAAGGAGACATGAGAGGATATCTAATACTGGAAAAATTGGCTTATCAAGAAACTTCCAAAGCAGCCTCTGAAGTCTATGGGAAGCTGAGCCAGGATAACAAAATACAGAAGGAATTGTCTCTTTTCCTTAGCGCTTGCTAAAAATGGAACATAACCATGGGAAAATTCCCTGACCTCTTTAACCTCTGTTCCATCATCTGCTTATTAGAGCTAATCTGAAAGTCACTCTATTTTGCCCTTGTGAGGATTTCATGAGATAACACTTATATGCCCTCTGTACAGTATATGATGTTGAACAAGGCCTCAATAAATGTTTGCCTTTTTTTAAAAAAGTGAGGTAATGTATATGAAAGTATTTTATCAGCCCAAGCACTATATAATTGTGACTCTTCAGATGCAGAAAAAAGAAAATTGACTCAGTAGTGTATTGTGAATATGTAGGCACCTATGAAGACCCATTTCAAACTAAATATTGATATTACGGTTTCCCTTTAAGCCTCTTCTTAATTGCCATGCTTAACATAACATTATCTAAAAGCCACTAAGTATTTTTTGGGCAACAGAATGTTAAAAATTGCACCTTTTCAGAACTGAATAATAAAAGTTGCACCTTTGAAAACAATATGAAACATTTAAGCACCAATGACCTAGTATTCGCATCTAGGTTTGTGACTTGTTATCTTCCAACATCAATGTTTCCACTGTCACTCTGCTGTTTCAGATAACAATGCTTTCTGGACACTTGCCTGATAGCCATTTAAGAGATTAAGGACTTTTTTTTTTTTCTTAATCTACCACTGTGTTGATTCCCAGCTATATAGTTACCATTTGTAAATCAGTGGAGCAAGAAATTAAAGACACACTGGCAGCCCTGCCTGTGGAATACCAGTAACAATAAAGGTACAGGAGGGTGGCTTAGCTGCCTTTCTACTTACGGCCTGCTGTACATCGGACTAATACACTCCTCCTCAAAAAACAAAAAAACCATAATTACCTTAATCATCAGGAGGAATAAACAAGATACAGTAATAATCAGACTAAGAGATGATGAGATAAATTTCCTGGATTTTATAATATGAAAATGAAGACCTGTTCTTCATGCTTTGTTTTCATCTTTTTAATTCTTACACTAACGTAGATTTTGACTTCCATGCTATCCATGGTTGTTCCCTAGGTTTGCTTTGAAGTGCAAATGGTTCTGTGTGAATGATACCTAATAAATAGGAAACAAAAGGGGGGGGGGGTAGAAAATTGATGGATAATACTATAACTGAGTGAGCTTAGTTTTTCTCTTTGGATGGAAGGATCAAAATCCACCTTCCCTATTAGTTATTCACATTCCTGCAGATGCTCTGGTGAATTGTTCAGTTAGGAAGGAGCTACCAGTATGCTTGTATTCTGCCAATATGTTATAGATGGCACCTATGCTTTCCTCTCAAGAATCCAGGTCAAGCAAAGGAAATAGCTACACACTTAACAAAATTTGAGAAATGATGGAGTCCTCAAACTCCAGATAGTTCCTTCAGTCATTTCACAGTGCTTCCAAATGTTCTGGAAGCCACAAAATATTAGTCCATTGGCATGCAAGATTTCTGGTGTAGAGAAGTTACACTAATAGATGTTAAAATATAATATAATGATACAATAGTGAAAATTGAATGGCTGAGGCAAAAGAACCAAGAGAACAGAATGTAAATCCCTGAAACCCTAATATACAATATGTGAAAATTTATATTTGAAAACAGAATATAATAAATGAGGAAGGGAGGTATTATTCCATAAATTAGTCTGGAGATTGATTAACTACTTGAAACAATGAACAAGCAAGAGTTTCAGCTTATCCCATACTCCATATAAATTCCAGTTGAGGAACTAAACATAATAAAGAAACCCATTAGGAAGTCAGAAGAAGATGCAAATGAATAATAGCTTGATGGAAAACCCACAGAATGGGAGAAAATATTTGCAAACGAAGCGACCTACAAGGGATTAATCTCCAAAATATACAAACAGCTCATGCAGCTCAATATCAAAAAAACAACCCAATCAAAAAATGGGCAGAAGATCTAAATAGACATTTCTCCTAAGAAGACATACAAATAGCCAAGAGGCCATTTGATGTTGAAAAGATGTTCAACATCACTAATTATTAGAGAAATGCAAATCAAAACTACAATGAGGTATCACCTCACACCGGTTAGAATAGCCATCATCAAAAAATCTGCAAACAATAAATGCTGGAGAGGGTGTTGAGAAAAGGGAACCCTCCTACACTGTTGGTGAGAATGTAAATTGATACAGCCACTATGGAGAACAGTATGGAGGTTCCTTAAAAAACTAAAAATAGAGCTACCATATGATCTAGCAATCCCACTCCTGGGCATATATCCAGAGAAAACCATAATTTGAAAGGATACATGCACCCCAATGTTCATTGCAGCACTGTTTACAATAGCCAGGACATGGAAGCAACCTAAATGTCCATCAAAGGAGAAATGGATAAAGATGATGTGGTACATATATACAATGGAATGTTACTAAGCCATAAAAAAGAATGAAATAATGCCATTTGCAACAACATGGATGGACCTGGAGATTCTCATACTGAGTGAAATAAGTCAGAGAGAGAAAGACAAATACCATATAATATCACTTATATGTGGAATCTTAAAAAATGGTACAAACGAACCTATTTACAAAACAGAAATTGAATCACAGAGGTAGAAAACAAACCTATGGTTGCTCAGGGGGAAAAACTGGGAGATTGGGATTGACATATACACACTACTATATATAAAATAGATAACTAATAAGAACCTACTGTATAGCACAGGGAACTCTATTCGGTGCTCTGTAATGACCTACATGGGAATGGAGTCTAGAAGAGAGTGGGTATATGTATATGTATGGCTGATTCACTCTGCTCTACAGCAGAAACTAACACAGCATTGTAAATCAACTATACGCCAATAAAAAAATTAATTTAAAAAAATGGCTTGAGCAGAAGCAAGAAGAACTACAATTCTGCAGCCTGTGGAATGAAAACCACATTCACAGAAAGATAGACAAAATGAAAAGGCAGAGGACTATGTACCAGATGAAGGAACAAGATAAAACTCTAGAAAAACAACTAAATGAAATGGAGATAGGCAACCTTCCAGAAAAAGAATTCAGAATAATGATAGTGAAGATGATACAGGACCTCGGAAAAAGAATGGAGGCAAAGACTGAGAAGATGCAAGAAATGTTTAACAAAGACCTAGAAGAATTAAAGAACAAACACCTAGAAGAATTAAAGGAAAAAAACCAGACATGAACAATACAATAACTGAAATGAAAAATACACTATAAGGTATCAATAGCAGAATAACTGGGGCAGAAGAACAGATAAGTGACCTGAAAAACAGAATGGTGGAATTCACTGCCACAGAACAGAATAAAGAGAAAAGAATGAAAAGAAATGAAGACAGCCTAAGAGACCTCTGGGACAACATTAAACACGACAACATTCGCATTATAGGGGTCCCAGAAGGAGGAGAGAGAGAGAAAGGACCCGAGAAAATATTTGAAGAGATTGTAGTTGAAAACTTCCCTAACATGGGAAAGGAAATAGCCACCCAAGTCCAGGAAGCGCAGAGAGTCCCAGGCAGGATAAACCCAAGGAGAAACATACCGAGACACACAGTAATCAAACTGACAATAATTAAAGACAAAGAAAAATTATTGAAAGCAACAAGGGAAAAACGACAAATAACATACAAGGGAACTCCCATAAGCTTAACAGCTGATTTCTCAGCAGAAACTCTACAAGCCAGAAGGGAGTGGCACGATATATTTAAAGTGATGGAAAGGAAGAACATACAACCAAGATTACTCTACCCAGCAAGGATCTCATTCAGATTCGATGGAGAAATCAAAAGCTTTACAGACAAGCAAAAGCTAAGAGAATTCAGCACCACCAAACCAGCTCTACAACAAATGCTAAAGGAACTTCCCTAAGTGGAAAATACAAGAGAAGAAAAGGACCTACAAAAACAAACCCAAAACAATTAAGAAAATGGTCATAGGAACGTACATATAGATAATTACCTTAAACGTGAATGGATTAAATGCTCCAACCAAAAGACACAGGCTCGCTGAATGGATACAAAAACAAGACCCATATATATGCTGTCTACAAGAGAACCACTTCAGACCTAGGGACACACACAAACTGAAAGTGAGGGGATGGAAAAAGATATTCCATGCAAGTGGAAATCAAAAGAAAGCTGGAGTAGCTATACTCATATCAGATAAAATAGACTTTAAAATAAAGAATGTTACAAGAGACAAGGAAGGACACTACATAATGATCAAGGGATCAATCCAAGAAGAATATATAACAATTATAAATATATATGCACCCAACATAGGAGCACCTCAATACATAAGGCAAATGCTAACAGCTATAAAAGAGGAAATTGACAGTAGCACAATAATAGTGGGGGACTTTAACAGCTCACTTACCAAATGGACAGATCATCCAGACAGAAAATTAATAAGGAAACACAAGCTTTAAATGACACAATAGACCAGATAGATTTAGTTGATATTTATTGGACATTCCATCCAAAAGCAGCAGATTACACTTTCTTCTCAAGTGCGCACGGAACATTCTCCAGGATAGATCACATCTTGGGTCACAAATCAAGCCTCAGTAAATTTAAGAAAATTGAAATCATATCAAGCATCTTTTCCGACCACAACGCTATGAGATTAGAAATCAATTACAGGGAATAAAACGTAAAAAACACAAACACATGGAGGCTAAACAATATGTTACTAAATAACCAAGAGATCACTGAGGAAATCAAAAAATACCTAGAGAAAATAGGTAAAAATACCTGCTTCCTATCTCTGTGGCTTTGCTAAAATACAGCTTTAATTCTTGAGTGTCCTAAAGGTGAGTGCCAGAAGAATGATGAGGGCTGTCAGGGCAGATACTGGTTGTTGGCCTGGGTTTCCTTCTCTGTTGTTTGGTATGGAGGTTGGAAACAGTGTATACAAAGCCCCCAGCACAATGACTGGCACATAGTCACAGGGGCTCCTGACCCACGCTCTGCCAGGGTCACTCCTCCGTTGGTACAGGGAAACCCAGGCAGCCACAGATACTCAGAGCAGCTCTACTAGAAGCTTGTCACCAAACACCTGCACTCATGCACACAAGAGACCCCTTTTCTTACCCACCCCAGATGGCCAGGGGTGCATGGCAGGGCTTAGCCTGCAATAAGCAAGGGGCAATAGACATTGTCAGTAATCCCAAAATCCAAATATTCAGTCTCCTGGCAGGCATAGAATCTTTCTTATTCTCAAATCAAATGGAATTGTTCACCATCAGAGAAAATGAATGCATTTAACTGCCTTTAACATTAATAGAAACTCCCTGTAGAAATCCTCTAAAGAAACATCAGATGTTATGGATTTGACAATTCATCATGCTCTTTATTCTAGGCTCGCTTTCAGCATATTTGAAATCAGCTAGGAGGCTTCTGTTGATACAAAATATTTGCAGACTTGGATCTTCTGATGCTAATCTGATCATATGACAGATGGTGAAGAAGTATTAGCTGAAACTACTGCACGACAACATGAAGGAAATAAGTTTCTTTGCAGAGAAATCTTTGAATGTGTCATAAAAACTGTCGAAAAATCAACATCTCAAAGAGCTTAAATTCAGGATGTAGAAAATCCATGTCAGTTTTGAAGTCTGGCTTCTTCTGTTCGAATCCCAATAGGTCAATAATAACCAGATAGGTATGTAATGTGACTTTGAGCAGGTAACAAACTCTGTAGACTTTGGTTTCCTCATGCGATACATGGGGACAGCCTCCTGGGATTACAGTGTGGATTAATGAGATAATGGAATATATACAGCACCTGGCATAGTCCCTGGTCTCTACGGAAAACACGATAACAGTTATTATCATCATTATTATTTTTATATTATTAATGAATTTGTTGTAGTACATACAGTTACTATCTATGTGCTGTAAAGGCATATGTAGGCATGCAGGTAGAGAAGGTGGGAGAAAAAAGCAGAAAATAAATAAGAATTCACTCCCCGACCCCAAACACCCAGATCTTTTTTCTGTTCCTAGTCCTCTCCATCTCAGGACATGGAACTACCATCCACCCAGCTGCCTGAGTTAAGTATTTCACAGTCACTCTGACAAGCCCCTTTCCCTTCCAGGTTGACCCCACCCACCCTGCATGCAATCCCAATTATTCTAATCCCACCATCATCCCTCTCTAGTTTTTGGTAACAGCTTCCTAACTCTTCTTCCTGCTTTTTCTGGAAGGCTCCTCTGGCCCATTCTCCACGAAAAACCAGCGCCATCTTATTAAAATATAAGTCAGACATCTCTCTTCCCAAATGGAAATCCTTCAATGTTCTTCAAATAAAATCTAGACACCTCCAAGTTCCTGCCTGATCTGCATCCTAACACCCCCCCAACCTCCTGTCACTCCTTCCCTCTTCAGGCCCTTGACAGGCCAAGCTCCTTCCTCCTCCCCACCTCACTACCTCTGCATGTTGTTCTCTCTGCCGGGGACACTTCCTTTTTTGCACAATTGTCTGGTCCCTTCCTGACCTTCAACCCAGAGCTTCAAGGTCACCTCCTCAGAGGGGCCCTCCCAATGCTCCCAAAGCAGCTGAACTCTTCCCCTCAGTTATTCGCCAGATTGGCACGCTGTCTTCTTAATAGCACATAAAACAATTCGTAATTATTTTATTTAGTTTTTTTGTTTGTTTGTTTGTTTGTTTTTTTACTTTTTTCTTCTCTGTGTCTTCCAAAGACTGTAAATAAATTGAAGGCTGGGATCACACCTGTCTTTTTCATTTTTTTTTTTTTTATAAATTTGTTTATTTTATTTATTTATTTTTGGCTGCCTTGGGTCTTCATTGCTGCGTGTGGGCTTTCTCTAGTTGCTACTCTTCATTGCAGTGTGCTGGCTTCTCATTGTGGTGGCTTCTCTTGTTGCGGAGCACAGGCTCTAGGAGCGCGGGCTTTGCTAGTTGTAGCACGTGGGCTCAATAGTTGTGGCTTGTGGGCTCCAGAGCGCAGGCTCAGTAGTTGTGGCACACGGGCTTAGTTGCTCCGTGGCATGTGGGATCTTCCCGGACCAGGGCTCAAACCCGTGTCCCCTGCATTGGCAGGCGGATTCTCAACCACTGCGCCACCAGGGAAGCCCTCTTTTTCATTTTTAAAGCACCCTCAGTGCTCACCTTACACACTGTGCTGGGCATAGAGAAGATGTTCAGCAAATATTTGTTGAAAAACATGGGGAATTGAATAATTCAATCTTGTAAATTTCCATGATTAAAATATCTTAGATGTATAATAACCTATTTTCACTCTTTATGGAAAGGTCGGGGGGGGAGGGGAGGGGAGATAACACATTTTTATATGTCTGTATGTATCCTAAAAAGGTTGGAAATAGCTCACTCTATATAGAGCAATAGTTTAAGAAGTCTCTGTTGCCTAGAAGGTGGTCATGTTAAAGAGGCAAATGTAAATTCAGGAATTTTGCTGCAATGTTACTTAATTGACATTTTCAGGGCCAATGAATCACATGAGTTCATTTAAAAACATCTCTCCAATTTTAGAGACTACTTTGGTTTGAAACCACCATTACAACCACATGTTTCATAGGATTTACCCCTTTCAATCAGGGAAGATCAAAGACTAATTTCTTTTCAAGTGGGCATTTGTCATCTTCTCATGGGCCCCTGACTGATTGTTTCTGAATAATTTAGTCAACATATACAAAGTTGACTGTAGTGGATGCTATAGTGTCCACTGGATCCCCCCTTTGGGACTGAGACCCTCATCCTCCAGCTGTTGGGATGTAGTTGAAGAGAGCTGCCTTGTGGAAGGTCACACCCCATCCCGGGGGATGGTCCTCATCTAACAACTGGCGTGTGTGTGTGTGTGTGTGTGTGTGTGTGTGTGTGTAGTTGGGGATATCCAGCCCTCTTGCCTAATAAGGGCACAACTTGGAGGGTCATCCCAGCTCCAGGGCTCTGGGGAACAGCTGCTCTAATCTGATTTGGTGCAATCACACTGACTGCACTGAGTCCAGCTCCTCCCTCTGCACAATTCCACTCTCTTTACTTCTCCACAGGTGCTGATTCTGAGAGCACTCCCAATAAACGTCTGCACCCAAATCTCCCTCTCAAGATGGCGATGGCACCTCCTTCTTAAGACACTGGCCAAGCTGATTTGCTGCCACTCTTTCCCACCATTCCCCTTTTCCTTGGCTTGGAAGGACTCTCCGGAAAAGGTGGACAGATAGAATTTGCTACCCAGCTCTCTCCCAACAGTAGGTAGTATCTGATGACAGGATTGGAAATGATGACACAGTCTCCTGCCTAAACATCCCACTACCTCCTTTCCCTACTCCATGGTGTCTTCCAAGTGCAGAGAAAAATATAACAGGGACCACATGCTTACTAATTAATTAATTAAACTAACCCTAAGTATGTGCGCTGATATAATGATTTTAAAAAAGTGTTATGGGCTGAATTGTCCTCCCCTGCCCCCAGCCCTGTAACATTCATTTGTTGATGTCCTAACTCCCAGTACCTCAGAATGTGACTGTTTCAGAGATAGGGTCTTTTTTTTAACTTTTTATTTTATACTGGAGTATAGTTGCTTAACAATGTTGTGTGATTCAGCAAAGTGATTCAGTTATACGTATACACGTATCTATTCTTTTTCAAATTCTTTTCCCATTTAGGTTGTTACATAATATCGATCAGAGATAGGGTCTTTAAAGAGACGATTAAGTAAACGAGGTCATTCAGGTGGACCCTAGTCCAAGATGATGATGTCCTTAGAAGAAGAGGAAACTGGGACACAGACATGTACAGCAGGAAGACCTTGTGAAGATTCAGGGAGAAGATGGCCATCTGCAAGCCAAGGGGAGAGGCCTCAGAACAAACCAACCCTGCTGACCCTTTCATTTCAGACTTCTAACCTCCAAAACCGTGAGAAAATAAAATTCTGTTGTCTAAACCACTCAGCCTGTGGTACTTTGTTTTGGCCACCCTAGCGCACTAATATACTATATAATTATAAAATCTGTGGATTTTGTTTTATGCCCTTTAAGTACACTGGGAACTATATTCAATATTTTGTAATAACCTATATGGGAAAAGAATCTGAAAAAGAATGTGTGTGTGTGTGTATATATATATATATATATACAAACTGAATCTCTTTGTGGTACACCTGAAACTAACTCAACATTATAAATCAACTGTACTTCAATTAAAAAAAATAAATGTCCTGGGCAGAGAGGGGTGTCTACAGGAGGGCTCCAGAATGTCTCTAGGCTTTGTGGACTCCTCATCCCTTGCCTTGGTTTCTCTGTCCCATTTTTGTTTCCGTATCTTTATTTCTACTTGATGTGAGCACCTCAAATTGACCAGGAGGTTTTAGAGTATTTCCCCAACCTTTCATTCCTGTATGCACCTTTTTTGTTTGTTTTGATGCTATTGTTTGGCTGATTCCTTATTCTGTACCCCTAACCCGAGGTCCCAGGAAGCTATCTTGCCCAGGTTTCCACTAATCCAGCCTTTCCGGAAAGAATAATGGGCTGGATATGACCAGAGCTACACAGAGCTCAGAGGGCCTGAGTTACTAACTGGGGATTATTCACACTGATTTCATCCTGAGTCCCCATGCAGAAATTTAGGAATTAGATCTTACAGAGAGCCTAGTGTTTCCTAGATATAAGGTATTTGACTATCATGTATTAAAAATATTTCATTAAGGGAGGAAAAAATTACCAAATGTATGTCACAGAAAAGAACATCCTTGTGACAATTCCCATTGTCCCAGAGAGCCCCATATGTGACACTTTAGAGCCTCCATCTAGTCTTCTCCAGGCACTCTGATGATCAAATCATCTCAGATGATGGCCTCCCTCCTGGCACCATCATGCTTCTGTTGTCCCACACCTGAACCACCTCCATGCCTAGGAGTCCCCGAGGGGCCTGGACTCTGTGGTCTACGGCAGGACGGGCGCCTCAGTCTATTTGCACAAATGATGCTTAAAGAGCACCACATCCATGTTGCCCACATGGAAACTCTCAGCTTCTGGCGTAACAGCTATTTACTTGCTTCCCTTATAGCTTCCGTTCTTGCCCTTGGACTCAGTCAAGGTCCAGGGATGTAGCTGAGTGACAGCTTCTGCTCTGTGCTCCCCTCTGATGACTAAGGCTGTGTTTCTGGGTCAAGCTTGCCACGACTCCTTTCTCTCTTAACGGGAAGCGCTCTCCTAGTTCACTCCTCCGTCCCTTGTGCAAGCCGACTTCTGATAGGCTGCCCTGCTAGCTCTCCAAGCATGCCTGAGAGAGCTGAATGCTAGCGCTAGGATCCCCCAGGGGCTTCTTGTCTCCAGAAAGAACAGCCCCCCTCTACCCATAGCCCCCTTCACATATGTCTACAGAGAAAGAGCTACAGATGAAAAGTAAAGAAAACACAGTTGCTCCTTTAAGGAGAGCTGAAACATGGGCTCTTTCCTCCTCTGGATATTCTGTTACTTTTGTCTCTGTTGTCTGGTTTGAGAGGGGACATCCATCTTTCATGTTATTATCATCACAGATGATTCTATTGCTTCTACTTGTGAGAATGGCTGTGACACATCCTAGATCTGCCACCTAAGTGCCCTGTGCCTCTACATTTCCTGTCAGCTGAGTCTTCCTTGAAGAATCAGCACTGTTCTGTTCTGCTTGGTTCCTGAACTCCCTCAGTGCTCCTTAATCATGCAGGGAGTTTGAGAACTTTTTCGGTGACAATAGTTTCCTTTTGCTTAGAGCTCAAATAAAAAGTGAACACTCTAGAACGTTTTAGTTTAAAAACCTCATGTCTGATTTGACATGGCAATCAAATGAATCAAAATATGATACAGAAGATGGCATTACATTTTGGACTAGAGAGAGAATAATCCGCCCAATCCCACTTTCTTTACTTCTCCACAGGTGCTGACCCCAAGAGCACTCCCAATATTTTTTTGATCTGTCTCCTAAAGCAAACAAAAGCAAAAATAAATAAATGGGAACTAATTAAACTTAAAAGCTTTAACACAGCCAAGGAAACCATCAACAAAACGAAAACCCAACCTACTGAATGGGAGAAAATATTTGCAAATGATATAAGCAATAAGGGGTTAATATCCAAGTATATAAACAGCTCATACAACTCAACAGCAAAAAAACAAACAACCTGATTAAAAAATAGGCAGATGTCTATTAAAAAATGGAATAGACATTTTTCCAAAGAAGACATACAAATGGCCATCAGGTGCATGAAAAGATGCTCAACGTCATTAATCAGCAGAGAATGCAAATCAAAACCACAATGAGATGTCACCTCACACCTGTAAGAATAGCTATCATCAAAAGGACCACAAATGGCAAATGTTGGTGAGGATGTGGAGAAAAAGGAACCCTTGTACACTGTTGGTGGGAATGTAAATTGGTGCAGCCACTGTGGAAGACAGTATGGAGGTTTCTCAAAAAACTAAAGTAGAAAGAAATACCGTATGAACTAAAAATTCCACTCTTGGGTATATATCTAGAAAAAAACCCAAAACACTAATTAGAAAAGATACATGCACCCCAATGCTCATAGCAGCATTACTTACAATACCCAAGATATAGAAGCAACCCAAGTGTCCAATAGACGAAAGGAAAAAGATGTGGTACATATATACAATGGAATATTACTCAGCCATAAGAAAGAATGAAATTTTGCCATTTGCAAAAACATGCATAGACTTGGAGGTATGCTAAGTGAAATAAGTCAGAGAAAGACAAATACTGTATGATATCACTTACATGTGGAATCTAAAAAATACACACTAGTGAATATAGCAAAAAAGAAACGAACTCACAGATACAGAGAACAAACTAGTGGTTACCAGTGGGGAGAGGGAAAGGGGGAAGGGCAAAATAGATATAGGGGATTAAGAGGTACAAACTACTATGTATAAAATAAATAAGCTACAAGGATATATTATACAGCACAGAGAATATGGCCAATATTTTATAATAACTATAAATGGAGTATAACCTTTAAAAATTATGAATCACTATGTTGCACACCTGAAATGCATATAATATTGTACATCAACTATACCTCAATATAAATAAATAAATAGGTAAGTAAAATAAATAAGGAAATAAATGGAAATATTTCACAAGATTATAGAGTCCTTCAGCCACTCCAGAACATCTTACTGCTATAGTTGTAAAACCTCTCTCTCTCTTTCAGTTTGGTAAGCTTGCGACTTACAAATCTGTCATTAAGGAAATTTAGAATTGAGCTATAAGTCTACTTTTAAGTCAATAATTAGGATGTAAAACTTAAATATACCTTTCTTTCTGAATATTCCTTGACTCTGTATGCCAGGGATATGTATGTACATATTATGTAATGTGTTTTGTGTCCATGGCATTTTAGCAGGAAGCAATGGCCAAGCAAACCTCCTATTTCTGGTATAAGTACGAGTCTCAGAGAAGAAAATTTGGTCCCTTCCTATTTCAGGATCGAAGACCAAGAAAATGGTCTCCTGGGGAGAGTATTTGTCAAGTTTCCATTTAATTTCTTGGTTCTTAAGAAATCTTCAGTTTCCTCTGAAGTTTTCTCTTCAGGGAAACCATAGTATATAATATTGTTTCACATTGTTTATTGTGACTTTGAGAATGGTTTCATAAATGCTATTTTATTGGGTCTTCACAAATTTCCTGCAAAAATATGTTATGACTGGGCTTACCATTTTCATTTTACAGATAAAGAAACTGGGTCTGTGTGCCCATGTTTAACAGCCAGTAAGTAATAAATCCAGAGTAGAACCAGAGTCTTGAAATTGCATCAACTTAAAAAAATATGTATGTGTGTATGTATGTATATATACGTGTGTACACATATACATATATGTATATATACATACCTATATGTATGTATGCAATATAAATATATTTATGCAAAATAAAATATATATTTATACATAAAAATTATATATACTCATATATAATATATATACACATGCATACATGCAGACAGACAGACCAATGGTGCATTAACAGGATTAAACAACTGCATTTGAATCCTGGTTCCATCAAGAGCTCCCCATAGAATTGTTAGAAGGAAAGAAATAAGAGA
Organism: Eubalaena glacialis; assembly: GCF_028564815.1. Taxonomy (NCBI): domain Eukaryota; kingdom Metazoa; phylum Chordata; class Mammalia; order Artiodactyla; family Balaenidae; genus Eubalaena; species Eubalaena glacialis. Next base: position 10,692,032 of record NC_083717.1, on the reverse strand, counting down.
TTATGTGAGAAAGCACTTAACTGTAAATCACCATAAATCACAGCTATTAAGTTTTTCTATCTGCTGTTCAATGTGACAGATTAATATTAACCACTTGAAGACAGGAGCCATTTCGTTTACTTCTTTTCTGTTCATCAGGGAACCTAACGCAGTGTTAAACCCATATGGGCAATATTAATAGGGGATAAATAAATAATTCCTCACTGAGAACAATCACGGTATTAATAAGATGACAGAACATTTTCAAGAGAAAAAAATGGATAAAGTTTAAAGAAGAGGAAAAAACAAACAGGACACTGAGGGTTATGCAGGATGGATTGCCGATGGAAAATGACCTCTGATCAGCTTCACTTTGCCTTTCTCAGATGCTCATTCACTACCAGTAATGATATCAGTCATCTCAGACCTGGGCAGCAGCTGGCATAAAAATGATTTTGAAAAAAGTGGGCTGTGGTAACCTGGATCAAAGCGGCAAGTATAGTTTTTTCTTATATTTACTTTCAAAAAGACTCAGATGATCAGATACTAAATGCTCAGTGTGTTTAAGAATCAGGAAGATGGTTCACAATCACAGAGGAAGAAGCAATATGTCACCCGGATAAGCATATATAACTTATTAATGTTCACTTACGTGAGGCACTATGTTGGACCATCATGCCCTGTAGTGACCTCTCTGGTTGTGTGGACGAGGTAAATGGGCAGTTGACATTCCCTAGTGGGAACAATAATAGATTTAGCTGAGCAGTCTTTTGTGGACTTTGTTTGCTATGTTTTTCTGTTTAATTCACCCAAAGTGGAAGCCCGAAATGTCCTCACTGTAGGCTTCTCCTAATTCACACAAAAGGAAACCTGGGGATCCCAGATCATTCTTCCTCCTCTTCTCCCTGTCTTTTCATCCAGTCATTTAGTCAATTGCCAAACAGAACTGCCACCCTGTGCTAAGGCATCGAGGACACAAAAATGAATAAATGATGATTTCTGACTTTGAGAAGACACATAAACAAAATCCTAATGCAATGGGCTCAGAGCTGTTTTAAAGGTACTCTATGGGAGAAAATAAGGTTCATGCTTCAGGGGTGTTCAGAGAAAACTTATGGAAAGCCACTTGCACAGGGCAAGACATATGTGCTTAACATCTGCTATGTATTTTTTTTCTAAGGTAGATTGGCACGTGATCTTCAGTATTTCCTCTTCTATTGGCTTCTTTCTCTTGCTTTACCTCTCCACTAGCTTAAAAAAAGCCTTTCCTACACTGCTGCCTCTCTTTCTTTTTTTTTCTCATCTGACTTCTTACGGGAGCCTCCACTGGCTAATTTTTCTTCTTTACTACCCATTTATTCTAAAAATATTTGTGACCTTGAATGAGATAGGAATCATCCCAGCATATGCGTACTTGTTTACATACACACACACACTGTGAAATTCATTAAATAAACAAAATCTTTTGGATTACCTACAATTGTGTGTACGTGTAAGTAATTTTAGAGATATTTAGTGAGGACAGTGGCAAAGCATTCCCGAGGACTTTCCTGACCTGCTTTGCAGAAGTACTTTAATCAAACCATGTTCTTTTAGGACCTTCTTGATCAAGTATACTTTTAAAGATGTCAAACTCCCCGGCCTTGCCATTACCAGAGTCAGTCCCTTGGAGACAATCAAAGTTTATATCTTAATTTCCAGGACAGGTCTAGAATTGGATCTCTCTCCAGGAGCCCGAGAGTCAAGTAACATTTGCTGTGGCACTTGTCCAGGTGAGTATAATGGGCCATGGAAATAATCTTTCATATCACACTCACCAAAAGATATACCATCTCTTTTTTTTATTTAAAGACTTTTAAGTTAGGCTCCATTCACAATCTTTTTTGGAACAAATGTGTATCATTTCATTGGTGATACGCTATTCCTGCAGACAGAGCATGACCCTAGTAGTTTTAAACTTACACTTAGCAGTCATGTTGAATGTGTGAATTACAGTCACCACTGGCACACTTCCATGTAAACTAAGAAATACTTTGAAATGGGTAAAGCACTACTAGGACATGATTTTTATTAGGGACACCTGGTTGTATTAGACTATTCTCAAGCTTATTTCCTCATCTTTTCTACATTTTTTTCTGTTTATTCATATTTCTAATTTTGTCTCATTTCTGAATTCAACATATTACTGTTACATTCTTCCAAATATTGAATGAATAAAGTTGGTGGATTACTAAAAGGTTATCCACAGTTTAAAATTCTTATTGTTAAATGATCGATGAGAACAAATGAAAGCGTCGTAATGCCTGATCTTTTCATTTCTTAGTCTCCCATTTATCTCAAAACACTGGTCTTGAAGCAATTTTTCAAATTGCATTATTAAAATGTCAAACATTATTACAGGTTTATTTTTTAAGTGAATGGGGTCCATAGTCATTCTAGAGCTGGAATATAGCAAATTCTGAAAGAGTTTAACACTTTCATATACAGTGTTTTGTTTTAAATATTCAAGTTCTATGTTGAACAGTGAAAGAAAGTTTGATTATCTTGTCATTTTCAGAGTTAAATCAAGGAAATAAAACATAGTAAACATTTTTTCTCTGAGAAGCTTAGAACATTATAGATAGTCAAATACTTGGTTTTTCCTATAAGAAAGATAGTGATCTCCATTTTTCAGGTGGAAAATTGAGAAGGAGAGACAATTTTGCCCAGCATTTCTAGGTTTGTCAGCAACAAATCCCATCCTCTGCAAAATAGTGAAACAGGTTACGGTTGTATTTAGTTTTCCTCAACTTCTACCTCAACATCCTTCTCTTTGGAAGGCTCCGCAACTTCCAGATCCTAGAATCCTTCACTTGAATTTAGGCTCACTACAACCATCCACGTTTTTCAACCCTTTTTCACTCCCAACCCCACCATGAAAACTAAGCAGTGTTTTGTCCCACACCCTCTCAGGTCCTGTTCTCTGCTAATCAATCCAATAATTTTTTTTTTTTAATTATTCGCTTTATTTTAAAATTTTATTTATTTATTTATTTATTTATTTATGGCTGTGTTGGGTCTTCGTTTCTGTGCGAGGGCCTTCTCCAGTTGCGGCAAGTGGGGGCCACTCTTCATCGCCGTGCGCGGGCCTCTCACTATCGCGGCCTCTCTTGTTGCGGAGCACAGGCTCCAGACGCGCAGGCTCAGCAATTGTGGCTCACAGGCCTAGTCGCTCCGCGGCATGTGGGATCCTCCCAGACCAGCGCTCGAACCCGTGTCCCCTGCATTGGCAGGCAGACTCTCAACCACTGCGCCACCAGGGAAGCCCCCAATAATTTTTAATCAGTGATAATAACTTCCTCTTTAACACACTTCCCAACAGCCTCCAGTTTCTAGCAGTGTGGAACTATCCACGATTTGGAGCCAGAGGATCTGAGTTTGAATCTCCTGACTCTTGAATAATCCAGACCTCAGTTTCCTCATGTGTAACATGGGGATAATAATATCGACGTCACGGAAAGGTTGTAAGGATATGTGAAATGAACTACATAACTGCTCTTTACCATTAACAACTAATATGCATTCTACTGAGAGCCTGGAATGACTCACACATTGCAAAGAATTTCGGATTCATTTATAAGTCAGTGGGAAGATATTTGGGGGTATCTTGGAAGTTTCCTACCTTTCTGTGCAAAAGCAAGCCTATGCATTAAAAGGCAATCAACCTCACCTCCCATCCGTGGGGATGGCTACTCTAAAAACCCAGCACTTAACAAATTTTGGAGAGGATGTGAAGAAACTGGAACCCTTGTGCACTGTTGATGGGAATGTAAAATGGTACAGCCTCTGTGGAAAACAGTATTGTTGTTTCTCAAAAAATTAATAATAGAATTACGATTTGCTCCAGCAATTCCTCTCTTGGATATATACCCAAAAGAATTAAAAGCAGAGACTTGAGGTTTGTACATCCATGTTCAGAGCAGCATTATTCACAGCAGCCAAAAGGTGGAAGTGTCCATCAATGGATGAATAAACAAAATGTGGTATACGCGTACAATGGAATATTATTCAGTCTTAAAATGGAAGGAAATTATGACATGCTACAACATGGATGAACCTTGAGGACATAATGCTAAGTAAAATAAGCCAGTCAGGAAAGGACAAAGGCCATATGATTCCACTTATCTGAAGTAACTTGAGTAGTCAATTCACAGAGACAGACAGTAGAATGGTGATTGCCAGGGGCTGGGGAAATGGGGAATGGTAGTTACTGTCTATTGGGCACAGAGTTTCAGTTTTACAAGATGACAAGAGTTCTGTGGATAGATGGTGGCGATGGTAGCACAACAATGCGAATGTACTTAATGCCACTGAACTGTTCACTTAAAAACAGTTAAGATGGGAATTTTTATGTTATGTGTATTTCACTACGATTTTTTTAAAAAAGGACAATCAACCAATCTGGCACGTCAAAGTCCCCCATTTCTTATCTAAGCAATTGTTTATAAACAAAGTGTCTAAAAACAAAGAAATGTCATTAGAATTTATTATTTTAGGCAACTTTTAAAACAAGGCAAATCAGCTACACACCTCATGCTCTATACCTGCTCAACTACATATACAATTGCTTCTCACTACCTGGGTCCACAACCTTGGGTTAGTTACTTAACCTCTCTTTGCCTTAGTTTCCTCTTTTGCCAAATGGAAATGCTCATTTCTTTACAGTCGGGTTCTTGTGAGGATTCAATGAAATGGTGAATGGAAAGGGCCTGGTAGGCATATGGCACAGGGAGTGCTTAGTACGTTTGTTTCCTTTTATAGGTAAACTCATTGAAACGAGAATTAATTATACTCTGAGGGTCACAATTTAAAAAGATCAGAAGGACAGATATCTATGAAAGGGAGTGAAAAACCACATATTTGGTGGACTTGAAGGGAAAAATATGTGGGAGGACCTGAAAACATTTTTAAACGTATTTCTAAAGGTGGATTTTGTTCCTTGTTTTTGTTGTTTCTGTTGTTTGTTTGTTTGACATTTACTCTGCTGGTTTTCCTGCTTTCCAAAGCTATCTTGCACAGAATCGACTGCCCCCATTACGCTAATTGGCAGTGTGAATATTTTAACAAACTCTGTGGGGTTACTTTACCTCAGCTTTAGCCAAATGTATAATTTAACACCACCAAGACAACCTGCTTCACCTCACCATTTGAGGCTTCTCAGCCTTGAATTAATTACATGACAAAGAATTTTGCAATGTTCTGAAATCAGAAATTAGTTTGTAATGCGGAAGACAAGGCTGTGTCTACATTTCAGCTTCAGGAACTCTCAAAAAAGAATGCACATTGGGATTTTTATTGGTGTTGCTTACATCAATGGGAACAAACTTCTTCCACAGATGTGTGCATTCTGAACTCCTGGCCCGTTCATTAACTGTTGTCATCACAGGGAAGGGTTATTATATCACTAATCAGGAAAAGCTCACCCTGAACCATGTTTGCCTAAAACCTCTATTTCACGGTCATTAAGTGATACTTATGTAACCCTTCCATGCCATTTAAAAAAGAGAGCTGTTGGAGAGATCTGTGGACCATGTACTATATGTTCTTGCCTGAGAGGGTCACCACATGGGTGCGCTATCAATGTAAGCAGCCATCCTCCGAAGGGCTTGAGTAATACAGCCCATAGTTTAACTTATTGTAAAGTCGGGGTGGCAAAGCAGAGGCAAAAGTCAGGAAAACGCTGGAATACCCTAACGTGGTGAAAATCTAAATGAAGTCAGTACCAGTGTGATCGAGATAAGGCTACATCTGAGAACTAATTTCACTGGGCTGCAGTTCTTGCACAGATGTTTCAGGGAGGCGTTTCTGAGGCTCTGAATGCCGGGAGGAGCCCTGTTCCTTCCCTTACCTGCTCTCCTGAATCTCTGCACCAGTTGTGCTGGGTTCGCTTACAAGGCGGGGTCTGCCTCTGGCACGTCCATTCAGTTCCTGCTTCCTCTGAGCCCCTTCGCCTGGCACTGGACAGATGGGTTAAAACTGGAATGAGAGAGAAGAGGTGGGGCTCATTCTTTAATTTCCTTTTGAGAGTAATAAAGATGACATTCTACCCTGAGCCACAGCTCTTTATGTCTTGTTTCTAATTGGTTAGAAATGAAAGTCCCCAAGTCTCTAGCAGAGTCTGAGCATCTCCTGCATAAGAGGGGGGAAATACAGGGAAAAATAACAGTAGAGAACATATCGTGAGACGGCAGGAAACCAAACCAGTAAAAAGAGCTTACGAGCAGAACAAAGTAACATAGGAGACAAAGGAAAAGCAAACCCTGCCCTGTCTGGAGGTAAAACAGATATGAACCTATTCTAAAAGGGAGAGACTTTGAACATTCTAAAAAAGCTGTATCTTATGCCTAATAATTACTTACATGTCAGACACACCATGTGAAATTTAGAATTCATTGTTTCCATCCCAAACCCACATCTCCTTCTGTACTTCGGTTTCTGGGACCACAGCTCTCTAACTAGTTGAGGAATAGCACTGGGTCTGTGTGAGTCTCCTTGAGGCTAGACTTAATACTTCATCTTATCTCCAGCCCACACCATCCCTCCTGTGGTTTTACTGAAGGCTTCATAGAGAAGACGGTTCTATTCTTTCACCCTTTGGCAAAACGTAATCAAATGGCTCCTGAGCTTCTTAGTTCTTTCCCCAGAGTCTTTTCCCAAACATTTCATTCTACTCCACAAAACAAAGCCCTCAATTGACTGAAATCAACTTTCCTAGAAAACAGTTATGCAACCATTTCTTATCACTCAAGCACACTCGTGGGGTGGGGGAGGGGAGGTAGCAGTGGTGGTAGTACGTGTGTCCAGGTACACTTATCAAGGCATTCCTTCGTCAAAAATAGATCTCTCGAGGGAGCAAGGGGGAAGGAGGTGTGGACTACTAACAAAAAGAAGATTCCCTTTTGTGTCATCAGACCCAAGGCAAAACCCTCAGTCATTCCAACTCTTTTGTCTTTCTGCCACATTCAGTTACAAAATCTGGCCATCAAAAATCCTTAGTAGCCCTCCAAGTCACCTCTTCCTCTCTGTCTCATCTATCAGATTGTGGTATTCACGATGGAAATGTCTTTAATTACGTCCCATGATCAAATACATCTATCTATGCCCTTTGGTCTAGCATATGGGGCTTTTGGACCGAATGTTAACGCAACTTCGTGTGCCCGACACACAGTGAGGCCAAACAAACTGAAACGTCGGAGTTTGGGGCAGAGAAAGGTTCACTACAGGGCTATGCAAGGAGACAGGTGGCTCATACCCTAAAAGCCCCCGAACTCCGTGAACGGTTTCAGCAAAGCACTCTTAAAAGCCAGGTGAAGGGTCGGGTGGGGGTGTGATCAGCTTGTGCACACTCTCTGACTGGCTGACGGTGAGGTAGCGGGGCGGTGTCTCAGGGGTTAACATCATCAGTCCTTAGGCTCCAGGAGGCCTGGGGGCTGTGTGCTCTGGTCAAGTAATTAACATCTTCCATTTGTTGGAGGTGTGGGAGTGGGGGGGGGGTTCACATCTGCAAAACCACTCAGGAAATGTGCATCACACACTATCAACCAGGTACTTCAGAGAGGAGCTCCAGCAGAGGATGCAGGCCAAGGCCTGCCTCCCTTCGCCCCCCAAGGCCCCATGGGGTCCTGCTCGGTTACACAAACTCATCCATGTTGCAGCTTTATCTCCCATGCCTCTCCAGCCATAGGCAAGCATTTTGTTTCCCCCAGGACTCTTCATTTCTGCACATACACCTCTGTCTGTCTGCTAAGACCTCCTTTCCTCTGTCTACCTAGTGATGAGCTCCTATGCAGCCTTATGCCCCAAACCCAGTAACTCCTCTGAGAAGACTTCCCTGACTACCCCCCCTTCCCCTTGCCCTTATTCAACCCCTCAACCCAGACCCACATAGAATTACCTGCTTTCTCCTTTGTGCTCCCATAGCCTCCTACCTATCCCTCTATTGTAGCCCTTACCTATATATAGTCTTCTTTAACCATTAAAGCCCTGGTTTCAATGCACTTTTCTTTTATAGATTAAAGATATGAATGCTGTTTGATCTGTGGCACCTATTTTTTCCAGAGTATAGTTTCCCTTTGCAGGTTTGTTGTTTTTTCTTTGTTTTGGTTGATGGTTTTAAGGGACATACCAGATTTCTCAGTTAAAGTTACCAATTATTTTCCCATACAATTGTTTTTAAACATAAAATGTTTTCCCATCCAAATATTTGATAGATATTACATTTAACTTTATCTAGGCTTTTGATTTTCTAACTTTAACTTAAAAAAAATATTTATTTATTTTTGGCTGCGTTGGGTCTTTGTTGCTGCACGTGGGCTTTCTCTAGTTGCAGCGCGCGGTTGCGGTGCGCAGGCTTCTCATTGCGGTGGCTTCTCTTGTTGCGGAGCACGGGCTCTAGGTGCGCAGGCTTCAGTAGTTGTGGCTCACGGGCTTAGTTGCTCCTCGGCATGTGGGATCTTCCCGGACCAGGGATCGAACCCATGCCCCCTGCATTGGTAGGCGGATTCTTAACCACTGTGCCACCAGGGAAGTCCCCTACATTTAACTTTTTAATCCTTATGGTATTTATCTTGTGCATGATATGACACAAGATCTAATTACATATTTGCCTAAAAGCTAACCAACTGTCCTAAAATCATTTACTGAACAAAGTTTTTCTCCTATATTGCTTTTTATGGCTTTGTATCATATGTGAAGTTCTCATATCTGTTAGCAAGTGCTTTTGGACTATTTAATCAGTTGTGGGGTTTTTTTTTTGAGACCGAAAAAAAAAAGCTCAGAGTGAGAGTACAGAATCTGCCTGGCTATTCAAGATGAATAGGAAACCATATTCATTCATTCATTCATATAAGATGAACAGGAAACCATATTCCTTCCCAAGGGCACGTGCAGCTGTAAAGGGTCACAAAAACCATCTTCTCTGAGTGCCTACTGTTTTCTTACTCTTTGGAAAATCTTGTCCTCTGAAGCCAGAGACTACCAGAAAATTCGATTTTTGAGATTGTATCAGTAAGAATGAAACATCCCAATCTTGCATGGAGGTTCTAACTCACTCTGACACAGAGAAGCAGACTTGATTTACAATGCAGGTGCAGAGCTTCAGGTAAGGTGTTTCTGAATGCGACATTCTACATTTATCCACGGAAACAGGACCCTGAGCTCATTTTGCAGTCCAGACCTCAGGCTGGCCCCTCTACTCCCAACCCTTCTCTGCTTTGAGCCGATCAAAACTTTGTCTCATGGTTTCTCTGGTGCCTGGTCTCCACTGTTACAATGAACCAGTCGTGGGGCTACAGGTTTTGTCCTTGATGGTCTTAGGCTGCTGACTGCATTAGACACACTGTTCTCTTCTTGAGTTAGTGCCCTTAATTATTATAGTTTAATAATATGGGTTTTTTTCATTGTTATCAGAAGGTTCTCAAACTTTTGGGGTTTTCACACCCTCTTTTACACTCTTAAAAATCATTGAGAATTCCAAAGAGCTTTTGTTTGTGTTATATTCATCGATACATACCATATCAGAAAATTAAAACTAAGAAAATAAAAAATATTTGTTTCTATATTAATTTTAAAAACTAGGAAACTCATTACGTGTTAACATAAATATCAATAACATTTTTTATGAAAAATAATTATATTCCAAAACAAAGGAAATTTAGTAGGAGAAATGGCATTGTTTTAAATTCACGTTAATTCCTTTAATGTTTGGCATAACAGAAGACATTTCTGCTTCTGCATTCAATCTGTTGTGATATCACATACTATGCAACCACTGGGAAACTTCACTGTATATTTGTGAAAGAATGGGAGTGAAAAAGAGTGAAGAAAGTCTTAATATTGTTATGAAAGCAATTTCGATCCTGTGAACCCCTTGAAAGAGTTTCTAGGACCCTAGATACCCCCAGACCATAGTCTGAGGACCACTGGTCTTAGCTATTCTAGCTTGTAGTTTCTCAGATGAAGTTTAGAATGTTTTGTCTCTTAATTTGGGAGGCAGTAATTATGTATTTAAAATCTTGTCTTCTCACTGAAGGATATCCTATGCCTCTCCAATTATAAAATACTTTACAGATGATTTCTTGATAGTCTTGCATTTTCCTTTTCAGATCTCCCACCTTTCTCATTTTTTATCATTCCTAGTTATTTTATGTTCTTTGTTGCTATTGTGAACGGGATCCATTTTTCCCACTGTATTTTAATTGGTCATTGTTGGCCTCTTACAATTTTGTATGTGGCCATTTGCTTACTCTTTATTAATTCTTATGTTAAATAATATATTTGGTATGATCTAGTTTTTAAAGAAAGAACTAGAAAATTTGAATCCGTTTATATAATGTTAGTATTGATACGATATTCTCAATACTCTGAGCTATCATCACACATTAGATGAAATATACGATATTCTGAGAAAAACCCACTGTTCAAGTTCTAGATTTCAGAGATATTTTATGAGGAAAATACCATAAATATGCTGAATGCCCTTTTGGCATCTACTCAAATGATCGTGTTTTTTCCTTAAGACAGATGCATTGAGTAAGACTAGATGACGCCTGTTCGGTCTTCTAGAATTCTTCCAATTTTGGGGCACCGCGAATGACAGACCCGTTTAGATTATTAACAGAATCAGATGCCATTTTGATTGTCGTTCTCACCTTTTGAAGGGGAGGAAGGCATAAGCATGCCCCACATGTCCCTTAGGCTGTTCAGGGAACCTGGCCAGCACAGACCCGTCCGGTGAGCTCAGGCAGGGCTCACAGAGAGGACCAGCCAGAGGGCTGGTGATTGACAGGCCTCCTCCCTAAGGCAGAAGTTCCTTCGCAGGCCGCTCAAGTGAACTGCTATCTGCGGGGGAGACCTCATTAGTCATTTTCCCTCTCAATTTCAGGGTCGGAGCCCGCTGGCCTCGAGGTGACATCGTCGTGGCACGAGCCCCACGGAGTTTGGGGGAAGTTCTTGGGGGAAGACACCGCGCATGGCAAGGAGACTTCGCTTCAGGAAAGTGGGTCTGTCCGAGAGGGCTCCAGGGACGCCGGGGTCCTCTCTCTTTCCCCCGGGCTCCAGGCCAGGGAGGCGCGGCCGAACGCCATGAAGCCCCTCGCAGCCTCGGCCGCCAGTCCCGGGCCCTGCGAAGAGCGCGGGGCGGACGGCGCGGCCTCCCCTCCCGGCGGTCCCGAGGGAAGGCGGCGCCCGCGGGCGGGAGGAAGAACGTTCTTCCAGAGCCTGGCGAGGGGCCGCCCCCTCGAGCGCCCCGCCCCCGGCCGTCCCGCCGCGCACGCCCGAGGGGTGGATGGAGACGCCGGCTTCCGGCCCAGGTAGGGGTCTGGGCCTCGGCGGCGGGGAGCCGGGGGCCTGGCGGCGTCGCTTCCCCTGCCACTGGGGGCGGGAACCCCCGCGTCCACCCCGGGAAACCGGACCGGGAACGGGAGGGGGGCTCGGGGGGACCGCGCGCCTCGTCCCGACCGAGTCTCGGGAACCTGTGGCCCGCGCCGCGCCGGCTCAACCCGAGGGAACGCCTGTTCAGGGCTGACTTCTCTGGCAGCAGGTCGGTGGAGCTGGGGTCCCTGCCGCTCCAGACGCATCTGTAAAGTTTCCTTTTTAAGGAGAATGTGCAGACAGGAAAGAGCGTTGTGATATTGAGAAGTAGAGAAATCCTCCCAGAAACGATGTCATCTCGACTTGCTCACCAACAGCCCTGTTCTGTAGTAGTTTCTATTTGCACCTTGCTAGAATTTTCCTACGAGAAATTTAAAAAAATTTTTTAATAATGTTTTATTATTATTGGGATGATTGTTGGCTATAAGCCTTGAAATAGACATTGTAATGGCCCTAAAATTAAAAAAAAAAAAAAAAGATTTTTGAGAAAATTTGAAAACCCAAAGAATCCTTATGGGTTTTGTTGTCTCTGGAGTTTTCTTGGTGATTGAATGGGTGCCCTTAAAGCCTCTTAATGTTTTTTTTTGTAATTCTCATTGGTCCAGTAACTTTAGAGTTATTTTATGCCTGCACAGAATGTGAGGTGTTCCGTGTTACTTGTGCAAATAATGCTAAACCTGAGGAATAAATTGTCGTTGAGCCATACTACCTAAACGTTTCTAGGTTCAACTTCTAAATACTTTCCATGGATCCTTGATGCTTATCCTGTAACACCTTGACTTGTTTGTTGTGTGTTACAGGCCCAGGATCACAGCTGCAGTCTGGATACTTACTCTATGTCATGATATCTGAACATTATTATGCATTCTTTTCAAGCTTTGCTAAAGGTAGGTGATAAAGTCGACAAGTGTTCTGGATTTGCTGGAGCCTAAGTGCCAAGTTTTGACAGATAAATGACGGTGCATGTTATTCATGCCGTATTGATTTTTATTATATTATAAAAGATAATCGTTTTCAAATGGGGAAATTTAGAAATGTATAAGATTTCAAAGATAACTTGTTCTTTATGAGTATATTGATGTGAAGTCTAGGCATGTGAAAAATTACTCTCATTTGTCTTAGTCCTTTTTTATTATTATTGTTGGGAACCAGAAAAGCACAAAGTAAAAGATTAAATGTGGTGATCTTTAATACCAGACTATATCTATTTGGAGAGATTTTCGTCAGTCACATAAGGCATTGTCCTGCACTTCCTTTTTCAACTGTATCTTTACAGCTTATTTTTTTGTGTGCAAATATTCTTTGAAAAGTAACTTTTATCTGTCAAGTCCAAACTATTTGAAAGTCCATTAGTTGCTACTAAGAGTGTGATAAACAGATATTTGAAAGTGCAAATATACTTTAGACTATATAGATGTAAAGTATGTACAGTTTTGATGTAAGAATGTTTGATCATTTTAATAATTTCTGCAATGTCAGTGCTGTAAACTATTTACTTCCTTTTTTTTTTTTTTTTTTTTTACCCAACAAATGAGGGTCTCTTCATTAGTTTTTTACCTGGATTGATAATTTGAAAGATTGTATCTAACAAACTTCCTTTCCTTTGCATAGGAAACAAACTCAGTTATCCTTAGAGGGTAAACAGATTTCCATTAGACTTTCAAACTAATTCACAGAAGACCCCTTACCACTTTAAGGACACACAGGGAGTCAGGAACCTCAAGTTGGGAAGCATTACTCTTTAATACTGAAATCATCTATCACTGAACAGCAAATTTCTTTTTTTTTTTTTTTTAAAGATTTATTTATTGATTGATTGATTGCTATGTTGGGTCTTTGTTTCTGTGCTAGGGCTTTCTCTGGTTGTGGCAAGCGGGGGCCACTCCTCATCGCGGTGCGCGGGGCTGTCACTATCGCGGCCTCTCTCGTTGCGGAGCACAGGCTCCAGATGCGCAGGCTCAGTAGTTGTGGCTCACGGGCCCAGTTGCTCCGCGGCATGTGGGATCTTCCCAGACCAGGGCTCGAACCCGTGTCCCCTGCATTGGCAGGCAGATTCTCAACCACTGCGCCACCAGGGAAGCCCTCTTTTTTTTTTTAATAAATATATTTATTTTATTTTTGGCTGCGTTGGGTCTTTATTGCTGTGCGCGGGCTTTCTCTAGTTGCGGCGGGTGGGCTTCTCATTGTGGTGGCTTCTCTTGCTGCGGAGCATGGGCTCTAGGCACGCGGGCTCAGTAGTTGTGGCGCACGGGCTTAGTTGCTCCGCGGCATGTGAGATCATCCCGGACCAGGGCTCGAACCTGTGTCCCCTGCATTGGCAGGCGGATTCTTAACCACTGAGCCACCAGGGAAGTCCTCAAATTTCTACCATGGACTTTGACCTGGTTTGTTTCTTGACTCTTCCATTTACCAGCATTATGACCTTAAAAACTCAGTCTATTCTTTCCTTCTCTAATATTATTTCTAGGAAATTGTCCATTTAATCTTTTTTTAAGTTTCTTGATATAAAATTGTATCCTTTTATGATCTTTTTAGTCTCTGCTGTAGTTTGTTAGTCTTTCATCCTTAGTACTGTCCATCTGTGCCTTCTCTCTTGTTTGGTTTTTTCTTGATCAGTCTTGATAGAGGCTTGTCTATTTTTAAAAAATTCTCTTTGAAGAACTATTATATTTATCAATCCTCTAATCTGTCTTATTCTTTTTCTGTAATGTCTTTCTTTAATTTCAACTCTTAGCTTCCTTTTTTCTACACTTTTTGCTTTTATTTTGTAATTATATAATTTTTAGCTTTTCTTCCTTTGTAATAGAAAATTTGAGGCTATCTGTTTTCCTCTGTGTACTGTTTCAGCTGTATCCCATACATTTTCATGAGTAGTATTTTTATTATTATTCAGTTCTAAGTCTATTTTAAAATGGTCATTACATTTCCTCTTTGGCTCTTGAATTGCTCCTTTTAAAGTATCCAAGTGTATAGGTTTTTAAAAATTTATCTAATAGTTGTTGATTTCTTAATTACATTGCAGTCATATGTGCTCAGGAAGAGTATTCATTATTAGACACAGGATTTCATGTGTATTCAGGATATCCATTCAATTTTCTTTGTTAATTGTTTAAATTTTATTTATTCTTAAGAACTTTTTTCTCCACGTGATCCAAAAATCACTGGCAAGATGGGTTAAAATCTCCCACTAAAATTGTGACTTTCTCCATTTTTCTTTGTATGTCTTTCAGTTCTTATTTTATGTATTTTGGGCCTCTGTTTTGAGCTTTTCTATTTTCTTGGTGAATTAAGTCTTTGATTATTATGTAGTGATCCTCTTTACCTCTAGTAAATATTTTTCCTTAGAGTACATTTTGTCTGATGTTAATCTAGCCACATCACTTTCTTTTGTTGAATATTTACATGGTACCATTATTTTATTTCCAGTCTGTCTCTGTCTGTAGTTTATGTGAATCTCATGCAAACAGCCAGAAGCTACTGGTTTCTGTCTTTTGACTGGTGAGTTTGGTCCATTTACAATTCTTGTGATTACTGACATATTTATAATTGTTTCCACAGGGCTATTTTATGCTTTCTATTTCTTCTGCTTTTTTTATGCTTCCTTTATTCTCTTTTCCTGAGTTTTTTGATTGAATGAGTTTGTTAATATCACTTTTTCTCTTTTAATATTATGCATAGTATTTTGAGGGTCTAGTGTTTAAGTATTTGACATGTATATCTTAAAGTCTAAAGTTATTATTTCTTTTTTTTTTTTTTAAAGCAAGGCAATGCTTTTTTTTTTTTTAATTTATTATTTATTTATTTTTGGCTGTGTTGGGTCTTCGTTTCTGTGCGAGGGCTTTCTCTAGTTGCAGCAAGCGGGGGCCACTCTTCATCGTGGTGCGCGGGCCTCTCACTGTCGCGGCCTCTCTTGTTGCGGAGCACAGGCTCCAGACGCGCAGGTTCAGTAGTTGTGGCACACGGGCCCAGTTGCCCCGCAGCATGTGGGATCTTCCCAGACCAGGGCTCGAACCCGTGTCCCCTGCATTGGCAGGCAGATTCTCAACCACTGCGCCACCAGGGAAGCCCCTAAAGTTATTATTTCTAATTGCCTCTTTAACTATATGAGGAACTTAAGAACATTTTAAATTCTATCACTCTGCTTATGATTATTATTGTTCATTTTTGTCTATTATTGTTGCTTACAGTCAGTGTAGTTTAGATTTACACACATGTGTAACAATTTATTTACTGTTTTTGGCAATTGAGACCTTCCTTGTGAGACCATTATCATTCTTCAGAGACATCCTTTAGAAGTTCTCTTTCTCAGGGGTCACTGTCGTTAAACTCAATTTTTTTTTTTTGGTGAAAAATATCTTTAATTTGCCTTTGATCTTGAAGGATACTTTTGTTTGTTCTAGATTAACAGTTATTTTATTTCAGCATTTTGAATATTATACTACTGTTTTCTATTGAAATATCAGCAGTCACTCTAATTGTTTCCTTCTATATGTAATATATCTTTTCTATTTGGTTGGTTTTAAGAGCTTCTCATTGTCTTTGGTTTTCTGTAGTTTCATTGCAGTGTATCTAACTGTGGATTTTTAAAAAAAATTTACTGAGCTTCCTAAATTTGAGTGTTTATACCTTTCACCTGTTTGGGAAAACTTCCAGCCACTGTCTATTGCTTTTTCTCCATTCTCTCCTTCTCAAACTGATTAGATGCGTGTTAGACTGAATCAGTCAGGAAAACAGAATTAATACCAAGTAGTTCAACAGAGGGAATTTAATATGGTGCTATGGTCTGAATGTTTGTATCCTCCCCAAATTCATATTTTTAAATCCTAACCGCCAGGGTAATGGTGTTGGGTATGAGGCCTTTGGGAAGTGATTAGGTCACAAGGGCAGAGCCTCATGAATGGGATTAGCATTGTATAAAAGAGACCCCAGAGAGTGAGCGCCTCCCTTCCACCATGTGGGGTTACAGCAAAAAGACAGCTATCTAGAAAGAAAGTGAACACACACCCAACACCACATCTACCAGCACCATGATCTTGGATTTCCTAGCCTCTAGAACTGTGAGAAATAAATGTTTGTTGTTTATAATCCACCCATTTTATATTGTTTTTGCTAGAGCAACCTGAACAGACTAAGACATATGGGGGATTAGTTACAAATGTTTTAGGACAGGGGTTCCCAAGCCCCAGGCTGCACAGCAGGAGGTGAGCGACAGGCTAGTGAGCGAAGCTTTATCTGCCGCTCTCCATCGCTCCCCATCACTCGCATTACCGCCTGAGCCATCCCCGCCCCCATGGAAAAATCGTCTTCCATGAAACCGGTCCCTGGTGCCAAAAAGGTTGGGGACCGCTGTTTTAGGATATCTGAAAGCCAAATGGGACAATGAGGCAAACTAAAAGTTAGCAATAGCAAAAAACTGTTGTCACTCCTCAGGCTCTAGAGTTACAGCAAGGAGATAGTCTTACCAGAATTCAGAAGCTGAGGCCATCTAGAACCATGGCAGGTCTGCTCTACAGGAACAGGGACTGCTGGGGAGATACAGCCACTGATGGAGACACCACAAAACCCAGAGAAAGCAGAGGAGAAATATCCTGCTACCATCCAGTCTCCTGCCTGGCACTCTTACTGACAGCATCTAGCAGGGGAGGAAGCCAGTGGGACAAGGAGTTTGGGAAATACAGTTTTGAGATGTCAGCCCCCAAGATTCAGGACACGGAAGGTCAGGCATGGATCTGAGAGCAAGCAGACCATTCTGGTCTCCCTTTCATATCTTTCAATTTGGCTCTCCTGTTTTTCTTTACTTTGTTTCCCTATACTACATACGGAGTAATATTTTTATTTTGGTAAAATGTACATTACATACAGTTTACCTTTTAACCATTTTAAAATGTGCAGTTCTGTGGCTGTAAGTACATTCATGTTGTTGTACAACGATCACCACCATCCACCTCCCCAACTTCTTTTATCTTCCCAAACTGAGACTCTACCTGTTAAGTAATAATTCCCATTTCCCTTCCCTGATCTCCTAGCAACCACAATTGTACTTTCTGTCTGTGAATTCGACCATTCTGGGTACTATGTATAAGTGGAATCATATAATATTTGACCTTTTGTGACAGGCTTTTCTTTTCACAACACATAAGGCCTTCTAGGCTTTTCCATGTTGTAGCATGTGTCAGAATTTTCTTCCCTTTTAAGGCTGAATCACATTCTATTATATGTAATACAACATTTTATTTATCCATTCATCCATTGATGGACCTGCGGGCTGCTTCCACCTTTTAGTTGTTGTGAGTAATACTGATACGAACATGGATGTACAAATAACTCTTTGAGACCCTCCTTTCAATTATTTTGGATATATACCCAGAAGTAGAATTGCTGGATCATGCAGTAATTCAGTGTTTTTCTGAAGAAGCACCATGTCATTTTCCACAGCAGTTGCACTATTTTACATTCCCACCAGCAATCACAAGAGTTTCAGTTTCTCCACACCCTGAACAACACTTGTTTTTTGTTGTTTGATAATAGCCATGTTAATGGTTGTGAAGTAGTATCTCTTCATGGTTTTGATTTGCATTTTCCTAAGGATTAGTGATTCCGTATGCTTATTGGCCATTTGTATATATCTTCTTTGGACAAATGTCTGTTCAAGTCCTTTGCCCATTTTTAAAATTAGGTTATTTTGTTGTTGTATTGTAGGCATTCTTTATGTTCTGGATATTAACCCTTTATCAGGTATATGACTTACAGATATTTTCTTCTATCTTGTGGGTTGTCTGTTCACTCTGTTGATGGTGTCCTTTGAGGTACAAGAGTTTTTAATTTTTATGAAGTCTAATTTATCTATTTTTTCCTCTTACCTGTGCTTTGGTGTCAGAGTCAAGAAATCACTGCCAAATTCAGTGTCATGTAGCTTTTCCCATATATTTTCTTCTAGTTTTTATGGTTTTAGCTCTTATGTTTAGGTCTTTGACCTATTTTGTGTCAGGTTTTGCATGTGGTGTAACATGAGGATTCAACTTCATTCTTTTGCATGTGGATTTCCAATTTTCTCAACACAAATTGTTAAAAAGACTGTTATTTCCTCATTGAATGGTCTTGACAGTCTTGTTGAAAATTACTTGACCATATATGTGAGGTTTTATTTCTGGGCTCTCCATTTGATTCCCTTGGTCTACGTGTTTGTCCTTGTGGCAGTAAAACACTGAGTTGATTACTATAGCTTTGTAATAAGTTTTGAAAGCAGGAAGTGTGAGAGACCTTCAACTTTATTCTTCTTTTTCAGTATTGTTTGGGTTATTGGAATTCCTTTGAGATTCCATCCGATTTTGGGATGGATTTTTTTCTATTTATGCAAAAAAATCTCATTGGGGTCTTGATAGGGAGTGCATTGAATCTACAGATTGCTTTGGGCAGTACACATAGACATCTTAACAATATCGTCTTCCAATACATGAACACGACATGTCTTTCCATTTCTTTGTGTCTTCCTTAATTTCTTTCAGCATTGTTTTGTAGTTTTCATTATACAAGTCTCTCACCCTTCTTGGTTAAATTTATTCCTAAGTATTTTTTTTGGTGTTATTATAAATAGAATCACTTTCTTAATTTCTCTTTTGGGTTCATTGTTAAGTGTATAGAAATTCAACTGATCTTTGCATGTTGATTTTGCATCCCATAACTTTCCTGAATTCATGTATTAGTTCTAACAGCCTTTGTGGATTCTTTAGGGTTTTCTACATATAAGATCAAGTCACCTGTGAATAGAGATAATTTTATTCTTCCTTTCCAATTTAGATGCCTTTTATTTCTTTTTATTTATTTTTAATAAATTTATTTATTTATTTACATTTTATTTTTGGCTGTGTTGGGTCTTTGTTGCTGTGCATGGCCTTTCTCTAGTTGTGGCGAGTGGGGGCTACTGTTCGCTGCGGTGCACGGGCTTCTTGTTGTGGTGGCTTCTCTTGTTGCGGAGCATGGGCTCTAGGTGCGCGGGCTTCAGTAGTTGTGGCACGTGGGCTCAGTAGTTGTGGCTCGCGGGCTCTAGAGCGCAGGCTCAGTAGTTGTGGTGCACGGGCTTAGTTGCTCCGCGGCATGTGGGATCTTCCCGGACCAGGGCTCGAACCCGTGTCCCCTGCATTGGCAGGCAGATTCTTAACCACTGCACCACCAGGGAAGTCCCATATTTCTTTTTCTTGACTGCTTGCTCTGGCCAGGACTTCCAGTACTATGTTGGATAGAAATGGCAAAAGTAGGCATCCTTGCCTGGATGATACTTAAAGAGTATCTCCTGTGTGCCAGTCATGGTTTTAGAGTCTTTGGGTTACATCAGTGAACAACCTGGATAAAATTTTAGCCCTCGTGGGGCTTACATTCTAGTAGCCTAGAAAAAATAGTAAATAAAACATAATAAACAAGAAATAATATAATGTGCAAAGAGGTAATAAGTGTTATGAAAACAGAGCAGGGTAAGGGGGACCAAGAGTTGGGAGGCAGGATGGAGTGGAGGACAGCAGGTTGAGATTTTAAATAGGATGGTTAGGATAGGTCTTATTGAAAGGTGATGGCTGATGTAAGACTTGGAGGAAGTAAGCCATGTGGCTTCCTGGAGAATGAGTATTCTGGACAGAGGGAAGAGACAGCCCAATGAGAGATCATCCTGTGTATGCTGTGTATTAGAATGAGCCTGCAGGCAGTTTGATTATTTTAGTAAAGAAGAATTAAGTGCAGGTTTACAAAAGCAGTCAGAATAATTGTTGAGATGAGCGTTAAGATCCTGAAGTAAGATACATTTTTATTGTGTTACGGTCCTTTTTTCTATCATGAGAAAAACCTCAGTAGCTCAATATATAATAAATCAGCTAAAAAAGGTGATTTTTCATTTTATAATGTAGCTTTATAAGTACCTTTTCAGAGTTATGGTAAATACGTAGATCAAAATACAGTAAATATATATGTCAAAAGTAATTCTTTAGATTACATGATCATATAATTAAGAACAATTATATGTTTTAGTTTTATGAGCTAGAGAATTATTATTTTTTTATTCTTTGGGTGCTGAAGACTAGAAAAAATATAAACATTGCTATGTAGAAGGCAATTTACTGTAATCATTAAATAGTTGTTTACTAACTGTGACATTTTATTTTATTCTTAAAGAATAAACAACTGTGTATTTGAAAAGTATAGTTTAGGAGTCATAAGGCTTGTTTCTATTCTAATTCTTGAAATTCTTTACTGTTTAATTCTGAGGAAGTCTTTTTAGTGTTCTTTTGCCTAAAAGTTTTGTTTGTTTTAAATGGGGCTTAACTAAGTGTATTCAGTTTCCAAAAAGCCTATGCATTTGTCATTTTGTGATTATTGTTTTATAATGTAGCAATGCACTGCTTTAAATATTTGTCTTATTATGAACTGTTTAAGAGGAAATTCTATTTTAGATAAACTCCTGTTCTTGTTTAATGTCCAGCTCTAGTACTGCTAATTTCTGTATCTTTTCAGATACTTCAGAATTAATTGCTTCTTCACCTGGGCGACCATAGCACTTTATGCCTATTTCTATTACCTATCACTTTTCATAATATAGTTACATATTTATTTATCTATCCACAAGTTACCTATCTTTGTATCCCCAAAACTCTAAAATACTTTGCACACGTTTGGTGTTCAGTCGTTTTTAACTGAATTCATATGCCTGTATATTTAAAGACCAACAGTTAATCCCTAATATTAAAACAGCAGAAATTAAAATAGTGTTCAATAACATTGCCACTGAAAAGGCAATATTCCATAAAATGAATGGTTTTCCTGGTTGAAAACTCCTCCTTCAGGCATTTAATAAGATTTAATTTGGTCTTTTGGTCTAAATTTTACCTCATATGGATGGCATAAATGCTTATTTGCATGACTCAAGTAGATAGATGTAAAAAGTAGTTATCTTGTGACTGATTATGAAATCACTAAAGTGGATGATTATTACTGATTACCTCCTACTTGTTTCTTTGCATTTCGGATCAAAAGCACGAATTTCATAAGGATTAAGTGTTGTAAGAACTATTCCTAAGTGTGTTTTTATGTAGTGATGTAAGAACTATTCCTAAGTGTGTTTTTATGTAGTGATGTAATTTTCAGCAGGCATTTATAGCCATTTACTGGATGATGTCCCCTTAAATATAATGAACCAGAATATGATCCTTATTTTGTTTAGATTTTCAAATTCTTTTCAGCTCCTCCTAATCCTTATTTCTCTCTCCCATTTAAAAACTTTTTTGGAAGAACCATATTGATTCACTTATTCAGCAGCTATGTATTTAACATCTACTATATGCCAGGCACAGAGTGAGGCATTGTAAGATTTGTAAGTGAACAAGAGAGATAAGATCTCAGTTCTCAGAATTAACAGATAAACAAATAAACATTTGCCCATTTAGCGAGCATTTACTAATTGTCTGCAGTGTGTTAGGCATCATTCTGGGAACTGTGGGTACAGCGGTAAGAATAACAAAGTCTGTACCCTCTGTAGCTTACATTTTGATGGAGGAATAAAATATACAGGGAAGACATTTCTAAAAATGTTATATTTGAGCTGAGATATGATGGATGAAGTGGAACAGAAGGAAAAGACTGAGGCCAAACAGCAATTACTGATGATAAATAGAATGAACTCCTCGTGTTTGATGCACGTTGGTTTGTAGTTTCTGAGATAAGATTAAGTTTATTAATGCTTCCATTTTGTCACTTAATTATTAAATTAGGGCATCAGTTGGGAAGTTTTGTGGGAGGTGATGGACAGCAAAGAGGGAACAATTTGAGGAGAGAGAAATTTGAGGACAGAGATCACTGTGAAATAGTTAATCCCCCCAGAGAGAAGAGAATACACAAACCAGGGAAGTGCAGTAGCATTGCTGGGCAGCATTGAGGGTCTACTTGCAAGTTTTTTATCCTGAATTTAAAGTGAAACGATACAGCCTAGTAGTGTGGTTTTCTCTAGCTACAGGCACAGGTGTGAAGAAGATGCAGAGTTTAACCAGAGTTGGTTTCTTAACCCCAGGAGACTGGTGGTGGAGAAAGAGAAGAACAAGAGTGCTGAGGGCACTTGCAAGGAAGTTATAATAATTCAAGCTGTAGAATTTATGCTGGGGAAGGAGAAAATGAAGAGGGAATGAAGACTGAAGGGAGCTGACGGATATAAAGAAAGCGAGGAATCAATGGATTGGTGGATTAAATGAGGTTGAAAGTTGTGGTCAGACAAGTGAATTTCATGGGCTAATATTAGTATGTAATAGTAACACATTTATTAATAGATGTGTTTCTGTGTGTATGCATACACATACAAGCACAACTGCATCAACTTTTTTTTTTTTTTTTGCATCTACGTTTTAACATCGAAAAGAGGGAGGTTTTGCACAGATAATTGAAAAATTCTGAGGACTGCTACAAGTTCTGGTTTCTCTTTCTGTTCCTTTTTTTTTCCTTTGTAATTTTATAGAAATGGTTGAATGTAATATAAGGGGAACATGAAAGGCTAAAAGCTTTTACTTGGAAGATCTTATCTTAGGTTATATATAAAATCTCTTTAAAAATCCTTGACCTTATTGGCCATATCCTCCTAATTATTTCAGCACTGTGCCAGGTGCTGGGCATACAGTAATATCAGGTCAAGGTGGGTTCAGAGTGGTCTTGGAGTGCAGAGGTGGGCACACAACCCAAATGGGATGGAGAGTGGTCACATTTGGAGGGAATGACATATAAGCTAACATCTGAAAAGATAAGTAGTAGCAAAGAAACCACAGAAGTGGGAGGGAATAGTGTATATGAAGATCCTCAAGCAAGAAAGAAATGACCTGAGGGATCCCGAGTGGCTGGTTTGTAGTGTCTGAGGGAAGAGGTGTTGAGACATGAGGCTAGGAAATTAAGCAAGGGCCATATTTTAAAGGACGTGGTAGTTTATGTGAAAGAAATTTCATCCTAAAAGCAGTGGGGGACCGATCATTGGGTTTTACATAGACCAGTGATATAAAACACAATCATTTTAAAGTGTGGGATTTGCTTTGATGGAGAAGTTGAATTTTATCATCTCTAAGGTTCATTCTAAAATTCTTTGATTCATGAGTATAAAGCAGTAAATCAAAATGATTTAAATATGTGCCTCTTATTTTAATCTGAAAATAATTAGTAGCAATTAAAGTGGAACTGTATTAAACATAGAAAGCCCTGCTTACAAAGCATTATTAAACTCATATTCGTCTGTTTGCAAAAAAGAATTGAAATTAAAATTTTTCCATGACTCTGAGTACATTTGGTTACTGCTGTGTATTTTCCGTATCAGTGAAAATATTAGATAATTTCCCATGAGTTTATGTGTGCCATTTAATATCACCCATCAAATGTAGATGAAACTCTGTGCTTTTTCTCTCCAGTGATTTAAACTTTTAAGATGCTTCCATTAATTGGAAAAACAATCATCTTTGATAACTTTCCCGATCCTTCTGATACATGGGAAATCACTGAAACAATCGGCAAAGGAACTTATGGAAAAGTTTTTAAAGTGTTGAATAAGAAAAATGGCCAAAAAGCAGCAGTCAAAATTCTGGATCCGATTCATGTAAGTCACATTGGTTTTTTTTTTTTCCTGCTAATTAACTTTTTAAAAAAATCTGTATTAAACAGTTAAAAAGTCTCTAGGTATCTTATCTTGATTTATTTATCACAATGTCGGTTACAATTTGAAGAAAATGTTTTAAAAAAAAAAGTCTACTTGTTAGAGGTTCCTTGTTTAAATGCTTAACATATATAATAAGGTACAATAAATACTTGATACATGAATAAATATGTAATGCAAATAAGTATATAAATAATACAACTCTCAACAGCTCAACAGTTGATTTAATATTATTTTAGATTTCAAAGTGTTGTCAGAATACAGATTTATGGGTCTAGAAGTAATCCTAAAATGTCGTCTGTACCAGATCTCCTTTCCTTCCTGTATTTATTTAGGTTTCAGGCAGAATTCCTCTTATGCCAAACCAGAAATATTTTTAAAATTACATTTCATTCAGAAAAGGGAAGTTAATTTTCAGGTTTACTTAAGTGTTTCCAGAGCAGAAATGATGTTCCTTTATAACCAGGGTGAGGTTCCTTGTGAAAAATTGAATGTCATGGTCAGTCCACATGGCCTCTTTTTCAGCAATGCCCCAATGGGCTCCTCCTTTGCTTTTTGGGGAAATCCAGTTGTGTTGAGGGAAACTCATCTGTCTTTGCCTTTAAGAGCATGAGGAGATGGATGAGATTCTTCTTTCTGGGAGTGAGAGCTGGACATTTGGGAGCATTTTCAGCTACTGGGACATACGTAGCTCTCCCCTAGCACCTGGGGGAGCCAGAATAAGCTCAGTGATCCCATAATCTCCAAACCTCTACTGAGAGCACCTTCTCCAGTTACTCAGCTCTTGCACGCGTGATGGGAGTGCCGTGTGATGGAAATGACGTGATGTGTGTGGGGAGGGCATCAGAGTCCTCGTCACCGCTCTTACGCTCGCAAACCGTAGGACCCTGCAAAAGGTCTGCCCCTGGGCCTCTGCTCACCTTGGTGTTGCTCTTTCTTTTTTGATAAGTTTATTTCTACTAAATCCATGATGACATAGTTTCATATATCTTTGAGCAGAGGAGAGGGAAGGTGGGGTTTCTTTTCAAGTAGTAAATTAGATACACTGGAGGGAAAAAAATGAATAGCACTGTGCCCAGGCTTCACGGATGCCGCATGTCTTCATGTTCCCCTGTTGGAAAGTTCTTACCATTCAAACTGAGGGAAGAGAGACACGAATTAGGCTGTACCAAAGTGACTGAACCTCTTGTCTTTGCAATTATGGGTCTGTCCTTTGGTCTTCACTGTTAAGGGTTGGGGTCCATGGTGGCGAGAGAAAGGGCTCCAGACTGATCCCAATGTATCGCCCCATAATCAGTGTCTGTCTCCCATTCCTCTGCTTCTTTATGGACAAGAACAAGTGGCTTGTGAATACATGTAGCCGTTATTCTTTCATAATTTACTTGTGTTTGGTATACTGCTAACCTTATAAATCGTGTCTTGTTCTATTGCTTAAATGAAACATGTAGATTCATAACTACAGCATGAAATGTGTTCTTTTGCTGCTGTTATTCTTGTCATAGTACCTGTGTATTTTCCTAAGAATTCTTTATTTACTCTCATTCATCATGCCACAAGTCAAATAAAAAAGATTTATAACCAGGAGATTATAATCTTAATAAAATAAATTTAAATGCACCCAGGCATTTTGCAGAGTGGCTTTTTTTTTTTTTTTTTTTTCATTAGAAGGGTCTTACTGTTATGGATTTTGAACTAATAATCTTCTCTCCAGGGTGGGGAGGAAATGAGCAATACTAGAAGGCAGTAGACTAGTCCTGGATCTCACACGAACCAGCTCTTGTGACTGACTGCCCTGAGCTTTAGTTTCTTCCTCTCAAATTAGAGCTCTGGTCTAAAATTCTTTCCAGCCCTCTGATTCCATGATTCTGTCTTAAAACAATGTGGACATTAAATGTTACCATAAAATATTAGAAGTCTTTTTCTTATTTATGACTCTGTGAGTTGTTTCATGTATATGTGATTTTCCTAGATACATGACTAAGTGCCTAGTCATGTTTGCACTTTTACTGATGGGATAACAACCTATTCTACTTCTGGTGAATGGGCCTTTAGCTAACTAAAGGCTGTATGCCATCTTATGTAACTTAACTCTTCCACTTTTTTGGAAAGGTAGGAGTTCATTGCATGTATGACTAGTTTTTGATAGCCTTCGAATATCCTGTACTTCAGAGAAACAAAATGAACCAGCTAAAAGTTTTCATTTCAAATAAATGGCTTTGCCATCGAAATAAAGTTAACACTACAAAGAAAGGGAAGTCATCTGAGGTAGTTCTCCATATACATTTCTTTCTCATTGCACACAAAAATAGCCTTTTATTCATTCCTTTTCAATGAAATTAATGTAATTAGAGATATATTTGATTAGCAGGAAAATCACAATCTCTCCCCTTAAGCAGTGTAATGAGAAGCTTCAATACATAGTACTGAGTGCAGTAAAAACTATTCTGACCTTGCTTTGACAAAATAAAACTCTACATTTGGTAGTCTAAATTGTTTCTTTGACTTCATTCATGTTTTTCTCACCGTTCTCTCCCCATGACTTTTTGAAACTAGGATATTGATGAAGAGATTGAAGCAGAGTACAACATCTTAAAAGCACTTTCTGACCACCCTAATGTGGTCAGATTCTATGGCATGTACTTTAAGAAGGATAAAATAAATGGAGATAAGCTGTGGCTGGTTCTTGAGGTGAGTGTTTCAACATTATTTTACACGTGGAAATTTGCAGTGTGGTCTTTTTTTTAAAAATAAATTTATTTATTTTATTTATTTATTTTTGGCTGCGTTGGGTCTTCGTTGCTGCATGCAGGCTTTCTCTAGTTGCAGTGAGCCGGGGCTACTCTTTGTTGCGGTGCGTGGGCTTCTCATTCCGATGGCTTCTCTTGTTGCGGAGCATGGGCTCTAGGCACGCGGGCTCTAGGCATGCAGGCTCAGTAGTTGTGGTTCACGGGCTCTAGAGTGCAGCCTCAGTAGTTGTGGCGCACAGGCTTAGCTGCTCCACGGCATGTGGGATCTTCCTGGACCAGGGCTCGAACCCGTGTCCCCTGCATTGGCAGGCAGATTCTTAACCACTGCACCACCAGGGAAGCCCCCGCAGTGTGCTCTTGGAATGACTTAATGTTTATGTAACATTGACCCCATAAAGCAGTTCTAATATGTTCCTGGCTGGTCACATCCTTTGTAGAATGTTATGCCCAGTTCTGGTCTTGCCATCTTTAGAAACATGGGGAAATGAAAGAAAATTAATTAAAGATTAAAAGAAAATGTTTCATAACTTCCCTGGCGGTCCAGTGGTTAAGACTCTGCCTTTCCACTGTACGGGGCACGGGTCAGATCCCTAGTGGGGGAACTAAGATCCCACACGCTGTGCAGACAAAAAAAAAAAAAAAAAAACCAACAATAAAAGAAAATGTTTCCACAATAAAAGACTAAAGAAACCAGGATTATTTTTCTTTCAGAAGAACATGTTATAAAGGGACTTCATTATAATTTTTATTTATTCATCCATATTTTGTTCAACATAACACGTGACAGAGGCTCAGTGCCAGGTGCTATGATATGAGAGAAAATTAATGTACCTGAGGCTTCATTAGACAAAAATGGCGAGCTGCTAATTTCTTCTTCTGGCTTCACTGAATACGAATGACATAAACTACAGAACCAGGTACGGTGGGTCCTCCATATCTGTGGGTTCCACGTAGTTGGATTCAAACAGCGTGATCCGTGGATACGGAGGGTCAACTGTATTTACATTTATGGGGAAAAGCCTTACTAGAAATGGTGTTGAATATTGAATAAGTTGCCAAAGGGAAATTATAGAGTCAGCCTTTTCAATTTCTGAGAATAGGTTGGGACAGTTCTCTGTAATGCAGGAGCACTGGTAGGTGCCCCACTAAGTTAACTGCCAGTCCTAGAAGAATGTAAGAATGTGTTTCTTCTGATTTTCATTGAATATTTTTATTCAAGTTGAAGTAATCATTAATTCCAATAAAATTTATAAAAATTTTTAAAAGCTGCTCTTGTCAAACTCAGGGCTAGTAGAACCTTTATTTGATTACCTTAACAGCATCTATTTATTGTATTCACATTATTTTATTTTTTTAATTGAAGTATAGTTGATTTATAATGTTAGTTTATGGAGTAAAGCAAAGTGATTCAGTCATATATCTATCTATCGATAGATAAATAGATATACTCTTTTTCATATTCTTTTCTATATGGTTTATCACAGGATATTGAATATAGTTTCCTGTGCTGTGCAGTTGGACCTTGTTGTTTATCCATTCTATATATAATAGTTTGCATCTGCTTATCCCAAACTCCCAATCCATCTCTCCCCTGCAACCCCCTTCCCCTTGACAACCACAAGTTTGTTCTCTGTGTCTTGTATTCACATTATTTCATTAACATTTGATTATTCTGTTTCTTTTTTGGAATGTGCCATTGATTTTCCTGCACAGTAATCATTTATAAATTATATTGTCTCCATACTTTAAATTTTTTCTATTATGGTTTTTAAACGAATCTACAGGTAGTGATCATTGTAGAAAATACTTGAAACTATAAAAAGAACCACTCTTACCTCTGAACATATTTCCTTCATCTTTTTTTTGTATGTTTAAAATGATTGACAATATTATTTATGAAATTAGCATATTTTTCCAGTTCATATAATTTCAGATAGACTTAATCATTTTTATCTTTTTAAAAATAAATACATTCACGTGATTAATAAAAAGCAAGTAGAACCAAAGGGCTTATAATACAGAACAATATTAGTGTAGATCCAGGTTAGTGGTGCCACCCTCTCCTGAGCAGGTAGGTCTGTGCTTTTGCTGTGTTGATCACTGTACCTGGAAATAGATGGCTGAACTTCTCTACTCTTTCATTTCCTAATCCGTATTCTGAATTTTGGCACGATTATTAATCGCACCTCTGGAACCCTATGCCCTCCTGCTCCATTCTGGAGGTCTGCCAGGTATCTGACCTCTGATATCTCTCTGCTGCTCACCTGGGTGGAATCCACCATTTATGGATCCTGTGGCCTCCTCTTTCCCAGGTTACTTCTCTGTTTCGCACATCATGTAGTTATGTGCCTTGCTCCCGTTATCCGTGCTACTGATGTCACCAGATCTTGAGTCCGTTCAGTTCAGTTTTTCTAAGGAACAAAACCCCCATCTGTGTGTGTGTGTGTGGTGCTCAGGCAGGCTCCTGGATGTTGATATTTTGTATGTGGGGTAAGAGGATGTCAAGTCTTGATGAGAGAGACCTCCAAAGTATCCCTTTTTTCTGCCCCTCTCCTCCCACCTCCTCCACTTTCACTCTTACCTTGCCCTGTCTGGGTTAATCTGCTCAGGTGACCTCAAAATAGCCCCCAGCTAGCACTTTAGTTTGTGGCTTCCTCTGCATTGCTCAGTTACCACTCAGTCATCTGCATGCCATGTTGAAAAATTTTGTTGCGATCTCTTCTCCACTTCTCTCCCTTTTTGTTCTTTTTTCTCTTGTGGTTTTATACTTTGTTATTCCTTTACTAGCATTTTAATGGAGATTCACATGTGAGAGGAAATAAATGTATATGTTTAATCTGCCACCTTTAATTGAACCAGAGTCTTTCAAAATTGTAAAATAGAATTTTCAAGAACCTTCTCAGAATCTGAAACTGTGCATTATTTTATAGAAGTTTAAAAAAATTTTTAAATAACCAGTTGTGTTCTTCAAAGGTAGGCAATTTATTATGATTTCAGAATTATTTTGTATTTCTCAGTTTAGTTCAAGGTAGCTTTATAGTTTTAGTTAAATCATGCATTAAAACAAAGCAAAACTTTTACTCATCTCCACATAATTACCTAAGTAATAGAATATAAATTATGAACTTAAACCATTTTGCCTTAAATTAATGGTGAATTTTAAAGAATTTACTTCGTATTTGTGTTTGTGTATTTGAGATGCGATGCTCTGCAAATCCTTAATGCAGTCTTGAATAAAACTTTGTATATTTATATCCTTCAAAACATTTTCAGTAAAGCATCTTTAATTTTTTTCCATGTTGAATCATTGGAAAATTAGCATTTGAAGATTCAGGTGTTCTGCCTAATGTAGGCCTAAATGGGCAAGGACACTTTGCCCAGAGTTTAAAAATATTGAATGAGATCAGTCACTGTCTTTTATGCCTAACAAATTCCTATTCTAATTATATTGTCATTTCTCAGTATAAGCACTCGGAGTTAGGTGTGAGTTGGAGACTCCTGATCATAGTTAAATGTTCTTTTGAGAGAGCAGAGAAGATTGATTAAAATGCTTTTGGAACATCAGGTACAAGCAAAGTGGCTTCCTGATGTAATGAATCAGCAGAGACTTAACAGCTTCTTTGAACTTTGTCCTTATATTTTATTATCAGATGGAGGTATTGGAAATATCCCTAAAAGGCTTGAGAAAAAAGAATAAATGGTAGTTTATTAAAATAGTATTTCAGGAATCTGACCTATTTGCACTTACAAAGTGGGGGATAAACGTAGAGAAAGCAAGAAGTTGGCAAACTGTATGTAAGATAATTGATTTGCATATGCAAATTAGACTAATTATATATACACATAAGTGGCTAGATGTACAATTACCTGATTTATAAACATGAATGGTGCAGGTGCTGCTTTAGAGACACTTTCAGAAAATTGGCTTGTGGCATAAATACTTTATTCTACAAAATGACTACTAATTATACCTCTTATCATAATAAAGCGCCAATAAATTATTCTGCATGAGGGTACCAAAAGGATGGCCAAAGAGGGGCTGTGGTGTTACCCAGAGAGTCATGCTAACAATGCTAGACTTCTGATGTGAATCTACGTAAAGAAAGTGTGTCCTGGAGGGGCTGAGCCATCAGTAATATCCCTCGTTATCAGCCTGCCATGTGCAGGGGGGCCGTACCAGCTTAGGCAAACTCCTGCCCAGAGATTTTTCATCTTGAAAAATCATTTTATTTATATTTTGATCCAGAATTGAAATTCTAAGAAGGGGATTACTTGCTCAGATTTTACTGGGTAGTCTATTTTTTCTATTATTTAGTTGTGATTTTTGAATTATTGCTTTCACTTTGATACAATTTTTCTTCTTCCTGTTTTTTTCTTTCATTGTGTTACACTATACATTTTTGAGCATTAATGATATACAGGCCTCTGTTTAGGAATTATTTCCTTCTAAATTCTCTGTATATTCATTTTCAGAACATACAGAAGAGCACTAGTTGCTAGCTCTCTGAAATTCCAGTTACACATTTGTAATGAAACTACCTAAGAAGAGAAGGGGTAGAAAGTTTTCTTTTGTGGGAACTGATTTTTTTTGCAAAACGTCTATGGGGATTTTTATTGTTACTTAGTATTCTAGGTTTTCCTAATGATGTCAGCATAAAGGGAGAACTGATGTTTTTTTTTTTTTTTACTTATGCTTCATTTTGAAATACCATACTTATATTAATTTTAGCTTATTGCTATCCTATCTCTTGACTGACCTGCTTTGTAAAATGTACATAGCTCTTTTGCTCAGTGTTTCCGTTAATTTCTAGTATCTGCTGTGGAAGATCAGGAGCAGCATGTAGGGGGGGTCGGGGGAGGTGGTTAGATTTCTGCATCTGATTATCACTAAACTGGGAGACTAAAAAACAGAGTCAAAATTGAGTTAAATCAGTCTGGTATTAAGCATTTGCTACTGATGAGCTCGAAGGGCAAAATTGTAATTTACCCTTTCTTGGTTGGATGAACAGCAACACCTTCAGTGCTTGAGGAATACAGTCTTCTGTCTCAGAGTCTATTTGTCTAGTATGTCCTCAGTTATAATGGCTGTGAAAAGATGGCCTCTGTCATTGTGTGTGTGTGTGTGCATAAGTGTCTAGGACTAAAGTTTATTCATCCAGTCATTTATTAATTCCATAAATATTATCTATTACTTTGGGCCAGGCATTTTGGTAGGTTCTGGGCATTCAGTGGAGAACAAGACAAACTGTCATCCTGGGGCTTAGAGTCTAATGGTGCAGAAAGATGATTTAAAACTAAATAGACAAATTAAATAATTACGCATTGTTATTGATACTATGAAGAATATAAATGGGGTACTAATAAAGAATGAAAAAGAAGACCTTTTACGAAAAGAGAGGTGAAAGAAGGCCTAGCTGAGTAGGTAACATTTTAAGCCTCCACCTGAAAAAAAAAAAAGCAGGACATTTTTGGTACCTTTGTTCTTTAATATATACTCCAGATACTCTGATAAGAATCATCCCCATCTCAAACCCACTGAAGCAGAAACTCCAAGAATGAGTTTTAGGAAACTAGTTTTTTTTTTTTTTTTTTTTAAACATCTTTATTGAAGTATAATTGCTTTACAATGGTGTGTTAGTTTCTGCTTAGGAAACTAGTTTTTTAAACAAGTACTAAGGTGATTCTTATCAAAGGAAAGTTTGGAAAACACTGCCAGAGCTTCTCAAATTTCAGCGTGCATAGAAATAATCTGGGACTTCTGCTTCTGGCCATGACAGTAACTTGCGTCATTGCGTGGTTGTACCATAAATAACTAGAAAACTGCATAAAATATATTTTTTAAAACACAGCAATTTTCAAACACTGGGAAAGAGACAGCTTAAGACTGTGACATTGAGAAAAGGAAATAAACAAGAGGAACACTACAATTATCCCATCTTTAATCTTGGAGGCAGTTTCCAGACCACGGACATAAGGAGGACATTCCCAAGGAGATCACAGGTATCTTGCTGAACTGAAAAGATTGGGAAGGCAGAAGTGGCTGGAATTTTCAAAGAAGAGAGAGTTAAGCAGGAAAAACGCTCCAGAAATCTGCATAGGGGTTCTCTTGAGTCTTTTACTGAAAACCAAGCTGGAAATGTATAGGGCAAGATTTCAGGCAGTTGGGCAAAGAACAATTATGAGGGTAAGAATTACTGAAAAGCAGTAATCTGAACAACTGTTGGAGTTTGTGCAGGGTTGAGAGATGCTTGAGTTCTGATCAGCCAAATTGGGGAATCTTTGTTGAACCCCCGAGGCACTTAGTAGAGACCCTCCAGAAAGGTTATGTGTTAAAGGAAGGGCTAGACTCACCCTAGAATAAGAACTTCACTTGGCCTCCCATAAGAAGTTCAAAAACAGGGCTTGAAATGTTCAGGTTGGTCCACAAGTAAATTAACTGCCTGACAGAACAAAATTCAACATTCATTAAGGGAAGACAACAAGATCTGAACATTCAGATGTAAAATTAGTCATGCCCATCATTTAATAAAAAATTATTAGATATGTAAAGAAGCAGGAAAAGGTGACCCATTATCAGAATAAAAATCAGTCAAAAGAATCAGACCCAGGAATAACCAGGATAATGGAATTAGCAGATAAAGACTTTAAAACAGCTACTATCACAGCATTCAAGGATTTCAAAAGGAAAACATGAACATAATGTTGAAAGAAATGAAAACTATAGAAAAGAGTTGAATGGAGCTTCTAGAATAGAAAAATACAATATCTGTAGTGAAAAATATATAGTATTGAGTTTAACAGCAGCTTAGACATGTGGAAGAAAAGACCAG
This sequence comes from Eubalaena glacialis, assembly GCF_028564815.1. Lineage (NCBI taxonomy): Eukaryota > Metazoa > Chordata > Mammalia > Artiodactyla > Balaenidae > Eubalaena > Eubalaena glacialis. The sequence continues at coordinate 10,658,409 of NC_083717.1, read as the reverse complement.
TGAATTTGAAGACCGGAAAATAGAAGCTGTCTAAACTGAGCACAGACAGACAAAGAAGGGAAAAAGACCCCTGCGACTTATGGGACATTATCTGGTATTCTAAACTGTGTGTAATTTCAGTCCAAGAGCAGTACAGGGGTGGGGGGGGCAGAGATACAGTATTTAAATAAATGATGGCTGAAATTTTTCTGAATTTGGTAAACAGTAAAAAGTCACAGATCTAAGAAGCTCAGAATCCCTCTTGTAGGATAAACAAAGAAAACCACACTAAGATATGTCACAAACAAGATGCTGAACACTAATAATGAAGAGAACATTATAAAAGCACCAAGAGGACATGTAGGGGTCAGAGATAAGCGTGGTCACTGATCTGTCCTCCAGTATAGTGGAATGGTATATTTAAAACATTGAAAGGCTTTCAACTTAGAAATCTGTATACAGTGAAAATGTTATTCATTAATGAAGGCAAAATAAAGACATGTTTTCATCAAAGGAAAAGAATTTACCGTCAGAGACCTGCACCATAAAAATGTGGAATAAAGTTTTCAGGCTGAAGGAAAATGACTTCATATAGAAACTCAGACCTGCAAAAAGAAATGAAGAATATCATCCATGGTAAATATAAAGATAAATAAGAAACTTTGTATTTTATATTTTTTAGTATCTTTAAAAGAAAAAAAATCACTGTTTGAAACCATAATTATAATTATGTATTGTGGGGTCATTACATGCAGAATTAAAATGTATAACAACAATAGCAAAGGGACAGGAGAGGAAAAATGGAAATGTACGGTCTTAAGGGTCTTACATTACTTATGAAGTGGTATAATATTATTTTAAGGCATATTCTGTTAAGTTAAAGATGCACACTGTAAACGCTAAAGCAACCACTAAAAATAAAATGAAAAAGTACAGTTAATAAGCCTATAGAGGACAAAATGAAATACTACCAATATTAGTTGTGTTCTTAAATGTTACTTCATTTGCTGTACATCCTTACAATTTCCAAAGACTTTAACTCATTGTTTATTTTTATAATTTTCACCAGTTATACTGGGGAATGAGTCCACAGAGTTCTTCACACTATCATTCTGGGGAAAAAAATGAATCCTATGAAATCTTTAAGAAAGAAATAATCAGTCTTGTTGACTCATTTATGAGGGCAACATTATACTGCCAAAAGAAGACAAAGATATTACAAGAAAAGAAAATATATTCTGACATTTCACATGAACACATTTGGAAAAAATCTTTCTCAAAATATTAACAAATTGAATCCAGTAATATATAAAAATGTTAATATGTTATGACTGAATGGGATTGATCCCAGGAATGCAATTTTATTAAAACATTAAAATAAGTTTGTTAAACATTAAAATTTATTGCATCATAATTCACTGTATTAATGGAATCAAAGAGAAAAAAATCAATAAAAACGTGTCAAAATTCAACACCCATTTGTGATAAACAATCTCAGCACTCTAGGAATAGATGGAAATTTCACCTAACAAAGTGCATCTACCCAATTTCTTATAAAGTGTGCAAAAAAAGTTTGGACTCTTTGCAAAAGCATATATATAATATGTTTAATATCTTTATTTTGGGGGGAAATTCAAATTAAAACCACAATGAAACTACTAGTACACACCCACTAAAATGACTAAAATTTAAAAGACTTATAATATCCAGTATTGGTGAGGTTGTGGAGCAAATTGAACTTTTACACATTACTTCGTCAGTGTGAAATGGTGCAGTTACTCTGCAAGCAATACAGCCGTGTCTTATAACATTACACCCACAGTTACCAAAAACTTCACTTGTAGGTGTTTGCTAAAAATTGGTTTCTATAAAAAGACTCAAACGCTATTATAAAATGAGCAAAGTAAAAACTAGAATGAGTGTTAGAAAATGAGAGTTTCTGCTTTTGTGGCCTCACATGGGATATGGTCAGACTAAGCGAAGGGTCTCAGAGCATTCTTAGAGTAAACAAAAAACAATGAAAAACAGCAAAAGTCAGAAATGCCAACTGCAGAAGTCAGTAGTCCTTTTCCAGAAATTCGAGTAAAAATCTCACATCTCTCCTAACACAGTGAAGACAATACATTTTGAAAACTTACAAAAGCTGTCTTTGGAAGTGAGTTGTAATGATCTGTTCAGAGAATATCATGCCTTTTGATTTAGGTTATTGGGTTTTTTTTCATGTTTGACTACAGCCTAGGGAGAGAATTCATTTTCACTGTTGCTCTGTTCTTTCATTAGTGTAGCTCTGGCTTAAGAAAATTATACTTCAATTTTGTTCAGTGAAAGAACATTAAGGCCCTGTGATAGCATTGTGCTATGAAGCTACACTTAATGGTTTTCTGGTCCCCTATTACAAATCCCCCTTTTAACCTATCTTAGTGATTTAAGAATTGCATAGGGTTAATATGATGCAATTCATTCCTCTGGGTGCAGTTCTTTTTAAATGGAAACATAACGGTCGTTTTCATTTTTTATGATCTATTGCTTAATTCAACATTTGCATTTCCTTTAATATATTTTAATCCTTCACATTCATTTAAAAACAAACGTACTTCAGTTAATTTTTTTTTACTTTATTCATATCTGAAAGGCATTTTATGCTAATTGAACAAAAGTAAATTTCATCCTAGAGCATATTTGAAATGTTGCTAATTCTAAACGAGGATTTAGAATATTCATGGTGATATCTCATCTTGAGCATCTTTAGGAAGAGGTCAACCACAAGTTAACTTGTGGTTTATTGACAATTGGTCCCTATGGTCTGTTTAATAATTTCCATGTTTGTTGTATTTGCCCTCTCCTTTTCTTTTTTCATTTTAATCTACCTCTTCTTGAAGTTTCATTCAAAAGACCCCTTTCCATTCTGAAAATTAAACTATTCCTGCTTAGGCAGCAGCCAAATAGTAGAATAATTAGTTTCTAAGAAGACCCTGTAAGGGGTCTGACAGAACTTGGTTTGTATGCTCCTTCATTGTTAGTTTAGGACCTTTTTGAATATTCTTGATGTTAGCAGCTAGATTTTAAAAAATTAATAGATTTTATTTTTTTGAACAGGTTTAGGTTTATGGAAAAAATGAGTGGAAAGTTCAAAGAGTTTCCGTAAATCCCCCTCCACCAAGTTTTCTCTATTATTAACATCTTGCATTGGTATGGTACATTTGTTACAGTTGATGAGATAATAATGATACATTATTATTAACTAAAGTCCATAGTTTACATTAGGGTTAATTCTCTGTGTTGTACATTTTACAGATATTTTAAAGACTTTATTTTTTAGCATAGTTTTAGAGTCACAGAAAAATTGAGAGGGAGGTACAGAGATTTCTCATATGTCCCCAGCCCTCACACATGCATAGACTCCCCCATTATCTACATTTCTTACCAGAGTGGTGCATTTGTTACAATTGATGAACCTACATTGACACATCAGTACCATCCAAGGTCCACAGTTTACATTAGGGTTCACTCTTGGTGGTGTACTTTTTATGGATTTTGACAAATGAATAATGACCTGTATCCACCATTACAATATCATATAGACTTGTTTCACTGCCCTAAAAAATCCTCTGTGCTCCGTCTAGTCATTCTTCCCTTTCTCTTCCCTGAACCCTATTAATCATTGATCTTTTTACAGTATCCATAGAATTGCCTTTTCCAGAATGTCATATAGTTGGAATCATACAGTATGTAGCATTTTCAAATTGCCTTCTTTCACTTAACAATACGCATTTAAGATTCCCCTATTCCTTGTGTTGGTAACTAGGTTTTAAACTCAATTCAGAGTCATATCTTCTGTTTTCTGGGCACCTTTGAATAATAGAAAAGTGTTCTGTAATAATTGGGCATCCATATATAATCCATACCTAGCACATGTACAAAAATTAACTCAAAATGGATTATAGACCCACCTATATGTGGAACCTAAAACTATAAAACTTCCTGAAGTAATTATAGAAGAAAAATTTTTTGACCTTGGATTAGGCAAACATTTTCTCGATATGACATAAAAAACACTTTCCGTAAAATTTTTAACATGATAAATTTAGAACTTCTGCTTTTCAAAAGACACTTAAAATAAAAGGTCAAGCCACAAACTGGGAGAAAGGACTTGTATCCAACATATATAAAGAACTCTCAAAACTCAATAATAAAAAAAAAAACAATAAAAAATGAACCAAAAATTTGAACACTTCACCAAAGAAAGTAAATGGATAGCAAATACATACATGAAAAGATGGTCAATGTAATTAGTCATTAGACAAACTCAAATCAAAATCACATGAGATCCATTTAGAATGGCTTTTTAAAGTCACAATGTCAACTGCTGACGAGGATGTGGAGCAACTGGAGCTCTCGTTCACTGCTAGTGGGAATGCAGAATGGTACAGGCACATTGGGAAATAGTTTAGCAAATACCTAGAAGGTCAAACATATGACCGATAGGACCCAACAATTCCCAAGAGCAATGAAAACCATATTCATGGAAAAGCCTATTATGCAAATGTTTACAGTGGTTTTGCTCATAATTGCCAAAAACTGGAAACAACTCAAAGGTCTTTCAATTAATGAATGGATAAACAAACAGTGGTTTATCTATTCAGTGGAATACTCAGCATTAAAGAAGGAATGACTAACATTAAAATAGCATTAAAGAAGGAATGTACAGCAACAAAGATGAATCTCAGATTCACTGTGCCAAATCAAAGGAGCTAGACTTAATGGGCTACACACCTTATGACTCAATCCGCATGACATTCCTGCGAAGACAAAATCATAGGGGCAGAAAAGAGATTAGTGCTTGCCAGGGGCTGGGGGAGAGGTTTGACTACAAAGAGACAGGAGGGTAGATTTTTGTATGATGGATTTGTTCTATATCTTGACTGTGGTTGTGGTTACATGACTAATATGTTTGTCAATACTCAGAATTGTATGCCAAATTGGGTGAATTTTATTGTATGTAAATTATGCCTCAATATACCTTACTTTAAAAAAAAACTAAAGTGTATATCACAAAGACTCCTGTATTCTCAACTTTACTAGTTGGGGAAAATAACTATGTCAAAGAAATATTGATACCGGAAAGTGGTATTTGAACTTCTTAGTGCAAACTCTATGATCGCATTAGTTCTTTTTTCAATTTTTATTTTATTTCCTGCACATTTTTTAAAAAATAAATTTATTTATTTATTTATTTATTTATTTTTGGCTGCGTTGGGTCTTCATTGCTGCACGTGGGCTTTCTCTAGTTGCGGTGAGCAGGGACTACTCTTTGCTGCGGTGAGCAGGGGCTACTCTTCGTTGCAGTGCGCGGGCTTCTCATTGCGGTGGCTTCTCTTGTTGCAGAGCACAGGCTCTAGGCACGAGGGCTCAGTAGTTGTGGCTCGCGGGCTCTAGAGCGTAGGCTCAGTAGTTGTGGCGCACAGGCCCAGTTGCTCCGCGGCATGGGGGATCTTCCCGGACCAGGACTCGAACCCGTGTCCTCTGCATTGGCAGGTGGATTGTTAACCACTGCCCCACCAGGGAAGCCTCGTCCTGCACATTTCTTTATGGCTCCTTTATTCCCCCTGTAAGATTCCAGCTGTTTACTCTTGAATTAACATAATAGTCAATCACAGAAGATGCAGCAAAGGGGCCACACTTTGGAGACATAGGAAAAGCCATTCAGTCACCCTGCAATGAATTTTGGAAATTTAAAAACTGGTCCTAAAACTTGGTTCTTTTAAATAAGTGCTCTGCAATTTAAAGGACTCAATTTCTTTTCAGTCAATTTTGAGTAATTTTGTGAACCAATCTTGCTGGGCCACAGAGGAGGCAGTGTGACCCTGTATTCTGCTGTCAGGACGGCACACTCTTCTTCTTACCCAGTTAAAAGGTGTTCCCTTTTCTGCAGAAGAAGATGCTGGTTTGGTAATGCTAGGGCTGCACCGATTCCTGTAGAAGATGAAAGTTTTCTTTGAATGTAGAAAGACACCAGTTATAAAAGGGGTTGCATCTAAGTGTTCATTTGTGAGTTCGTGTTTAGATTTTAAACACTCTTACAAAAACAATATTACACATGATGGCTAGATCGACCAGCCAGCCCAGACCTCCTTTTGGGGGATCATGACATGTCATGATTAAATGTAAGGCTGGACTCTAAAGTCAGGCTGTCCAAGTTGAGGTCTTAGCTCTGTCACTACTGTGTGATCTTTTCCAAGTTACCTTAGCATTTTGTGCCTCACTTTCCCAATCCTTAGTATGGAGATGCTAATAATTCCTACTTCACAGAGTGGTGAGATACACAGATAATGCATGTAAATGGATTAGAAATGTGCTAGCTTAAAGAATGTGCCCAACACAGCTGTTACTATCTAATCTATAATGTATCAGGAGTGTTCAGGCATCCAATAAAATCTAATCACTGTGTTAGAAAAAAGTTTGAGAGAAAATGTGTTCAGTATTTTAGATGAGGGTGTCAGGAATGCACTTCCTCTCACCTTTGTTCTCTACCTCCATTTAGGTCAGTAGAGTCAGGGAAATGCCAGGCTGTTAGTTTGCAGGCCCTGAGGTGTCAGAGGAGGCCCCATAGTTCAGGGTAAGGGCAAGGAGACCACGGACCAGAGCCCTGGGAGGAGAGACAGAGCTGACAACAAAGGCTAATGGATCAGACGTTAGGGGATCGCGGGGTCAAAGCTTTGTTGGGACCACTTACCTAGTTATCTCCCCCTCTCATGTTCCACTGCTAATGTCAGTGTTTCTCTCTTCTGAGAATACACAGCCCCTTTGAAAGTTTACTGTGGGACTTCATGTTACCGAACTTCAGAGAAACCTGGATGTGAAAAATTCCCCTACCATGCTCCTCCCTCTTGTTTTCCTCTAAGATTCCTCTACTCTTGGGAGGTGTGGAAGGAGGAAGCCAGGGAACATGACACTTAAAACAGTTTTCGAAAATAGTATTTGTAACCCTTCAGCACACTCTGAAGTTTTACCAGAAGGGAGGTATGTTTTAAAATTAATGCACATATGAAACAGTATATAGCCATGGATTGAGGTCACATTGCACTATTAATTAAACTATCAGGAATCAAGAATGCTTTTAAGCTCTAGATCTTAAAATTTGAGACTAATTTATAGAATCATAATTCTTATCCTTAAATTTAAAAGCCAAGCCCAGAGCTTCTCCAGATTCTCTTCTAAAAATTAATTCATATGGAAACTGTGTTCCAGTAATTAATTGTACACTAGTACAAGTTTATATCTTCATTTCATTTATGAAACCATAAAGATGATGGGAATAATTGTTTGAAACAAAAAATTAGAACAGTTTTTTAAAATGTTTTGAGAAAACCTTTTATAGCAAGTACTTAAAATGTCATATCGTTTTAATATCTATCTTGAAATATTCTTTTATAGCTGTGCAACGGAGGATCAGTGACAGATCTTGTGAAAGGATTTCTGAAGAAGGGCAAAAGAATGAGTGAGCCCATAATTGCCTACATTTTACGTGAAGCGCTGTTGGTAAGGCGGTTTAAATTGTTCACGCATTAATTAGGAGGCAGTTCCAGTTAAATAAAAAGTGGGGATCCTATTTTTAGCAAAACATCACTACATTAGTATTTATCGATGCAAGAGTAAGATGCAAAATGTGAAACGTTTAGCATAACTAATTCCTTTTTTCCATTAGAGATCTACCCTCCTTGTGTCAACAGAAACCTGAGTTTTGATCTCCTAGGTATATTTCTGAGATTATGGCAAAGGTAGATAATGTGTATTTTTACTATAGTTAGGTTTTTATTTGCCATTATTCATTTATTTATTCCTTTAACAGCCATTATTTCAAATGAGTCTATAGAATGTTTTCTTCTGTTGAGATCAGCACATTTTAAATAAACTATTTGCTAAGGGCTAAGGAGTATGCACTGGTTTTTTGAATTTTTATGTAGTCCAAAGTGGAAATGATATACTTTGATTTGACTAACTCAGTGTGAAACATTTAAGAACCTTTGTTAATTGTAACATGTGTTTCCTATTGATTTTGTATAAATGCATCCATCTGAAAAATGTGTTTTTGATGCTTTCTTTAAAAGTCACTATGTATTTATTTCCCACTTCTAGGGACTTCAGCATTTGCATAACAACAAAACTATCCACCGTGATATAAAAGGAAATAACATCCTATTAACCATCGAAGGCGGAGTTAAACTCGTAGATTTTGGTAAGTTTTGTTTGAAATGTGCATGGATTTGGGCCGCAAAATGACTCATATGATGTGAGTTGATCATTTCCCGTCAGCCTTGCTTTGTAGGCATTGAAAGAGAAAAAACCAGTATCTCATTGAGGTAGGAAAGTTGCAGAGGTTTTAAAAAATTTGGCAAATGAGAGATTCCCAGAAGAAAGAGTGACTTCTTTCAAGTCAGCCATCGTGTGCCTGTAACACTCCTGCAGCAGTATGTGTGGTTGATTCTCTGAAATAGACGGGCTCCAAATAATCACACTAAGTCTAAATGGTAAGCCCACGGGCCTTCCTATTGATTGCTTTCCTGATGGGCAGGTGCCCAAACCCAGGATTTTGAGACATGAGGGGAAATCTTCAAATGTCTCTGGGAAAATGTTTTCCCTCCAAAGAGGGCAGCACAAGTAAAGATGGTCTCTTTCTTACTTGGGACCTTCTATGTCTTATTGTGATACCTGCAGCCACCTTGTTCTATCCTGAGGTGTTCCATCCCAAGTGGAAAGGCAGCCCTGCGAGACGGGAAGAAGGAGGGTCCTTGGTGACATAATCCAGCCACTAAATCAACTGACTTTGAAACCTCCCCTATCTCTGGACCTTCTGTCATGTGAGATAATACATTTCCGTATTGACTGAGCCAATTCGGAGTGTCTGTGTCAGAGCCAGAGGCACTGTAGCTGATACCCCTGCTCCTCCTTTTCCAGTTGTGACAGTGGTATCTCCCCCGTCTCACTGGACCGCCACTAACACACACTACACCCGTGAGAGTGGGCAGCATTATTCTAGGACATCTCAGTATCCTCGTCATCCTCCCCTTCCTGCACTCAGGCTGGGTAAGGTGTCTCTCCTTGTGCTTCTGTACCCTGTATGTTTCTCCATTTCTGTGTTTATCACATAAGATTATAATGGTCTATTTGGTCTTTATATGTAGATAAAGATACTTAGGCTCACAGATAGACAGGGTCATTAAGAGGTGGGACTATGTCATCTTCCATTCTGTAGACCTAATACTTTGGGAATAGTAGTTCAGTGAGTAATAGTTGAATGAATGAGTGACTCTTCCTTCATTTTGCATTTTGGAAAATGAAGCTTAGGGAAAATAATCGACTCACTTTAGAAATTAATTGTTTTAATCCCAGCATGTAGCTCTTTAATGATCTGGCTTCACCCAGGAATGAACTTCAGAGCATCTAGACAGGAACAGTTGAATAGCGTATCTTTCAAACGACCACATATTTTTTCCCTCAGCTGAGCATTTGAAAACTACGGAGCAGCAGTGAGCTTGGCAATGAATTCCTGATTAATAACTGGGATGCAGCTAGTGTGTGTTACTAGTTGAGTTCAGAGCTGTGCATTTGAACAGTCTGGCCGGGTTAGGATACTAATGAGAACTTGTGCCTGAAATTCTAAAAAACAACAACAAAACACTCTTCACTGCTCCATGGACAGAGCCGTGACTCTCTTCAGACAATAATTTTGGCTCCAGTCTTAACAGACCCAAATGGAGAACTTAATATTTAACTTGAGATCTCATAATTCTCTTGCTCTGAAAAATGGCTACAATATATATAGCCCAGATGAAAACTGTTAAAACAAATGTAAGTAAACATCTTCTTCAGTCACAAAAAAAAAAGAACTTGGTAAACCAGTAGCTCTGAGAAAGGCAACTTCCTGGGACACCCTCCAAAGTAATCCAGAGTAAAAATATACACCTAGACAATAAATAAAGTGGCCTTTTTTATGATATCTTTAGAAAGTAGTCATAATTTAGAAAGCTGACAAAACGAGAGCTTTGGTTTTATATTAACTTAAAGACTTTGCTGTCAGCAACAATTAAAAAAGAGGGTCAGTTGCCTATTAAATGTGTTCCTGGTGTCTGATACTAAAATGCTATTATTTGCATATAAAAGGATGCTTATATTTCTATTCTCCATGGTAAGAGGACATGGATTCAGTTCACCTAAGATGGTTTAAGGTTTTCATATGAATTAAAACCTGAGGATGGAGGTTCGTACATAGTGAAACTTCTCAAGGGCATAAGGAATATGGTGTACTAAGCCACCAACTGCAGAACCAAACTGAAAATCAAGGTCCTCAGTTTATGTTTAAATCAGATTTTCAGAGAATGCCACAGCTGGGAGTAAAGGAGTTTAGAATATATTTTCATTTGGATTTCTCACCTCATAAAATGTACAGTAGGCTCATTATTGGATATTGGAGATCTAAATGTTCAAATGGAATTCCACCACCTCATCCATCCCTGGAAATCTGCTTCATATCAAGAGTTTCTTGTCTTAGAAAAAGTCCTCAGTATCTATTTTGTTGCTCAAGCTAGAAATCTTAGCTTATTCTTGAGCTTCCCTTTGTCTTCACCACCCGCATCTACAATGAGTCACAAGGCTCTGTCTCTGTTATAAATTCCCAGACTCCATCTTTATCTCTCTGCCCTGGTCCTCACCATCATCTCTGACCTGGGCTTCTGCAGCTACACTTTACTAACCCCCTTGCAGCCAGTCTCATTCCTCTCCTTCCAGACCATTCCCCACACTGCAGCTCTGGCTCAGCTGACCCTGCCACTCTCTGGCTCAGTATTTTGTCAGTGGTTTGTCAGCCCTCCTTGGGGAGGGCTGTGCCTTGTGATCCTCTCTGCTGGCCCAGAGTAAGCACTGAATGATTAACACCTTTTTTTGCCCCTTGGTGCACAGCAGGGACCCCCTCTTCCTCTTACCTGTGAGCCAGGTCAACTTCTTTCAGTCTCTTAAATGTACCACCCTCTTTCTCAGTCAGGGCTCTTACACATGTGTCAGAGGAAGATCTTCGAAATTGGTTAACATGCTTTTCTCTTGCTTATCCAAGAATGTGACCTTAACCCCAGTCTGCCAGGAGCATCTCTCTGTTTGGGGCGAGGTTAAGATTTGTTCCAGAAGGAATGCAAGAAAATGACTGAGGTAATATTAAAAAATAGGAATGTGTAGCAAGACCCGGGTTATCTCTTGAGAAAGATCTGTCTAAATTGCTTTATCTTCTCTTTAGCTTATGGAGAGGGAAATTCCCGGGATCCATCATAGGGTTTTGCATAAGAGAGAACAGAAAGAAGAGGGAAACCCTTTCCAGTTCTCGGGTAATTGTGGAAAGGTGAAACAGAGAAAGAGGCGGGACAGTGAGATGAGCTTTTAAAAAGTGAAGGTGACAACGAGGGTGGAGAGGAACTCTGACCCTCACTCTTCCCACCACCATCATTCCGAGTCCCAGATGAAGTCCCTGCAGAGTCTGCGCCAGTCCAGACTGGGGTGATCACATCGTCCTGACATAGAGGTGTAGAGTGATTAGGTACAGGAAGCACTCAAGCTAAGCTTCTTCAAACCCCTACCCTCTGCTCCCATTAACCCCCAAATAACTGCAAATCTGGCTGGGGAGTTTCTAGAGGGGGTTGCTCAGGATGGGCGGTGAGGGGCAGAGCCCAGATCACCTGGGCCACGTCTGAATAGGAGTCACAGCCAGACCTCAGAGCATTGTCAGCCCCAGCTGAAGCCAACCTGAGCCTTCGTCTGCCAGGAGGCTCTACACAGGTAGCCCTGCCTGCATGAGAACAAGATGCAGACCCCATCAGGAGGTCCAGGGGGCCCCTAGCAGGCAGGCAGACAAAGGAACATGGCCCCAGAGACCAGAGACCCACCACACCCGAGGACCCTCCCTCTTCTCCCCACCACAAGGTCTTATAAGCCATCCCTCATCCTGTACAGACAGTACCGTCTTGAGGAGAGAAGAAGGAGGGGCACCGTCTGAGAGATGGAGCAAGCACTTTCATTCAAGAGAGACTGAACTCTTTCTAAGAGGACTTACGGTTTGGATCTGACTAAGCTTTACTTCTCCCAGCCAGTGGGTAGGGACATAGGAGAGCCCATAGTAGTTAGAGGCAAAATGAAGAAATCACAATGACAATTTTCTTTATGTATCTAAGATTTATGTCATTGAATTTTGTGACCGGTTACAAACATGATGCTTTCCCTGCATGGAAACCTCCCCTCACCCCTGCACCCAGCTAACTTCTGTCTGCCTGGCTGAGAACTTCCCCAACACCCTATCCTTTCCTTTTTTAAAAATTTGTATTTTATATTGGAGTACAGTTGATTAACAATGTTGTGTTAGTTTCAGGTGTACAGCAAAGTGATTCAGTTATACATATACATACATCTATTCTTTTTCAGATTCTTTTCCCATTTAGGTTATTACAGAATATTGAGCAGAGTTCCTTATACTATACAGTAGGTCATTGTTGATTATTTATTTTAAATGTAGCAGTGTGTGCATGTCAATCCCAAACTCCCTAACTATCCCTCCCCCCACCCTTCCGCCTGGTAACCATAAGTTTGTTCTCTAAGTCTGTGAGTCTGTTTCTGTTTTGTAAACAAGTTCATTTGTATCATTTTTTTTTAGATTCCGCATATAAGTGATATCATATGATATTTGTCTTTCTCTGTCTGACTTACTTCACTTAGTATGATAATCTCCAGGTCCATCCATGTTGCTGCAAATGACATTATTTCATTCTTTTTAATGGCTGAGTAATATTCCATTGTATATATACACTCTGTCTTTTCTTTAGCCAAACAGTTATCACACTTGATTGTAATCATGTGTTTAATTTGACTACCTTCGCTGCTAAGCTGTGAGCTTTGTGATGGCTGGGTCTCTGTCTGGCCTGTCACTCTGTGCCTGGAACCAAGCATGGCACTGGCACATCAGAAGTGCTCAATAAATACTCTTGAATGAGTGAGTGAATGGGAGGCAGGATTTTCCATGTAATTGTGTGACCTTGAGAAGGTCACTTAAAATCTCCAGGGACATCAAGTATGAAAAACAGTCTCTACCTCATATGGTTGATCGCTGTGGAGAGTAAATGGGATGATACAGGTGAGCTACGTAGTATAATTATTGACACTTTATAATTTAAAAAATCTGAGCTATTATCATGAAGTAATACTGTCACCTCGCCCCTAGCTCAGTGTTGTATACATAGTAGGTACTTGATAAATAATAAATAAATACTTTATTTAAATATTGATAGTTGCTAAATATTGAAAATCTGAGTTCCCAAAATAGGTGCTTCTTTCTGTTTAAAAAAATAATAGCCCTTTGCTAGAGTCAATTGGATATTAACTTTAAATATCAAGCTATTTAGTTACACTAAAAGTAAGATTCAGTTTGCTAATGCTAGTTATGAGTAGAGCCTTTAAGAAAATCTTTTGTTTTCTTGTTAAGTGGGCTAGGCTTTTACAGAAAACCACCAGCCACCTCAGAGAATAAAAAGACAAGTGAGCTTGCAGATGTTATAAATGAAATACATTAGCAGTCACTGGTGTATGATCAATCAATAAATAACACGACCTCCCAGGAGATAAACCCCTTTAGGCAAGTCAACTAACGTCTGAAAAAACAGTCCTCATTTGGAATAGAAAATGAAAGAGAGACTAAATTTAAAGGGCAGTACTCAGTTCTCATTTCTACAGATTTCTCTCTGGGGATCTTCATTTCTAATAGAATAGTTAACATTTCAATACAAAAGTACAGGATGTACTTCTTGTGACTTATTTAGACATCGTTCTTATGACAGAGTATTTTATGGCTTTCAATCTCTTATTACCCACATGCTCAATTTTAGACCAAATCCCCAATGAATAATGTAGGTCAAAGAGAAGTTGTGACTTATTTATTAATAACCCACTTTTGTAGCATCCAGTGAGGCAGGCACACCTGAACTTAAAAACTATGAAGTTCCCTTCATTCCTTCCTTTCTTCCAGAATAATTCAGAACAAAAGCCATTTGGTGGGCCGAGAAAGCATGGGAGTTGGGGTGCAGCTCAGCAAGTGGTTTGGACCTAAAAGGGGTGAGGAAGGTGTCCACGCTGGGAGGGGAGGGGCAGTGGTGGCTCGGCTTGGGGTGTTGAGTCCCCGAGGAGGGGACAAAGAGAGCATTTGTCTGGGGGATGGTGGTGACCCCAGTCAGGTTGTCAGAGCCTGAGCTGGATAAGGGCGTCTGCATAGGGGTCAAGATGGAGACAAGGGGTTGGTTACATAAAGGGGGCTTGATACCATCTGGAAATATCCTGAGGACAATGGGAGCCGGGTTTCTTACTGTTAGAGATGAGAATTACAAATGTGGAAGGGAGAAAACTTAACCCCATGATGTTGGATTGGAATTGGCGGTGTCAGTGTGAACTCATGGTTTTCAATATGTAGAGAGGCATATAAAAAGAAATATAATGTGATATGTGTGTGGGGGGTGTGTGTGTGTGTGTATGTGTGTGTGTATACAGGTTATCTGGCTATGTCCACTAAGAGAACTTGCAAGCTTGATGCCCCAAGAGCGAGCACCTCAAACACCTAGCTCTCAGTTTTTAAATACAGTTCTCCACTAATAGTAAGCAAGGATTCTTGGAGAAAAGCTGATTTTTAAGGCTATACAAGATAAGCCTGGAACTTAATGTGCCAGAAAGTGAGGAACTGCCCAAAGAATGATGGAGTCAATGTCAAAAGGACACAGAAGCCAAATTGAAGTGATTCTCACTGACCAAATCTGGGACAGTTTGAGCATCAAAATAATGATAATAATGATGGTAGCAATGATGTCCATTGAATAAAGTAGAAATCCATTAATTCATACTTTCGTACTTACACACATAAATAGATGAATGGAAAAAAGCTAAAGCTTTTCTTTATAGAAGAATGCCAACTAATGAATGTAGAAGGAATAATGAAAGTTTAAAAATTATCTTTTGGCAATCATCATAGTAATAATTAATTCATCCAAAAACTTCAATGGATGCTAAACTAGTGGGTTAAGTTTTGATTAAAAATAGGACATTTAGATAGTCTCAAAAAGCTCTGCATAAAATACTTAAATACAAAAGAGAAGGAGAAACTTTACAGGTGAGAAGCCTGGCAGACACAGACTTAATCAGGTAAGCAAAGTGAATACAACTACTGATGTGACAAATGGAAATCACGTACCACCTGATAGGATACAAGGAGAAGACTTCCCTTCCATGATATTCCTGCCAAAAATATAATCTTGAGGGAATAACTGACAAATCCAAGTTCAGGAACATTCTACAAAATAACTAGCCTGAAATTCTAAAAAAAATATCAAGGTCATGAAGTTCAAGGAAATATTAAGGAACTCCTCCAGATTGAAGGAGACCAAAGAGACATGACAACTAAACACACCACGTGATCCTGGATTGGATCCTTTCATTGTTAAGTATATTTGGGACAATTCATGAAATTTTTTTTTTTAACAAATATTTCTTTGTTTTTAAAATTTTATTTTTAAAATTTATTTATTTTATTTGTTTATTTTTGGCTGTGTTGGGTCTTCGTTGCTGCACACGGGCTTTCTCTACTTGCGGTGAGTGGGGGCTACTCTTTGTTGCAGTGCGCAGGCTTCTCATTGCGGTGGCTTCTCTTGTTGCAGAGCACGGGCTCCAGGTGCGCGTGCTTCAGTAGTTGTGGCATGCGGGCTCAGTAGTTGTGGTTCACGGGCTCTAGAGCACAGGCTCTGGAGCACAGGCTCAGTAGTTGTGACGCACAGGCTTAGTTGCTCCGCGGCATGTGGGATCTTCCCGGACCAGGGATCGAACTGGTGTCCCCTGCATTGGCAGGCGGATTCTCAACCACTGCACCACCAGGGAAGCCCCAACTGATGAAATTAGAATGGAGCATGTAGACTAGATGGCAGATATGGATCCGTGTTAAATTTCCTTGTTTTATTAATTGTATTGTGGGTAGGTAGGGGAATGTCCTTGTTTGTAGCAATCATACATTAAAGTATTTGGGGGTGAAAGGGCATCATGTAACCCACTTACATTACATGGTTTACATACTTACATACTTAAATGGTTCAGAAAACAAAATTATTTGTACTTCTCTTGCCAACTTTTCTCTAAGGTTGAGATTATGTCAAAAAATTTTTTTTAACTATGGAGTAGAGTTGGAGACTTAGCACATATGTCTAAAGATGTTTATGTATATGTCTAAAGATTATATGTATACACACATATATATCTACCAGATATATATATTTGGTAGTTAAATGTTATGAATCTTGAAAATTTGAGAGCTAGTGCTTTATATAATGAAATGATATATTGAAAAAAGAAACTAGAGGGAAGAACCATTTTTAAAAGTTGTCAGAGCTTTAGAATTTTCATACCTATACAAAAAATTAATATTTTCCTCAGTCAGAATTTATTTTTATACTTCAGGGAGGTAACCTTTATTTTATTTGAAAGGAAAGACATGTATGAATTCTTTCAATTTGTAAAGCAAAACCATGAATAAATGGACTCTTTGTTTTAGACCTCTGTGGTTCCAGCTGAACCTATGGGCTCAACTCTGCCAAAGTGAACATTTTCTGAAGTTGAACGAAGCTGTTTGGCCTTATAGATAGTGTGTATGTCTTGGTCAAGGGCCTTTCAGTTGTAAGGACAAGAACCCCAAACTAGCTCCAAAAAGGAGTAAGATACAAAAGGCAATTTCCTAGATAAGAAGAACAGGAGGAAGGGGACTGGAGCAGACAGAAGAACGGAAGATGAGAACCAGGACCGCTTGCTGCCTCTTAGTCTCTCACTGGAGAAACTGAATCTCTCCTCTGTGCTTCTCTTTGAGTGTCTACAGACCAGCCTCTGGGGTCTTCATGTTGCCCAACAAGGCTTCTCAAAAATAGCAGCCTCAACTGTCACAACCTTTATGACCTTATGGGTCTAGTGCCAATAGCTAACCGATCCAGACTTTTAGCACCTAAATCCAAAGGAATTGGGAGTGGGAGAAGGAGTTCAGTTGGAGAAGCAGGGTCAGACATCCCCTTTGATCCAATCAGCCATGACTGGGGATTGGGCTGATACACTACAAGCACATCTGCCTGGGCCTTCCTCTTCTGCAAGTAACTGTAAATAAAGATTTTTTTTTTTAAAGAGGGTTATGGAAAGGGAGAGACAAAGAAATTTCTAAATATCCTAGAGAATATTTTTTTCTTATTGATGGGCACTGCCCTATATTCTGAGAAATGTTCAAAATTTTGGTTTTTATTGTTGAAATTAAATTACATAAAGTACACCAAAAAATTCTGTTTTCTCGCAGGCTCTAGAGCGCAGGCTCAGTAGTTGTGGCGCACAGCCTTAGTTGCTCCGCAGCATGTGGGATCTTCCCGGACCAGGGCTCAAACCCGTGTCCCCTGTATTGGCAGGCGGACTCCTAACCACTGTACCACCAGGGAAGCCCCTCCTGTTGCCTTTTAAAGTAATTTAAGTCAGTCATTCTTAAGAGAATTTTGCATTTTTCTACCTTCTTAACTAATTTTCTTGTGGGAATTTATGTTAAGTAAAAATGCCATTTGTCCTCAGGAAACTCATTTTTCTCTCCAGCTAAAGTTTACTAACCTGAAAATGGACACGTTAGATATTACGACCATTAAGTTGCCTTAATGAAGTAGTTCTGAAGTAGTTGGTTGTGTTGGAAAAATGATCTTCAGAGTTAACAGTCATTGCAGAAGCATTCAACAAACATGATTCGGTCAAGACCTTCCTCTGTTACTCTTTCATAGGTGTGTGTCCTGTTTTTAATGTGATAATTATCCAATATTCTCAGACTCAAGGGTTTCTTATTCTACCTACTTGCATTTTTCCTTTTTCACTTATTTTGAGACTTTTTGTTTTTCCTTCTTCACATTCTGAGCTGAATTTTTCTTGTTTCCATTCAGTTTACAGGAACCAGGTGTAAAACAGTCTTTCTGCAGGATCCCAAAGGACTCTAAATATATGAGACTCCATTAGCATTGTAATTCATTATCCCAGATATCATTGGTGTGCAGAAATATCCATAACTAATTATGAAATATTCATAATAGTTATTATTTTAATATCATCCTTTAAAATTATCTTTATACATTTCATAATGTGTATATTACTATACTAGGAAATATGTAGAAAATAGTCTGTATCTATATCAAGTATGCTTGCTCAGAAGTTTCTTATTGTTTGGAATGTGTGATCAAGAAGTTTCGAGGCCAAATGTTTGCTTTAAAAAATTCTTAATTCATATTAATATAAAACCTAATAACTCTTAGACTTTGTAAACTCATTATTATTGACCATTACCCTTGTTAGTTTGCTCCTTTATATGTAAAATCATTAGGTTCTTGTATCAGTCAGAGCTCCTTGATTGTAGGCAACAGAAACTTAACTCTGACCAACTTAGGCAATGCTACGGAAAATGGCACTGAGTGGCCTACAAAACCAAGGGAGAAGCTGGGCAATCCAGCCTCCTAGGAAAGGGCTCTGGCATCCCTGGACCTCCAGAGCAGCATGACCTGGGCTAATCCTTAGATCCTCAACACTGGATGACTCACCCTAGTCACTCTAGTGTCTCCACTCAAGATTCACATTTCCAAGAAGTCTGAATGGTCTATCTTGGGTCCTGTGCCACACCTGAGACACTCTTCTTAGCCTCCTTCCCAATATATTTCCTGTGGAGTATGGAGGGATGGTCCTTTCCTGACATCCATATCTATAAATTCAGATGCCAGGGCATGACTGCTTGCTGAAAAATGCCAATTCTAGCGACATCATCTTTTCTTTATCTTCAGAAAGAAGAAAAATGTATCAAATGATTAGTCTAAAGTGTCACTTTCTTACCAGGAGAAAAGCTTTCGATATTTTACTCAGTTGTGGTTTTTTCTACCCCCTTTACATTTTGCTTAAATGACATTTGAATTCTTAAACTACCTTTATGAAATTGAAACAAAAATGTTCACCGAGGGTCAAATATAATTTTCAATTTTTTCATAAATAATTATAAGCCCTTAGAATAAACTTTAGTAGATTTATAATCAATTTTAAGTTAAATTTCTTTTAAAATCTATTTACTTTTCCTACTTATATAAATAAATTACTGTACTCTGATACTGTAAAAGTCAAGCTTAATCATTCCTCCCTTTAATTCATAGGAAAAGACAGGATAAAATGTTTAGATTTATACTTAATTTTTTTGAAAGGTAAAATACCTGGAGTAGAGATAGAGGTAGAGGATGCACTTGGGAGAAATGTGTATTAAACGTTTATTCCCTTTCTTCAGATCATCTGTTAGAAAATATTCAAGGGAGAACCTTCAATCACAGATTAGGTAATTTCCTTTGAATTTCAAAAATGATTTCATGAGGATATTTTTTCTGTCAAATGATAAGCTCTTTTAAAGGCAAAATGTGGAGGCCGTAGATGAAGATTCCACTTAGGACAAGATTAATACATTAGTGGAGGAGCTCCTTGAGGGACGAAATTAATATGGAACCAAAACATACTGCCTAGCCCTCTGCTCAAGTATGTTTCCACCAGTGAAATGCCCTTTTGGCTGAATGTGGCCTTTGAATTTCATGACAAAGTATCATCTTGGAGGAATCATCTTGGAGGAATCAAATATATCCAATTTTAAACCTCAATTAGTGCCTTTGTTCTACTTGGCCTATAAGATAAACAGCTAGAGCCTAAAACAAATGTGACACCCGGGAGGTACTCTTCAAAACAGGGACATCAAGGAGTTAAAGTCCATGATTTGGGGATAACCCATCAAGTCCAGAGCAGGTCAAGGGAAGCAGCACTGTGCACCCAGAGGAGCAGAAGTATGAAATGCGAGGAGGGAGACTGTACTCTGGATTTTCCTGAGTTGGTTATGATTGTATCTAAGCAGGTGGAATGAATGAGATGACATGATTGAAATATTTGGTTATGGCTTTTCATTGTAATCCTTTGGTGTATAATTCTCTAAAGGAAAAGAACTGATTCTATTGATGGTGTTGGTTTACATAGATGTAGTTAATTTGAAATTTCCGGTCAGGTGTGGTTTGTCCCAAGTTGACAGATGGAAAATAATTTCATTCACATTCACAAGTCACCTGCTATGTGCATACCACGATATAAAACATTCTCAAATTCACCAGAATTTAGTCGTGGACAGAGGGAGGTGGGAGTGGAGAGAGCCTACCATTCAAATCATAACTACGTGCCAAAATATGCAATACAGACGAATAGTTTAAAATCTAGAAGGTTAAAAGATACAGAGGTTACTATGATCAGGAGCAGATTAAGTCAGCAAGGGGGAACTAAAACTTGGAATGGGGCTTTAAGCCTGGATACGTTTGGATACGAGAAATAGAAAATAGGAGGACCATTGTGTATCTTGGCTATGTAGACATCCTGACTTAGGATACTTTAAGGTGAAGTTCAAGTCCAATGGCTTGAACTCCAATCTGTTTTATATATAGTAGTTGGTATCTGCTAATCCCAGTACCATTTTACAGATCTTTAAATTAACTAAGTGTGGGGAAAAGTTTGTGTTTGATCAGAGCTCACAATATGTGGAATCAAAAGAACTAGGGTTTGAGTCCTGATTCTATCCAAACTGTAAGGGAACAGAATTTTAGTATTAGTTTGTAAGCAAATGTATTGCAGTTGGAATCTCCTTACCTGAGTAATGAATGCAAGAAGTAAGTCTCGTCTCTTCCTTCCAGGCGTGTCTGCACAGCTCACCAGCACCTGGCACCGTCGGAATACATCCGTAGGAACGCCCTTTTGGATGGCTCCTGAGGTCAGCTAGAGTTTTGAGGGAGGCAAATATAACATTTGATCCTTTCTGAGTTTCCTTTTTTATGCATACTCTAGCTCCATATGTGTTTTTGGAATATACTAGAAGAAAATGTCAGTTGTGTTGTTTTTATGTGACATATTTACATGTGTGAGGAGGGACATGGGAGATAATAAATGGGCTGTGAGCAAATATGTGAATAAATGAGGGATTGAATGAATGAGTCACATGAGGTAAAGAGAAACTATAGTTGAACAACACAGGTTTGAACTGCGGGTTTGCTTATACGCAAATTTTTTTCAATAAATATAGTACCTGTATTTTCATTTTACAGATTGTTTTCTTTTTTTTATTGAAGTATAGTTGATTTACAATGTTGTGTTAGTTTCTGCTGTACAGCAAAGTGATTTAGTTATACATGTATATGTTCTTTTTCCTATTCTTTTTCATTTTAGGTTATTACAAGATATTGAATATAGTTCCCTGTGCTATACAGTAGGACCTTGTTGTTTATCTGTTTTATATATAGTAGTTGGTATCTGCTAATCCCAATCCCATTTTACAGATCTTTAAATTAACTAAGGGTAGGGAAAAGTTTGCGTTTGATCAGAGCGCACAATATGTGGAATCAAAAGAACTAGAGTTTGAGTCCTGATTCTATCCAAACTGTGTCAGCTTCCTGACCTTGGGTGAGTCATTTATCAATTCCTCTGTTTTTGTGGCAGAGATAACAGTACGTGGATTTTCGACTGCTCGGGGGGTTGGAACCCCTAACCCTGTATTGCTCAAGGGTCAGCTGTACTTGCAGCCTTAATTTTTCATTAAATATACTTTTAATTGCTTAGCATGCATCTCTTTTAATGATATTTAGATTTTGTTTTTAACTTGGATAGAAATATAAAAACGCCTAGCTTTGTTTAAGATCAGATTCAGGCCTATTAACCTGTGTTTATAGTAAGTTCCCATGTTGAGTCACTCTGCATAGGGCCATATTGCACTTCAGGAGATTCTTTTCACCATCACCTTTGGGAAGTTGTAGAGAAACTGCTAAAATAGTTGAGGAAAAATGTTTTCTAGAGTCACATCTTTTCTCCACAGTCACTGTTAATGCCTTTAATCCTTTTAATTATGTTTATCAGTAAAGAACATATGTTTGAAAGCTCTCTCTGCAACCTTTGGGAAAAGCTCTGCTATTTACCTACAACTCTAGCGAGTGAAGGGAGGAGAAGTAATTCAAATACTACATTAATATTGCAAAATCATAGAATTAAATTTGCTTGAGGATTAAATTCTGGTGTACTGTTCCTATTTTAATACTAATTCAATTACTACTTGCAAAAAAAAGTTAAAATGTAAGTGTAATGTAAAACATGGAGAAAGGATAAGTTAGCTTAAGAAACTTTAAAAAATTCCATTGGATTCAAAAATTTTTTGAACAGGGAGAACGTCTTAGAATAAAAGTAGAAAGTATAGTCATATAAGCAAAAACAAAATTGAATAAGAGTATCTCAAATAAAAATGAGTAAAAATTGAGTAAGAGAATCTCAAGTGAGAGTTTCTTCAGTTTGTTCTGATATATTACTGTTATTTTAAAAGCTTATGGAGGGCAAGATGGCAGAAGAGTAAGACGCGGAGATCACCTTCCTTCCCACAGATACATTAGAAATACATCTACACGTGGAACTGCTCCTACAGAACACCCACTGAACGCTGGCAGAAGACGTCAGACCTCCCAAAAGCCGTGTGGATGAAAGGCTCTTGGTGCTCCAGCCAGGCATCAGGGCTGTGCCTCTGAGGTGGGAGAGCCAACTTCAGGACACTGGTCCACAAGAGACCTCCCAGCTCCACGTAATACCAAACGGCGAAAATCTCTCAGAGATCTCCATCTCAACATCAAGACCCAGCTTCACTCAACGACCAGCAAGCTACAGTGCTGGACACCCTATGCCAAACAACTAGCAAGACAGGAACACAGCCCCATCCATTAGCAGAGAGGCTACCTAAAATCATAATAAGGCCACAGACACCCCAAAACACACCACCAGACGTGGACATGCCCACCAGAAAGACAAGATCCAGCCTCATCCACCAGAACACAGGCACTAGTTCCCTCCACCAGGAAGCCTACACAACCCACTGAACCAACCTTAGCCACTGGGGACAGATACCAAAAACAACGGGAACTACGAACCTGCAGCCTGTGAAAAGGAGACCCCAAACACAGTAAGATAAGCAAAATGAGAAGACAGAAAAACACACAGCAGATGAAGGAGCAGGGTCAAAACACACCAGACCTTACAAATGAAGAGGAAATAGGTAGTCTACCTGAAAAAGAATTCAGAATAATGAGGATGATCCAAAATCTTGGAAATAGAATAGACAAAATGCAAGAAACATTTAACAAGGACGTAGAAGAGCTAAAGAGGAACCAAGCAACGATGAAAAACACAATAAATGAAATTAAAAATACTCTAGATGGGATCAATAGCAGAATAACTGAGGCAGAAGAACGGATAAGTGACCTGGAAGATAAAATGGTGGAAATAACTACTGCAGAGCAGAATAAAGAAAAAAGAATGAAAAGAACTGAGGACAGTCTCAGAGACCTCTGGGACAACATTAAACGCACCAACATTCGAATTATAGGGGTCCCAGAAGAAGAAGAGGAAAAGAAAGGGACTGAGAAAATATTTGAAGAGATTATAGTTGAAAACTTCCCTAATATGGGAAAGGAAATAGTTAATCAAGTCCTGGAAGCACAGAGAGTCCCATACAGGATAAATCCAAGGAGAAACACGCCAAGACACATATTAATCAAATGGTCAAAAATTAAATATAAAGAAAACATATTAAAAGCAACAAGGGAAAAACAACAAATAACACACAAGGGAATCCCCATAAGTTTAACAGCTCATCTTTCAGCAGAAACTCTGCAAGCCAGAAGGGAGTGGCAGGATATACTTAAAGTGATGAAGGAGAAAAACCTACAACCAAGATTACTCTACCCAGCAAGGATCTCATTCAGATTTGATAGAGAAATTAAAAACTTTACAGGCAAGCAAAAGCTGAGAGAGTTCAGCACCACCAAACCAGCTTTACAACAAATGCTAAAGGAACTTCTCTAGGCAAGAAACACAAGAGAAGGAAAACACCTACAATAACAAACCCAAAACATTTAAGAAAATGGGAATAGGAACATACGTATCGATAATTACCTTAAATGTAAATGGATTAAATGCTCCCACCAAAAGACACAGACTGGCTGAATGGATACAAAAACAAGACCCATATATATGCTGTCTACAAGAGACCCACTTCAGACCTAGAGACACATACAGACTGAAAGTGAGGGAATGGAAAAAGATATTCCATGCAAATGGAAATCAAAAGAAAGCTGGAGTAGCAATTCTCATATCAGACAAAATAGACTTTAAAATAAAGACTATTACAAGAGACAAAGAAGGACACTATATAATGATCAAGGGATCGATCCAAGAAGAAGGTATAACAATTGTAAATATTTATGCACCCAACATAGGAGCACCTCAATACATAAGGCAAATACTAACAGCTATAAAAGGGGAAATCGACAGTAACACAATCATAGTAGGGGACTTTAACACCCCACTTTCACCAATGGACAGATCATCCAAAATGAAAATAAATAAGGAAACACAAGCTTTAAATGATACATTAAACAAGATGGACTTAATTGATATTTATAGGACATTCCACCAAAAACAACAGAATACACATTTTTCTCAAGTGCTCATGGAACATTCTCCAGGATAGATCATATCTTGGGTCACAAATCAAGCCTTGGTAAATTTTAAAAAATTGAAATCGTATCAAGTATCTTTTCCGACCATAACGCTATGAGACTAGATATCAATTACAGGAAAAGATCTGTAAAAAATACAAACACATGGAGGCTACACAATACACTACTTAATAACAAAGTGATCACTGAAGAAATCAAAGGGGAAATCAAAAAATACCTAGAAACAAATGACAATGGAGACACGACGACCCAAAACCTATGGGATGCAGCAAAAGCAGTGCTAAGAGGGAAGTTTATAGCAATACAAGCCTACCTCAAGAAACAGGAAACATCTCGAATAAACAACCTAACCTTGCACCTGAAGCAATTAGAGAAAGAAGAACAAAAAAACCCCAAAGCTAGCAGAAGGAAAGAAATCATAAAGATCAGATCAGAAATAAATGAAAAAGAAATGAAGGAGACAATAGCGAAGATCAATAAAACTAAAAGCTGGTTCTTTGAGAGGATAAACAAAATTGATAAACCATTAGCCAGACTCATCAAGAGAAAAAGGGAGAAGACTCAAATCAATAGAATTAGAGATGAAAAAGGAGAAGTAACCACTGACACTGCAGAAATACAAACGATCATGAGAGATTACTACAAGCAACTCTATGCCAATAAAATGGACAACCTGGAAGAAATGGACAGATTCTTAGAAATGCACAACCTGCTGAGACTGAACCAGGAAGAAATAGAAAATATGAACAGACCAATCACAAGCATTGAAATTGAAACTGTGATTAAAAATCTTCCAACATACAGAAGCCCAGGACCAGATGGCTTCACAGGCGAATTCTATCAAACATTTAGAGAAGAGCTAACACCTATCCTTCTCAAACTCTTCCAAAATATTGCAGAGGGAGGAACACTCCCAAACTCATTCTACGGGGCCACCATCACCCTGATACCAAAACCAGACAAAGATGTCACAAAGAAAGAAAACTACAGGCCAATATCACTGATGAACATAGATGCAAAAATCCTCCACAAAATACTAGCAAACAGAATCCAACAGCACATTAAAAGGATCATACACCATGATCAAGTGGGGTTTATTCCAGGAATGCAAGAATTCTTCAATATATGCAAATCAATCAATGTGATACGCCATATTAACAAATTGAAGGAGAAAAACCATATGATCATCTCAATAGATGCAGAGAAAGCTTTCGACAAAATTCAACACCCATTTATGATAAAAGCCCTGCAGAAAGTAGGCATAGAGGGAACTTTCCTCAACATAATAAAGGCCATATATTACAAACCCACAGCCAACATTGTCCTCAATGGTAAAAACTGAAACCATTTCCACTAAGATCAGGAAGAAGACAAGGTTGCCCACTCTCACCACTATTATTCAACATAGTTTTGGAAGTGTTAGCCACAGCAATCAGAGAAGAAAAAGAAATAAAAGGAATCCAAATCGGAAAAGAAGAAGTAAAGCTGTCACTGTTTGCAGATGACATGATACTATACATAGAGAATCCTAAAGATGCTACCAGAAAACTACTAGAGCTAATCAATGAATTTGGTAAAGTTGCAGGATACAAAATTAATGCACAGAAATCTCTTGCATTTCTATACACTAATGATGAAAAATCTGGAAGTGAAATTAAGGAAACACTCCCGTTTACCATTGCAACAAAAAGAATAAAATATCTAGGAATAAACCTACCTAAGGAGACAAGAGACCTGTATGCAGAAAATTATAAGACACTGATGAAAGAAATTAAAGATGATACAAATAGATGGAGAGATATACCATGTTCTTGGATTGGAAGAATCAACATTGTGAAAATGACTCTACTACCCAAAGCAATCTACAGATTCAATGCAATCCCTATCAAACTACCACTGGCATTTTTCACAGAACTAGAACAAAAAATTTCACAATTTGTATGGAAACACAAAAGACCGCGAATAGCCAAAGCAATCTTGAGAACGAAAAATGGAGCTGGAGGAATCAGGCTCCCTGACTTCAGACTATATTACAAAGCTACAGTAATCAAGACAGTTTGGTACTGGCACAAAAACAGAAATATAGATCAATGGAACAGGCTAGAAAGCCCAGAGATAAACCCACGCACATATGGTCACCTTATCTTTGATAAAGGAGGCAAGCATATACAGTGGAGAAAAGACAGCCTCTTCAATAAGTGGTGCTGGGAAAATTGGACAGATACATGTAAAAGTATGAAATTAGAACACTCCCTGACACCATACACAAAAATAAACTCAAAATGGATTAAAGACCTAAGTGTAAGGCCAGACACTATCAAACTCTTAGAGGAAAACATAGGCAGAACACTCTATGACATAAATCACAGCAAGATCCTTTTTGACCCAGCTCCTAGAGAAATGGAAATAAAAACACAAATAAACAAATGGGACCTAATGAAACTTAAAAGCTTTTGCACAGCAAAGGAAACCATAGCAAGACCAAAAGACAACCCTCAGAATGGGAGAAAATATTTACAAATGAAGCAACTGACAAAGGATTAATCTCCAAGATTTACAAGCAGCTCATGCAGCTCAATAACAAAAAAACAAACAACCCAATCCAAAAATGGGCAGAAGACCTAAATAGATATTTCTCCAAAGAAGATATACAGATTGCCAACAGACACATGAAAGAATGCTCAACATCATTAATCATTAGAGAAATGCAAATCAAAACTACAATGAGGTATCATCTCACACCGGTCAGAATGGCCATCATCAAAAAATCTAGAAAATATAAATGCTGGAGAGGGTGTGGAGAAAAGGGAACACTCTTGCACTGTTGGTGGGAATGTAAATTGATACAGCCACTATGGAGAACAGTATGGAGGTTCCTTAAAAAACTAAAAATAGAACTACCATACGACCCAGCAATCCCACTACTGGGCATATACCCTGAGAAAACCATAATTCAAAAAGAGTCATGTACCAAAATGTTCATTGCAGCTCTATTTACAATAGCCAGGACATGGAAGCAACCTAAGTGTCCATCATCAGATGAATGGATAAAGAAGATGTGGCACATATATACAATGGAATATTACTCAGCCATAAAAAGAAATGAAATGGAGGTATTTGTAGTGATGTGGATGGAGATAGAGTCTGTCATACAGAGTGAAGTAAGTCAGAAAGAAAAACAAATACAGTATGCTAACACATATATATGGAATCTAAGGGAAAATAAAGGTCATGAAGAACCTAGTGGCAAGACGGGAATAAAGACACAGACTTACTAGAGAATGGACTTGAGGATATGGGGAGGGGGAGAGGTAAGATGTGACAGGGTGAGAGAGTGGCATAGGCATATATACACTACCAAATGTAAAATAGATAGCTAGTGGGAAGCAGCTGCATAGCACAGGGAGATCAGCTCGGTGCTTTGTGACCACATAGAGGGGTGGGATAGGGAGGGTGGGAGGGAGGGAGATGCAAGAGGGAAGAGATATGGGAACATATGTGTATGTATAACTGATTCATTTTGTTATAAAGCAGAAACTAACACACCATTGTAAAGCAATTATACTCCAATAAAGATGTTTAAAAAAAAAAAAAAGCTTATGAAAAATTTTCAAAGTGAAAAATTAATAAAATTTAGCTATAATACCAAGCTTTGCATCTTATCCACATATATGATTAATTACTATAAAAATACTATAGTATATAAAACTAAATGTTTAATATTAAATAATTAATCGTCTAGCTTTATATTTTTCATATGTTAATTTATAGCAACAAAGCCAGTATTATATTTTAAGTTTGCCATTTAGTAAAAATAATTTTGATTAGTAGATCTTGGAACCAGTATATGAGGAAAAGGAAATATTTTGATCTATCTAAAATTTAATTACCAGAATAATAAATAAGTTAATAATTAAAATTGATACTTCTTACTATGCAATTACTAGACAGGCATTTTACTGATAAGTCATTATTTATTATTAATAAGCCTACTGTAGCACAAATAGGGTTTGAAAGTGCTTTCCTGCTCGGCAAACCAATGGATATTGTATAAAAGAGAAAGGTTCACTGTGGTCTTTTCAAACTGTCATATAAATATATGTTCAAGATTTTGTGCATATTATATGCATCTCCCTGTAATAAACATTTTCCAACTTGTGCATGATTGGCAATATTTCAATAAATTTCCACTTACCTAGAATTGTTGAAGAATGTATTTTGAATACATTTTGAGTAATCAACTATCTAGTTAATGAAGACATCACATATATACCAGCTCTATGTTATTCATGTCAAATTGCTATGAATTAGAAAACAATAAGGTAAACAAAATTGTTCAAATTGATTATCAGTTGAAAAGTGAAATTCTTGATTTGACATTTTTTCAGTTAAGTTCTAGATCAAAGGTAGCATTTGTCGGTTACGTAAAGCCATCCTTCCCAAACTAGAGTATGTGTGTTTCACAGTGAAGGGGACAGGGGAGACAGTGGCTGTGCTGGGTGACCATGTAACTTTCTGTACAAGCCAGGACACTTTGGAGAGTGAAAGGGATGGTATTTGTAATGACTGTAGGGAAGCGAGCATAAACCTAGAACATCATGGGCAAATTGGGGCATAAATTCACCCTCTGTGCCAACACAGGGATTTTTTAATGTGTAAAGCTTGATGTTAAGTAGAGTCAGAAAGATGAACTACGTTCCAGACAGGACCTTAGATTCCTTTCACTTTGCATATCATTTCATAGTACTGTAGTTAAATGATAAAACTCTAACCTGCCATCATCCCCAAATCATTTTTTATTTGTCTTGTGAGTTGGCATTCACAAAATGTAAAATTTTTTAAAATGTAAAAAATAGTTTTAAAAATTTAAAGTTGAACTTTCTTTTTGTTATCACTGATGTTACAATTATTATTTGCAGTCTGTCTGTATTTATACTTACACATTTAGAAATAAATTGTGAAGTAACTGTGTAATAATTCTTCTATGTTAACACTATTTCATGATACTGCAAAAAAGATTCCCCCCTTTTTTTTCTTGTCTCTTAGTGACATCCTTTGATTAGTGGAATTTTTAAAAAGCTGGTTGTAGCTTTACTATTTAGTGTGCTCCCAGATAACTGCTGATAAAGCCTTACCAATGTTTATTTTTATCCAGTTTATTTTTCTCTTATTAATGGCATAAGCCTTTTTGCATTTCTCCACACTTGTCTCATTCCTGCCTTCTAGTTGTCAGAAAAGATCGAGGCCATTTAACTAGACTGTTCTCAAGCTTATTGTTCTTTACCTCCTTCGCTTTTTATTTGTTAAAGATGTATTCTTTATCTTTGCCGAGATGAATGACTCTGTTCACTCATCAGATGTTTACCAAGTGACTATCATTGCACAGGTGTTAGCTGTGTATTTGATTGTATCCCTTCCCATGGGGGACACTGTTTCAGTCCCCTTTCTGTTTTGCATTTTCAAAAGATTTTTTTCATAGGTTTCTTCTCATACTTGCAATCCTGCTAAGATATTCTCTGTTCTCAGAATAAAACTACTGCTACTAATTATAATTTGAGGTTTTACTCCCCTGTGTTACTGCCTTTGTTCGGAGCTCTCAAACCTCATCAGTTTGAACACTTACACATCGTTCTAAGCATTTTGCTATGTGCTTGTTAAAGTCACAAACTTCATTTTTCTTTCATTTTCTACTAGGTGATTGCATGTGAACAGCAGTTGGATACAACTTACGATGCCAGATGTGATACGTGGTCCCTGGGGATCACGGCCATCGAGCTCGGGGATGGAGATCCTCCACTGGCAGACCTCCATCCCATGAGAGCACTCTTCAAAATACCAAGGTCAGGGGGCTCTCACACTGGGTCCAGTACCTGCAGCCCATCTGTCTTCCTCTAGCCACTGAGTGCTCGTCAAGCTCCTCATGGAAATATCCAGATATATTTCAGCAGGTTGGGAGCAGAGTGGCCTGGAATATCATGCTGCTTCTTCCGAGGCACTCTTTTTGTTCCATAGTTTCATTTCCCTGGTCTACGTAAAAGAGCTTTCTCTTGGTACTAAGTGTGTCTTTTTTTCTTTGGCAAGGATTTGAGCTCAGAAAACAGCAGTTCCTGCCACTGTTGACCCATTCCCAGATTCATCAGTGAGGCTCCCTGGTCCACAGTCAGTGTAACAGTGATGTGCTTCATTTCACTCTATCAATCTAGTAATTTCTTTACTACTTGCTAATACTTCCCTTTGTTTAGAACTTTAAGACAATAGTATTAAGAAAGTTAGAAATAAAATTTATTGATAAAGTAATGATTTCAAATTTGTTAGTGTTTTGAATATATTAATATGAAACACTAAACTTAGAAGAATAATCTCTTTGGAGCCAGGAAGATGCTTTTCTATGGAGACCCCTTCCCTTCAGTGTGTGTATTGACAGACTTTCCCCTGCTGATCTTATCACTAATTAAACACTGTTTTATATGCTTTGGGTAGTTCCTAGATATTTCAGAAAACTGATGTGAAAAAACTGCCTCTTTTTATTATAAATGTGTTGTCTTTTGAAGACTTTCTTAAGGATTTTGCCTGGTACCTTAATTTTAATGAAATGCACACAGAGAGGGCCTGTGGTGACAGGGGTCCAGGGCAGAGAGGTAGTGTATGTTACAGTTTGTTACCACATTCTCCATTAAATAAATTGTGTGGTCCTAATGCCTATGGAACACTGAATCACACGTACAAAGCCCTGGTGGGGTGTGGTTCCGGTCCTAAAGAAATGATGCCAATATGACCTATTCATTTCCAAATAGATCTGTTTGGAATATTTGGCATGTAATTAAATTAGTATAGGACCAAAGCATTTGAATTTGTTTCTAACTTTACCTTGGAATTTTCTGTCCTGTCTATATGCTCTGAATTAGAATACCTTAGGGATAGATCATCCTTTACATAACAATTTCAATGTATCTCTCAGGTCTTACTGTTTGTAAAATATATTGCTTATTTGGTAAGTGGGGGAAGCGAGATTACAAAAAAGAGCAGAGGGGCTTCCCTGGCGGCCCAGTGGTTAAGACTTACTCCGCGCTTCCACTGCAGGGGCCGCAGGTTCGATCCCTGGTTGGGGAACTAGGAACCCGCACGCGGCGCCGTGCAGCCAAAAAAAAAAAAAAAAAGGCAGAAAACCTGCTCTATACCAAGTCAGACATTTCATTAAATTTGAGGAAAATAAAAAAATCTGTATATCCTAATTCCTACTGTCGTTCAGTACGTAAGATGAAGCACTGTTCTTCCTGAGCCATTTAAATTACGGTATAAATGACCATAGTTAGCCTAGTGTTACTGCTCTTGGTGATGGTACCACATGGAGGGAGGATGCTACTGTTGATACATATTGTACCTATGAGCAGGGTACCTGCTGGAAGCTGTGCCATCTTAGTTATTTCTTATTACGTCTACCACCAGTATTTCTCTGAAATGGAATTCTAAGAATACTGACTGTAGAAACAATGAGAAAAAAAGGGGGATCTGAAAAGCTACCCGGTTCTGAATGTCCTAAAATCATCAAAACCTTGTGATACTCAAAGAAACCGACAAATCTCTTAGAAAGGAAATTTTCAGGAGAACAAGAAGCAGAGCAAGATTGTTGCAGAAAAGAATTACTTCTTTTAATGTGCAAATCAGCAATCTTCAAATAGCCCTAGGATTGTAAAATGAGCTTTAGGCATGATCTAGGGTAGATGAGTAGCTGTACTTTTCTTTAATGAGCCTGTACAGACTGTACATTAATTTCGTTATAAGCTATTTAAGGACTAATGCAGAGCTGAAGACAAAGTGTTTCCACTCCACTAATGAAAACAAGGAGCTGTTGGAATTAACATAAAGCAGTACTTCAGCAAATTCAACTATCATGGTTGATCAGTGTTGCTTGATTACAGTTAGATCAGCCTCATTTTCAAATGATGTTCCTTTGTATTCATGAACATACCAAAAAAAGAAAAGATTCGTTCAGCTTAAAATGAAAGGAATTAATAACAGAATCTTCTAAGTGGCATTCAGAGCTTTATTGCTAATCTATTTTCCAGTTCCTTACTTTTGTAACCTTGTTTCTGGCCCTCTACCCAGTAACAACAGAACAAGTCGTAAAGGCATTCTACTATAAAGGACCCTCTATGCTGCAGTTTCCTCCATATTCTGAACACTTCTCCTTTCAGGTCACCTCTGTGTATCCTGAATATTCCTCAGAGATTTCTGCTGGACTCAAAAGAAAAAATCTTTTCCCTAGTAGTCATTGTTTCTATTTGGCTAAGTATTTATGTTTTCCTCTAGGGCTCTCAGTTCAAAGCAAGAAGCTTCTTTCAAAGAAGAAAAATTATCAGCTAGAAAAAATGCGTCATATATTAAGTGCTTTCAGAGAAACAAGGAAACTGTCATTCCATATAAAGAATGATTAAAAACTAATTATCTGTCTTTAAATTGGAAAATGATGGTAATGCTTGATTATACCTGGCAGAATCTTAATGCAGCAATGCATTAGCCTGCCTGGCTCTGCCTCTTAATTTTTATCGTTACTGACCAATGTGCACAATCCAACCTCGTATCTTATTTTTCTAGGAATCCACCCCCAAAACTGAGGCAGCCTGAGATATGGTCAGCAGAATTCAATGACTTCATCAGCAAGTGAGTAATAATAGAGTCTTTTAAAAGAATTAACAAGATCCCATCCTGCTGTAACTTTGAGATGTGCTTTTTATAACAATTCCTCTGTGCTTCCGAATCTCCTCCTTATCTATTAAATAGCCCCAGAAGTTTCCATGATTTTCTTCAAAACAAGCATTTGTAGTGTCTTCTGAATGTTCAGTGAACCCATTATTGTTCTGATAATGATCTCAGGGTCTTGTCCGTTCACTTATCCATAGCTGTGCTTCTGCAGACGTTGCATCGTCCATGAACCCGTTCTTCTGTCCACCTGCCCTTTGCAGCCTCACCCTCAGCATGTCCCACCTTCTCACCCATCGTCTGTTCAGTCCGTTTCTTAGCCCTTCATTTATCTGCATCGCTAATTCCCATCACAGGGAAGTTGTCATTGCACTTGGTGAGTCAGATAATCATACAGATAAAATGCTTATACGTTTGAAGTTCACTTTTAATTTGACAGATATTTAGTACAAGTGCAGTGCCTCCGGACAATTGACTAGAAGCTATGAGTCAGCCATTTCTAAATCTGTCCATGAACTTTTTTCTCAGTCTTTATCATGACTTCACCTTGAGAAAATAAGGGAAGGGATGACTGCAAGTTGTAAGTGGGAGAGAGGGGTCATTAAGCTTTGATGTGTCAAAGCTCACTCAGAAAATGTAAAGAGGGCAAAAAAGTAGAGGAACCAGTCATCCTTGTCCATACTGCTGTCACTGGTTTTCCTACCAAGAATATCTGCTTGTTTCTATAAAGAGAGTTATTTAAGGGTTATGAAAATACAAGAAAGATCGATAATCTGCTTTTTCTTTTAGTTTTCACTTAAATAGTCTTTACTGAGTATGTACTATGCACTGCAGAATATTTAATAAACTGCAGTCGAATTTCACAGACCTCTCAGGAGCATCGTTGGTAGCTTTGAAGGGCTCCCCACGATTCATAGTCATGCCCCGTGTCCGCAGGTCCTTCCGCGTGGATCCTCGATGGGACTTGGTGACTTTGACATACTCGGCACGACGTCACCTCTGAGCAACATTTCCTGGTTTCCCCCAAGCAGTTAGGACTCTGCCCTGGGAGCTCTCCCGTCCTTTGTTCCTCTTCCTCTAGTAGCATTTCCTCTTTTATTTCACTACCTGTTTAGAGGTCTTTCTCCCTCACTAGCCAGTGAACAACTCCAGGGCACCGAATGTGCCTTACTTGTCACTGTAACTCCGGTGTCTAGCAGAGTGGCTGGTACACATCAGCTATCTGATAATGTTTTACCTGAATAAAATAACCTCCTACGTGACTAAACTCAATACGTAGGTATGAGTGCTGCAGGTGGCAGAAATCGACACATTCTCTGAAACTAAATGAAAACTAAGAGCACTTGTTCTTATTTTCAGACACTGTCATCCTCATTCCTTAGCATCTTTTAGCATCCCTGGGTAGTATCTTTTTAGGTAAGCCCAATAGAATAAGTTGCCAAATTCTCATCCCAGGGGGATTAACAATGCAGATGAGAAATGGCATGGGTCAGATCAGGCACGGGTTCCTTCTTCTTTTTTTCTACCCCCAAATAACAGCCCCGCTCTGACCAGTTTTCTCATAATCATAGATCCTCAGAACCTCAGGGTTGGAAGGGTATGCAGAGCGTAAATCCTTCTTGAACGTGTGCACCGAGGGGCCATCCAATCAGTAAACCCCTAGTAAAAATAATCCTACTTCCCAATGTGGTCCTTTCCATCTTTGATAAGCCTAACTATCAAAAAGTTCTCCCTTATACTGACCAGAAATCTGTGTCTGTCTTCATTCTCCCCATCGATCCTAGATTTTTTTGTCCCTTGTGACTGAAAACTAGTCTAATCCCTCTTCCAAATATCTGAAGACAGTGGGTTAAACATCCAGGGTTTGTTCCAGTGTTCCTCCTGTGATGCCGTTTCAGGTGCTCTCATCTGGTTGATCCTACCAAGAGGTGTGGTACGCATTCGTACTTCTCCTGGAGGACCTCAAAAACCATCCACTGACATGGGATTTAAACATCCTCAGCACATAAGCCCTCGCAGATGAGTTAGCAGTTTTATCACGTAGGAAGAAATAGATCAATTGAGAAACCTTTAAAAGCATTAGGGAAGGGAAACTGAAAAGTTTGTTTTAATTCTAGGTAAGCATTAAAACTGTAATGACTGCATTGTTGTTTATCTTTAGCTACTGACTTGTAAAGGAGACTTTGCAATGGAGCCTGAGTTCAGTTATCACTCTGCAGTAATGCTTACTGGGAGGCTAGGGAAGGGGAATTTAGTTGGAAGTTGGTATCACTATGGCATAATCTCTCACAGATTAATTCATCATATTACAGTTCTAACATTGTTTGAGATGTGCTTCCTGGGCTGAGCATCGATGAAGAACATCATTCCATTGTGTTAGAGCAGTTTTTAGGACTGTGAATGATAAATGCAAAACTCTAACTTATCTAATAATGGCATGTTCCTTTTTGCCAGTGCAGGTGCTTGACTAAAGATTATGAAAAGCGTCCAACAGTGTCAGATCTTTTACAGCATAAATTCATTACTCAAGTTGAAGGCAAAGATGTGATGTTGCAAAAACAACTCACGGAATTCATTGGTATTTACCAGTGCACGGGAGGCTCAGAAAAGGCCAGGTAATTAAATAGCATCTTGACTCCAAAATCCAAAGATCATCTAAAGAGTCTGACAGTTTTATAATGCAATGGTTGTTAAGGTGAGAAAAGAACTCCCTGATTTAATGATTTAAATTCCCTGGTTGTGGTTTGGAGATAAAGCAGTATTCGAATGAAAAGTGAATGTCACATGTTGAGTTTCATCCTGATATGGTAAAATTACTGGCAACATTTTTTTCTTTCTTTTTGAATTTTATTTTATTTGTTTTTTTTATACAGCAGGCCCTTATTAGTCATCCATTTTAAACACATCAGTGTATACATGTCAATCCCAATCTCCCAATTCATCACACCACCACCCCCCGCCCTCCCGCTGCTTTCCCCCCTTGGTGTCCATATCTTTGTTCTCTACATCTGTGTCTCAACTTCTGCCCTGCAAACCGGTTCATCTGTACCATTTTTTAGGTTCCACATATATGCGTTAGTATACGATATTTGTTTTTCTCTTTCTGACTTAACTTCACTCTGTATGACAGTCTCTAGATTCATCCACATCTCTACAAATGACCCAATTTCGTTCCTTTTTATGGCTGAGTAATATTCCACTGTATATATGTACCACATCTTCTTTACCCATTCGTCTGTCCATGGGCATTTAGGTTGCTTCCATGACCTGGCTATTGTAAATAGCGCAGCAATGAACATTGGGGTGCATGTGTCTTTTTGAATTACGGTTTTCTCTGGGTATATGCCCAGTAGTGGGATTGCTGGGTCATATGGCACAAGACAAGGATGTCCACTCTCACCACTATTATTCAACCTAGTTTTGGAAGTCCTAGCCACGGCAATCAGAGAAGAAAAAGAAATAAAAGGAATACAAATTGGAAAAGAAGAAGTAAAACTGTCACTGTTTGTTTTTGTAGGTCCTTTTCTTCTCTTGTGTTTCCCATTTAGAGAAGTTCCCTTAGCATTTGTTGTAGAGCTTCCCATGTTAGGGAAGTTTTTGACTATAATCTCTTCAAATATTTTCTCGGGTCCTTTCTCTCTCCCTTCTCCTTCTGAGACCCCTATAATGTGAATGTTGTTGCGTTTAATGTTGTCCCAGAGGTCTCTTAGACTATCTTCATTTCTTTTCATTCTTTTTTCTTTATTCTCTTCTGCAGCAGTGAATTCCACCATTCTGTCTTCCAGGTCACTTATCCGTTCTTCTGCCTCAGTTATTCTGCTATTGATTCCTTCTAGTGTATTTTTCATTTCAGTTATTGTGTTGTTCATCTCTGTTTGTTTGTTCTTTAATTCTTCTAGATCTATGTTAAACATTTCTTGCATCTTCTCGATCTTTGCCTCCATTCTTTTTCCGAGGTCCTGGATCATCTTCACTATCATTATTCTGAATTCTTTTTCTGGAAGGTTGCCTATCTCCACTTCATTTAGTTGTTTTTCTGGGGTTTTATCTTGTTCCTTCATCTGGTACATAGCCCTCTGCCTTTTCATCTTGTCTATCTTTCTGTGAATGTGGTTTTTGTTCCACAGGCTGCAGGATTGTAGTTCTTCTTGCTTCTGCTGTCTGCTCTCTGGTCTGGACTTGCTTAGTTCTGGTGACTGGGAAGTCCAAGATCAAGGCACTAGCAGATGTGGTGTCTGGTACCCACTTCCTTGTTCATGGAGGGAGAAAGCTGGCAGCATTTTTTAAACAGCCTCATCAGAACAAAGAATGTAAACGCCAGTTGATGATTAGTATTGGCTTATATTTTCTTGTATTTGTCTCCTCTTCTGTGAAGTAAGATATCTTAGATTTGAGATTTAAAATTGAATGTTAACACTTGAAATAGTTTTTTACACTATTATTTTTTGGTATCATTTTCCCTGGTTGAATTATATTCAAAAATCATTTTTAATATTTTATTTATACTTCCTATTTTGATTTTTAATGATCTATTATGTATAGTTTTTATAATATTGAATATGTTTACTTATAGATAGTATATATGTTTATTTTAGGAAATTCAGAAGCTACACAGACATGTACAACATAAAATCAATTATAACATTTTAATCTATAACCTTCTAGTATCTTATGAATGGAAATACATTTAAAAACAAAATTGGAATATATGTGTCCTGGAGCCTGCGTTCTTTCACTGACTAGCGAATCCCCATGTCTTTAAATATCCTTCTACCACAAATTTAAAAAAATTTTTATTTTTTATTGGAGTATAGTTGATTAACAATGTTGTTTTAGTTTCAGGTATACAGTAAGGTGATTCAGTTATACATATACATGTATCTATTCTTTTTCAAGTTATTTTCCCATTTAGGTTATTACAGAATATTGAGCAGAGTTCCTTGTGCTATATAGTAGGTCCTTGTTATCTGTTTTAAATATAGCAATCTGTACATGTCAATTCTAAACTCCCAATCTATCCCTCCTTCCCACCCTTCTGCCCTGGTAACCATAAGTTCATTCTCTAAGTCTGTGCATCTGTTTCTGTTTTGTAAATAAGTTCATTTGTATCATTTTTTTAAGATTATGCATATAAGAGATATCATATAATATTTGTCTTTCTCTGTCTGACTTACTTCACTTAGTATGATAATCTCCAGGTCCATCCATGTTGCTGCAAATGGCATTATTTCATTATTTTTAATGGCTGAGTAATATTCCATTGTATGTATGTACCACATCTTCTTTATCCATTCATCTGTCAATGGACATTTAGGTTGCTTCCATGTCTTGGCTGTTGTAAACAGTGCTGCAGTGAACATTGGGTTGCATGTATTCTTTCAAACCATGTTTTTCTCTGGATATATGCCCGGGAGTGGGATTGCTGGATCATATGGTAGTTCTATATTTAGTTTTTTAGGGAACCTCCATGCTGTTCTCCATAGTAGCTGTACCAATTTACATTCCCACCAACAGTGTAGGAGGGTTCCCTTTTCTCCACACCCTTTCCAGCTTTTATTTTTTGTAGACTTTTTGATGATGGCCATTCTGACTGGCGTGAGGTGATATCTCATTGGAGTTTTTATTTGCATTTCTCTAATAATTAGCAGTGTTGAGCGTCTTTTCATGTGCCTCTTGGTCATCTGTATGTCTTCTTTGGAGAAATGTCTATTTAGATTTTCTGCCCATTTTTTGATTGGGTTGTTTGTTTTTTTGATATTGAGCTGCATGAGCTGTTTGTATATTTTGGAGATTAATCCCTTGTTGGTCACATTGCTTATAAATAATTTCTCCCAATCTGTACCACAAATTTTTTAAATTGCTGTACAACATTCTCTTGCATGACTATTCAATGATTGATTTAAATAACCCCCTATTATTGGGCATTTAGGTTGTTATTAATTATTTTTAATTCTAATAAGTAACACTGTAATGAATAGAGTTGTATACAAATCTCTTACTACTTCCGTAAGATAAATTCCTATAGATGGTATTGTTAAGTCGAAGAATAGTCTTTTGTAATTTAAGTTTATTCATGAGAATCCTATTAATTGCATGTCAGGAGCATATCACTGTTTAGGGAACTGGGAGAAGTGCGTAGAAAATAAGGCATGACCTAAAAAGCAGTTATATTTGAATTCCTGTTGTGGTTTAATATATTTAATTCCTATTTCTTTAATGCCTACTATGTGCAGGGCATTGTATTAAGACTTTATATCATGTGATTTTACAACAACCCTGAGGGAAATGTTTTATGATCCCCCATTTTCACAGCAAGAAGAACTGAGGTTTGCAGAGGCTAATTAACTTGTACAAAGCAGCACAGGTAATGAATGACTTAGCAGGGATTCAAATCCTAATCCCAATGACAAAGCTTTATTCCCATGAATGGCCAATGATTGTGGCCAATTTTGAGTCCTTGCCTAAGTGAGTTTACAGTCTTGCTGTAAACTTCAGTGAGGAAAAATTTAAGTTGTGAGTGGAATAGAGTGCCAGAAAGAAGGAACTGGGCATGTAGTTTCTAGTGAGGAGGTGGTTGGTTGTGGGCTCATAATGCCCATCTTTGTATCTTTGTGTGGGTATAGCTCCACAGTCTGCTACAATCCCATCCTTCCCAAAGCAAATGGGCAAACAACAAGCAAACAAACAAATAAAAAACAGAGATTGAGGTGTACCAATATTGTATAGGGTGTCCAATGTCCAGAACTGTGAAGGATCTGAGATTTTATCCTACTTGCAAGCTAATAAGTTGACCTGCCAATTTCAAGAATGCTGGCAGAAGAGACCCTTGATCAGAGACAGAGGCCTTTATTATGCACAGTTAAGCCCACAGCATGAATTTTACATTCATGTTGGTTGTCCTTGCCCCATAAGTCCTAGGGGTGATGTGGAATGGCCTTGGTAGATGGTGTATACACAGTGGGTTTGCCTCACAGTTTGGGAACCCTGAGCTTGAGAAACTCTAATCTTTTAAAGGGGTTGCTAGCAAATCTGCCTAAACTTTGCCCTGGAGCAGACTTTATCTTTACTATTCCGGACAGTAAACAAAACTTCCATGTGTCCTGGAGGGAGACACTATCTTTATATATATGTTTGTATAGCAAACATGGCAAATATAGTCTAGAACAAAAGCTAATACAAGACATGAAGAAATGTGAGAGACTCATGGAGAATTGCCTCCCAACATTCAAGCATTATAAGAATGGTTGAACTACACAGTATTTAGATTAAAAGCCTGGTGCTCTAAGTTCTAGTGATTAAAAAAAATTATTGAAAACTACTATATATTGGACACTGTGTTAGCCTAAGCTCAATACTTCTGTTTGAGTCACAAAATATATTCTTCTTTATCCAGTTAAGAATTCAGAATATGCTTTCAATATGAGAACACAAGTCTTACTCAATTATGGAAAATTTTCAGTCATTATTCCTTTAAATATTGATCCTCTCTCATTCTTTTTATTTTCTGCTCCTAAGAGATAAATATTGGAATGTCCTAATTTACCTTAAATGTCTTATAATCTCTCTTTCATGTTCGTCATCGGTTTATCAATCTCTGCTGCATTTTAGATAATTTCTTCAAAATTGTTTTCCAGTTCACTAATTCTCTCTTAGACTAGGCCTAGTTAGAGCTATCCTACATACTGATTTTTCATGTCGATATTTCTGTGTTTTTCATTTCCAGAATTTCTCACTGTTTTATTTTTTTAACCATTTATTCTTTCATCATATCTGACTTTTATATCTGGCCATTCATATCTGACTAATTTCTTTGTCTTTTTTGTGAATGTAATTCTTTCCTTTTTCTCTTGATCTTACACTACTTAGCAGTCATTTTTTGATTTGCATTTTAACAAGATTGAAATGTCCTGATGAATGAGTTCATTTGTTTCCTCAATATGTGGTTTCCTTCTGTGGTTTAGAATTTTAGTTTGCTCTCCCATCTTTATTTTATTTTTTAAAATATTTTATTTATTTTTAAATATTTCTGTATTTTCTTTATTTTTTTGGCTGCGTCAGGTCTTAGTTGTGGCATGCGGCGTCTTCGTTGAGGTGTGAGGGATCTTTCGTTGCAGCGCATGGGCTTCTCTCTCGTAGTGGCGTGCAGGTTTTCTCTCTCTAGTTGTGGCACATGGGCTCCAGGGCACATGGACTCTGTAGTTGTGGTGTGCAGGTTCCAGAGTGTGTGGGCTCTGTAGTTTGTGGCACACAGGCTCTCTCATTGAGGCGCGTGAGCTCAGTACTTGTGGCGCATGGGCTTAGTTGCCCCATGGCATGTGGGATCTTAGTTCCCCAACCAGGGATTGAACCCACATCCCCTGCATTGGAAGGTGGTTTCTTTACCACTGGACCACCAGGGAAGTCCCCACTCTCCCATGTTTAATAGGTGATATTTTGTTTTGTTTCTTCCCCTATTTTGGAGGTTTTGCCTTTGCTGTAATCCAGCTTCAAGTGCCCCCAGTCCAAAGCCTTTCTGTCCATCACGACTTTGAGGATATTGCAGATCTAGTCACTGAGCCAGTATGAAGTAGACCCCATGTCTCTGCCCTGTCCTGCCATCTTAGGTACCTGGTTCCATAAACGGAAGAAGGTGCAGAATTTTTTCAGTCTTCTCTCTCTAGGCAAGGCACACATTCAGTTCCATTCTCTCCACCAAGCACAGGTCAGGGCTTTCGTTCTGTTTCCTTCCCTTCCAGGCCTATTCTGCCTATTTCTAGTCCTGGACTTGGAGTCATCTATGGTTTCTGCTCTCTTACCCAGTGTGTATCTCATCCATTAAGTCCACTATAACGCTCACCAGGTTTTAGAGAATGTCTTTGTCATTTTAATTCTTTTTAAAAATATTTAAAAATATATTTTATCTTTCAAAAGTGAATGTTTGGAGGGGGTGGAAGTGGAGCTGGAATCATGAACCCACAGCACCATTTGACCACAGATCTGTGACCTTATAGGAGGGGGAAGGAAAATGCTCTCAGCATTTTCATACTAGTTCCAAAGTATGAGACATACTCAGGGAAATGAAAAGAGGGTCTGGGATGCTGCTGGCACCACCTTAGGCAAAAATAACGCTCTTCGAGATCATGCAAAATTATTTGATTTGTCATAGTTCCTAACATCGATAAAATTGATCCAAAACCCAACTGTACTAAATCAATATACCTAAATCTAAGCTGACATTTTTTGGTATGTGATACTAACCTTTGGAATTGGATTGATGCATATGCTTGGCAGGATAAATATTTTTTTATTCACAATTCAGTTTTAAGTTGACTTTCCTATAAATTGAATACAAACTGAGTTCTTTAAATTTCTTGATGATGGGGAGGGGGTGGTGTTGGAAGCTAGTGTGGAATGAAAACAAGAACTCTGTATTCTAAGTTAAGGCCTGAATAGAACAAACAGGTCACTCTAATAACTTACCTGTTCTGAGGAATCAAGATGCATATGAATATAGCAACCACTCCTATGACAAACTCCTCAACTGTGGGAACGCATTTTTCATAAGAGTTAAAATTTGTGATGTTAGTATGCAGGCTGGATCAGTGAAAAACTTGAATTATAAAGTATTTCAAAAGAAAATTTTACTCTTGAATCCGGATTTTAAAATACTCAATTATCCGATGTAATGGGAATAGGTAAAAGTCATTTGTAATTGAAATGTACTCTTCAGCATTCTTGACTAAAAACAATACATGCCAACTTAAGAAGAAACGCAATTTTGTGAAAAATACTGGGTGGCTTAGAGAACTGAGAGGGAGGCAGAGAGGCAGGCTTAGAAGCAAAGGAAGCAGGGTGCCTCAAATATCCTTTCTCAAGAACTACCTGCCAAGAGGCTGCCACTGATACCCCCAACCCTGTAACATTTCCTGCACAAAGCAACACTGGTTTCTTGAAAACCACAAGCACCTCAAAGTATTTGTAAACTCATCTTGAACTTTGTGCCACTAGCTCGATGTTCTAAGTTCCCTGCAGGACCATTGCTCCCCCAGGCTGAGGTCACAGGCCCGGCTGTAGGTGAAAAACGGAGTGAGAAACACTAGGTCCTCCCTCACTTCCGGTTTCCAGGTGAGAGGCAGAGTCCTTCCTCACAGCATTTCGGAAGGAATTTCCCCCCGCAGAGGAAGGGTGTTTTTAGCTGCTGAAGCAGTGAATACCCATTATGTGGAATATGCAAACAGGATCCTAAAATTCTTTTATATACCTTGAACATTTACCTACAAATATTATTCAAGTAATGATTTGCGTACCTTGTAAATAAAGGAAAAACCTAGCCCAGTATCTACTCGAATGATAATAAATTCCCAATTAAAATTCCTTTTTATGGGGAGTTCCCTGGCGGTCCAGTGGTTAGGACTCAGCGCTTTCACTGCTGTGGGCCTGGGTTCAATCCCTGGTCGGGGAACTAAGATCCTGCAAGCCACGTGGCATGGCCATAAATAAATAAGTAAATAAATAAATGAAATTTCTTTTTATGGTAGTTATACTATATATTAACGTTATCTTTTAAAATTTTTCGTGTTTTATATATATACAAAGCAAAATAACTTGATACCGTTAATATTGCTAGTGGTGATTATCTTTGATACGTATAAATTATGTTTTACATGTAATTTTATAGAAGCAAAAAGGAATATTTATAAGAATTTAGTAACTCAAACGGTTGTTTCTTGGGCCAAAAATAATGGCTGTATCTGTGGTGCTGCTCTAATCATCCCACTTATCCCAGCATATATGATTTTCATACCAGGATATAAGGCGAATTTGAGACATATCTCAAAGGATGAACAGATGAAAGACAAAATTTAAAAATTGTCTAACCATTCAGTGCTAAAAATGCCTGATTCAAGCTGTCAATTCTTTATTTAGGTGTGGGACTTTATGTAATATACATTCACTAGAATGGGATTTTGATTTTACAAAAAAAAAAAAAATGAAAGAAGGAAGCAGAAAAATCAATAGGAAGTTATAATAGGGTTCTTTCAGTGTGATACAGTGCACAACGCCACATTACTTTCTATTTTCTGGGCAAGATAATTTTCCTCTAATGGCTGTGACTATGTCATGGTGAGAATTATTCACCCGTTGGAATGTTTACTCCTTCATACACAGGACTTCTCGAAAGCTATCCTGGCTGTTCTCATAATAACTCCTTTTAATTCCCATCTCCACATGAGTATTTCAAAGACGCTTGCTTCAAACTCAACCTGTCCAAAACGGAACTTAATGCTGTCCCACCCCCAATTAGTTCTTTGTCCCCTTTCTTTTTAGTAGTACCACCACTCATCCCATTATGCCCACCAAAATCTAGGGATTATCTTATCTTTTCTCTCCTACTTTGCATTTTCAGTCCATAGCAAGGCTGAATTTCTTACAGCCCCACTCAACCCATGACCAATGGTGATACAGTTCTTGCTACCATAGAAATGATGGATTGAGACAACATTCACTTTGTCTCCATATCAATTGAGGCCATTGTGTAAAGCTCTGGACGAGGTGTTACA
This sequence comes from Eubalaena glacialis, assembly GCF_028564815.1. Lineage (NCBI taxonomy): Eukaryota > Metazoa > Chordata > Mammalia > Artiodactyla > Balaenidae > Eubalaena > Eubalaena glacialis. The sequence continues at coordinate 10,613,525 of NC_083717.1, read as the reverse complement.
CAAGGGTCTGACAGCTGAAGCAGCTGTAGACTCCGTGCTATGAGTTATCTGGCTTGGACAGACATTGCCACCAGCTCATGCCTGGATGAGACCTTTTCTCCTAGATTTCACACAGATAATTCTTTGCCTCCTTACTTTGACCAAGATACTGAAAAAAAGGTCTTCCTTTTTAGTTTAAAAACAGCATGTAAATAACCATTATACAAAGTAGGAATTTTCAATCCCATAAAAGGAATAAAAATTATGTCCTGTGAGAGTTTGGAGGAAGCCGATAGTACTTCCACTAGCAGGGACAGGAGGGCTTCCAGGAAGCGGCCTTTAATCTGCACTGCAGGGGAGAAGAGGACTTAATCCTGTGAAAATAGAGTTACCACTGGATGAACAGTATTGCTGGAAGGACCGGCCTGAGCAAAATCGTGAAAGCAAGGAGATACGCTCACATTTAATCAAAGCTGTAAGGAGGAAACCTCAGAAGCAGGACTGGAGAGACACGCAGAGACCAGACCGCAGAGAGCAGTGAAAGTCAGGCTGAACAGTTTGGCCTGTGTTCCTGACAGCCCCGCTAGGGTGTAGCCCTAAGTCACCTGTGTCCTGCTGTGCACCATCCTGTCATTGGTTCTAAAAGGTAAACTATGGATACACCAAGAATAATTTTGGATGCATTTTGCTTTTCTCCCATATTTCTTCCTAACTTTAAACTATCATTATTTTTCGAAAGTGGGGGAAGTTGGTCTGTCCCCATTATGTTTAATTATCAAAGCAGTTAGTGGCTATTGTTTGGATATTTTGAAATGAGGAACCTATTGATATATATGCTTATTTGTATGTTTTTGTGGGATGTTTTAATTGTGTGTGTGTGTGTGTGTGTGTGTGTGTGTGTGTGTGCGCGCGCTGGTGGGCACATGTGTATGCATGCTTCTATTCTAAGTACATTTTATTTTGGAAAATTCTAATCTTAATTTGGCCAAAATAAGGGGGTGAAGGAGTTGTCCATGTGAAATCCAGGAGAAAAGGGCTCATCAAGGCATGAGCTAGTGGCAGTGTCTGTCTAAGATCGATAACTCAGAAAGAGACTGATGATACTCTGGGAATGTAGTAAGGACCCATCTAGGACCAGGAAATTTAGAAAAGAAATGATCACTTCTCCTTCCTCACCTGAAATATTTCCTTATGCCTTTCTTCACCACTTCCCCTTCTGGATAAGCTCCTAAATAAGAGCTAAATAGCTTTTAAACATGATTTCCAAGAATTTTATAAGGAATAGATGATTGAATCAGCACTCCCTGGAGAGAAGACCGTTATGAGCATATTTGTTCCTAAGTAGCAATAAATAAAGGAATTCAAATAAACAGGAAGAGGCAGTTGCTCACAAATCTTTTTTTTTTACTAAACCCTCTCCTTTCCTGAGTTCTTTAATTATTCTCTTGGTGCATCATCTCATGGTTATTTCCAGAAAGCCTCAACCCCTAGCTTCTTGCCTGTTGAGATTGAAGCCTAGTTTAGTTAGGAAAAACATACTTAGGCTAGCGTTTCTTTTCCTGTAAGTATCACATACACTGTTCTACCATCTCTTTGGCAGAGCGTATTGCTGCTGAAAGAACCAAGGCGATGAGATTTCCCCCTGTGCTCATGACTGGCTGCTTATGCAGGGTGTCCATTAGGCTTTCAGTAGTTTCACCCCGCCGTGTCTTCGGGTCAGTCCTTCCATATCAATTTTGCCTGTACCCCGTGGTGTGAGGGAGCTGACTGCCACTGGCTCAGGAGAGCAAATGGGGTCTTTGTTCTTTTCTTTCATTTTGTGTGCTCAGACCATACACTTACCACATCTGTGACCTCAGTCATGTATATTCTGCGTCTTGTTGCTTTTCTTTTTTTTTATAAATTTATTTATTTAGTTATTTATTTTTGGCTGTTCTGGGTCTTCGTTTCTGTGCGAGGGCTTTCTCTAGTTGCGGCGAGCGGGGGCCACTCCTCATCGCGGTGCGCAGGCCTCTCACTATCGCGGCCTCTCCTGTTGGGAGCACAGGCTCCAGACGCGCAGGCTCAGTAGTTGTGGCTCACGGGCCCAGTTACTCCGCGGCATGTGGGATCTTCCCAGACCAGGGCTCGAACCCGTGTCCCCTGCATTGGCAGGCAGATTCTCAACCACTGCACCACCAGGGAAGCCCCTTGTTGCTTTTCTATCATGACTTTCCTCCATTTCTTTTCTGAATTCAACTGACTCAGTTTTTATCTGTTGCACTCTTATCTCTTCATTAAAGCTTTGTACCCTCTCCTGAAGATTTTTCTCTTTTAATGAGACATCACGTAAGAAATGTCTTTGAGGGATGCGGACCTTTTCGTCTGGACTTTTCCTGTGATTCTTTCTTATGGTGTATGCTCTTCATTTGTCTGTTGCTTATAATCCTTAACTCTTTCTCCTCCTTTTTTTAAAACTACAAGTATGTGGTGGTGAATCTCTTCTCAGGTGGGACCGGGAACAGCTCTTGTTCTAGCAAAACAAAAAGTGGGAGTGATGGAAGAATGATTTGGGAAGGCTTCAGCTGAATTAGGTTGATTCTCTTGAACATCCTCTTGCACATCTCCCCTCAGTTTTAAACCTTGAAGAAGTCAGCGTACAGGGCCACTAGGTGGTACGAGCCCAAGTAGCACCATTCACATTGTATTCTCTGTGGCTCACAGCACAAACCCATTCATGACTGTCATTCTCTATCATAATGAAGCAACTGTCTCTTCTCTTACCTTCATCCTGCCTCCCCCTGGCCACTGGCCACCACTCTGCTGGACAAGTATGTGATAGGTCACTGTCCCATGGTCTTCTCCACCCCGTTGCTCTTTTGCATGTTGACCTGGGTCTCATCAGGACCCTTTCCCACTTCTGGCATGGCCCACCCATGCCCCCAGAGCTGATAGCTCCAGGCAAGGGCTCATCGGATAGGCTTCTCAGGGCTGTGCACTTTTTTTTTTAAGTGTCTGTAGTTACTGACAGAAGTGTAAATAATTATGTGTTGGTTCTCAGCTTCCGCTCTCATTTCAACACAAATTTCACAGTATTTGACAGTTGTGCTTTATAGATTGTGGTTTGGGACTGTGGCCATTTCTGTTTCTCATAAAGGAGACTTTTCTCAACTTTCCACTCTTTTTGTTGTTTTATGAGTCTTAAGGGAAGGGAAAAATTACTTTACCCTGTGATCTTTAACTTGAAGTAACTCTCACCCACTTTCTTAGTAAAATAGGACAGGGTATGATGGATTAGAGAGAGTCACAATTTTTTGACAATTCTTGCATGAAGAGTTGGAGTCTGTGTTGCCTGCCCTTCAACCTGCCATTTTTTGTGACTTCCTTGGTCAGTAGAAGATAGCAGAAGGAATGCTATGACATTTTTGAGCCTAGGCTTGCTGAGGAACACTGAGCAAGCCCAGCCTGTCCGGCAAGGGCTCCATGTGCTGAGGGGGCAGCAAGGGTTCCCAAAGTGACCAACGGGTGTCAACCACTGTTATCCAGCTGAACAAGAGCTGAGTCACAGTGGTGTCTGGCTGAAGCAGACTTATCCACGAACACTTGTGAGACATAGTGATGGGGACTTTCTAGGCCACAAGAGTCCTACATTAGCATGTGCAGTCAGTGAGCAAGAAAAATTTGATTGCTAGTGTTAATGACCCCTGCTGTAGCCGTAAGTGGAGTGCAACAGGCCGCACTGTACAACTCCAGGAGACACTGTTCATTTCATGTTCCATGTGAATGCTTTCACCCCCAAGCATGGAGGCACAACACGAATGATGCCCTAGAGTTGCACCATGTGGATTGTGGATCAGGAGCCTGGGAAGATTCTGAATACATTTGTTTTATAACCCAAAATAGATTCCCATCTGTGATACTAGCTATGTACGTGGGATGTCAGCACAAATAAAGAATTGGATAGAAGGCTGTCCCTGGTTCATTGTTTATTATCTAGGTCCTAATTTAGTTTGAAAAATTTTGTCCTCCTGAGGACTTTCACATAAAAATGCTTTCAGCAAATCTGTATGAGGATGAAATCCTGTGATGCTTCTCTAAAGTTCATGTGGGTTAATTTATTAGTCATTTCTTTAGTCTTTTCAACCTCTTTCAATGGAAGATTGTTCTTCATTAGTATTTAATATTGAAATATGCTGATTCCTTAGAGAGAAATCTAAATTTTATCAGATGTTAGGACCACTTTACAAATTCTGAAAGCTTATATCAGATTTGCAAATTCCTGTAATGTTTCCAGTGATGTTCTAGAAATCATTAATTACTTGAATTATGGCATTACCCATTTTTAGCTATTTTAAACTGACTCAAATCTGTACTTGTTCTTAAAATATTGTATTTGTACATATATTTCTTATAATTTTATAATTATCGTATTTAAAGAGGCTCCTAAAGTGATCACATTTGATTTCATGGGATAAAATGCTGAGAATACAACAAGTATATGCACTTAAATAGAGCAAAATATAACATTTTTCTAAAAAGAACAAAGTTTCCTGAAAAATTCTGGATGTATACCCTTTGGCCTTTCTCTTAAAGGCATTAGTCTTTAAAAAAAAATTTATTCTAGAGAGAAAAAAATTAAAACCTAAGGGATTATCAAGAGCCTTGACCAACATTTAAAGGTTGCAAGAAATACTGCAATATTCCTTCTCTCTTTCTTTTCTTTCAAATTAGCAATAGCCTAGGATTTGACTGCATCCGTTTTTGGTATTATTACTGTAAAGAAAAGACACATTTTTATAGGGTTAAATTTACTGTTGAATTCTGCAGTGCCTCACCAGAGGCAGGACACTAAATAAAGATGATACTAATTTTTTTGCAGTAAAGTGAGATGCACAGATTGAGTAGAGGGCAGAGAGACTGTTTTCTCCGAGTGCCTTCACATTGTTAGTCCTCTGAATACATTTTTGCTCTCATGTCAAAGGCCTTAGTAATAAGTATATTGAGAGTAACTTCCTGGACAAATTTTGCTTTAAAGTAGCTAAATCTTTTGACCATCTCTTTGTTGGGGAAAAGGAGAGAAATATTTTTTAAAGATAGTAGTCAAGGTTTAGAGCAGAATATTTCAGCCTTTGAGTAGAATTCAAAATGACATGCCCCTCATTCCTTACTGCCAGGCATGTAACGGTTTATCTCTGGCTATTCAGCTGCCCTAATCTTGTTTGCTTCCCCGTTTAGTTTTGTAATCTCTGCCAAAAAAAAAAAAAAAAAAGATTATGGTTCACTTTGAAGTTAGATGTTTATGCATTTATTTAAATACAGCTGGGTTTTTTTTTAAGTGGAAAATCTGACATCACAATCCCCAGTGTTTTATCAAAAAGAAGGAAAGAAAGGGAAATAAATAAATAGCTACCTATGGCAATTCCAGTCTTGGGAATAGAAATTGAAATAGAATACTATGACTTCATGGTTGATTCTTATATAGATCTGACTGTACCACAGGGTCCCCTCAAAAAATAATATATATCTATTAAATACACATATAAGTATATATTTAATATATAAATATATAAAATACAAATACACACACATATTACCTGGGCAGCCCAGCCTAAAATGTGGGTGTTTTTCCCTGTCCATGGATGAAAATGTAATTCCCCTATATTTATTCAGGTAGGGTGGAGAGTGGTCATGAATTCTGTTTGGGGCTAGTTACGTTTGATATGCCAATTAAACAGGAAAGCAGAGTTATCAAGTAGGCAGTGGGGTATAGGAGTCTGGGCTTCAGGGGAGAAACCCATGTTGGAGACAGTGGTTGAGTCATTTGCTTATAGACGTTTTTGGTGCCATGACATAGATGAGGTCACTGAATGTGAGGGTTTGGGAATTTAGCATAGGGAGAGGAGACAGAACAGGTGATTGAGGGACTGTGGCCCTCCAGGGAGGAGCAGCAGGGGAACGTGGTCTGTTGTGAACCACATAAACCCAGTGTTTCAAGGAGAGAATGCGCAATTCTTCTATAGAGCGCTGCAAGTTTTTAAAAATGGAGTAACGCTGAATTTGGACACACCAAGTTCTTGCGTGATCTCAACGAGAGTCCTCTCAGCAGGGTGGGGTGGAGGGCAGCCCCAGCTGGAAGAAGTTAAGGAAAGAGGTGAGGTGAGGAAGAGATAAGGAATAGGAACTACTGTTTAAGAAGCTCAGCTGTAAAAGGAGGAGAAATGGGGCAGTAGCTGGAAGGCATGGAGAATCAAAGGAGAGATTTTTTTTTTTAAGATGGGATATACTAGAGCACATTGTACGCTGACGGGGGAGAGGTTGTGCCGCCGATGACGGGGGAGCATCACAGCAGTGACCCTGGAGGAAGCAGGTGTACGAGCACAAGAGCTGGCCTGTGCCCAGAGCAGGGAAATTTATCCCTTGTCACCAGAGAGGAAGGAGGCTGGGAGGGTAAGATGGCACAAAGATGAAATCCTGTCGACTTGTTTAAAAACTAGGTACGTATAAAAAAGAATAAAAGGAAATATCAAAATGTCAACGGTGGTTATATTGGGGATGTAGTTACAGGTGACATTTTTTCTTATACCTTTTGGTATTTTTCAATTTTTTTTAAAAAACGAAGTATACTTTTTATACTTACAAAACATTAACGTAGTAAAGGTAATCATACACTCTCCATGACCCTTCATGCTATCGTTCCTTGAAAAGTCGGACTATGTGAAACTCCTCAGCCATGTTTTTGTTTGTTTTTCTGTTTTTGTTTTTGTTTTTGGCCACACCACGTGGCTTGCGGGATCTTAGTTCCCCGAACAGAGATTGAACCCGTGCCCCCTGCAGTGGAAGCGTGGAGTCTTAACCACTGGACCGCCAGGGAAGTCCCAGCCATGTTTGTTCTTAACCAGATTGTTTTGCTGTACTGATGTTTGTCTTACAGATACTTACAGTGGCACTAATAACTCTACACATTGAAGGAACTCTGCTACTCCATCTTTGCAGCGAGATTCTACTTACAGAAACTGTCTCCTCCCTGCTCTCTTACTTGTCTCTGAGCTAAGGGTGAGGAGAAGAAAGACGTCAGGAGCTCTTGGCAGGTGGAGGATCAAATATTCTTGCAAACACCGGTGTCAGTTTCGTTTCAGCATCTAAAACCAGGTCACTCTAAAATAATAGCACAGAGGAGTCACATTCACAGCTAAACAGACAAGATTTCTCAGTGGGAACATTTTTCTTCAGCCGCCAGATAACTGTATGTGAAAGAGGAAGGGCTCTGTGAATGAAAAGAACAATCAAAAGTGTAGCTGAACTGGGTGACGATGACATCTGTCACTCCAGTCATCGCCAGAGCTGATCTGCTCATCTGGGTGACTCGGCTGGTGTGTGCTCCTTCCCCAGCATCATTTCAAAACTGCACGATTGGCCAAAGGGGTCAAACTGCAGATCAATAAAAACTAGTCTTCCAGGGCACACCAGTGAGAGCCTGTATGCCCATTGGTATTACCAGTTGTGACTTTGTTAGTGGAATTTAAAGATGGATAAGGAAAGTAAAAGAAAACCATTGATTATATTTCTGTTTAACAAAGGATTTCTGTACTACCCCAGTGGCTCCTGAATCACCTTAGAAGATGGAGCTTGATATTTACAAGAGAATATTTAACCAAAGTAAAAGCAAATAAAGCTGTTGGTTTACAGTAGTACAACTGAGTAGTAAGGATAAAAGTTTAACAGGGGAGCAGCAATAGTTGTTTCTTTTTTCAGTGTGTAGAACTGAAATACAAGTGAAGCTATACTAACCACCCCTGAGGTATTTGTGACCTTTGACAACACAGAAAGAAAATATTTGTAGTCTGAAACTATGTCTCTCCAGTATTATGGAGTAAATGAAAAATATAATCTGGTTAACAAGCTGTACTTTTCACAAGAGGACAAAAATCTTATTGGAAGGATTCTGACTTTGCCTTCTCCAAGTCTCACAGAAATTAAATATTTAATAAAGTAACAATGGAAATTAATTCTATAAATTGAAGGCAAAAGGAAAATGTAAAAAGTGTAAAAGTATCGGACAATTTCCTTTGACAAATAATTATTTATTCATTCATTTATTCATCCTGCACATATTTATTGAGTACCTACTATGTCCCAGCTACTGTTTTAGGTGCTTAGGCTACATTAATGACCAAAAGAGACATGTATCAATAAGAAGATGTAAAATATTTTCACAATTGATGATTCTTTTTATTTTCATTCATAGAATACACCTTAAAGATAGTTTTTCTTAATCATTCATTACAACCTTAATAGCTTTTAAAGTGTTTAACTCATGAAAAAAAGCTTTTATAAACTAATTTATGTACCTGAATTAACTCTGCATGATTTGTGTAATTTCAAAACCCTCGTGAACAAATACAGCTTTGTCCATTAATCCGGTAGTATTTGAAGCAATAACCAGGGCTGCATGCTTGATTTTAACATATTCTCCTTCAAAAATGAATCTGTCCAGACATATCTGTCCTAGCTGAAATGATCTTTTTTGTTTATAATTTATTGTTAACTCTTCCATCAGAATGTGTGTTCCGTGTGAGCAGGGACTTTATCTGTTGTCTTCATAGCTTTATCCCAACTCCTAACAGTGCCTGAAACATATTAGATGCTCCAGAAATTTAAGTATTTGTTGAATGAATGAATGCAGTAGTGGATGTTGAAACGTACAATTTAAGGCTCTACCTAGTGTGTGTGTGTGTGTTTAGGGTGGGAGAAGTCTAATGAATCAGAGCAGGAATGGAGATATCATATTAATCACTGGGTTCGTTGAGTTTTTGTGAACACATCACAAACTTGTTTACCTCACTTTTCACAATTCTTAAAATTAAAGGGAATTGGACTATTATATTTAACTGTTTTTCTCACTCTTACTCCCTATGATCTTATATGTGGTCAATTGTGTAGTTTTTAAAACATTAAGTATTCTTGATGCAACTAATCATGCCACTTGAGGGAGTATAAATGTGAGTCCTTCACTCATGCTACTTTGTCGTGACAACTGTAACTGTCTTTTTTTTTTTTTTTTTGGCCCCATTGTCTCTATTATGTTTAAGACCCAACCAAGTGACAGCAATGCTGACAGTGCTTTCTAGAGCAGTCTGTTGTGATGGCTGTGTCCAGCGGTCATTGGTGGTACAGAAATACAGGTATGGGAGAAATGTAAATAGGCAGTCCCCATGGCCAGGGGACTTCTCCAGTTAAGCTGACCTCGTGGAGAGCAGTGCCGAACTCTGAAGCAGCGGGAGGGGGGAGGGGAGTGTGCTGGCGCCGACATATGCCTGACACCATGTGCCTTTTCACCACGTTCCTCCAGCACCTGACTGAGCATCAGCTCTGTTACCTGTAGAATCAGCCTGAGCACTGCAGTGACGCAGGGAGGAGAAACAAAGAAAGGAAGAGTTGTTTGCTGATATGATGCCCATTTCCTGCTGAGATGCTACCATCAGGGTATACATAGGACTTAATAATAAATACAATGAAGTCCTTCAGAATCAGTGATGCTCATGAATCCTCCATCAGCAAGACCTGGGCCCACATTTTCTCACTCCCTGCTCAGCTTATGCTGAGTTCAGGGTCATGTATTTACAGTTGATGCTTGAGGAGGGTAGAGGGGTCACCTCTGGGACAAAAGGAGAGTGACGACAACTAAATATGAAATAAATAGAAATTAAATATATAATTCAATATAAATATTAAATATAAAATATAAAGTAAATGAGGATTAAACCTATGATCATAAAGGCAATAATAATGATAATAATAATAATAATTTATTAACCATAGCAGGCCCTGAATCACTTTACATGTATTATATCATTTAATCTCACGACATCCTTATGAAATAGCCATTATTATTTCCATTTTATTTCTGAAGAAGCAGAGTAAGTTCCTTGCCCAAGGCCACATGGCTAGTCAGTGGTAGGGCCACAGCTGGAATAATACTAGCAGTTATATATAAGGCATTTCCCTATGCCCATTCTAAATGAGAGTTTTACAAGAAATAATCCATTTTGCTTATCCTCACAAAATCTTTTGTTATTTGATCTGAGCATTCACGTTCTAGAGCCCAGCCTCTTAACTGCAACGTTGGTGTCAATAATTCCATGATCTAAACAAAGGAAAGGATTTATATAGCTTCAGAAATAACTTTTGATTTTCTGTATAACCACCTCAGAATTTAGTTCAATGTAGAATAATTTATCAGTCAACCCCTGTTCCTCCCTGGCTTTATGGCCATTATTGCTGCCTGCTTGGCCACTCCCCATATACCTTAGCCCCTCTACTCTTTAACTGGAGAGAAATCTAAATAAAGGAGCTATGCTCCAGAATAGGGCCAAAGCATCTTCTCAAGTCCCCTGATGAAGTCTTTATGAATGGTAAAACCTAGTTTTTCAAAGTCATGGAAAAGGACTTTTTTCTCTTCAGAATGAAGCAGTCAGCCATACACTACAATAGTATACCTATCAGTACACAAACTTCGGTTGACAGAGAATTCCAGGGTTGGAAGAAGCAACAGAGATTATATGATTCAGCTTTTTTAATATTGTTAGTCTAGGTAAGATTATTGGCTTCCAACATTTTTTGGTGATAACATGTCTTTTTTAGGAAATGGTGATAGTGATAAATTTATCTTCCCAAATTAAAAGAGACAAGCCTAAAACTTGTGTGTTCAATACAAGATTGCTATCTTAGTATCTCATGGTATCTCATATTCAGTGTTCTTTGAGTTTCAAGAGTTCTTGATATATTAGACATATTAATTCTTTGTCCATCATACATATTGCAAATATTTTTCCCATTTTCTCTTTTACTTGTGTTTTATTATACTCATATTAAAATTGTATTGTCAAATCTCTTCCATTTTTTAATTCTCCTTTCTATCTTTTCATACTTACAAATTCCATCTGTATCCCATTACTACACAGCCGTTCTTTTGCATCTTCTCCTAGAACTTTTATGATGACATTTTAAATCTATGTTTGTTAATTCATCTGGAATTAATTTTTACATAAAGTACATGATTCCCAAAATTTTAACCAGCTGTTCCAGCACAATTTTTTGAATTTTTTTTCTTTCTCTACTGATTGGAAATGCCACATTTATCATCTAATATGTTCTTAGAATAGATGACCCTAAATTGCATTCACTACTTGAAGTTTAACTTTTCTTGGCTTTCTTTACCTAGTGATAATGTTTATTTCTAGAATATAGTAAAATGATTTTTTTTCTTTACTAAAACATGCTACTCCACCATATTGTTTCCACACTCTGCCCTTTGATCAAAATATTCCACTGGCTTCCCGTAGCGCCTGGAGTCCAGCCTCACCACGGACCACTGTCCCTCCTGCTGTTTCAGCTGCAGGGCTCATGCCTGGGTCCAGGCTCCTTGTCCCCATCCGCTCCTTGTCATTCTCCAGGAACAGTCTTTGGATGCCAAATGAACCCATAAAAACGGATGGAAAATTCAGGGCTCTTCACTTAATTAAATACATAATTGGATATCTTTCTCTATTTTCTTAAAAATCATATGTCATATGAGTTTCTTTGGAAATAAGAGGATACGAAAGATGATTCTTGTTGAGATCAGCAATGTGGAGACCAACTATGGGCAAATCCTGTGCCAGAAATTGTGGGAGATACGCATTCACTCATTCATTCAACTAATATTTATTGAGGACCTACTGTGTTCTCAATCATCTCCTTGTTCCAAGGACACAATGGGAAACTAAAGACACATAGTCTTGTGTATGTTGGAGCTTGTATTGTAGTAAGGGATTCAAATATTAGCTAAATTATCTACGCAAATAAGTGCATAATTATACATTTTTGTAAATGCTATAAAAATTATCATGGAAACATCTAAGAATTGCAAGTAGGAGTAAAGCACTCTTCATATTGTTAGATACAAGTCCTTAATCAGATATATTATTTGCAAATGTTTTCTGCCAGCCTGTGACTTCACTTTTTATTCTCTTAACAGTGTCTTTTTTTTTTTTAAACATCTTTATTGGAGTATAATTGCTTTACAATGGTGTGTTAGTTTCTGCTTTATAACAAAGTGAATCAGTTATACATATACATATGTCCCCATATCTTTTCCCTCTTGCATCTCCCTCCCTCCCACCTTCCCTATCCCACCCCTCTAGGTGGTCACAAAGCACCGAGCTGATCTCCCTGTGCTATGCGGCTGCTTCCCACTAGCTACCTATTTTACGTTTGGTAGTGTATATATGTCCATGCCACTGTCTCACTTTGTCCCAGCTTACCCTTCCCCCTCCCCGTGTCCTCAAGTCCATTCTCTAGTAGGTCTGTGTCTTTATTCCCATCTTGCCCCTAGGTTCTTCTGATCATTTTTCTTTTCTTTTTCTTTTTTTTTTTTTTTTAGATTCCATATATATGTGTTAGCATATGGTATTTGTTTTTCTCTTTCTGACTTACTTCACTCTGTATGACAGTCTCTAGGTCCATCCAGCTCACTACAAATAACTCAGTTTCTTTCCTTTTTATGGCTGAGTAATACTCCATTGTATATATGTGCCACATCTTCTTTATCCATTCATCTGTTGATGCACACTTAGGTTGCTTCCATGTCCTGGCTATTATAAAAAGAGCTGCAATGAACATTTTGGTACATGACTCTTTTTGAATTATGGTTTTCTCAGGGTATATGCCCAGTAGTGGGATTGCTGGGTCATATGGTAGTTCTATTTTTAGTTTTTTAAGAAACCTCCATACTGTTAGTGTCTTTTTTTTTTTTTAATAGTTTTTTTTTTTTTTTACTTTATAAATTTATTTATTTATTTTTGGCTGTGTTGGGTCTTCATTGCTGTGCGTGGGCTTTCTCTAGTTGCAGTGAGGGGGGCTACTCTTCGTTGTGGTGCACGGCCTTCTCACTGCGGTGGCTTCTCTTGTTGCAGAGCTGGGGCTCTAGGCACGTGGGCTTCAGTAGTTGTGGCACGTGTGCTCAGTAGTTGTGGCTCACGAACTCTAGAGTGCAGGCTCAGTAGTTGTGGTGCACGCACTTAGTTGCTCCGTGGCATGTGGGATCTTCCCAGACCAGGGCTCGAACCCGTGTCCCCTGCATTGGCAGGCGGTTTCTTAACCACTGCACCACCAGGGAAGCCCAGAAGTTTTTCATTTTAATGAAGTCTACCTTATCACTTTTTTCTTTCATGGATGATGTTTTGGGTGTTGTGTCCATACACTCATTTCTACACCCAAGGTTATCTAGCTTTTTTCTCCTATATTATCTTCTAGAAGTTTTATAGTTTTGTATTTTACATTTAGGCCTATGACTTATTTATTTATTTATTTTAACATCTTTATTGGAGTATAATTGCTTTACAATGGTGTGTTAATTTCTGCTTTATAACAAAGTGAATCAGTTATACATATACATATATCCCCATATCTCTTCCCTCTTGCATCTCCCTCCCTCCCACCCTCCCTATCCCACCCCTCTAGGTGGTCACAAAGCACCGAGCTGACCTCCCTGTGCTATGCGGCTGCTTCCCACTAGCTATCTATTTTACATTTGGTAGTGTATATGTGCTGTGACTTATTTTAACTTAATTTTTGTGAAAATTTTGTAAGTTTAGTGTCTAGATTCTTTTTTTTTTTTTTTCTTTTTTTTCTGCACGTCATGTCCAACTATTCCAGCACCATCCTGAGGAACTTTACAGTCTAGTAAAGGGGGTAAGACCTGTACACAAGTGATTGACTGAAATGACTTAACTAAGATATTTGTCCAGAAGGATGTACAGAATTATGCTGAGGGTTTAAAACAGGTGGCATTTGAGGTAGACTGTGAAAAGTTTCATCACACAGATGGGACTGAGGAGGAAATTAAAAGACGAAGGACAAATCTTACTTATTTTTAAAATCTCACTCTGAGTGCAGCGTTGAGAAGGATATCAGAGGCAAAGGTGGCAGCGGGGAGGCTGCTGTGGTGTGAGATGAACTATAGTGGAGGTGATGGTGGTGAGAAAGGTTTGGTTCTGGATTGGATTTGATGAAAGAGCTGAGGGGATTTGTACATAGGTTGCAGGAGAGGTATGAGAAAAAGGAGCCAGGGATCAGGCTGACAAGCAGACGAATGGATCACCGTGGGCTGAGATGAGGGTCGTGGGCAGGAGCAGGTTTGGGACATATTAAGTCAGCCACCTTCACATCCAAGTGAAGCGTCGAGTGAGCAGCTGGGTGCTTAGGTCTGGAGATGAGCGGAGCTGTCAGTGCACGAGTGGTATTTAAAGCGATGAAATCAGGAAGTACATGTTGATAGAGAAGAAAATAGCTCTAAGGACCGAAGCTTGGGAGACTCAAAAATGTGACAGTAGGAAGATGAGGAGGAACCAGAAAAAGATACTGAGACGGAGATGCCAGTGAGGTAAGGAAGAGAATCAAGAGAAGGACATAAGACACCAAGACAAACGTACTCAAGAAGAGTTTGTCAAGTGCTGCCAGTAGGTTAAGTAGCATGAGGACGTAGAATGGACCGTTGGACTCAGCAATATGAAGAAGGTCACTGTTGTCCTTAAAGGAAGCTGTTTCCGTGGAGTGTGATGACAGCCTGACTGACATGGGTTTTCTTAATGGGTGGAGTGAAATTGAAGAAGTTAAGTATAGATAATTCTTTTGAGGATTTTTGCTATAAAGCAAGGAAATGGAACGGTAGATGGAGGAAACAAACTCAAGGACAGGTGGTTTGTTTGATTGTTTGTTTCTTTTGGGGAAGATGTTGTAACAGTCGAGAGGGAGAAATGAGTGATACAGGAGAGAAAGAGGACCCAGCAGGAGTGATATCCTTGAGTAAGTGAGAGGAGATGGAATCGAGCGCACAAAACGGGACTGGCCATAGGTAGAGGGGGGACCATTATCAACAGTGACTTAGTTCTCTAAGCAATGAGAAACCGTTACAGTTTGGTGAGTAAGTGGTATGATTCTTACCATGCTTCGTAATCTGTGTATTCCTTCCCCTTTCACTAATGGACAGATTCAGATGCATGACAGTCTGCCCAAAAATAAACACTGAAAATGCAGTTATGCTCAAAATAGAGTGGGTGATGATTTCATGTCCAGAAAAGTTGAAACAAACCCTTGTGTTTACCTCAGCAACTTCTCCAGACCTCATGTCAGATCAAGATCTTTACGCTGTTATTGAAATTGCTGAAATGTTTCACTTTGAAAATAAACTTCCTAGTACCTGAAATCAATTTTCTGCATACATTTTACCTTTTAAAAGTCCCCAGTGTGGCTTATTTTGTATTCCTCTTAAATTCTGCTGAATAATAATTTTTCGAATTATCATTCCTTGACTACCAGTGGGCTAACACTACCTCAGGCAAAACTGGAAATCTAATGAGTGACAATCGCTCCAACTCACCACTTTGTAACAGATTAAATCACACATCGGAATTTAGAGGAAGCTTTAAAGAATATTATATATAAGGTAGTTCTTGATGGAAATAATGAGCTCTTTTCATCATCCATGAAGTAAGTTTAATGTGTTGCATTTTCCCAGTGAAGTGGAGAAGACAGATCAAATACATGAGGCTGTTTTCTGGTAAATTGTTATGGTTGAATTTAGCGAATCAGCTTCATAGATGTTTTTCAGTTTCTTAGTATCTAAATTCGACTTTTACTATGATTAGTAATAAGTTCTCAAATGAGAAAGGGTTTTCTTTTTTATTGCTCCTCAGGCATGAACGTCTTTACACCAAGAAAAGTAACTTCAGCAGATCTTTAATTTCCAACCTCAAGGATGTAGATGATTTAGCAACCCTAGAAGTTTTGGATGAGGTAAGAAACTCAGCTTAATTAAACTTAAACATTCTGTCTATTTAAAAAAATTTATAGAAGTGGTTTGAGCAGGAGGCTCTTTGAGTAGCATCTGTAGGTTTCATACTTTCTTCGTCTCTTAGCTTCCTAATCATCTCTCCTTCAGTCTTCAGTTTTACTGTGTGTAACTCCCATTTGCAGATCTCTCCAGCCTCGTGTCAACTTTTTCTTCTTTTTTATATTCAAATTACAAAAATGCTAGTTTCCACAAGCTTGAGTTGCTTAGGTCCAAGACCCCTTCTTCCCCTCAATTCTCCCCAGGAGTCTCAAAGGGGCGATTTGCTTCCTACATCACCATCGCAGTGGCAGGACCTAAAGCCTGGAAGATACCTTGAGAGCCTGTCTCTTACTCGGGTCAGTGGACCCCTCATGGGATCACAGAGCCCACCTTTTAGGGAAATTAATTCTGCTTGAAGCTTCTTATCCCAGTGACCTCAGAAATATTTCAGACATCTCTCATGAAGGTACCAGTCCAAGCCAGTAAATTATAGTCTCATCCTCTTTTTCCTCATCACCTTTTATGTCAGATAATCACATCATTAGAGAAATAATAAGGCTCCTTCTCAGTAAAAGGTTGGGATCACTACCCTGCCTGATCCACAGGCTTTTCTTTTTTTTAATACTTTTGATACATTCCTGAGCATTTTGCTTAAAAATGCAGCAAATCAGGAGGCATATTCTGAACTGAAGTAGTCATTTGGTAAATTTTGGGTTGCATAAACAACTCAAGTACTTCCTCAGAATAATCTTTCTTGAGAACATCAAACATCTTGTAATCAAATAGTGTTTGTAAGCCAGAGATTGCCAACACCTTTATGAATCTTTGTGTATCAGATTTTCCAATTACGTGAAATCCTAAGCTTGTGGATTATAAAGAAGGCTTTACTAATCATATTGCTGACCCACGTATTAAACACTGGGTTTGTTTCTATTGTCTGTGTTTTATTTTTTTGTCTCTTTTTTGACCCAAGATCTTTTGGTCTTGTGTCATATACTATAAATGATGATGTCTGGCACTGTTAAAATTGATTCCATGTATTCATATGATTTATCAATTGTGGAAGTTACTTTTCTGTACTTTTTACTCTGCCTCAAAGCCAAACATTTAAGCAAAGGAACTAAGACATTCCACAGAGCCATTGAATAACCTTCATTTGGAATAAAATCATGTTCACTATATCGTCTCTTCCCTTCTCTAGTGTTCTTTCTCTTTACTTCAACTACTGCATTTACTTACTTCCTTGAAAGCATTGTGTATATATAATCCCTGTAACATATAATATATTCCGTGGAAAACACAGGTAACAATGACATCCCTCTACAGCTCTCGAAAGAAAAGAAAATACCCATCAAGGGGAAGGATAGTTGCTGACCGGAGGTTACACTTCTTACTCTCAATAGATCTATTTCTTTCTGATCCTTCCTCCAGATTCCAGATGTTTTATTTCTTACCGTTTACTTTTAAAATGATAATTGACCATCAATGATTTTTAACAAAAAGAGATTATTTTTATTTCATTATAGAATACAGTCTCAGAGCAACTTGAGAAGTGTTACTCCAGAGATCAGATTTACTTCTATGTGGGAGACATACTCATTGCTCTTAACCCTTTTCAGAGTCTGGGTCTTTATTCCACAGAGGTATGTGGTGTGGCTTGTACACATTTTCTTACTTTGTGCAAAAATTTATACTCTTCAGGTATTTAAATTAATTTAATTTAATTTTATCTAATCCTTTGAATAAACAGTTAAATAATTATTGTTAAAACGTAGAGATAGGAAAAAACAGAAGATGAATCGATCTGGATGCAGTTTGTGGTCTTTGTGTGAGATATGTTAATTACTTCTTGTCCTTGGTAATTGGTAACTGGTCCACACTACATATCATATCAATAAACAGATGCCTAAAAAGTGTAGACTTAATGTCTACCTCTGAACCAAGTATGAGAGAGTCAAAAGTAAAATTACATTGTATATATAGGTACTATATACTTAATGGCTGTAAAACTCATCATTATGAGTTTAAAAATTCCTTCTGGTTAATTCCTTAATATCAGACAATATGTTTTATGAATATAAGCACATAATTATCCATTATTCACCCCTAATGTTTAAATATAGAATAGTGTTCTGGAGTTAAGCTAGGCTGTTTTTCATTTTCAATTGGATCCATACTCTTCTAGCTATTTGTGTACTCTAGAATATTATATTGTATTATAATATTATATTGCTCTAGAATAATACTGTTCTTAATATAATTTTTTGTGTGAAAAGTATGTAATCCTCTCAGTCTCTACCTCTTTAAGATTTACAAGAATAATGGCATATTTATGAACCTTGACCAAGTTTTAGAAGACCTGGGCTTTAGCACAAATTCTGCTATCAATTAACTGTGTGATCTTGGGCAAAGCAAATGAGAAAGTGTATGTTAAATGATATGAAAGGAAAAAAGTAGTGATCGTATGTCATACATTATTATATACAAGTGATAGTCAACAAAATGATACCTGATTGTCTTATTTATAAAGTATCTGCTTATTTAAGGAAATCATAGTATTTTGAAACTTTAAGTTCTGCTTTGGAAGTGGTATGCACTTCCAAAACGGTCTCCTTTTAAATACCACTGCCAAAGTGATGTCATATTATGTCATATCATTTTTCCCTGTTGTTTTATGTCAAACTTTTATTTTACATAATTGTCCATGATTTGTGCATGTATGTGTGTATGTAATATGGATGTAATGTTTTGGTGGTATGAAGCTGTATTTTGATTCACCTTTTGCTTTAAAAATTAGCACTCTATCTGTAAATATATAGGGTTTAAAGAAAAACAAAAGCCCTACAGCACATGTTCTTTTTAACCTTCAGCATTCCAAACTGTATATTGGAGCAAAGAGAACTGCCAATCCTCCTCACATTTTTGCCATGGCTGACTTAGGATACCAGTCTATGGTGACGTATAATTCAGATCAGGTAAGGAGAGTCTCACATCTTTAGAAGTTCTCCTCTTAGTTTCTCGTGTGTCAGCTGCATTTTGTGAGGATCAAGTCTTCTCACAGTTTCCTTTTCTCACTGTGCAGTGCATTGTTATTTCCGGGGAAAGTGGTGCCGGAAAGACGGAAAGTGCTCATCTCTTAGTTCAGCAGCTGACAGTACTTGGAAAGGTATCATTTAATTTTTCTCTGTCCTAGCAGAAATATTTGTTATACTTCAGAATTTAATTTAACTGATTAGGTTAATATTTATGAATTTCCACATTTAATAATGCACAGAAATTGTAACACACTTGTTGTCCTTTGTGAGTTTAAAATATAACAATATAAAGAGCATATGTTTTCTTTTAAGCAAATTCTAACTTTTCTCACTCTTAGTAGGCAAGGCTTTCTAGAGGTGATTTTCTCTCTTTTTTGCCCTAACGTATTCGCTGAATGCTTTCCTTACTTCCTCTTCCTTTGTTACCAGCAAGATAAAGGGGAGTCAATATACAAAAATTAATTATATTTATATATTATATACATACTAACAATGATCAGTTTAAACTTAAATGTATCATTTATATTAGCACCATAAAACATGAACTATTGAAATCTAGATCTTATAAAACATGTGCAAGATTTGTATGCTGAAAAATAGAAAAAGTTGGTAAAAGAAATCAAAGAAGACCTGCATAATAGGAGAGATATGACATGTTCATGGATTAAAAGACTCAATATTATCAAGATGTCAGTTCTCCACAGATTGATATGTAGATTCAATGCAGTTTACAGTAAAAATCCCAGCAGGATTTTATTTTTTAGAAACTGACAAACTGAATCAAAAATGTATATGGAAAGGCAAAGGAACTATAATAATCAGTTCTGAAAAAGAACAAAATTGGAGGATTAATAAATACTACCTGATTTCAAGACTCACTATAAAAGCTGTGATAGTCAAGACAGTGTGTTATTAAAGAAAAGATGGTACACAGATCAATGGCATAGAATAAAGAATCTGCACATATATGATTTATTGATTTTCAGCAAAGGTGCAAGGTCAATTAATGATAGTCTTTTAACAAATGGTGCTGGAATACGCGCATACAAAAGGACTGAACCTTACTCTAGACCGCACATGCTATAGAAAATTAACTTCAAATGGACCATAGACCTAAAGATTAAACCAAAAACTATAAAATTTCTAGAAGAAAATTAAGTCAGTTAACTTTGTTCTTTGTCATTTTGGGTCAGGCAAAGAGCTGTTAGATGCAACATAAAAAGCATAATCCATAAAGGGAAAAGTTTGATTTCACCAAAATTAAGAACATTCTGTTCTCTGAATGATACTGTTAAGAAAATGAAAACACAAGCTACAGACTCAGAGACACTATTTGCAAGTCACGTATCTAATAAAAGACTTGTATCCAGAAGATATATTTTTAAAAACTCTTAAAATTCCATAATAAGAAATCAAATAACAATTTAAAAATGAACAAAAAAATTGACTAGCCATTTCAGCAAAGATGATATGTAAATGGCAAAAAAAGCAAATGAAAATATGATGTTCAACACCAGTAGTCATTAGGGAAATGCAAATTAAAACCACAGTGAGACACCATTACATACCCATTAAAATGGCTAAATTTTTTTTTTAAAACCTGACAATGCTAAGTGCTGGCAAGAACATAGAGGAACTGGATGAAACTCTCGTGTATTGCTGATGAGAATGCAAAATGGTACAGCCACTTTGGAAAACAGCTCAGAAGTTTCTTAGAAAGTCTAACCATACTTATCATACAACCCAGCAATCCTACTCCTAGGTATTTGTTCAAGTGAAATGAAAACCCATGTTCATACAAAAAACTACAGACAAATAATTTATAGCAGCTTTGTTCATAATCTCCAGGGAGTGGAAACAACAGAACTAGGAAATGAATAAACAAACTATGGTACATCCATGCCATGGAATATTACTCAGCAATAAAAAAGAATGAGCACTGGTACAAGCAATGAAGCTCACTGGATGAGATTTGGATAAATCTCAAATGCATTAGGCTAAGTCAGAGAAGCAGTTTAAGAAGACTACGTGTATGGTTCACTTGCTGTGTCATTCTTGCAGATTTAAAACCGTAGGCACAAAAACAAATCAGGGATTTTCGGCAGCTGAGAGTGGAGGGAAGGGTTGCAAAGAGTAATGAGACAATTTTGGGGGTGATGGGATTGTTCTGTATGTCGACTATAGTGGGAGATTTATGGTCGCATATGTTTGTAAAAACTTTCAGAACTATATAAAGGATGAATCTCACTCTATGTAATTTTACCTAAATTTTTAAAAATGGGATGTTGAGGATAGAGACTTGGTTTGATTTTCCAAGTAGAGTCCTTGAAATAAGATAAATCAAGAATAATGTGTTCTCATTAGGCTAATGGCTAAAAAAAAAAAAAACATTGTGTACGACTTATCCCTGCGAAAATGTTTATAGTGATTTGCATAGTTAAAAGTAGAGTCAACTTAAAATTTTTGCTGTCACAGTGATTATAGGAATCTTGTGCTACAAAGCACTGTGGGTACAAGGCCAGACCCAATCACTGTATAAAAGGGTGCCTCATGGTGTCAAAACAGCTGCTTAATTGAGTCTAATTCATTGTCAAAATAATGTGTCGAAAGAATTTCATGTTCCTGTTAAAAATCAATTGACTGGTTATATGTTTTCCATCATGGGTGTGAGTATGGAATAGAAATATACTAGTAACCAGGCCTGTGACCCCTCAGAACTGGAAGAGCCAGTAGAGGCCAGGAAGGGGGGCCTACCTCAGGGCTGTCATCTCAATCCCTTCCCCATCCCCTTGCCCATCCACTTCCCTCTCCTTACTTCTGGGATAAGCATCACTCTACAAGCTTTTAAGTTCACTGAAATAAATGTCATTTTGGAGAGAGTTGGGATGGTGTGGCACAGCACACTCTCCTGGCGTGGAAGAGTGGAACACCTGAATTAATTTACTCAGGGGCCTTCCGCAAGGGCCTTTGTTATTCTTTCTTGATTTGTGAAGTCGATAGAGGCTCTTGTCAATAACGGATTAACTCGTATGAATGTTGTTTTGTGGATGTCAGCACATCTAATGTTTATTTAATATCTTTATCTTGTGCTAGATCTAAAAATGTGACTTGATATTAATTGGAGATGGTGATATAAAAACAAAAGAATTCTACCCTTATCAGGACTGAGTGTGTCTTTTAGTTATCTCCTTGATAAAGATTTAGCAGATGCAAAAATGGTATGTTTGGCGGATGGAATTTACCTTCGTAATACACAGTCTTCAAAACCTTACGTAGCAGGGCACTGCTACCTAATACAGGTGGTTGATGTTTTCTCACCTTTTTCATGAGTGCAAGGCCAGCCCCAAACAACATTTAAAAAGAGTCAAGTTTATCCCAATTCTTGCTCCTCTCTTCTCTCGCCCCTTATTGCCTCTTTTAGAGGATATCCAAAATCCTTATATGCCCCCCAAACCGCACTGTGAATGCCCCCTTGGCCCACCCAAGTTCTAATGTAGCCCATGTTCCAGAAATACCTGCTGCTCCTCTCCCTTACATAAACATTTCCGTACCTTTAACACAGCTGACTTCAGCAAGGTATTACGCTGGAAATAATCCACTTGATCCATTTCTACTAAGATGTGAATGACTGATACCTCCTTAAACCTCTAAGAGGGGGGATGCCTTCTAAAAGAGGTTGGTTGTTAACCGAAGTAAATTTCTGGTGGAATTTCAGGTAAAGTGGTAAAGAAAAAAAACCCACCATGATGCTTGTTTTGGGGAAGGAAAATGTGAGATGGTGTAGGAGATAATAGAGGGCCAGCCACGTAGGCCCGCTGGCCTGGACCAGGGATCCACGTCTCCCTTCCACACACCCGAGTTGTTCTTGATTTTCACGATTATTCCCTCTCCTCTACTTCTGAGTTCACACGTTACCTTTACTCCTCTAGTGGCAGGTTTGACGGCTTCCATGGAAGCAAGGGAAGTTGGTCCACAGCTTTGGGGATCATGTGGATGGGGACCCATGTAGGTGGAGGAGGAATAACAAAGCTTGAGATGTACCTCAGTATGCGTAGACTGCTTATAAATTGTGTTTGTAAATCAGGAGCTTAACAGAACTATATTTGAATAGAAAAAGTGTAAAGGATCTCTTCGCCCCTCTAAGAAAGGAAGTGAGTGAATGCACCAGCAGGAGGGGAAAACTATACTAGGTTGTAACGTCTGGCAACAAACCAAGAAGATGCACTTGTATGTTTACATCTACATAAAGTGCTTATCAAAGAAGAGACATTCCATTCTATACAAAATTAATTTTTTACATTTTTTTTATATCTTGACATTTTCTCTAGGCTAATAACAAAACCCTGCAAGAGAAGATTTTACAAGTGAATAATTTGGTGGAAGCCTTTGGCAATGCTGGCACTATTATAAATGACAATTCCAGCCGATTTGGAAAATACTTAGAAATGAAATTTACCCCTTCTGGGGCTGTCGTGGGAGCACAGATTTCTGAATACCTTCTGGAGAAATCCCGAGTTATCCACCAAGCCATGTAAGTTCATGTCACATATTTCCTATTTTCTGGGAAACGTAAGCAAAGATGATGCTTTTGTTTTAATAATAAAATGTCTTACTCATTTTACAAAATTTCAACAGAATTTTATTGATCATCTACTATGTGTGAGGCATCTACTGTTGGAAGCAGGTGCCTCAGCCATGTCTTACTCTCTCATATGTTACATCCAGTAAAGGAGTTAATAAATAACCTAAAGTTTATGAAAACAGATAGAAAGCCTCAGCCCATCATAGAGGCACTAACAGGATAACTTAGAGTAATTTCTGAAGTAGGAGAGAATATACTTCTCTACACAAAACAAGTATGAAATTTAATTAGAAATAAGTCATTTTTTTTCTTTTAAGTGCTGGTATATATAAATAGATCTTTGTGTTGATTCTATGCTTCCCAATGTTTACACACAAGGGACCAAAAAACAAACAAAAAAAGGATTCAGAAAGGGGCTTTATTGTAGTGTTCTTTTTCCTGCCTGCTGATTTAAGCCACCAACACCATATTCTGGAATGTTTAGGTTGAGTGAGTTCCTTTTGGCAGTTTGTAGCTGAATGACAAAATTTTTCTCCTGTCCTCATGATTCCAAAACATCTTTGTTTGTTGTTCTTATGAAAAAACTAATCACAACATGGAATTTGTACCCTGGTCTTTATATTATTTTTTAAAAAGTTGTGGCAATTTAGAGTCTTCCATTTTTCTTATGTTGGTTTTATGCCAAACATATCTACATTATTGTAGTTATGTGTTGTACATTAAATTCTCAGGAACATAAGCTTCCTTTATGTACAAGTACATTAGTATTTAATTATAAGTGCCTTCAAATTTGCTATCATTCAGTTTATGATAAATTGTGAATATAAGTTGCTTGGAGCCAACCTCTGAGCTCAGCCTTTGGTGTAGAAAATTATCCTTTGGTCTTCAGTTCCAAAAATGTCAGGCATGATTTTTAGGCAAATATGGCTTTGAATTGTGGCTCCCCGACATGTGGTCCACCTTGGGTAAGATATTTAAACCTTAAAGACCCTTATAGGATCTTGTTTCTGCAACCTACTGTGTGTTAGAATTTGAAATGCTTAACCTCTCTGCACCTCAGTTTTTCATTTTTAAAAAGGAGAGAGCAGTGGTACCTACCTATTAAGATCATGCCTGTAAAGTATTTAGTGCAATGAAGAGCACATAGAAAGAACCCCATGAAGTTTAAGCCCTTATTAGCAGTAGTAGTGTTGATAGTTGTGTGAAGATTAGAAATAATATCTCGCGCAGTACGTGGGACACTGAAAATGTCAGTAAGCAGCAGCTCCTGTAATCAAGGTGTGCTGGGGCCCAGAACTTAGTGGCCATGCATGTTAGTGCCTTCGCCACCCATACCTGGAGGAACCTCCAGGTCTTATGCAAGTGTGGAGACTTAACTGGTTCTCAGAACAATCTGTCCTGCTCTCATAACTGTGTAAGACTCTGTCCTTCAGGTCTTTGGGGAATGTCCACCTAAAACGCTGAATTATTGGGATTTAGATGGGGCCGCCATGTTGCACAGTGTCAAGGGCACCATCGCAGCGGGTTGCCTGGAGTCGTTTGCTGCAGCGCCATCCACGTAGAGTATTATGTCAGCAGCTACACAGTGAGGCTCTGGATTTGTAACCATACAAATAATCTCGTTCATGCTTATTGAACTATTGCACTGTATAGTCCAGGAAATAGCATAATTAGGACCATATTGTAGGCATACTGTTAAGAAAGTAAGCTTATTTTCAGCTGGCCTAAAGGATTATAGTTTTACAGCATTGTTTATTGGGGAAAAGTATTCCAATTTACAATCAGGTTGAAATATATCTCAGTTATAATTCAAGCACATCTACCTTATAATTCTTCCATTTTTCCAGGTTTTTTTACATCTGTTTTTTAATTTTACTTAATTTGAATTGGCATTGTTAAATTCTAGAGAAGCTTTTTTAATGATCCTTAAAAATGAAAGTATCAGTGATGTAATAGAAGAATTCTTAGTAGGTCCTTTTTAAAATGATAAATATAAATGTACCCTGTCATTCAGGAACTGGAAGGAAAGAACCAGTTCAGAGGGTTTAACTGAGAAGACTGTTTACAGAGGTAGAGGGCATTGAAGAACCAAGAATAAACGGTGAGATACCCACAGATGAACAGCATTGAGAAATCATTCCTACCCCTGGGGCTGAAGGGCAGAAGGAGGGACCACACTGCAGAGCCTGGTGAGAAGTAGGGCTGTGGAGGACTGCTGCCTGTCGGGAGCTGCTGCCTAAAGGAATATGGTCGTCCCTTTGTACCTGCGAGGGATTGGTTCCAGAGCCCTCTGCCGTATCCGCAGATGCCGAGTCAGCCCTCTGTGTCCGTAGGTTCCACATCCACAGATCCGGTTGGTTGAATCCGTGGATGCAGAACCCGTGGATATTGAGGGACAACTGTACACCTACTGGGAGAAAGAGAGCAAGTGAGGGGAGGAAAACCTCGACCTCCTCTCCCTCCTTCCAGCCTCCTACCTGTGCTCCCTGTTGGCTGAACCCAGCTGGAAGCCAGAGAGCAAGGGAGCCCAGGAACCCCAGTCTGTAGAGGTTAGATTTGGGGGTCACAGAGCAAGGCAAAGAAGAGTGAAGAATGGATCTGAGGTGGCAGAAAAGAATCAGCAGGAACTTACCCTTTCTTTGAATGGAATAAATTCTTTTCTTCTCTTTTTGCCTCTACTCATGTCATCCTACCCCCATCTCTGACCACACTTAGTTTTATACTGATGGTATTTCTCATGTTGCTGCTGTCGTGTAAGTTGTGACTTAAAGCCTTTCCTAAATGTAGATGATTTTAAAGAGGAAATTTTAAAAAGAGGCTACTCACTTCCAAGAAGAAAATGAGCATACAGAAGTCAATGCTAGAAAATGCTCATAAATATAAGTGATTGCTGTTTCACTGCAGTTTTCTCCTGTTACTGCAATTTAGTTCAGCAAGCATTGCTTGCGTGTCTCTCACATGCCCAGCACTTTCCCAGATGCTGCAGGAGACATCAACCAAATGGCAGATGTGTGCTCTCTGCTGTGGAGAAAGAGAAAATATTATTTATGGATCAGTTACTCTGTGTTAGGCACTGTGCTGGGCATTTTACCTCCATAATCTCTCTTAATTCCTTCAGCGATATGACAGGGGTTATTGTCTATTTTCTACAGGAGGAAACAGACCAAGAAAATTATAATAAGTTGCCTAATGTCAAAAAGCTAATAAGTGACTGAATTGGGGTTTGAAGCCATGTCTCTCTGTTTGACTCCAGAGCCCACCATTCATTCATTCATCCACCCATGTGGCTCATATTTACTGAGTACCTACTAAGTGCCAGGAGCTGTTCTGGGCCTGGGAGCTATAGAGCCGTAAGACAGGATTCCCGTGTACAGCAGCGCGTGGTCTCCCGGGAGCCACACATGCTTTGATCCGGAGCTTGCTGATCACCATCACCGGCTGGTTTCTGATCTCGCAGGAAAGTAGGCAGTGAGTTCACCTGCGGAGAGTGAGCAGGCAGACGGCGAGGGTCCGGGGGGATCGAGGAGACTGGATATCCTGGAGGAGGGAGTCCTGGAGGAAGGAGGTGTAACTAACCAGGACACGCTAGAAGCACTGTTTCGTGAGCACTTCACGGGGCCCTGTGAATGCAAGGCTGCGCTGCTGGCTTTCCCTGCCTCATTGCAGGCCCCTTTGTCGAATATTCCAAGGTTTCACACGTGGGGTGAGTCGCACCCTTGTGAGGACTTTGCCGTAGATTTGAGGCACTAGAGGCCTTGGCTGCACAGTGATCCCCAGGGTCCAGGGCACATGAGACAGCCTGGAGGGCCTTCCTGCACGTGGCTGAGTGGGACCCTGAGGAAGCATTAGAAGCTCCGCAGTAGGGGTGGGCCAGAGCCAGAGAATACAATGACCCTTGAACAGTGGGGGGTTGAGGGGCGCCGACCCCCGTTGCTGTCAAAAATCTCCTTATTTACTTAGGCAAAAATCTATCTTTGACTTTCCTCAAACTTAACTCCTAATAGCCTACTGTTAACCAGAAGCCTTACTGATAACCCAGTTAACACATATTTTGTATATTATATGCATTATATACTATATTCTTATAATAAGTTAAGGTAGAGAAAAGAAAATGTTATTAAGAAAATTATAAGGAGGAGAAAATACAGTGAAAGTACTGTACTGTCTCTACTGATGCCATAAGTTTATGTCGTCTGTTTACAAGATGAATCATCTGTCAGTACCTACATCAGTATTGTCTTAGATCCAAAACACTGTAGCTGTTATACTAACACTAAACATCAAAAATGAAAAGATAATGTGAAGAAGAAATTCATATTTACTTACAGGGACGATTCGTGCATTGATAAGAAAGCAGCAGCAGTATGGTTGCCTTATGTCACCTGGTGTCATCGATACAATTGCTTCACCGTAGCCCAGCCGATACACTAATGAGTGAATCTTATAAAATTTTAAGGCATATTGCAGCCATATTCGTCATACAGTAATGGAAACATTGGTACATGTTTTAGAAAATTACTTTGTGTTGATAGGCTGATACGCAGTTTCTCCATTTACGAGAGAGAGGCATTCTGTACAATAAAGTAATTCTTTGAAAGCAGAGTGATAAAAGAGTAAGAATAGTAGCACATTGTTAATTTTATATTAACTGTCACTCCCCTTATGCCTGTAAAGATAGGTTCTCCACTTTAAGTCTTGCACATGATATTCTACACACAATTTAAAAATATTTATTGAAAAAATTTGCATATAAATGGACCCACACAGTTCAAATCCCTGTTGTTCAAGGGTCAGCTGTACTATCTGGTGACTTGCTGAGCCCCTACATTTGTTCCCAGGCCATTCTGACCTGGAAACCACTAATCACACGAGCGTGTGTGGGATGCTATGGAAGATTCTCTGCCTTTAAGGATGTAGTTAAGGCAGAACATGAGATGGGTAACCTTTGGAGGTGTCTTCCTTTCCTGTTCCTTTAATTCTCTTAATTGTTTATCTACCAAAGGTCAGTGTATTTCCTATAGCGTCTCCAGGTCTTGTCAAATTACGGTCCTCAGTAAATGTAAACTGATAATTAGAGAGAACACCACCAGTTACGCGTGTCTGCACATATGAGTCACTCCTTTAATTGTGCACTGCATCATTTAAGCATTAGAGGTGTGACACATAGAGCAATCAATGTGATTTCATTAGAACAAAGCAAACTAAATTATATGCTGTGCCCGTCTTAGAGGAATTTTATTATTTTGTGGTGAGAAAAGACAAGAACTAAACTTTCTGTTCTGTTCTAACCTTGCTTGTGTACAACGCTCATGTTCATCGAAGTATTACTAGTGACTGCCACAAATAATGGCTGGGGGCATAGAAGGTACGAACACAGCCAGCTCTAAAGGATGCCACCATCCTCACTTCAGCATCTGAGCCTGTGGATGCCCCTTTTCCTGAAATGCTCGCCTGTCTTTGCTTCCATGACTGGACTCTTCTCTGAGTTTTTCTTCTCTGACAGATTTATCCATCCATTCCCAAAATGTATACTCATCAAAGATCTGTTCTTGGAGCGTTTCTCTTTTCTCTATATATTCTCACACTTAGCAATTTCTTCTGACATCATGGCTCAGTGGATAGCTCTGTGTGATTGACAGCCAAAGATGTACCTCTTGCTGTCTCCCAAGTTCATGTGTTTTTTTTTTTGGCTGCATTGGGTCTTCATTGCTGTGCTTCTCTAGTTGCGGCGAGCGGGGGCTACTCTTCCTTGTGGTGCGCGGGCTTCTCATTGCGGAGGCTTCTCTTGTTGCGGAGCACGGGCTCTAGGTGCGTGGGCTTCAGTAGTTGCGGCGTGTGGGCTCAGTAGTTGTGGCTCGCGGGCTCTAGAGCGCAGGCTCAGTAGTCGTGCTTAGTTGTTCTGCGGCACGTGGGATCTTCCTGGACCAGGACTCGAACCAGTGTCCCCTGCATTGGCTGGCAGATTCTTAACCCCTGTGCCACGAGGAAAGTCCCCAAGTTCATGTTTTTCATTTCCAGCAACCTGGATGTTTTGCTGTTATCTCGAATTCAACTGAATACAGGCGCACCTTGGAGATATTGTAGGTTCAGTTCCAGCCCCCTGCAATAAGGTGAATATCACAATAAAGCAAGTCACATGAAGTTTTTGGTCTCCCAGTGCATATAAAAGTTATGTCTACAATATATTGTAGTCTCTTACATGTGCAGTAGCATTGCGTCTAAAAAAACAACGCACATACCTTAATTAAAAAATACTTTATTGATAAAAAATGCTAGCCATCATCTGATCCTTCAGCAAGTTGTAATTTTTTGGATGGTAGAGGGTCTTGCCTTGATGCTGATGGCTACTGACTGATCAGGACAGTGGCTGCTAAAGGCTGGTGTGGCCGTGACAACTTCTTAAAAGGCAATGAGGTTTCCCTCATCGATTGACTCTTCCTTTCATGAACGATTCCTCTGTGACCTGCGATGGTGTTTGGTAGCATTTTACCCACAGTGGAACTTCTTTCAACATTGGAGTCAGTCTTCTCAAACCCTGCTGCTGCTTTATCAACTAAGTTTATGTCATATTCTAAGTTTTTTGTTGTCATTTCAACAGTCTTCTCAGCATCTTCACCAGGAGTAGATTCCATATTAAGAAACCATTTTCTTTGCTCATCCGTAAGATGCAACTCTTCAGCTGTTCAAGTTTTACCATGAGATTGTAGCAGTTCAGTCACATCTTCAGGCTCCACTTCTAATTCTAGTTTTCTTGCTATTTCTACCACATCTGCAGTTACTTCCCCTCAAAGGCTTGAGCCCCTCAAAGTCATCCATGAGGGTTGGAATCAACTTCTTCCAGACTCCTGTTAATGCTGATATTTTGACCTCTTCCCATGAATCATGAATGTTCTTAATGGAACCTAGAATGGTGTATCCTTTCCAGAAGGTTTTCAATTGACTTTACCCAGATTCATCAAAGGAATCACTGTCTGTGGCAGCTATAGCCTTACAACATATATTTCTTAAATAATAAGACTTGAAAGTCAGAATTACTTCTTGATCCATGGGCTGCAGAATGGACGCTGTGTTAGCAGGCATGAAAAAACCATTAATCTTGTTGTCCACCAGAGCTCTTGGGTGACTAGGTGCATTGTCCATGAACTATAATATTTTGGAAGGAACCTTTTTTCTGAGCAGTAGGTCTCAACAGTGGGCTTAAAATATTCAGGAAACCATGTTGTAAACAGATGTGCTATCATCCAGGCTTTGTTGTTCCATTTAGAGCAGGGGTCCCCAACCCCCGGGCCATGGACCGGTACCAGTCCTGTTAGGAACTGGGCCGCACAGCAGGAGGTGAGCAGCGGGCGAGCGAACGAAGCTTCGTCTGCCACTCCCCATCGCTCCCCATTGCTCCCCATCGCTCCCCATGGCTCCCCATGGCTCCCCATGGCTCCCCACTGCTCCCCATGGCTCCACGTCAC
This sequence comes from Eubalaena glacialis, assembly GCF_028564815.1. Taxonomy (NCBI): domain Eukaryota; kingdom Metazoa; phylum Chordata; class Mammalia; order Artiodactyla; family Balaenidae; genus Eubalaena; species Eubalaena glacialis. The sequence goes on along the minus strand of NC_083717.1, from coordinate 10,582,616 downwards.
TCCCCGTCACTCCCCATCACTCCCCATCGCTCCCCGTCGCTCCCCGTTGCTCCCCATGGCTCTGCGTCGCTCCCTGTCGCTCCCCGTCGCTCCCCATGGCTCCCCGTCGCTCCCCATCGCTCCCCATGGCTCCCCATGGCTCCCCATGGCTCCCCGTTCCTCCCGTCGCTCCCCGTTGCTCCCCATGGCTCCCCGTCGCTCCCCGTCGCTCCCCATGGCTCCCCGTTGCTCCCCGTCGCTCCCCATGGCTCCCCATGGCTCCCCATCGCTCCCCATCGCTCCCCATGGCTCCCCATGGCTCCCCATCGCTCACATTACTGCCTGAACCATCTGACCCACTCCGGTCTGTGGAAAAATCGTCTTCCATGAAACCGGTGCCTGGTGCCAAAAAGGTTGGGGACTGCTGATTTAGAGAGCATGTGCAGAGTAGATTTAGCATAATTCTTAATGGCCCTAGGATTTGCAGAATGGTAAATGAACATTGGCTTTAGCTTAAAGTCACCAGCTGCATTAACCTCTAACAGGAGAGTCAGCCTGTCCTTTGAAGCCAGGCATTGACTTCTCTTCTCTAGCTATGAAAGTCCTAGATGGCATCTTCTGATATAAGGCTATTTCGTCTACACTGAAAATCTGTTGTTTGGTGCAGCCACCTTCATTGATTGTCTTACTTAGATCTTCCGGGTAACTTGCTGCAGCTTCTGCGTCCGCACTTGCTGCTTCACCTTGCGCTGCTGTGTTATGGAGACGGCCTCTTTCCTTAGACCTCGGGAACCAACCTTGCCTAGCTTCAGACTCCTGCAGCGTCCTCACCGCTCTCAGTCTTCACAAAATTGAAGAGAGTTAGGGCCTTGCTCTGGATTAGGCTTTGGCTTGGGGGAATATTGTGGCTGGTTTGATCTTCTGTCCAGATCACTAAAACGTTCTTCATAACACCAATAAGCCTGTTTTGCTTTCTTACCATTCACTGGAGTAGCACTTTTAATTTCCTTCAAGGACTTTTCTTTTGCATTCACAACTTGGCTGACTGTTTGTTGCAAGAGGCCTAGCTTTCAGCCTATCTCAGCTTTTGACATGCCTTCCTCACTAAGCTTAATCATGTCTAGATTTTGATTTAAAGTGAGAGACGTACAACTCTTCCTTTCACTTGAACACTTAGAGGCCATTGGAGGGTTGTTAATTGGCCTAATTTCAATATTGTCATGTCTCAGGGAAGAGAAGAGGGAGAGAGATGGGGAAACAGCTGGTTGGTAGAGCAGTCAGAACACACACAGCATTTACTGATTAAGTTCACTGTCTATATAAGATTGTCCGTAGAGCGTGAGGTTCCTGGCTCCCCAAACTAATCACAACAGTAACATCAAAATCACTGATCACAGATCACCGTAACAAATGTCATAATAATGAAAAAGCTTGAAATATTGTGAGAATTACCACAGAGATGCGAAGTGAGTCATTGCTGTTGGAAAAATGGTACCAATAGACTTGCTTGATACAGCGTTCCCACAAACTTTCAATTTGTAAACATTGCAGCATCTGTGAAGCACAGTAAAGCCAAGTGCAGTAAAACGAGGTATACCTGTACTCATTGTCCAAAACCCATTTTCTTACCTTGGTCCCTATTTTTTGGAAGGGCACCATCTTCTCTAAGGTGGAAGAAGGAAAAGGGAGACTGAAACTGTAAGCCAGGAGAGAACTTCCTGATCTTGGAGAGGAAGTGGGGTCCATCTCAGATCTCTCCAGAGCAAAAGGAAGACAAGGGAAGGAGAAGCAGGGGTCCCTAGGGTCCTAGTATCAATAGTTATGTTGTGGAACTTCCTGAAACAGAGACTCACTTCGCTGTGACCCACACTCCTTAATTGTACTCTTCCAGTGTCTTGGAAAGGCTGTTTACACGTAGAACCACAGAGTCATGGAACTTGAGATTCATAAGGAACAGGTTTCTCATGCAAGTGAGAAAACTGAGCCCCAGAAGGACAGTGTAGCGAGATGGTTAAAGACGTGGGCTTTGGAGGCAAACAGCCCTGGTTAAATCCAGTTTGGCCATCAACTCTGTGACCTGAGGGTGAGATTAGTGTCCCCTCTAAGCTTCGGTTCCCTTGTACGTGAAGTGAGAGGGTCATGGCAGGTACAGGAGATACTGCAGCACCCACCACCGCCTGGCATGCTCTAGTTATTATTACTTTGTTTCTTTTTCTGTTGGCTCCTGCTGGCATGGGAAACGCCGAGAAGTCAGGGCATTTTGACTGCTTGCTCCAGCTGTATCCCCCGTGCCTAGAACAATGCCTGGCGGACACGCAGATATCCGCTGAATGACTCAGACAGGTGCTTAGCAGAGTGTGCAATCCGCTGACAGTGGTGGTCGAAAATAGCGACGGGTCGCAACCACAGAGGGCCAGAACCCAGTGTTCTGGGAAGTGCATGGTAGCGCTCACAGGCGTTCTGGTAATTATATTGCCAAGAAACTTTAGCGATGAATAAATGTTCTTACTAACCACCTTCCTGAAAATGGCTTGTTTTTTTCAGTGGAGAAAAAAATTTTCATATTTTTTACTACATCTATGCTGGTTTAGCTGAAAAGAAGAAACTAGCCCATTACAAATTGCCGGAAAATAAGCCTCCCAGGTAACCCAGCAGCTTGAACTTCCGTAAATAATGCTTCTACTTTCCACTTAATCACTCATTTCACTTAATTTCAGATTTTTACCTGTCCTTTCTTTTTTTTTTTTTTTTTCCAGATACCTGCAAAATGACCACATCAGAACAGTACAGGACGTGTTGAATAATAGTTTCTATAAATCCCAATATGAATTAATTGAGCAGTGTTTCAAAGTCATCGGTTTTACAATGGAGGTGAGTATGGAAGACATTTGACCCTCTTTAGGAAGTGTCTTTTTGTCCTCACTGATGGCAAGAGTTAGCATTTATTGAGTGGTCCATATGTCAGATATTGTGCTAAGTGCTTTATATGGATAATTTTTAAATTACTGAAACGACCTTATGAAATATCTAGAATTATAATTTTTACTTTATACATGAGGAAACATGGCCTTGAGATACAACTGAATTTCGTTCTGTTCTTAATCTTTTATTTTACTTATATTTGCATCTCCCACATATATATACAATTTTATGTAAATGCATAAATGTGATCATGTCACACATTCTTTTTTAGTGCAGTTTTCTTTTTCTAACAACTTTATTAAGATATAATTCACATACTGTACAAATCAGCTGTTTAAAAGTGTACATTTTAATGACTTTTAATACAGTCACTGAGGTGTGCATCCTTCCCCATAATCACTTTGAGAATATTTTCATGTTCTAAATTTTTCACTCCAAATGAAACCTGCTAGTGATTAGCAGTTCCTCCTCATTCCCATCCCACCTCTGCTTCTATCACTGTAGATCTGTTTATTCTGGACATTTCGCATGAATTGAGTGATGCAATATGTCACCCTTTGTGACCAGCTTCTCTCATTTGACATAATGTTTTCAAGGTCCATCCATGTTGTAGCATGTGTCAGTACTTCATTTCTTTTTATTGAGGAATAATATTCCATTGTATGGATATACCTCATGTTATTTGTCCGTTCATCATGTGATGGGCATTTGGATTGTTTCCACTTTTCGGTCATTATCAATAATGCTGCTGTGATCATCCGTGTCTGAGTTTTTGCGTGACATTGAGTTTTCACTTCTCTTTAGGATATACCAAGGGTGGAAGAGCCAGGTCATAGAGTAACACTATGTTTAACCTTTTGAGGAACTACCAGACTGTGTTCCAAAGCAGCCACACTATTTTACATTCCAACCGGCAGTGTATAAAGGTTCTGATTTCTCTCCATCTTCCCCAGCACTTATTATTATCTGTTTATAGCCATTCTAGTGGGTGTGACGTGGTATGTCACTGTGGTTTTGGTTTGCATTTCCCTAAAGGCTTATGATGCTGAACTTCTTTTCATGTACTTATCTTTTCATGTAATTTATCATTTACATATCTTCTTTGAAGAAACATCTGTTCAGATTCTTTGCCAATTTTTTAATTAGGTTGTCTTTTTATTATTGAGTTGTAAGAATTCTTTGTATTGTAGATACAAGTGTTGTATGATTTGCAAAAATTTTCTCTTTTGTTGTCTTTTTACTTTTTTGATGGCATCCTTTGAAGCCACATTATCTGTATTATTGATTTCATTTTTAAAATATTTTTATTAACGTATTAATTTGGTTTCTTGTGTTGTTCTTTTTCTTAAGGAGAATACTTGGTTCCTCTGTTTCTTCATTTTCCTTATTTAATAATGAAGGTATTTAAGGCTATAAATTTATCTCTGAGTAATAAAGATTTCTTTCTTTGTCCTAGGTTGTTTTTTAAATTTTTATAACAAAGTATCTTGTTTACTAGGGATTCCTGAAGGTTTTTAGAGAAGCTTTCAGACTCTGCTCTTAGTAGTTTACTGTTTGCTGTGTTGATTCAATCCTACGATAAAAAGAACACTTCACTCGGAACATGAATCAGGCTTTTAGATGAACTCTTACAGGAAAGTAATGTGCAATTTTTTGGATTTTAATTTCATTTTCATAAATGACACTCCTGCAACTTGAAACTGTTAGTGTGTCTGCTTAAGAAGTTTACTGAAATTTCTTGGGTTATCAAATCTCTACTAAGAGCCTGAGCTAAAAATAATACCTGATTCTTCTCCAAAAGTTTGGAAAATTTTATCAGTAGGATGTAAAATGTAGAGATCCTGATAGAAGTGAAACTTGACAAGAATCATTCAAATTATGTGCAGTGAGGTTATGGAATCTAATTTTGTAGCGTGTTTTTCAGGCACTGTTGCCTCCCTTCTAAAATGGAAGGCTGTCAGCGGTAACCTTTTGTCCATTTGATGCATTTGCTCACCAGAAAGTAATATTTATAAAGCTGTACCTGTTCTCAGAATAGAGAAAAGTTTGCTGCTAAGTGCATTTTCTCCAAATACGGATCCTCTGCTGTTGACAGCTCTGATGACGGGTGGTCTCCCAGTCTTGACTTCTCTTTGAAAGCCTTTGACTTCACCTTGGGTATCCTTGCTGCAGGCCTGAAGGGAAGTATTCTTAAGACCTTGACGTTAGGGAATGAGGTGTGATCTCTGCCAGCTGGGTGAGTTTGGAGAAGCAGGACAGATGAATGACTTTTTTTTTCCCTTGAAATTAGGACCTTCAGGAGAGGTTTAAGTAAACAGGGTAATCTTTGTCCATCAGGAAACATTTCAACTTTTAGAATTAATTTTTCTGGTGTGGGCTTTCTCCGTAGCCAAGAGGAATTTAGATTTGATGGAGAGGCTCCCTACCTGGCTGCCTTTACAGCCCCAGAATTTAGAACTCTAAATTCTTGAGTTCTGAGTAAGCTTTGCTACTAAGTTTCTAGATGTATGAACTGGTTGTGGGGAGGGGTGGGTGAGAGCTGTAGGAGCCATAGGGGACCTGGCAGGCTGCTTTCAGGACCAACTGAAACAAAATAACTCCTCTGGGGACCAGAGAAGAATTATTACCATGACTTTCCAGTTTTTGCCAGAAGATGGAGAATTATATGGACCAGAGAGAGAAGCATTACTGTAGACTCATGGGCAAGCCAGGGTTGAATGCATCCTTAGGCAAATACTCTACTCACAGGAAGTCTTGAGGTAAAGTTGAGTAACTTCTTGATTTAGAAGTAGAGGCTCCAGCTTGACCATCTTTATTTCTGAATGATGCATTCTTCCCGTAGATTCATGGACCCTGGCTGGAACTTTGGCTGTCCACTCTATAAACTGCAGCTCAAATCAGGAAACTCAGTGGTTCTGTGGTCTCTAGGCAGAAAGGAGATGATTCGGACCTTCTCTCTGTTGATGCATTAAATAGCTTTAGGCTGTAAAATGGAAAAAAAGAATCCATTGTTTGTTAAGATTTCTGAGGGTTTTTAGGGAAGCGTGCAGACTTTGCTCTTAGCTGTAATACATTACTGTGAAGAACTTTCTGCAGGTGAGACAAATGCATGGTTCTTAAAGGGCCAGTATACAAATCTTATTCCCCTACTGCACTCTCACAAAAGAAAAAGAAGAAGAAAAAGAGGAGGAGGGGGAGGAGGAGGAGAAGAGCGAGAAGCGGCAGCAGCAGCGAAGGTTGGCAGGTGACTGGATTGATGTATGAGGACAGGACAGTTTGCTGGGTCAGTAAAAGCCTTTGCTGGAGAGTTGGGAGAAAAATGATGAGGACAGAATAGGAGTTGAACAGCTGAGAGAGTACTAAGCTTGTAGAACTTACTGTGGATATCTCACGTGAAGAGTGGAGTGGTATGTGCCCTTTTTTTAGCCGTGAAGTCTGGGTGGCGGACATCACATGACGCTGAAAACTGCTGTCAACCTTACCTGACTACATTTTGGGAACAATACCAATCTGAACTCTACCGTTTGGAGTCAGAGATGACCCTAATACATTTCCTAATAAAATAGATATTGTTATTACTAGTGCAGTGTGTATGTAATTGGTTCAGCTCTGGGAGAGGAAGTCCCTGACTTGGATGACATGAGTTTCAGCCATATTCCAAGTGACCTATGACTGCCACCCAGAGATTTCAGACAAGCCATGGGAGACACTCCGGGTGATTCCACATGCCACCCTGTTCCAGACTTAGTCCCGTTCATATGCTCTAATTCTGAGGTTCCACGCATTGTTGGTGACCACCTGGGTCTTTTGCTCTCATTCTGGCTCAAAGGACCAAGATCTTGTTCCCCCGTGAATGTTTGAGCACAATATAAAACCCAGCTTAGCTGCATCAGGAGTAAAAATAGGATATTTGCTGCTCCAGCGGGCTGGCATGATGCTAGTTAAACGTAACTCTACCGCACCCCAAGCCCTTCCTGGTTGTGGCTGCTTTCGATTCATCTTCCTCACTTCTGTTTGCCAAAATTCAAATTCAGATCAGCCTCCTCCCGTCTGTTGCATCACTTTCCCTCTCCCTAACCTCCCTCCAACCCTGCCGTCACCCACAGCCTGTACCTATGGAGACAAGTTGATTTAAGCACTAGCGGGTATCCTGGCTCTTAAAGCAGAAAGGGATGCAGTGAATAAAGAAAAACACAGCATCCACTCCTGTCTTCAATCCTTGGTCCACGATGAATGTCGCTAGTGGTAGATGCCCCTTTGGACTGCAGTCTGGCTCTATTGGTTGCCTGGTTGGGGGAAAACAGGAGAGGTTCATTGGACCTCAGAGCACCCTCCAAACTGGAAGCATGTTGTACGCCAGGCAAGCAGCTCCTGCTGCCGACCTGGGGCTGGGCCCCTTTGTAGTTCTTTTCCCTGCTTTACATCATCAGAAGAGCTTATCTTCTTACCAGTTCCTTCCCCCAGAGGTTGCTATCTTAGAAGTAGGGAACCATTTTTAATTGGTTTGTTTATTACTTCTAAGTCCCAGTCGTTAGAGGCAATGTTTCACTTATATTTGCCTCAACTGCTTTCCATTGCCTGGTAGAGCAATGTTTAGTCACATTAAAATGAAACCAGTCTAGCAGTTAGCATCTAGTGACAAACATATTTCATTTATGTAAGACTGTATGTTCCAAATTTAAACATATTCAGTGTTTACTGAACATCCAAACATATAGCTTAGGATAAAGGAAAACATAACATCTGTTTCTGGAGCTGAAGCACAATCACTGCTAAATATTTTGTGAAGACTTTTAGTCCAGTTCAAGGTGACTCTCCTAGAATGTGCTGGTCTCCACCCCTAAAAGCAGAGCCTCAGAGAGTTAACAGGGCAGACTGTCCCGGTTTGGAGACAGTGGAATTAAACTGAGTGGGTGTTTACTTCCTTTTTATCCCACTCGTGATTTTTTTTAATGTCATCTCACTGGCTTGTTTGGATATGTCTTTTGTCCGTAGCTGCTTCAGTTTCATTTTGGAAAGAGGCAACTTGCACAATCAAGTTAAATGGCTTGATTTTCACATCCTTTAATCACAGCTTGCTGCCTACACATTTTACGGCTGCACAATTTTGGTGACTTTCCAATACAGAGAGTGTCTCTCTCTCTCTCTCTCTCTCTCTCTCTCGTTTTCTCTCTCATTCTCTCTCTCCCCCTTTGTCTTTCTCCGGTTGGTGTCAACAGCACCCATGGTGTAGGTTTCCCTTTAAATATTTCGGGGTTTACAATTTACTTGTACATTTGTGATTCAGCACAGGCCAGGCAAAGTGACAGGCAAATCAAAATCATATATTCTCTACAAATAACACAAATTGGAAAACTCTTAAAACTTTTCAAAACCCATGATTTCCTAAGCCATTTTCCTGCCACAGTTTTAAAATAAATGATTAGTAGTTTTATGAGTCAACTCATTTAGAGGCAGTTTTTATCATGTCATGACAGGAATTTGATTTGTTTCCCTTTGCACAAAGTCATAAGTCTTTTGTCTAAGATGAGAATGCCTTTTTTTTTCTCCTGCTTTAATTTTGCTTACATTTCTTATAACAGTCTAAAATCACAAGCTAGTACATTTTCTTTGGATTATCAGTTATGGCTTCAGTTGTGATCAAATAATATTTGTGAAGTAAATTTTAAAGTATTTAAAGCATCACACAGTGTTGAATTCTATGAAACACTTTATTTTTAAAAATTGGTTTTAGTCAGGGTGGGAGGGGCATAAAAGTTCCTTTTAGTTAGTCATTTGATAATAATTTAAAAAGGATAATTTGATACCTAGTTGTCTTCATTCAACATACATAAAAAGTTACAATTCTTGAATGCCATAATTCAGCCAACATCAATGATTTGAAGAGAATGAGAGGACCAAGGAAGCCAGTTGACTTCTCTTAGTTTGACATCATAGTCTGTGGGATGACCTTGTTATGCTGGAGCCTAAAGATTCTTCCCCATCTGTCGGCAGCCACAGCCACTGCCTTGCTGTACTCAAGGGGAGAATGATGCTAATATTTCTGTGCTGTGTTTCAGCAACTTGGAAGTGTATACAGTATACTGGCTGCAATCCTGAATGTTGGAAACATTGAATTTTCTTCTGTGGCAACCGAGCACCAGATTGACAAGAGCCACATTTCTAATCATGCAGCTCTGGAGAACTGTGAGTTTTATTATCTTGCATTCAAAACTGAACTCCTAAAAAAAGTCTGATGACATACTGAAAGTGTCACATAGGGATAACTTCAAGCAGTTGTACTTTTATGGAATCCTAAAAACGAATACTCAGGTTCAATTTGTGTCAAATGAAGTTTTCAAAGTCCACTATTTAAAACAGATCTTCATGCCTGCAAATCAACTAATTACTGTAGAAAGGCTAGGCTTTCATGATTATTTTAGGAGCTATTTACATTTCAATGTAAAAACACAGAAAGCGTAATTAAAATTTAGCAAACTGATCTGAAAAAGAGTTAAAGTTGTTATTGTGATAACAATTTGGCATCTCTATCATTTTATAAGTAATAAAGACCTGAATATTTATTTTCGTACTGGATGGATTTTTTATACGCATTCATCTTGGGTTGATTAATTTTGGAGTCATTTTCTATGCAAGAAAAGTACATCATGGTATTTGCTTCAAATCAGCTTTTCTCTTACTGGCAGAGTTTGATGAATTATTTCAATCATTTAAGGTTTCTCACTGATACCGTCCAGTGGCAAAGCTTTTTAATTTAGAATATACCCTGATTTTTATTTTTAGTATTGTCATATTCCCCCACAATCCCAGATTTGTTAAAGTTTCATTCATAACCCAGGAAATAATGTTATAAAATTTTGTTTATATATATTTTTCTGATTTATACTTACTCAGGAATAGAATGAGATGTTTTAGGATAATTTCAGAGGGCCAGATGCCAAACCATCCTGGTCTGGATCTGTCCCCAAATCCCCATCATCTCCATCCCACCAGCTTGGTACTACAGCAGAACAAGCGTCTGAGGTTGGCATGTAATGATTGGCAGGTACCGGGAAACCTGTTCTGGCTTTTCATATATAAAGAAAACTTAACTGGCACATAAGATATTAGGTTATCAGAAGTGGAAGGAATAGCCAGAAAACGCCAATGATAAGATTCAAACCTCACCATCTGATCATAATTACAAGAGTTATCAGCAGCCAACAGAATGAGTCGCAATAGAGCTATGTCGTGAATATGAGTACACTTAGAAACTACCGAACTGAAAAATGATTTTGATGATTGGCAACCTATTTCTGTATAGCAGGAGACAGTCATATGGGTCACAGAATGTTAATATTAATATGAATATAGTTAAAATTAATTAAAGCACTCACGGAAAATAGAAATTTTACTAATTTACATTAAAGTGATTTGTAATTAAAGTTACAAGGAATAATCTCCAAACCAGGGCCATGTTTCCAGATGATTTTACAGGTGCACGGTTTCAATCAGGCACCAGTTTTGTCCATTCTATCCCAAAACTCTCTCCCAAATATGACCTCTTGTCTTTCTCTCCATCATCATTATTCTCATCCAAGACACATCACCTCTCACCTGAACTAAGTGACCACCCAGTTGTTCATTCCACATTAATTCTTGAACTTTTCCAGGTTGTCCTCCACAGTTCATTCAGGAACCACTTAACACATGTATCCGTGGTATCTCTTAGTCTTCCTCTCCCCCTCCTTGTCCCTCTCCTTCTCCCCCTCCCTCTATCTTCCCACTTGTTCTTCTTGATTAGCTTCTCATTCCCTCTGGATAAAGACCATCAAGAAGAGAACTTTGTCTTAAAAGGGTTCTACTTAGCAGTATATCCCCAGGTAAAACGCCTGGCATGTAGTAGATGTTCAATAAATAAATATATGTCAAATGAATGAATAATGGGGGAATAGAAATAGACATACCAGTCAATAGGAGACATTATTCAGAAACAGAACGAAGTAGAATTACCAGAAAGGCATTACAAATCACTAGGGAATCAGTGTTGTAGGGACAAGCAACTGGCTGACCATTTGGAGGAGGGGGAGTTTGAATCCTTCTCATACACCGTATACCAAAGTGTATTCCAAATGTCTATCAGTTTAAATGCAAATAAGTAAATAAATACATACATAAATGTACAGGACAAAATGCATTTATATAATCCTGAGATGAGAAAAGACTTGAAGGACTTTATGTGCAGAAAACCAAGAGCAGAAATAATTTTTTAAGTGGATATTTGACTACATAAAAATTAAAGCTTTCATACCAAAAAAAGGAAAATAAATTAAATTGCAATGCAAATGAAAAATGAGGGAAAATACTTGCAACATATATATCAAAGCATTATTCTCTTTAAACTCTTATAAATTGATTAGGAAGAGATGAATATATCAATGAAAAAGAGGCAGTTTACAAAATAAGAAAATGAAAATCAATGAAAAAGTGGCAGTTTACAAAGTAAGAACCACAAATCACTAATAAAAATATGAAAAGAAGAAAGTATTCAGCTTTGCTAAGAGTCAAAAACAAATTGAAAGAAGAAAGCATCCTTTTTAAAAATAATAATCCCTGGTGTCCATGAAATTGTGTTGCAATTATTTAACTTTCATTTGGCTGATAGGAGTACAGTTGGTTCAGAGTTTTTGAAGAGCAGCTAAATAGTATATATCAAAAGGCTTAGCAGTGTTTGTATACTCAACCAATTGCTGAATTTAGGCAGTTTATGCTAAGAAAATAATACAAGACAGAAACACAGATTCATGCCCAAAATATTCATCCTAGCATTCTTTACAGTTGTGAATATATGGAAGCAACCTAAACATCCAACAGTTTAAAAATTGATATGTTATGATATATGTCAGAATATTGTGCAGCAAATTAAAATTATATTAACAAATAGTATTCAGCAAAATGGGAAATGCTTAAGATATTAAGATAAAATGTATGTGCAGAATAGTGGTAATAAACATGCCTAGAAGGAAAGAAACGCAGAATGTTTTCTCTGAAGGTAGGATTTCTGTATTAAGCTTACATTACTTCTACATTGTGAAAAAATATTTTGTTTAAATAAGGTTCAACAATTTTAGCAACATAACCAAGAAATATCTTGTCCCAAGTGCTAAAACTAAATTTTAAATGTTCAAAATATTTTAAAAGGAGAACGACTGATTTGAGAAATTAGCCTATCTGTCATGTAATAGTTTGGGTTAAGGATGTTTATTATATTCAAAAATGAGTTTTGTTCACTGAGTTAAAATTACCTGTGATATTTAATTAAATATTAAATATTTGTTTGGGCAATAAGTTTTAACAAACTTTAGTCATTGACATATGTAACTGAAAAATAATAGTATGATTAAAAAGTATATGAATGTCAAGATGTTTTATGCTTGTTTGTTTCCATATTGCAAAAGTTACTTAAAATGCATTTGTTTGGGTATATCCCTGAAGTCTAGGTAACTTTACAATTAATTTCCATGTTTTGAAAATGTGTCTATAATAATGGCATCCAAATGATACCAAAACTGTTCATTATGTTTTTAAATTTTTTAACATAATTCAGTGAAATTGTGTTTGGCATCACCTAAACAACCACTGGTTTGTGTGGAAGGTCACTCTGTCAGCCAGCTCAGTTTGGGTTGTGCTGTATTATACAACAGCCTATAGCTGACCAGTCGAGATAAGCGGAGAAAGATGATCAAGAAGAAACATAAGGCTCCTATTGAATAGGATATTCTTTTTATATTATAAAACCTTTGCATGTTTATTTCATGTCATTTGAAGAAGGTGAATTAAGACATTTTCATTCTCTGGGAAACGACTTCATTGTCATAATATCTTCTAACAACACATGTTTATTTATTTTTAGCTGCTTCTTTGCTTTGCATTCAAGCAGATGAGCTACAAGAAGCTCTCACCTCCCACTGTGTGGTCACTAGAGGAGAAACCATCATACGACCCAATACTGTAGAGAAAGCTACTGACGTCAGGGATGCGACAGCAAAAACTTTATATGGACGCCTGTTCAGTTGGATAGTCAATTGCATTAACAGCTTATTGAAGCACAACGCATCACCCAGGTAAAAAACTTTATAGAACTTGTTCCCCAAATGTCAGGTGATGTAAATCTGTTTTCTAATTTACTGATTTGTCTGTGAGTCCCTTTGAAAATGTTTCTAATTGGTGTCATTTATTCAAGTTTTGTTTCTAGTTTAAGCTCTGCTTTATTTCCTAATGGTGCCACTTCATTGCATCAGGTAGCTATAAAACTTTAAAACTGCTGGAACACAGAAACTGTAGCAACATGAATAAACATAATAAAAAGTGATTTTTTAATGTGACTTCTTACTGTCAATTTATATGTTCTTTTAATTAGAAGGTGTACTGTGAAGCATATACCGTTTTATACTTGTAGAGAATGTCTATTCAGCAGTTCTTTGTCTTTGTTTTGAGGGATTGAATTAAATTTTCAAGGCAAAGGAAAACTTTCTTTTCATAGTTTAACTCTCATTATAACCCAGCAGGGGTACATATGATCTTCAATGAAATTTGGTTAAGAAATGCTCTAGATAGCTAATAAGTGATAGAGCAAGATGTGAACAGTAGTGTTATCTGACCATAACAGATGCAAGATGTAACTTAAGTCTCCGGCCTGTCTAGTACCTTATCTGAAATCGCAGCCACCATTGAGTGCTCTCTGTACACCAGGGATTGTGCCGAGATATATCCTTACATTTACATCCAAAGCTTTGTTCTCCCGTAAATTATATAATCTTTAGAAATTTGTATGTGAAAAATATGGTGGATTCCTACCTTAAGATCACCTCTTTGCACTTGCTTACTAAGCATAAAAGGCCATTTCATATACATTTCAGGCGTGTAATTCACTGTTATTTTTCCACTAAAATACACACCACACCGTAGTATCATTCAGACTATCCAAGAGAGTTAAGAACATGGAGGAATAACGTTCTTAACTCCCTCTCCCTCAAAATTAGTGAACAGAGGTAACCATTGTGGAGGAGCAAGGGAAAAATTGCATCTGGAATATTGAATTGTAAAATAGTATTTAATTGTATTTTAAAGTATTTCATTATGATATAAATTAATATATATTTATATCTTTCTCCAGGTTACTGTTCATCCCATATTAAAAATTATGAGTGGATAATTAAAAACCAAATAACAGTTCTTTAAAATAAGTAAAATATTTTTAGCAGGATGTTTTAATTGTCCTAAAATGAGAGACTAAATACTCTTTCACAGAATTTTTGCTTTTCTGGTATGGTTTTTACTGAACATATTCATACTATATTCTCAGCGCTGGCTAGGTTTTCCCTGTGATTCATGACTCGCTGTAGGAGTAGTTTCTGTAGTACAAGGAAAATATTGTACTGTCTACATATTAAAATGAATGCTACCTAGTTAATGTTCTGTGGAGGGAAACTTTTTCAATTAAGAAAATTTTCGCATGGACATATATACACTACCAAATGTAAAATAGATAGCTAGTGGGAAGCAGCCACATAGCACAGGGAGATCAGCTCGGTGCTTTGTGACCACCTAGAGGGGTGGGATAGGGAGGGTGGGAGGGAGACACAAGAGGGAGGAGATATGGGGATATACGTATATGTATAGCTGATTCACTTTGTTTTTTTTTAATAGCATTTTTACCACTGGGGACTTCTATCTTATTTATTTATTTATTATTATTATTATTTTTATATTTAGTTTTGGCTGTGTTGGGTCTTCGTTTCTGTGCGAGGGCCCCCTCTAGTTGCGGCAAGCGGGGGCCACTCTTCATCGTGGTGCGCGGGCCTCTCACTATCGCGGCCTCTCTTGTTGCGGAGCACAGGCTCCAGACGCGCAGGCTCAGTAGTTGTGGCTCACGGGCCTAGTTGCTCTGCGGCAACGACCAGGGCTCGAACCCGTGTCCCCTGCATTGGCGGGCAGATTCTCAACCACTGTGCCACCAGGGAAGCCCCCACTTTGTTTTAAAGCAGAAACTAACACACCATTGTAAAGCAATTATACGCCAATAAAGATGTTAAAAAAAAATTAAAAAAAAAAAAAAAGAAAATTTTCACTCTATGTCCTGGTAGTAGTTTCTTAGCTAAATCACAAAAGTGACTCTGAGATACGCTGCTTTGAATTACCTCCTAAGAAAATAAGAACTCAAAATAATGCCTCTTCAATCTTCCAGTGGCAATGATGATGAGCTAAGCATTGGCATTCTGGATATATTTGGCTTTGAAAATTTCAAAAGAAATTCCTTTGAGCAGCTGTGCATTAACATTGCAAATGAACAAATTCAGTTTTATTTCAATCAACATGTGTTCGCCTGGGAACAGGTAAGTTGAGGTGCTTTGTTATATATAGTATAGATGTATGCAGTGTGTGTGTTCTGTGGAGAATTGTGCTATGAAGCAGGATCTAAATCATAGATTTAAAGCCTGAAACATTTAATAAAGACCAAAAAAAGATTTCCTTTTCTCCATGCTCATTATGAAAACAAAAACAAGGCAAAAAGCTGGTATGAATTTAGTGTGTCTTGATACGTGGTGCTGAGTGTCCTCCATCAAAAATCACTGGACTCTTCTCCAAAACTTAGCAGGTCTGAGCCCTTGCAAACAAAGAAGTTGCCTTTGGAAATTTAAGTAAGCAGATGTGTCTAGCTCTTTCTCTTTCTGTAGACTGCATAGCTGAAATTCTGTTTGAAATGTAAATATCCATCTAAAATGCATTAAACTTCAGAATTCCAGTTGCTAGGCAGCAGGATGCAAGATAATGGATTTGATGTAAATGCCATGAAACGGTAATTTTGTCACGGTACAGTGTGTAATAATGATTCAGCTTCAAAAGTCAGAAACTCACTTGAATTGCATTTGGCAAAACGTTAGTGTTAAAATTATTTAGTTAATCAAGTCTAAAAGAAATAGTCGTATTTTATAACGTTTAGTGTGCTATTTCTCCTTTAAATAATATAAAATTGTTTTGTGTTTACTGATTAAAACTGAGGTTTTTGTTTAAATTTGAGATAAATTAGAGGTACATGAACCTCTTTTGATTCAAAATATTTAGCCTTATTGCAAATTTACTTTGAGATCGCATTTTGAAAACAGTGGTTGCACAAAAAATGTTTGGATTGTGACATTTCTTAGGTCAAAAAAGGGACATAAATTTAAGATTTTATCTGTGTTTACACAGCTCTCATCTACCCCAGATTTTTGTTCATCGCATACTCATTCTCTCACCCTCTCCCTCTACCCCTTCTCTACTCTTCTCCAGTAGTGCCATCCTTTGGCCTAGTTATATGATGGAATCTTTTAAAGTCTTTAAAAACAGAGCCCTTCTCCAGCCTGCTATGTCTGTAGCCATGGCCCTCTCTCTTCCCTTCATAGCCAGGCTCCTTGAAAAGATATTCAACATTCACTGTAAAGTATTGGTTTCTTCCCCGCCTGGGTACATTGAGTCCATAGTATCTGGCTACTGGAAGGGCCCTTCTTAATCTCATCAGTCATTAGTATCAGAAACATTTTAGTCTCCACATTATTGTCAACCCTGTTGACAGATTCCTGTTTCTGGAAAATCCCTCTTTTGTCATCTCTAACACGCTTTCTGTTTCTCTTGCTCTTTTTTTTTTTTTTTTAACATCTTTGTTGGAGTATAATTGCTTTACAATGGTGTGTTAGTTTCTGCTTTACGACAAAGTGAATCAGTTATACATATACGTATGTTCCCATATCTCTTCCCTCTTGCATCTCCCTCCCTCCCACCCTCCCTATCCCACCCCTCTAGGTGGTCACAAAGCACAGAGCTGATCTCCCTGTGCTATGCAGCTGCTTCCCACTAGCTAGCTATTTTACGTTTGGTAGTGTATATATGTCCATGCCACTCTCTCACTTTGTCACATCTCACCCTTCCCCCTCTCTTGCTCTTTGATGGGTTCCTCCTTTACTCTTCCTGCACCAGCCCATAAATCAGTGGTTCTTAACCCTGGCTACATATTTGAATCACTTGGGTAAAATCCCAGCGCTCAGGTCCTATCCCAGACCAATTAAGTCAGATATCTTCGAATGAGACCTAGCTATCACTATTTTTTAAAGGTTCCCAGTCTATTCCAATGTGCAGCCAATTACTGCCCTAAATGCTAGCTCCCAATGAGTTCTATATTTGACCTCTTCTTATATTCACTAGGAAAGAATCTATTTCCAATATTTCAACTACTCCCTAAATGCTAGGGATGCTCCAGTCCTCACCTCCAACCCATGCCTCTCTCTAAACCTCCCCTGATTAGGACAGCTTCCAGAACTTTATCCAGAATTGAACTCATCATCTTTCCCTCCCACTTATATTCTTTCTTAGAGAATGGCATCTCTATCCACCAGCTTACTCAAGCCAAAAATGTTACGTTACATTTCATTTCTCATTTCTGAAATCCAAAAAATCAGTGAGACTTATTCTTATTCCTCCCTCCTCTATGCTCCAGTAAAAAATTTGACATTTGACATCACAGTATTTAATTTCCATTTTTGCTCTCTCTCACTAGGCTGAAAACTCCTTGAGGTCAAGGATTGTGGGATTGTGTATTAATTCTTTTTGTATCTTCAGAGCCTGACATATAGCAAATGCTCAATAAATATTTATTAATCAATGTCATCTTGCTTTAATGACTCACAATGTTCACAGAATCCATTCTAACCAGAAATTGAAATAAGTAAATTTTTTTTGATTTGGACTTTTTGATAGGGATCTATTAGGATTACTTGCTTCATGGGACCAGGTGCATCTTTGTGTATTTCCCATCTGATTAATTAATTAACAACTTGTGTTAGCAGACTTCTATTATTCTTCTCTTTGGGGGGTTGAGGTTAGAACCTGATTTTATTGGAACTACCCTTTAAACCAGTGTACATATCTTTCAATAATTATTTGCTTTTCACTTTTTTATAAAATTGTAGTTTACAGTTCACTTTGATTGATAGCCTTGAATTTCATTCATCATCCTAATGCTCTTAATTGTTTTGTCTTTGGGCTTGCTACAAATGAAACTACTCTAATATGGCTCTTTTAAAAATATCCTTGAGAGGCTTTCAAGACAAAACCAACTCAAAATTGCCCCAACAAATTAAAAATGCAACTAGGATCCAAGATTATGCAAAGCACTTTGAGGAATTAAGGCCATTCCCAGTCCTTTCAAGTGCCTTCCTAGGGTAACGATCCAAGCATCCCTACTTCATAATCTTACAGACCAAGCATTGGCAGCTGAGTGATCAGGTCAGTGAATCTGTGATCTGGTGGACACAGGAGTAGTCAGAGATTCTGTTGATTTTAACGTGTGTGTGCACCTGTTTGGGTTTTTTTTTCTTTCACTCTGTCACTTAACGTGTGAAAGCAAAAATTGTAACTGAGAAATGCTTATGTAGCTGTATGTATTAGCTACCACAGATAAAGAGAGCACATTTACACCAATTTCTATATATAAGAAACAGCTACCAAATGTAATCATAGGTTTGACCTAAGAGCTCCTTCGCTTAGTAAAGCCGTTATTGCTTATCAGGAAGACGTAATGTTCTCAGTTTCATGGACATACAAATGATCTGTCCAATCTGAGCAAGACACAAGCCTTGGGTAGCATCTTCACAGATGAAACCACTTCTGGTTCTGCTTTAATCAACAAATATTATCTTTATTGACAGTCCTACAACATTGGGACATAAAGTTTGGCTAAAGGCGTTTCCTGTTTTTGCCCCAGTTCTGTTTGCATGTGATGTACAGTAAAGTTGGTTATGAAGGTATTTTGAATATCATTTTCCTATTACTTTCTATTAAAAAATAATAGATAATAATTTCTATTTCTAATAATCAATAGACTACAGTAAAACATGTTTAGTGAAAGAGTTTATGACAGTGACCTAATCCATAGTTTGTTGAGTGGGTAGTTTTGTTTCTCAGAATGGTTGCCTCCAACTAACCATTTATATTCCTTTTGAAACATATTCCTAAATCTGGGAACCTCATTTTTTTAAAAATGTTTATTTATTTATTTATTTGGTTGCACGCGGTCTTAGTTGCGGCATGCAGGCTCCTTAGTTGTGGCATGCAAATTCTTAGTTGCAGCATGCATGATCTAGTTCCCTGACCAGGGATCGAACGCGGGCCCCCGGCATTGGGAGTGCAGAGTCTTATCCACTGGGCCACCAGGGAAGTCCCTGGGAACCTCATTTTTAACTCACTGGCAGCTATGCCTCTTTTCTTCTCAAAACCTACTTTTCTATGGACGTAAATTATACTCCTCGTAATCTCAACCCACAACCAAGAGCATCCAGAACTTGTATCTTTTTTTCTCCTTACTATCTAGATATTTAGAATGTCTAAGACAGTAGGTCTTGAGTAGTATTGTTTTTCTAATGTGTATAATATATAGCTCCTGAAAATTGTCTGGTTTGATATTTCATTTGAAGCTTCCATACTTTTACAGCACTAGAAGAACCATTTGACTTTAATAAAATTTAAAGGAACAATTTATGTCTGAAAACAATAGTTTGAAAATTAGATAATAATCTAGGTCCCCTCCCCTGCAAATAGATGATGAGGAGTATGGTTGTAATCTTTTAAAATTCAAGACTCAATCAAACTCTGCTAAATAAGTTGCAACTGAAAAGTGTATACTTTTCTGTCAACTTTATTAATTCCACAAATACAGTATTCATATTTCAGCCTTCCCTATTTGATTTGTATAGCATTATTTTATGCACGTTGTTTACTTCCATATTTTTCAAAAAGCTTTTAATTAGCAGCTCAAAGAGCAGCAAACAAGCCATCGCATTTCTAATAAGGGAGGCATCTTTTCGAAATAGCCCTCACACTGAATCTCCATGGTAATTTGTAGCCAAGACTTTGCTTTTGTTGGGTTTGTTTTTGCTTATTTTCTGGTTTTCTTCCATATGAAAGGGAGCTCAATGAACACGAACCATGGATTAGTCCCCCATGGGCATGAGTTTGAATTGGAATAAATGCCATTGTTCTTTAGGCCCAGAACTCATGTATGATACTACAAAGCATTGTTCTAGAATCCTGAAGATTCGCTCTACTTCCTCATAAGCCTATTTATACCTAGGATAAGCTTTCTGATCCATTAGTGCAGCACATTTTTCTGACTGTTAACTGAACTAAAGTTTTTTGGGTTTTTTTTTTTTTTTTGGCTGTATTGGGTCTTCATTGCTGCGCGAGGGCAGTTTTCTAGTTGCGGCGTGCAGGCTTTTCATTGTGGTGTCTTCTCTTGTTGCAGAGCACCAGCTCTAGGCGCACAGGCTTCAGTAGTTGTGGCACACAGGCTCAGTAGTTGTGGCTCGCGGGCTCTAGAGCACAGGCTCAGTAGTTGTGGTGCACGGGCTTTGTTGCTCCGCAGCATGTGGGATCTTCCCAGACCAGGGCTCGAACCCGTGTCCCCTGCATTGGCAGGTGGATTCTTAACCACTGCACCACCAGGGAAGTCCCTAAAGTTTGTTTTTAAAGTGAGCTATTAATATTTGTTTTGCTAAAAGATAGGCATACATATATATACATATATAATTTATATATGCACTCACGGGTTTAAAATTAAAAGTCAGAAGTCATTTTATAAGCAGGAAGCTATTTACGGCACGTAATGGAAACAATAAATGCAATTATGGCTCTGGCTTCTCGCAGAAACTGATGTGTATGAATTTTATCTCCAGCTGTTCATATCCTAAAGTTTAAAGCTTTTGAGGATTTGAATGTGGGCTCCAACACATAATTTGTGGCAATTACAAAGAACAAAGATTCGTTCAATTATATAGTATCTATACTTGCAACGTTTTTTATCATCATAAAGTAAAAAGAATCAGTCATCTGGTAAAAAAATATGTGGGTAATTTGAAACAGACCCCTTATAAATGTCTTCAAATTGTTTTGCTTGCAAAGTGTGAATTTTTATCTTATATCCAGCTTTCTTCCCTATTGCACGTGCCATATGTGTGTGATGGTGGTGGCATTTGTCTTATGTGAACTCTCCAAGGGATAAAGGCAATTTTACAGGCATTTTCCTTAAGCATTAAGACAGCTGTACATTTAAGAAACCCTTGGTATGCAATAAATCTTCCTTTATAAATGCTTGGCCAAGTTTTAGGCTACTGTTTGAGATCACACACAAATGTTCCTTAAACTTCTCACCTACTAAGTGAGTATGGAAGCTGGTACCCAAATGAGTAGATACACGTGGCACATCCCTGCAGCATCTCCTGGCTGTGAGCGGGCCACCCTCCCTCTCTGGCTCCCGCAGGCAGCCTCCTGGGCTCCAGGGTCCTCCCCGTCCCTCACTCAACACCCACGCTGCACTCAGTCTGCTTCTTTTCTATCAATGAAGTTGGCCAACACCCTGAATGTGATGTGGGGATTTGTGGTACTTACTTTGACAATTTGATAATATTTTTAAAAATCTTTTAATCATGATTAAAAATAATTTTGAGTGAAGTATACAGTGAGGAGCATCAATCCGTATACAGTTACTATAGTTTTCTACATGTAAGGTTAGAACATAGTATTGACAAACTGAAATAAAATTTTTTGGTAAAGACGTAGACATGACAGTAAAGCAGAAATAGTTTAAGGTGAAAGAGATCCTGGTGTATAGAAAACCACATGTCTGAATTCCTAACTGAAATTCCTCCTTATCCTAAACCAATACCTGTCAATAGAATATAAATTTGTAAAATCCTTTATGGCTTTTAAAGACTTTTCAAGGTTAGGTACCACATACAAAAAGTGACTAGATGAAACTTTTCATCTCAAAATGTATATCTCTTTTTCTGAAAAAGGAAGCTCTTCTAGAGAGCATCATTTAAATCTCCTTTCTCCAAAGTTCTTAAATATATGTAAAATATAACGTGTATATTTTATTAGGAATTATGCAAAATACTTTCTCATTAGTTTACTTGTCAAATTCTGAATTAATGACCTATGTCATTTCAAATTAATGATGATCAACATTCTCTTTGGCTTGCTATTAACGTAAAAATGAACGAGACCATTGATATCAGCTTTGAATAGAAAATACCGAAAGAAATAGATTTCCAATCATAAATTTTACTTTACATCAAGAGTTTAGATTTTTACAGCATGCATATTTACCACTGTGCTTTTTTCATTTTTAGTTTTTTTTAAATACTTAGCTACTTCAGTAAAATGTTGTTACTAAAAATAATATGTATATATAGAAAGAGAGCAAATGATAAAGCAAATGCAGTAAAATGCTAGAAATCGGGGAATTTGGGTAAAGGGTACATGGGAATTCTTTGTACTGTTCTTGCCACTTTTCTGTTAGTTTGAAATTATTTCAAGATAAAAAGTGGCAAAATTTCTTTTTTCACTATAATAAACATACTCAGTTCATATCCTAGATTTTCAACCTATAAAGCCTTTCTCTTAGAGTGAGTAACTCCTCAATGGTTTCTTTCCAAGCGGGCAGTATTTTCATGAATATGTACACTCATATGAGCAGTTGGTGAGTAGGAATTCTTTTACTAAAAGGCAGGCATCAGGGAATAAATGTGTATGTGGCTTCTTCCCCCTTGTAAATGTTCTGTCAACAGAATGTTTATTCATTTATTCATTGTTTCACAACACAGTCAGGCAGTTTTGGCATTTTGAAATGTTAGAACCAGAAGAAACCTAAATAGATCATTTATATTTCATAGATACAAATGACTCCCTGTGACTTGCCCAATGTTACAGGCTGGTTAAACAAAGCCAGGACCGGAATCTGGGTCTTCTGATACCCATCCAGGATAGTCTCATGAACAAACAAATAAGTGAAGTTCAGAAGATACAAGGAACTAACAAAGTATTCTCTTGTACAGAAGAAAACATGCTCCATCTAGTTGAAGAAAGAAAGAAGGAAGAAGGGAGAGAGGAAGGAGGGGAGGAAAAAGAGAGAGAGACAGTATTTTCACATGAAAGGCCAAGGAGAATCAACATAAGTCTGGAAGGAAGGAGACTGGAGAGAACAGTAACACTGAGGCAGGTGGCAGTGGTGACAGAGACTGTGACAGCTGGAGAGCTTAGAGACCACCTAACAGGAAGGATGTAGACCTAGGAGATGGAACAACTGAAAAAGAGAATATAGCAAAAGCAAAGAAATCCTAGGATGTAACTTAAAGGTTGGAATGGAAAGGCAGAGAGCATTCTTGCTATGCTCCAAAGGACAGGAACTCTTCCTTTTTCATCTTTATTTCTACCTTCCCCAGTCCCACCTGCCCCTAAATATACACATGGCAGGTGCTCCACAAGTGTTCAGGGAATTTCACTATGTAGCATTGTCTGCAATGATCTACACAGAGACAGTGCCACAAACCTAGGTGAACTGCAAATACCATCTGATATAAATCCCATTCATTCTTCTCCCATGACTTGAAGCAGAGAGAATCATTAAAAAGTGGAGTAAACTTATAAAAATAAGAGAGAGTGTTTTATGCCTTGAAACAGTGAACACAGGAGAATAAATATTGAGGATCATCTAAACCAACTGTTAAAATATTTCCAGATTCTAAAATACCTAAAACCATGGAGCAGTGTCAGGTAATGGACTTACCTACATGAGAAGGATATGACTTCATTTCCCAGGTGCAAGTTCAGTGTAAGACTTCAGTGTGCCCTGTTACTGCATATACCCATCTTGCATGAAAGAAAATACCATATAAGCCAGACTCCTTGATTGAAACCTTGATTTCAGGAAGCTCTTTTTGAAACTTCAGACTTAGCCAAAACTATCAGATGGTAGTAAAAACATATTCTCCAACAGTAGAATGATAACATGGTGCTTTGGGGGGATAGGTGAGACCTGTCTATCCTTTACATGATGATGCAGTCTGCTAGGCTGCCTATATACTGTGTATACTTGAAAGTTCCTAAGAGAATAGATCTTAAATGTTCTCACCAAAAAAAAAAAAAAAAAGGTAATTATGTGATGGGATGGAGTTGTTAGCTAACTATGGTGGTCATCATTTTTCAGTATATAAGTGTATCAAATCAAGACATTGTACACCTAAAACTTACACAATGTTCTATGTTGATTCTATTTCAATAAAGCTGGGGGGGGTTGGAGAAAGAAGATAATTTCTCAGGAAAGTCACTCAGAGCTTCATTCATTCATTTGTAATTTATTTAACACACCCAAGTCTCCCTAGATACAGAGGAAAAGAGTACAGAGGGGAATAAAAGTTCCTGTCCTCATGGAGTTTTCATTCTAATGAGAGAGAGGGAGGATAAGTGAAAATGCTAGAAATACTGTGAAATAATTGAAAGCATGGTGGCTGGGACAGGGCAGGGATAGAGAGTGACCAGTGGAGGAAGGGGTATTGCTGGATCAGACCAGGAGATGGGGAAGCGGCTCTCTGTGGGGGTGAGACCTGAGTGATACGCGTGGAGCCTGTACTGTGTTGGTGATCCATGCTGAGCAGTCCACGCTTGCGTTTTCACCTGCCTTAGGAGCATGTGGAAGCTTGCAGCTCTATCAGTTTATGGTGGCCACCCTCCCACGCTGCTGTGTGAGTCTGAGGACTCAAGGTAGTAATCTCGAATCCGTCCTGGGGTGACACTTTGGCCCGAAGTATTTAAGCTTGTTGTTGAGGCCATAGCTGCGGATGCATCTTCCATAGGCTTTCTTACTGCTATGTCCTTCCACGCCTCACACTCAAAGTTCAATGCAGAACAAGGAGATCTTGTTTCAGGCATGAGGTTTTCTAATACCCGCAGCTTCTCACTTCCTTTCTCCTTGATGTATACTTAAAATGATCCCTTTTTCAAAAGGGAATGGGGGCATCTCAACAGAGTAGGGATTATATATGTTAAACAGCTCAGCTTTACTGTAGTTAACAACTCTACTCACCTGCTTTAAATGTATTTGTTTAATGTACAGGACATAGCAGAGGACTTTCTCAGTAGTTACATGAGCTACCTTTCTCCACATATACTTAAAAACAACTGAACATTTTGAAATCATTACAGCCATAAAAATACATAATATGTTGTTTTAGGCATGGTAACTTTACTAAAAGTGAGTGCTTTGTAAATCCTGAGTAACAGCATTTTTTCTCCATTGGTTTGCCTGGAGATACTAACAAGTATCTTAAAGGTCTAAGCCCATTGTTTTCCAAGTTTCTCTGCTCTGTATGACCTGCCACCAAAGCATGCAGTGGATTTTGACACAGGCAAATAGAAGTGACAAATGCATTGATTTAGACCATAACCTTGAACACTTTCCATAGAAAATATACAAAACCTCTTTTGAACTTTGCAGTTGCCATTTAAGCTATAATACGCTGTCAGCATAATGTGTCTGACAGTCACGTAATTCTAGGTCTGTGTTCATCTCCCAAGGTTACCTTCAAGTGAAAAAGCTGTGAAACTTCAAACATTGTTTCCATTTTTTGTACTGGGTAAACTGAATGTCTTTCAGGTGATCTAACTTTTAGACCAGTGGGTTCTGCCTCATTTTTACATACTAGATTTTGTTTTATTTAAAAATATACGTTTACTTTTTTTCCTGGTGACACTCTTGACTGTGATTTCAATTTTATAAAGCCCCAAAAGCAGAGATGAAAACTTTGGCTTATTAAATGCCCCACCTGCCATTGGCTAAATTCATCCATGAAGATCCCAGAAAAAATTCTCTTTCTCTGAACTGCTGTAGTACATTGTACCTAGCATTTATCTATCCTGTGTTACCTTGCATTTTGGGTATTTATTTACAAAGCTAATCGCTCAAATTTTATCTTAAATTCACTGAGGACAGAGAGTTTGTTTTAAACATGTTTTTATCACCCATCACAGTGCCTTATTATAAGGTGTTCAATGAAAATATTTAATGAATTAAAGAATATATTAAAATGGTAATGAAAGTAGCCTGTAACTTTCGTTTGTGAATGGTGCAGGGCATTCTTCCCCAGTCAGTAATTATTTGATACTCTTCCCCAGTAATAGTTGCTTTATCACCTGAGAAAGTGGGGGGAACCCTCCATGTAAGCATCACTGCAAGTCCGAGTTCAGAGGTCATCTATGTCCTCTCTTTTACACATTGCAGCGCTGGGGGTGAGGGGGACCCAGTATGAAGGCAAAAGTCATAGAAGCAAAGCTGCAGCACAATTCTTCTTGTCCTTTTTGTAAAATAGATCATCAGTATCTATGTTGTGCTGGTACCAACATCTTGCAGTAATTATTGTTTTTATTTTATGCATTTTATATTATACTCCACCACAAATGATTACTAATGTACCAGATATTATTACTTTGTTAGATGGAGATTGTTACTTCTGTTTAGTAGATGAAAAAACAGAAGTTTAAAGAGTAAGAAAATTCCAAAAGACTATATGGCTAGTCAAGTGGCAGAGCCCAGATGGGAACCTAGGTGTTCTTGGTTCTCCAGCCATTGGTTGTTCCTGTGACCCACAGCCGTTCACCCCAAGCAACGTAAATGTCATCATGACTGAAAAACTATGTTCTTGAGAGATCCAGGATTTCTGAATTTAGATAAAAGGCTTAAATTGGGGGAAGTGTAACCCTAAGATATACCTAATTAATATTCTATCAATTCTGGAACGTGATTTTATTACTGCTCATTAACAACATAGTCTCCTGCATCTGGAAAACTTGAGATGCCTGTAATTCTAGTATAGAAGCTAGAAACTTTTTATTACTACCCTGAGTATCATCAGTGCTAACTTTAATGAACTAGCACTTCCGGGGAGAGAGAAATAAAATGATACCTTCAGTTTAAGGGCAAGGTCATAGGGAGTAATTTTTTATAATATGTGTAAAGTAGAATTTTAGGTAATTGCTGCCAAGTTACATATTGTTCACAAGATTTTAAGTGTTTCTATACATATCATGTCCCGTTATAGAATGAATACCTAAATGAAGATGTGGATGCTAGAGTTATTGAATATGAAGATAACCGGCCTCTCCTAGATATGTTTCTGCAGAAGCCAGTGGGTTTACTGTCCCTCCTCGATGAAGAAAGTAGATTTCCCAAGGCCACCGACCAAACTCTCGTAGGTGAGTTTTAAATTCAGTATGTCTACATAGTTTTCATGTAATACAGTCATGTAATTATGAATGATTTAAAAAAATTTTTTTAAATATCTAGTAGAGTATTGCTGTGACAAAGCCTGCATATCTAACTTTGAGGAAGAGGCTTTGGATCTAATACCTAGACCAGTGAATGTTTATAATAGGGTGAAATATTTAGTGATGAATTAAACAAGTTTCAATATTGGACTTCTCCTTATATTATGGTAGAGCCCCAATCATAGGGTCTTATGTTAGAAATGACCTTAGTAATTATCCAGCCCAAAACTAGAAATTGGAGGACAGGGCAAAAGGACAGCTCCAGAATTGGAAATGAGATACCTAACAGGGAGGAAATAAATTCATCTGTGATGTTCTCGTCGTTTATCTGACTCACTGATTGCCTATTCTCCCCTCTAGTTGGATGATACTAGATGGAAAAGAAAATAACCCCAACGTGGTGGGGAAACCATTTCATACTAGTCCCTTGATTTTGATGTTAAAATGTACCTTCTAGGACATGAAATAACAGAGAACTTGTGCTGGTAAAACTGTTGTAGAAATGCCTGTATGATCCTATTGTGTTTCCTATGTAATCAATAACAACCTATAGCTCTTCTTATAAAAAAGAGAGCCAAAATACCAAATTTCTAGGCTCATGGCTTCACATCCAGCTGTGTTTCACAAAGCTCTCTGGACAATCTCAAGTACTTAGTTTCCTTCCTCTGTACCAGTGGTTCTTAAAATGGTGTCCCCAGACCAGGAACATCAGCATCCCCTGGGAACTTGCTAGAAATGTTAATTTTTGGATCCCACTCCAGACCTATTGAGTCAGAAACTCTGGGGGTGGGACCCAGCAGTCTGTTTTAACAAACCCTCCAGGTGATTCTGATGCTTGCTAAGGTTTGAGACCTGCTGACCCAAATCATATTGGAATGGTAAAATTCATAATCTCTTACCATTTATAATTATATTACAAATCTGCATGTAATAACTATATAAAATTTTCTGTGTTTATTCACTGCACATTTTCCATTTTATGGTGAAAGAGATGATTCTGTCAATCGGTATTTTTTGAGGCCCTCCTACATGCTTGATATTGGAGTTAAATTTTTTTCTACAGAAAAATTTGAAGGTAATCTGAAATCACAGTACTTCTGGAGGCCTAAAAGAATGGAACTTAGTTTCGGAATTCACCATTATGCAGGAAAGGTAAGAACTCTGAAACATTATAACCGAGTTTCTCTTTAGTCTTTCATTGAATAATAAGGCCATGAAAATTATGGCCCAAAATATTTATAGATGGCTGTAATGATATAAAGAGTCCATCTTTCTGATCCTAAGATGTGGCTTGGCATCTGGTTGGCTGACAATGGGTACCTATTTTTTTCTTCTTTTGATGACAGCTGAGAACCTTTTATATAAACTGCCTTCTTCAGACTTTAGTTGCTTCTCTGTCCATGGCAGCCTTTGTCTCTCCTCCTTCCCAACAAGAGAAGGTACCGGGCTGGAGGTACAGCCAGGTCACTGAGCTGATTAATTAGAATTAACTGATGGACTGTCATGCAGTCAGAGGAAACAGTGTTTATGCATTGGTGGATACACTTCCCACACCAGAGCAAACCTCAGATATGCCATCCTACATATGGAAAGAAACCCAGGAGACAGTTTCTTTCCCTTCTGTAGAGAATAACAGGTCTTTCCCTCACAATGATGTTATAAATATTGGAGGACTAAGAAGATATTCAAATCAAGAAGGAATTCATAGACATATACAAACAAAATAAAATACCACAGAACCCCGAGCATTCTAGTCTAGTAGAACTTCTGTGTCAGTCAGTAATCCAGACTTTTGTCATTGAAAACAAAATCTCCCTTAAATATTACAGTTATAGCCTTTCTCATGATTTTCAGCATGTGATTTTCCAAATAAGCCTACTTTAAAATATTTGTTAAGAATTTCCTATGATCATTTTATCCAGTTTTTTAAAAAATTAATTAATTATTTAATTTTTGGCTACGTTGGGTCTTCGTTGCTGTGCGCAGGCTTTCTCTAGTTGTGGCGAGTGGGGGCTACTCTTTGTTGCAGTGCGGGGGATTCTCATTGCGGTGGCTTCTCTTATTGTGGAGCACATGCTCTAGGCGCGCGGGCTTCAGTAGTTGTGGCACGCGGGCTCAGTAGTTGTGGTGCACAGACTTAGTTGCTCTGCGGCATGTGAGATCTTCCCGGACCAGGGCTCGAAGCCGTGTCCCCTGCGTTGGCAGGCGGATTCTCAACCACTGCACCACCAGGGAAGCCCTATCCAGTTATTTTTAACAACTGTATTAGTCTTCTTGGGCTGCCATAACAAAAATACCACAGGCTGGGTGTCTTAAACAATGGAAATTTATTTCCTCACAGTTCTGGAGGCTAGAAGGCCAAGATCAAGGTGCCAGCAGATCTGGTATCTTGTGAGGCCTATTTCCTGGCTTGCAGATAGCTGCCTTCTCCCAGTGCCTTCATATGGCCTTTTCTCTGTGTACGTATGAGGGAGAGAAAGAGATCTCTGGTGTCTTATAAGAACACTAGTCCTGTGGGATTAGAGCCTCACTCTTACAGTAAACTTCATTTAACCTTCATTACCTCCTTAAAGACCTTGTTTCCAAAATACAGTCACATTGGGGATTAGATTTTCAACATATTAATTTTGGAGGGACACAATTCAGTCCATAACAACAACCACATTGGACCATCCTACAAAAATCTTTGGGTTACATTGATCTTTAAAAATCTTAAAATTATTTAGAAGTGCCAGAAACACAAACACCCACAGTGTATTTAGACCACACTACTACTGAGACTAAATCTATAAAAGCCTTTTCACTGAAGGTGAATCAATTATCATAGAAATGAGAATACCTTGGTGGCCCCAACCCTCCAAATAGAGAAGGGAGACCCACAAAATTTCCAACATGATATAATAAATGGGAGGAATCAAACCTCTTTGATTATTTCAACCCAAATAAAATCAGTGTGACACAAATTTTTCCCTGAAAAGATATAATGTAAACCTGGAGAGGTTCACTTTTTTTTTTTTTTTTAAATTGAAGTATAATTGCTTTACAATGGTGTGTTAGTTTCTGCTTTATAACAAAGTGAATCAGTTATACATATACATATGTCCCCATATCTCTTCCCTCTTGCATCTCCCTCCCTCCCACCCTCCCTATCCCACCCCTTTAGGTGGTCACAAAGCACCGAGCTGATCTCCCTGTGCTATGCGGCTGCTTCCCACTAGCTATTTTACATTTGGTAGTGTATATATGTCCATGACACTCTCTCACTCTGTCACATCTCACCCCTCCCCCTCCCCATATCCTCAAGTCCATTCTCTAGTAGGTCTGTGTCTTTATTCCCGTCTTGCCACTAGGTTCTTCATGACCTTTTTTTTTTTCTCCTTAGATTCCATATATATGTGTTAGCATACTGTATTTGTTTTTCTCTTTCTGACTTACTTCACTCTGTATGACAGACTCTAACTCCATCCACGAGAGGTTCACTTTTCCAACCAAGTTGTAAGGGACTACCTTTGTAAATCTTCGTATACCTGTCACTTAGCGCTAAGTAAGCTCTCAATAAATATCTGTTGATAATGATGCTGCTGCTGCTGATGAGGATGAGGGTGATGACATTGATTGTGACAATGATGATAACGTACTTTATCAACAGGTCATCTATAATGCAAGTGGGTTCTTAGCTAAAAATAGAGACACTCTTCCAACTGATATTGTGCTACTTTTGAGGTCATCAGAAAACAGTGTAATTCGGCAGCTAGTCAGCCACCCTCTAACAAAAACAGGTAAGCTGAGGCAATTTCCTTCCATTTTTTGTGTGTGTGAGTTGGTTTTATTTTTATAAAGAAGCTAGGTTTCCATAAAGAAAAGTTTTGAAGCACTCACCAGAAAATACGGTGGTGTCCTAGCTACTCACTAAAAGAGTACCGTCACCTTCAGAGAGTTCAGAATTACCTGCTGTGTCAGGAGTGGGCAACATTGGATGATTCTTTGAGATTCTACAGGTTTAGTGAGTTCTGCCTAATTGATTAAAAAGTTGTGTGCCTTTTTCTAACCAACCATATAATCCTTGCATTTGCTTTTAAGTAGAAAAAAAATGTAGTTTGGTCTTTTTCTTTATTGGAGTTCAAAATTGTTCTCTGCACTTCGTTTTTTATAGTTGAGGTATAACTGACACACAATAAAGAGCATATATTTAGACAGTAAAATATGATGAGTTCTTGACGTACATAGATGAATTTTCTGCATCTATTGAAATGATCATTTGTTTTTGCTTTGTTTTTTCTTTATATCTGTAAATATGGTGAGTTACATGGATTGATTTCTGAATGTTTTACCGACTTTTATTCCTGGGAAAATCTTTTTTTTAAATCTTTATTGAAATATAGTTTTTTTTATATTGGAGTGTAGTTGATTAACAATGTTGTGTTAGTTTCAGGTGTACAGCAAAGTGATTCAGGTATACATATACAAGTATCTATTCTTTTTCTAGTTCTTTTCCCATTCAGGTTGTTATAGTATATTGGGCAGAGTTCCCTGTGCTATACAGTAGGTCCTTGTTGGTTATCTATTTTAAATATAGCAGTTTGTACATGTTAATCCCAAACTCCTGGGAAAATCTTGACATACTTTTTATGTATTGCCAGATTCAATTTGCTAAGAATTTTGTTAAGAATTTTTGCATCTATGTTCATGAGGGACATTGGACTGTAGTTTTCTTATAATTTTTTTTTCTGATTTTGGGATCAGAGTAATACTGGCCTCATAGAATGAATTGAGAAATAATGCTTCCTCTTCAATTTTCAAGAAAAATAGAGTGAATATTATTTCTTCCTAAATTACTTAATAGAATTCCCCAGGGAAGTCATCTGGATTTGAAGGGTTTTTTTGTGAGAAGGCTTTTAACTCCAGATTCAATTTCTTTAATAAATATAAGGCTATTCAAGATATTTTATTTTTGAATTAGCTTTAGAGTAGGTTGTATCTTTTAGGAAAATTTTCTGTTTAATCTATGCTGTCAAATTTATTGACATAAAGTTGATAATAATCCCTTATTATCCTTTGAATGTCTGTAGATCTTGAGGTTATATCAGCTCTTATTCCTGATATAGATAATGTGTGTTCTCTCTCATTTTATTCTTGATAGATTTTCTAGAGATTAATCAATTTTATTGATATTCTCAAAGAACCAACTTATAGATTCATTGATTTTGTCTATTGAATTTTTACTTTTTATTTTGTTGATTTTTTTTTTTTTTTGCTTTTGTCTTTATTGTTTTCTTCTGTTTCTTTCAGGGTTTATTTTGCCTTCTGATTTCTAGGATGAAAACTTAAGTCATTGATTTAAGAAAATTTCTTCTTTTTGTTATGAACTTCTAATTTAATTTTGTATTGCTCAGAAAGCATACTTTGTATGATTTAATTCATTTAAATTTATTGAGACATGTTTTATGGCCCAGAATATGCTCTGTCTTGTTTTATGTTTCATTTGCACTTGAAAATAATGTGTATTCTGCTGTTGGTGGGTGGAGTATTCCATAAGCGGCAATTAGGTCAACTTGGTTGATAATATTGGTCAGATCTTCTGTATACTTACGAGTTTTCTCTCTCCTGGTTCTCTCAGTTACTGAGAAAGTGGTTTTGAAATATCTGACTATAATTGTCAATTTATCTATTTTTTCTTTCATTTCTATCAGTTTTTGCTTTATGTACTTTAAGGTCTGTTATTGGATGCATAACATCTAGAATTGTTATATCTTCTTGATGAATAGTCCCCTTTATTATTACTAAATAACTCTTTTATGTCTGGTAATATTCTTTGTTCTGAAATCTACTTTGCCTGATATTAATAGGAAGACTCCAACTTTCTTATGATTAGTAGTTAAATGGTGTATCTTTTTTATGCTTTTAAAGTGGGTTTTTTGTAGACAGCATATGATTGGGCCTTGCTTTTTTAAATCCAACCTGATAATCTCTGCCTTTTAATTGGGTGATCAAACAATTTACATTTAATGTGATTAGCGATATGGTTGGGCTTGACACTATCTTGCTGTTTGTTTCCTATTGGTTACATCTGTTCTCTCCAGGCTTCACCTGGGTTCCTCTCCCTGCATTGCAACATAAACCGTCTAGACAGAAAGCTGGGGTAATCATAGGGCTCACCTCATTTGTTTCCTCTCTCTCAGGGATCAGTGTCCTATATTGATGCAAAAATTGTTGCTTGATGCAAAAATTGTTGCTCCTAAACAAATACTACATGATTCCACTTATATGAGGTACTGAGAGTAGTGAAAATCATAGAGACAGAAAGTAGAATGTTGGTTGTCAAGAGCTGGGATGGGGGGCATGGGGAGTTAGTATTTAATGGGTATAGAATTTCAGTTTTACAAGATGAAAAGAGTTATGGAGATTGATGGTGGTGATGGTTGCACAACATTAT
Organism: Eubalaena glacialis; assembly: GCF_028564815.1. Classification (NCBI taxonomy): domain Eukaryota; kingdom Metazoa; phylum Chordata; class Mammalia; order Artiodactyla; family Balaenidae; genus Eubalaena; species Eubalaena glacialis. The sequence continues at coordinate 10,549,114 of NC_083717.1, read as the reverse complement.
GAATGTAATTAATACCACTGAATTGTACACTTAAAAAGATTAAAATGCTAAATTTTATGTTATGTCTATTTTACCACAGTAAGAAAATTGGAAAGAAAAAAACAACTGTTCCATAGACTTCGTATGTCTTTTTAGTTGTTTTAGGTGAGAAGGTAATCCAGTCTATGTTACTTTATCTTGTCCAGAAAAAAAGTCTTCAGTTTTGACTTTAACAATTGTCTACTGTAAATCAACTATACTCCAATAAAAATTTAAAAAAAAGAAAGTCTTTGAATGTTAGAAACAATATAATTGTATTAAAGCTCCAACTTTGGAGCATTTAACACCAAACAGATTGATGCGGCTCTCCCTTTTCTCATATTAACTCTAAAACATGATATATATTATAAATATTCTTAAAGTGAATTCACATAAAAAATGATAGCCATCTCTTTCTGTATCTGCTAACAGCATCTACGCATCTAACTTCATGTTTCCACCCTTATAAAATATGCAACCAGGTTCTCAATACTATGCCATGTCTCCTGACTTTCAGCAGAACAGTGTCTAGTTGGCCAGGGAGAAGAGCAGAACTTTATAGTCAAAGGTGTTTCAGTAACTCAACCTCAAAGCTATCAAAGGTGTTCGGGGTTTACATTCAGGTAGATGTGTACACATATAATAATAATAACAATGACAATAGATAACTTTATTTAGAAATTGCAATGTGCTAGTCACTGTACTAAGTACTTTCATTTACTTCTAAAAACAACACTCGGGCTTCCCTGGTGGTGCAGTGGTTAAGAATCTGCCTGCCAGTGCAGGGGACACGGGTTTGAGCCCTGGTCCGGGAAGATCCCACATGCTGTGGAGCAACTAAGCCCTTGTGGCACAGTTACTGAGCCTGCACTCTAGAGCCCGCGAGCCACAACTACTGAGCCAGCGAGCCTAGAGCCCGTGCTCCGCAACAAGAGAAGCCACCGCAATGAGAAGCCCGCACACCGCAACGAAGAGTAGCCCCCGCTCGCCGCAACTAGAGAAAGCCTGCGCGCAGCAACAAAGACCCAACACAGCCAAAAAATAAATAAATAAAATAAATAAATTAAAAACAACACTCTGACGAGGAACTGCTTTTACAGATGACAAATTGAGACTCGGGAACGTTGAGCTGCTTTCTCAACATTACCCCACTGAGAAGTCTTAGAATTAGGCTTGAAAGCTCAGGTTCGTCGGTTCTACATTATGCTGTCTCCAAGATTCTATAATAACCATGGCCCTTTGCATGCAAATATGAAATATAGTTCGGCCAGCATTAGGAGGAAATACATCAGAATTGCTGGCAGCTCAAATCTCTAGTTTGTTTTATCACAGGTTCGTTCATCAGGTCAACTATAGATGCAAAGAGGATATATTTCTCTGAAATTAAGATCTACGCTAATTTTAGTTCTTGCTGATATGCATAAATGAGTTTTTGAAAGGCTCTCACTTATTTTGTTGTTAAATAATTTTATGGTTACTGTGTAAATTTTGTTAAAGGGAAATTAGTAATCTTTAAATTTCCTCTAGTTTGATTTTCAGATAGACAAAATTTTACTTTATATTTGGTTAATATTAAGTAATGATATCTATTAAGCAAAGGGTCTATCCTAATTAATGTGCTTCTAGCACTTTGTATGTTCATCATGCTTCCAAGAAATCTCCAAGTCTATGGTCACTTTTTCCCCCAATTAAATTATTTTTCTAAAACTTTCCCTGGTAATCCTAAAAAAGAAAGAAAGAAAGAAAAAGAACAGTAAGCATACTTCCTGAAGCTGCCCCTCTGACGATCATCAGTTACCGTCTCTCTCCACTCAGCTCTGTTCAGCAAGAGTCACATTTCAAGAGGGAACCGTGCCGAATGCAGTTTCAGCCCCGCACAAAAGTCACTCCCCCTCCCCAGCACTTTTCCTGGGGTGATGAGGGAAAGGGGACGAGAGCAGAGCAGGGCGCTGCCAGCCGCACCCCAGGCAGGGCTCCTTCCTGCACCCTCATCTCTGAGCCAGCCTTCTGCAGCCACAAAAAAAATGTGAAGGATTTGCCAAAATATGTAGCCCCATTGCCTGCAAGAATGAAAGAGAAACAGTCTTCCTGAAGTGGTACGGAATTCTGGAGATATTTTGAACATTCCTACTAGGATGATAAACTCTTGGCTCGTGGGTTGGTTGGTGTATTGTGCTTGGTGGGAGGTGGGCAACGAGTGAAAGAGAACTGACATTTCCAGGCACCACGGGCTAGATGTACTGTCACCTGTCATCAAAATCCTGTGAGGTAGGCATAATTATCCGCATTTTCTGGACACACACTGTGACTCAGAGACTAAGTAGATGATCCACAGTTTAAACACTACGGCTGGTATGCAAACCCAGGTCTTCCTGGCTTCAAAGGACGTAATCTTTCTCACTACACTGTGATTTTTCACAGCCTTGGGTTGTGTACAATTACAGAGCCCTAGCACCAGGCACATATTTCTGAATGTTAGGTTGAAAACGTCCTTTGCCCTCAACCACACTTGATTTGCTTATAACCACTTCATGTGAATTAATGATCCATATGATTTTTAAGGCCCACTGTAAAGCTTACATTTGCATTAAAGAAAGTCTCAGATGCTATTTAGCACACACACACAAAAAGAAGCAAATTGCTCCCTTTATCCTAATCACCCCATATCTTGTAGCAATTAAACGGAAATCCAACGCTTACCTCTCCTTTTTCTATTCTCTAAGCTGGAGTGTTTTTCTGAATTTAAAATTTGTTATACATTTTAAAGTAATATTATTTTATTTCTAAGTGTCTCAATAACTAGTTAACCAAGCATGTGAGTATGAATATTGCAGGGCCAACAATGCTTATTTTAACATTGAAGTAAATGGAGGAAATCTTCTACCATTAAGGATTCTAAAAGGTGTATTAATTTTATCTACGTTTCCATAGGTAATCTGCCATATTCTAAAACTAAAAACATAATAAACTATCAAATGAGGACTTCAGAACGATCAATCAACCTGACAAAGGTAAGGAAACGTATTTTTCATGGCAGTGAGTCTAAGAATCTAACCTTTACAATGGAAGTATTTGTATAAGAGTAAACAGCCTTTCCCTTTGTTTTCTCCCTTTGATCTTTCTTTTCTACTTAAACAGATATTTATGTTATGTTCATATTACCGCTAGTCACTAAGATAATCATGCATTTCTGATATATTCCTAACTCTTCATTTATAGCTAGTTTTAATGTTACTCTAAGACCAACTAAAAATGTATTAGCTAAGGTCAGAGATACTCACATTCCGTGCAAAACTGATTAAAATCCCAATGAGACTGGCAAAACGATTACCTTAAAATAAAAATTCAACATTTTGTTGTTTTATGTACGTGAAGGCATAGACTAAGGAAAATTCCACGCGCTCCCTGTAGAGCATCAAGTACAATAGGTACTGAAGCATCGCTGTCTTTCTTGGTCTTAGGGGGAAACTGGAGAAGCCACCCGTCACGCCAGAGAGACAACCAACATGAAAACACAAACAGTTGCATCGTATTTTAGAGTAAGAGATTAAATTATGTTGTGTTGTGCTTAGGCATGTTATTTATTCTAAATGGGAGTTACAGATTAAAAGTAAGTAACAAATATCAGAGTGCTATCAGCAAAAGAGAATTTGTGTTGTATTTCATTTACTATGTGTTAGATACACGACATATTACAGTGCATTCTCAAAAACCAATGGGTTGGTTTACTGTGGTATTTTATCGATAAAATTATTGTATACTAGGTCAATCTTAATGGCGGTCTGTAGCTTGGTTAAAATTTGTCCATAGAACCAAACACGTTTTCACTAGAATAAAGCCTAAAAGGGTTTGAAATTCAATGGTATGAAAACCATCAGTCCTCCTTCCCACCCCTGAATGATCTTAAGGTGGACAGATGAGACAAGGTTGAGCATCCATCTCCATTCCACATCTCCCTGTACCTAGACGAGCTGAACACCTCAAAAGAAAAACAGAACTGGTGTAGGCATGGGACACGGAGAAGGGACACCAGGGAAATACCAGTAACATGCCAAGGAAGTGAGTCACTGTGTCCTTAGCATAGGACCAAGGTGACCTTTCTTCCTTGGACAAGGTAGGAGAGAGATAGGAAAGAAAAGAAGCACTTGATTCTCTCTGTGCCCTAGAGAACAAACTCTAGATAACCCTGCCTTCATTATTGGTTCCAGTTCTTGTTTATCCCTTCTGATAAAATCATACTAACCAGCCAATGAAAATGAATAAAATACCACCTAAAATTTAGAAATTTATTAATATCATGTAATGTGGGAGAAGGGGAGGAAATGGGGTTAAATTTACTACGTGTTCAGTGGATAAATCCAGCTCCCTAGCAGAGTCATGAAATACTTTAAAAAATAACTGGGTAGCTTTATTAAATATTTCTCAGGTCCTAAGCTCGTAGCAGACAGTGTGTGCTTAACATCTTTGAGTAGCACCTAGTGCATTTATATGCTTAATATCTCGTTTGCTGCTGGTACATCCACCTTACAGCAGGCTGCAGCACGGCTGAAGGACTGAAAGTATTTACAGCCAGATTATTTTCGTCTTTAAGTGAGTCATCCAAGACCATTATCATACCACTGTTGTTGGCATCAAACAGTATGTGTATGTTCAAGCCATGCATTCATAAAGTCGTTTTACACCTCGGGCTGCGGTGAAAAGGGATCGAAGGTAATTCCGTATAGTATGTACCATATTTTAAGTTACGTTTCATTCTGCAGAGGAGGATGAACATGATATAATACTCTGCCTTGGTCCCTAAGAAACACCAGTGCCTAAATTGCAGGGAGCTCTTGCTCAGCATGCCAGCAGACACATCTATCACCTTTCTATCTCTAGTGTCTGGCAGATGTTTGCAATGATGACTCACAGATAAATGTCATGAAAAGGGCCCCAAAGTGGCAGACCCCAGCTGTCTGAAGAAGCTCACAGCTGAGTGTCGGTGCCCAAGAGGAAGCTATGCAAACCCAGTGCTTTGTCAGTTGCCCAATTCCAGGATTTGGTTTGCACTGGCTTTGTTAACCCAGGCTTTATATTTCCATCAGTAAAGGAGATTCAGCCATCAACAGCTGTCTATGTTCATACACTCATTACCTTGCCAACAATTGTAATCCCAGTCTTTGACATACTGGTTTGTTGGGATTCCATTTTAGTTGAACCATGATTATCCTACTGTGTTATACTTGGTTGTCCAGCAATTGGCTGCTGTTTTAATAAGGTATTGCTGCAGAAGATGGTTTTCATATCTATGTGATTAAAATATTTCTAAAATAAGAAAATTATCAAACTAGAGCAGATTACTTAAGTGGATTTGCTTATTTTTATAACTGTGTCTTACAGAGTAAAATGCATTGACTTCTCAGTCCTTATTTTAAACTAGGAGATGATACTGAGAGGGATTAAAGTGTTTACTTTCGTACTTGCTACAAAAAAAGAACTAGACAGGGAAATTAATAGTATAAGGAGGAAACCAGATTGTGTGCTAAATATTGTAATTTGGCCAGTTTCCCTGAGAGGATATAATTACTTCCAAACAAGCTATATCAAAAATAATTTCGTCTATTAATTAAAGTTGCCTTAAGAATTCACAGGCAACCTTTTAATAGCTGAGTTCCTAGTTATTGCCTCTACGTTTTCATGAGTAAATATGTATTTTTTAAAATATACTATAAAGAAAATATTTATTAACACATATATCCCTCATTGTGAATTACTGTGTAACTCTCAGTTTTCAGATTTTATTCTTATAATTAAAAGAAAGACCTGCGAGCTCATAAGTTTCTGAATGCTACGCTGGGAATTTTATTTTTGTTGCATATTATAGTATTCTCTGATGGATTTGTTATCTAAAATGGTGGTCGGCCAACCTCACTTTGTCCGCTGCATCAAACCAAACAATGAACGTCAGGCAAGAAAATACGACAAAGAGAAAGTCCTGCTCCAGCTTCGCTACACAGGCATTCTGGAAACAGCAAGAATTCGAAGGCTGGGATACTCACATCGGATACTTTTTGCCAGCTTTATAAAGCGGTATGTGGACTTGTTTTTAGTTTCCATGTACAGTAAAAATTCTTGAGAAGAATGATAGGAAACAGAAAGAGAATCACTCCGGGGTTCTAGAAAGGAGGCATTTTGTTCATGAAAATGATTGTGTGTCAAAAGAGAAGGTTAACTCTTAACTGGGGCTGGAAATTTCTGTTGTCAGCTGAGAGACCCAGGTCAGAGACAGGATGACAGAGGGGCCTGAGGTTCTGTTCTGAGGAGCTGGGGGAGCTGGTTCTCATCTTAGCTCTGCAACTTGCTGTGTGACCATGGGCCGGTACCGGTAATTGCCAGTGAGGGGAGATTTTGACCCTCAAAAAACATGTTAATGTGTGGAGACATTTTCGGTTGTCACAGCTGGTGGGAGGGCAGGGTGCTGATGGCATCTAGTGTGTGGAGACCAGAGATGCTGCTAAACGTCCTAAAATGCACAGGACGACCTCCCCACCCCCAACAATGAATTATCCAGCCTAAGATATTAACAGTGTCAAGGCTGAGAAACCCTGGCCTCCAGGAAACCTCATTTTCCTCATGACTGCCTGATAGAGTTGTTATGAGGATCGAGTGAGATAGTCTCTAAAGGGGATTTAGAAGACATACAGAAGCAATTAGGTTTCAGGAGTCCTTCTCAATGTTCGAGGTTAATGTAAAATGAATTAAGTTATGTATTAAATGTATATGATCAAGTAATACACTAGTGGTGCTATAGAGGTTCAATATCTTATATATTTAATGTTTGAAATGCCCATGTTTCTGATATTTATCAATTTGATGATTTCTCTTAGCCGTTAAACTTGAAGTTTCAGTTTTCAAAAGTGAAGTCTATTACAATTTTCAGGTAAAGCCTAGCATTTGAGGAAGTCTCCATAGGTAACATTCTCTGCCTTTTTTAAAGAGTGTACAAAGTAATATTAAGAAGAAAACAAAGTTTTGTGATTGCACAATGAACTGTGCAATCACAAAAAAAACACAAACCATTGTCTTGTCTGTGTCAAACATTCTTTTACTTGGGGTAACCAAGACCCTTTCTAAATGAAAGGAGAATTCTAATTCTTTTTGCAAATTTTCATATTTTCAGCAATTCATGGTAATTTTTGATTTTTTTTCTTTAGAGACCTAGGAAAGGAAAGAAAAGTATTCATTTGAACTGCCTTGATAGGAAGAAAACCCTACCACATTTTCATGACGGAGAGCAAAATTACATAAATATAGTAACTTTCATATTGGCAACTCTTCTATAGTAGTTTAAGACAGACTTAAAAACTTCAAGGTTTAGAGTTCAGAAGTACAGCCAACATTTAATCATTGACTTTACTTCTCACAGAGCAGACCCAATTTTATATTCAAAACTTAAGAAATAAAAAATACTGGAATTTCTTATTGGCCAGTAGGTAAATTCTCCATTCTGTACATGAAAGCAGGTAACCCAAACATTCTTGAGTTTCAAATTTCAAATTAAAATTTGACCTTATTATTATACTTTTCATTTTTTAGGAGAAGAGTTCATCTTTAACTTGCTTAACTATCAATATAGGTGACGTTAATATAATCTTAATATAAGTACCCTTAAATTTCAGTGACTTTTTTTTATATACAAGGCACTGTGCTAAGTACTGTGGAAGACACTGAGTTTTAAAGCTTGCTTGATCCTCAAGAGTTAACAATCCAGTTAGGATTCTCAGAGCTGCAGACATAGGAGGTTAATGAACAACGCAGGGTAATAAATACCAAGATCCAAAGGGATGGTACATAGTGTAAGAGTTCAGGGAAGAGAAAGATGATCTCCAAGAAGGCTGATAAGAGAGAATATCAAGAAAGAGTGCTAAACGGGGATCTGATGGTGGGCATAGTTTATGGAGAAGACAGGAAGGGGCTTTCTTGGTGTACAGGTTGGTGTTCCAAAAACTAGAGGGACTTGGATTAGACTGGCTGCACAGTATGTGTTACTGACGTGACAGACATTATAAAGATGGGATCAGATGGGACAACCGATCAGGTAAAGTTATGAAGAGAGAGCCTTAAATGCTAGACTAAACTAGTAGTTTCAAAACTATCTATGGTTTTACAATATGGCCCATAAAGAGCTGAGCTTATTTTCTTGATGATGTTGTACTTGAAAGTAACTTATTTGGAAGGTCAGAGGTGAGAATAAATTTTTAAATATGCTTCCAAGTCCCATGCTATTATAGAATAGCAAATTACTACATGATAAATGAAGAGGGGAAAAAACTAAGTTTATGGAGAACATGTGAATAACTGTTCTGAATCTAGGAAGCTCCAGAAATAAAAGGCTAAGCCTTTTCTCTGTCACTAATTTGAAAACTGTCATCCAAATTGGCGGAGACTCTTAGGAAGGCAGGACAATTTGCAAAGGCCCTGTGGAGGTGTAAATAGGACTAAATAACCCTCCTCTGTCTGGCTTAGCCTTTGACTAACCCTCCTTGTAAGATGCAAAATTCATCAGACCCTTTGTCCATTCTGTTGTAGATAAACTCTTCTGTTTTGTGACAAAGAAATAATCCCAAAGGAAGACACATAACATGAACTTACTTTGCACAAGACACTGGGTTTTTACTCTAGTTATTTCAAATGAACCCTTACACTAAGAAGCCACTGAAGTTGGCTCCGTTTTCCCACCAGACACCTATACACAATGGTTTGGCTGTCAGAGCTCTAAAACAAACAGAACTTAGCGAAGGAAGTAGTGTAGTGAAGGAGGTAAGTACACATGCTTTGAAATCAGAAAACCCAGGTTTGAATCCCAATTCTGCCACTTACTAAATGTGTGACTTTGTTCAGTGTTACTTGAGTAACGTTCAATCTTCAATCTTCCCATCTGCAAATAAGGATGATGATAATAGTATCAATATCTGCTTTATAGGTGGTTATAAACATTAAATGAAGTAATATATATGAAGTTTGTAGATAGAGCCAAATGTCGACAGTACATATCAGCTATAATTATTTTCATTATTATTTTTGCCTCAGCCTCAAACTCCCCATATTACTTACTACCTGCCTTGCTGTGGTCTAAAATACCACAATGTACACCATGAAGTGAACCCATAAAAAGCAAAGCAGAGTCAGTATGTTGGATTTAAAACAAGAGGCACAACAAAGCACAGGTCTGGGACTTTCCTCCATAAGCTCATCTGGTGCGCCTAGATGTTTATTTCCACAGCAAGTCCCAGAGACAGTCCGTGGGTCACTCAACAAGCATTTAATTGCACACCCACTATGTTCCAGTCCTTGAACAAAAGATTAACTCAAATCTTAACCCAAAGATTCATAAAAGAACCTCTGACGTTAAGAAACTCACAGTCTAGACTAGTTGTGGGAACAGGGATCTGATTATCTACATTATCATACGATGTAACATAAACTCCAGGAGGCCAGGGTGTTGGTCTGCCGTGTTCACTGCTGTGTCCCCAGCACTTAGGAGGGTGCCTGGCACACGCTAGGTGTTCAGTAAGTATTTGTTACACGAATGAAAAAGAGTGGATATTTTTGCTAAAAGTGTGCAGGTCTGGGAGCATGAAGTAGAGCTGGTGGGAGTGAGGAGAAAAGGGGGAGACTTCTTAGATTATAGTAGAAATTCAGAGAAAGCAGATAATCATAAAAGTAATATATAAATACATACTATATATATTAGAACATCAACATGGATTCATTTTTCAATCTTTTGATATAGGCTTATTTTTTTCTTTGAATAAAGTCCACTAGTCAGAGTTTATTGACTCTTTCTTACATAAACTATTCATAATCCCTTATGTATGATTTCCATTCATATTTCTTGAGGTGAAGCAAGAAGTTAAAGATAACTCCTGAAACAATCACAGGGCTAAATATTTCTTGATTCTTTTTTTTTTTTTTTAAACAATGGTTTCATGAGCAGTGATGGGGGGCCTCTGTGTGTTGTTTTGTTTTTTAAATTTATTTATTTTTATTTATTTATGGCTGTGTTGGGTCTTCTTTTCTGTGCGAGGGCTTTCTCCAGTTGCGGCAAGCGGGGGCCACTCTTCATCGCGGTGCGCGGGCCTCTCACTATCGCGGCCTCTCTTGTTGCGGAGCACAGGCTCCAGACGCGCAGGCTCAGTAATTGTGGCTCACGGGCCCAGTTGCTCCGCGGCATGTGGGATCTTCCCAGACCAGGGCTCGAACCCGTGTCCCCTGCACCGGCAGGCAGATTCTCAACCACTGCGCCACCAGGGAAGCCCTATTTCTTGATTCTTATGATCCTGCTCCAACTTCTGTAATGGCTTCATCCATGTTTAATTCCATAGTTTTTTAGAATAAGTACTTCTTCAGAAGGTCTTACCAAAGCATTTGATGCACTTTTCGAGAAACAGCCCTCTGGCTTTCCTCACTCACATTTCATCAGTTTATCTGATATTTATTTGAATAACTCCTCACCAAGTGAATGAATAGGTTTGGCAGCAAACACAGCTCCCCTGGTGGGAGCAGAAGCGCCCAGGCACACTAGGCAGAGCTGCTGCCCACGCATCCCAAGCGTGCAGTGGACATCAGCCGGTGTGTCTTACACAGGGAAATAGAATGTTAGTCCAGTGGTCTATTCATGGAAGATTTGTTAAGGAGTGTTTCTAGAATATTGAAAGAGTAGGTCTTCTTTGAGGGAACAAGGAGTGAGGATGGAAGGACATACAGGCATAGAGGAAGACACATCCAAAAGCATCGAGCCATGAGCAGACGTGGCCCTTTGGCATAATTGTGAATAGCTTTCATGCCTGGAGCTCAAGATGTCCGTGGAAAATGGCCAAGGGTGAGGCTAGCAAGGCGGGCGGGGATACAGAGCAGGAGGGAGCACGCAGACTCGTCATCATACGTGGCAACCAGTTTTAAAGACTGCCTTTCAGCAGGTGTGACCTCTGCATTTCCCACGTTGTCACGCTTCCCGGCTCACATATTCACGTGGCCTGCCCAGCCTTTGAAAGCATCTGCTTTTTGCCATCCCAGCTTAGAACTTGGGAAATTCTCGGAGACTTTCAAGTCAGGAAAGGACTTGATCAGATTTTCATTTTATTAAGGTAATTCAGGCAGAGCTGTGGACGTGGGCTAGAAAGCGGGGAGGAGGGCGTGAAGACGCACATAACCAGTCGGGCGGTGGTTGCAGGTGTCAGGGTGAGAGGAGGTGGTTTAAGGTAAGGGCAGTAGGACTAGAGAAAAAGACAGGGATTTCAGAGCGATGTCTAAGCTTGTTGGATACACCGAGGGAAGAATAGGAAAGAATCTAGGATGACGCACAGGTTTCTAGCTTTAGTACCTTAAGAAGGGGTGACATCATTCACAGAGATAGGAAAGAAAAGGTGATGCATTTTGCTGAGTCTGGAGTGTCTGTGGGATAAGCAGGTGGGGATGTAGGGTAGGCAGTCAGAAGTAATGTGTTCCCAGTTTATGGAAATAGGGCTGAGGATGTATGTGTAGCAATCATCACATACAGGGAACAGTCAGAGTCGTGCATGTAGATGAGACACGTGGAGAGAGCTTAGAAAGAAACAACACTGTAGAGCCCTAGCATTTAAGCAGCAAGTCGAGGAGACTGAAAAGGGGGAGGAGAAACGGGGTGGGGGGGCGCAGAGTGGGATGGGAACCTCAGGGACACTCTCTCAAGACGGAGAACTACAGAAAGAACACTTAGGATTAGGATGGAAAACAACCCGCTAAGGCTTCATCACTAAAAGATCATATGCGATTAAATAAGATCCCAGGAGCTGAGGAGCGATGGGAAGTAGGGAAATGGAGACAGTTATTCTAAACCATCTTTCTACTTGTCTACAGAGCCAGTGGGGGATATGGAATCATTTCAGAGGAGAGGCACTTAGGGGGATTGTTTTGCGCTAAATGTGAGGAGGCAGGAGAGAGAAAGGGGATTGAAAATATACAGAAGAAAAGAGGAGGAGGGACAGGAGGAGATGGCATCTAGAACACAGGCGGATGGGCAGTGGACATCTCCTCCTCTCTCATTTCCCTCCTGCATTAACCCCTTACTCACTTCCTCCCCTCAACTGTTGCTGTAATATGGGAAGTTTGTGTAGAATTAAACTCCTTCATCCAATCTGAAGATCAGCTCCCAGTGTTTTTGTGAAGATGAAAAAAATGAATGAAATCTTTCCCTCTGCTTCTGCCACTGCGGTCCTTCTGCTTTTAGTGACCAGAGAAAGGTTGCTTTTAAAAAAATATCCAGTTAATTTTTTTTGAACGACAGAGTTTTGTACGGGATTTTAGTGTTGTGTTGAAAAGCATCACTGAAGTGAAAAACAATGCTCAAATTACACAAGTAGTCAGTCTGGAATTCAGTTTACTGCAGAGTTGTTCTAAGAAGCCCACCAGGCTCCTGAGACGTTGAACTTTTATGAAATACTAACCAGCCCTCTCTCCCGTTCAAAGGTACCACGTTCTCTGTTACAAGTGGTGTGAAGAACCTCCACTGAGCCCTGACACCTGTGCCACCATTTTGGAAAAAGCTGGTCTTGATAACTGGGCTCTTGGAAAAACGAAAGTAATGTTTTCCTGTAATTTTCAAGGAAAAAATTCATACTTATGGTGGATGTACTGAGAATTACATTTTACAATGATTGAAAATATCATGGCTTTTCATGTTATAGAATTTCTAGCTTGAAATAGGGGAAGAAAATTGATAAAGTCATAACGGTTTCCTTCTTCAGCAGAATTAAACACTTTGCTCTCATAAAGGTTTCTTTTAAGAAATTCAAGAAAAATATATCTTGAAGATTTATCCAAAAAAGGATGGAATGGATGAGTCTAGAAAACAGACTTTTATATTTTCTCTATTTTATCACCACCAAATATAGTCAAAAAGCTGTCGAGAATCATAATGATTTCAGTAGGATTCTGTTTTTCTTTATTTTCCTAATTCTCAAATCTGCTTTTGTTGTAAACTTGAAATTTATCCGGAGTGAAATGTTATTGCTAGACTCACACTATAGGTGTTTGGATATTGGTGTGTTTATGTATCAGATTTGAGAGCCTGTGAGATCTTAGCTTATTTAATCCCTTAAAGCAGCGGTCCCCGGCCTTTTTGACACCAGGGACTGGTTTCGTGGAAGACCGTTTTTCCACGGATGGGGGGCGGGGGGAGGATGGCTCAGGCGGTAATGCGAGCGATGGGGAGAGGCAGATGAAGCTTCGCTCGCTCGCCCGCCGCTCGCCTCCTGCTGTGCGGCCTGGTTCCTCCTGGGGGTCGGGGACCCCTGCCTTAAGGAATGAAGTACAAAATCATAACCTGTTTTGAATATGGAAGTAAGATAGGTGGCTTCTTGGAGAAAGGATGCATTTACTTCTCAGATATCCTCAGAGCATTACAAACAAGATGGGGATAAGGAGATAAACAGGACCAGGTCCTGGGAGTACACTAAATGTATCACTGGGGGAGGATGGAGAAGAAGAATCAAGCTAAGGCAAAGAAGTACTCAGATTGACCACTCAAGAGTAACTGCTATCAGCTATTCCATAGGCGTAGACTGAAATGCCACACTTGCCAAGAAATTTATATTAGCTGTGGAAGTGTGGGACAGAATTTTCATATGTTCAGATGAAAAGTTAGGCCTGTTAGTTATCTCTTTTATATATAGTCGTGTGTATATGTCAATTCCAATCTCCCAGTTTATCCCCCCCCCCCCGATTTCCCCTTCGGTAACGATAAGTTTCTTTTCCACATCTGTGACTCTATTTCTGTTTTGTAAATAAGTTCGTTTGTACCATTTTTTTAGATTCCACATATAAACAATGTCATATGATATTTGTCTTTCTTATAACTGATTCACTTTGCTGTATAGCAGAAACTAACACAACACTGTAAATCAACTATACTCCAATAAAAATTAATTTAAAAAAAGAAAAGTTAGGCCTGTAACAATTAAAGGAAAATTTCAAAGTGTTTATCTTATACGGAGTGTCCTACATATTCAGTAATCCGTATTTACTTTAGTATTTAGTAAGGGGAATTCCTGAGCATTACAAAGATGTGTTTATTATTCACACCATTTTCTTTCAGATTCTCACAAAAATGAATTTTGTCAGGCTGAAATCTCATGATTTATGGTCTGAAACACATGCCTAACTTCAAATGGAGTTTTAACTTGTAAAAAGGCCCTTTGCAGTTCCAGTTTTGCATGATATTTAAGCAACAGTTTAAAGCTATTTGTATTTTTCCACTTCACCTTTTCCAACTCATTAAGATGGATAAAAGTATTCAATATAAGAACATTCCTAACGCTGTGCAAAAAAAATGATGACCTTTTTAGATAGATTGAATTTTAAATGAATTGTCGGCAGTAAAATAGACTAAATATATTAACATCTAGAGTCCTGTAGAAATTAAAACTAAATTCAATCAAAACCTGTAATGCTAAACTGTTGGCCCTTGGTGCCAGGCTTCTAAGTGCTGAGAGAATTCTACCGTCAGGGTTACCGGGTCTCATGACTCAGCTCTTAAATTTGAATTTAAGTGACTTCTTAGTGGATTCAATAAACTCTCTTCGAGGTGACTTTCATTAGTAAATTTAGCCATTAAAAGAAAAAAACATACCTTCCTATTTCCTGGGAGTGGTTGAAAACTCTTAGTTGAGAACAGCTCCGAGCCTTCAGGCTCCCCTGTTGCTCCGATTCATTTTGATTTTAGAATCATCAAAAATCAGCCCGCCTATCTTCACAGTGGCTGCTGGGTCCAGTGAGAAAGTTGTTCATTCTGCCTGGGACCCTCTCTCTGCCTTACTCTCTCCACTGACAACACTGTGAACCCCTGAAGGGCAGTGCCCCTGGTTTGTTCCCCTTTGTCTCCCAGCAGATAAGTACATAGAATAGGTCTCAGTAAACATTTGGTGAATGAACTCCTGTAACTATAATTGTCCTCTCTCTTACAAATAGATTTGTAAGATTTTTAAGTTTGGGAAGTTTAATTATCACTTCTTTCAAAAAGCATAAAAAATTAGCTTTGCCCAGAGTATCTGATGCTAAAACTTTGATAAAAGAGCTTGGTATCCTCCACTCATATTGGCCCATCCAACAAAACCTAGGTACCTGTTGCAAATAAACAGTATGATTGTTAAACTATATTCCTTCTCAAAGAGAGGTTTTCTTCAATCATAAAAATCTATAATGTGATAGCAACATCCAAGCCAAAAAAGCAAAAGATAGTGATTTCCAAAATCGAAAAACATTTAGAATATTATGTAGTCTTCAGAGCACAGCACATGACTGTTTCACACCTGCATGCCGTAGTTTTATTTGTGTTTTATTTTAATTCTTTTAAGGTGTTCCTTAAGTATTATCATGTGGAACAGTTAAATTTAATGCGAAAGGAAGCCATCGACAAGCTTATTTTGATTCAAGCCTGTGTCAGAGGATTCTTGGGTTCAAGAAGATACCAAAAAATACAGAAGAAAAGGAAAGAGAGCGCTATAATAATACAGTCAGGTAATCACTCAGACCGTCTCACCTGTAACAAAACATAATGCTGTGTTTAGATGTGTGCATGAAATCAAATCTTACTTACCTCCAATTCTTATGTAGCTTTCGTGTTTAATTCCACTCTGTTGCCTTGATACTTTCTCTATGCTAAATCTGAACGATTGTTGTAGTGACTGACACTTTTAATATCTGAATAAATGTTTTGTTTTAAAGAAAATAATTTTTAAATTTTCTGTCACAATGAAACACAATTGACGTATTGTGCAAGATACAGCAAGTGACTGAATTAATTGTAGATTTCAAGAATCATATTATTATAACCCATTGGACAATAACATTTTCCCTACTTTATTCCAAAGGTTACACTTGCCATAATTTTTGACAACTTAATGAAATCTCATTCTGCTAAAGGGCATCCATTTCTTTCTGTTAACTGTAGGGAAATAATATTTATAATCATATTTCACAAGTTTTTATTAAATGTATTAATAGACTTTGGATTTCACTTTCCATTTTTCTATAAAAAGCTAAATTTAGAACCCAGCATGGCTTAATACAATATCTTTCAAAAACTTTTGACTAGATACCCATAACAAACAATGTATTTTACTCTGTAACCCGATACACACACATACTACAAGCACTGTATTCTGATACTTTTCTATTCTGGTTTATTCCATTTAATTTCTAGATGTTAGATTTGGCCCACTAAATCGATTTTATGATCCACTATTTATTTGCAACCTACATTCTGAAGAACACTGATGTGGTGGGCAGAGTAGCTGACTGACATTCAAAAGATTCAGTTCAAGGTCCAGTTCCAATTTGTCAATCCGTAAGAGCTCATCATCATCTTTTGGAATTTTAAGCCCTTCACTTCTCACTGGGACATCAAAAATGCAAACCCTGCAATTTGGGATTTAATTCTTTATCCACAATTCCAAACTTCATAAAACACTGAAAAAAGAGGCTTTTCGTAACTCATTTGGAAGTGAAACATGACCTAATATTCACAGTCCTTTATTCATCCCACTTGGTAAGAATTGTGTGTTTTTCTGGAGAAATATTCATGTGTTTGACTATGGAATGCTGACTTACCATGGGGAATTTTACAGAATATATGTTATTTGTTCCGAATTACTTTTCTAAAAATTTTTTTTTAAAAGTTTAAATCTGAATTCTGAAATATATCTGGCTCCAAGAATAATTGGCCGAAAGGTCCAAACCATATACTTAGATAATAGGGGTTTTCTCCCATGAATAGCTGAACATGGCAGAAATAAAAGAAACATAAGCATTAGCAGAGTTTAAGCAAATGAGTGAGTACATGTTGTCTTTTTCATCAACTTAGCTCATCTCTATCATTTTAGTTTCATCTTAATACTCCCCTTAATACGAAAGTTACTTTAATTATTTTCTTGCTAAAGCTTGTCGTCTGGAAGAGTCTTGTTAATGATTCCCATATTTTTTCGAACCTGTTCTATTTGGAGTCTTTAATTTCATTTTCCTCTTTGACACTGATGGTCAAAAGCCATTTGTTTCTACCCATTGAAGTAATGCTTTTTATTTATTATAATTAACACTGCTCTGGGCCTTATATGTTTCAGCTGCAAGAGGACATCTAGCCAGGAAACAAAGGAAAGAAATTGTTAACACGAAAAACACAGCAGTAAAAACCATTCAGACTCAAGATCAGGAATTTGACTACAAGAAAAACTTTGAAAATAAAAGGTAAAATAATGTTCATTCTTATACCATCTTGACAGTGTAGATTTTTCACACCTGGAAAGTCACAAAATAAAGTCCACAATGAACAAGATGTGGTACACATATACAATGTAATATTACTCAGCCATAAAAAGGAATGAAATAGTGCCATTCGCAGAGACGTGGATAGACCTAGAGACTGTCATACAGAGTGAAGTAAGTCAGAAAGAAAAAAACAAGTATCATATAATATTGCTTATATGTGGAACCTAGAAAAATGGTACAGATGAACTTATTTGCAAAGCAGAAATAGAGACACAGATGTAGAGAACAAACTTATGGATACCAAGGGGGGAAGGAGGGGTAGGTTGAATTGGGAGAATGGGATTGATATATATACCCTACTATGTATAAAATTGATAACTAATGAGAACCTGCTGTATAGCACAGGGAACTCTACTCAGTGCTCTGTGGTGACCTAAATGGGAAGGAAATCCAAAAAGCAGGGGATATATATATAAATATATATATATATATATATAAATATATATATATATATGTATGTATAGCTGATTCACTTTGCTGTACAGTAGAAACTAACACAACATTGTAAAGCAATTCTATTCCAATAAAAATTAAAAAAATAAAAGTCCACAGTCTTTCTCGTACCTAACCAGGTTCCTAACAGTGATGCATCAAATGTCAGTGACACCCCGTGGCCACTTTTGTGTTCTTTACCCTATTTGAGAGTTTGTTGGCATTTCACTCAGATGACCACACTTTCCTCCTCGAAGAAGATCTTATCTTCAGGTTAAGGGGAAATCATTCCAACTGTCCTTTCAAAAGGGTATTAATAAAGGAACAACTGTGAAATTTTGGCCAACGTATTACAAGATCATGAACCATAGCAGGGACACTGCTTTTCCTTGAATTTTGTAAGATATTTTCTGTGATCCGTAGACTTAGAGCTTATCAACGTACAGCACGCCAACCTAGTGAACATACCCTACTTACTGGTCTCAAATGTAGATATAGTTTCCACATCTCCTTACTGTAGGTACTTTGTTTGGAAAAGGACATATCTTTTTTTTTTTTAATTTCCTATTTAATCGTAATGTCTTGAAGCTGAAACAAATTTAACAGCCAGTGTTTTTTCACCATTGTATGTAAAATTGCTAGTTTACAAGAGAAGATGACACTTTAATAAAATGTAAAACTAAGTAACCAACTTTTTTCATGTCTCTAAAAAGCAAAATGACTTCTTAAAGAAACAAAAGGCTACCAAGAGATTCAAAGGTTTCTGCTGAGTTACAATATGTTTTAATAATCTAGGGACTCGATGAGAGTATTTTTAAATGTATGCCCTCACTAACTGAACTCCCAACATTATGTTTGTTCCTACATCACCTTCTAGCTTTTTATTATTTTAGCTCTTCTCAAATCTTTCAGAATTGTGACAAATACTAACAAATGATGGCTATCACAGAAAATTATGAAAGAGGAAAATGTGTTTTTTTCCTTGTTTTCTTAATGTAATACATGTACTATAATCATCTTTTCCCACTACTCTGTACCCTCTGCTACTTTTGGAAGAAATACAATCCTGAATGAAGCAAAAAAGATAATTTCTTGGAAAAGGACATATCTTGAAGTGATTAAATTCCTAGGATTTTGATACCTCAGTAAGTGAAATTATGCTAGGTTATTTCTCACTCTAATTTGAAGCTAGTTTTCTCATTATTTGAGTAGCCATCACAGTTGTCACTAGAGAGGACATTTTGGAGAAATACTCAGGTATTGTGACTTGATAAGTTTTTATTTTGAGCTTTTTTGTCCCTTTTGCTTTTCTCCCAACATAATGTAACATGTGCTATTGCCAAACAAGGTAATAAACTCTAGTTTAGTATCATATATTCCGATGCAATATATTTTACACAGGGAATCTTTTGTGAAGAAACAGACAGAGAATGCAGTCTCTACTAATGAAACAGTCATTCCAGCTCCAAATAATAAGGGGAGTACATCTGTAGTGAAGACTTCTACTTTCAAGGCTGAGGGGGAATCCACGAATGCTATGGAAAGTAACAACAGAGGATATCAGGCCCCGAAAAAAATGAACAACATGTATGAGGAAGAGGCTAAGCAAGAATTGTATCTGGTGGGGGACCCTTGGGCAGAAGTAAACACCAATAAGAAGTATATGAAAGACTTGGAAGAAAATAGTAAGATAAGGAAAATGGAAAAGGAGGACACTGTGGTCCAGAATTATTATCAGTGGTACACAGAGGAAAGGAATTTCAAAGACTCAAAAGCAGCATATCTAGAAAGGAAGGCCATATCAGAAAGGCCAAGCTACCCAGGACTTTGGTTAGCACAGGAGACCTCAGCTCCTAAGCAGCCTTCTTTTAAAAAAACTTTAGAACCTGGTCTTAGCCAGAGGTCGGTTTGCCAAGATGCAAGTAGCAAGGAAAAAGAAAAGAAGACGTCTGTGGTCACCCAGAATGCCCCAGTATGCAGTCATCAGAGGAACCCTGTGAGGCATGGGACGGTCCAAGAGAGGCAAATCGAACCGGCAATGCAAGCCCAGGAAAAAGAAGACAAAGCAGCGGTGTTCATTCAGAGCAAATACCGGGGCTACAAGAGGGGGCAGCAGTTAAGGAAGGACAGGATGTCTTCTTTTAAAAATCAAAAAGCGGTTGCAACACCGACAGAAGTAGCAAGAAATACTCACACTTTGTATTCCCATCCCGCAAAATTTGAGGAATCCTGTAACATCAGGATGGAGAGTGATAAAGACTCAAAAGCAATTTCAGAAAAAGAAGCATGTGATTTGGCAATTTTTTCAAAACAGGTATGTAAACGAACAAATTTGTTTACTAGTACCGGTCTCTGGGAACTCCACGATAACTGAGTTAAACAGACAATTGATAACTGATTTATTGTTTCATCTGTTTTTATGAGATTGCAAACCTTTTCAATAAAACATCTCAGGGACGGTGCTATTCGAATAGCCATAAATTTTGTAAACAAATTTCTGTGATAAAAATAGTATAAAATACGATGGAAATCTTGTGTAGTAAGGAGACTAGTCATTGGTTTATACAGCCTACTAAAATGCTGGCATTTGACAATGCAAATTTCCATGTATCTGAGATCTTCCATTATAGCTGAAAAAAAAAAGTTTTCAAAATCCTCAAGTCTATGCTTTCCGTACCCCAAATTTTGAGAAGACATAATTAGGTATCAGAATCAGATTGTAGCATTACTGAGCATATATGCAATGAAGATGACAGTCTATATGTTCCATCATGGCCATGAGGAACCATCAAGAAAAACCACAAAGGAAAATTCCCTCTTGGAGAATATCTCGTGCTATTGGTAGGCGTGTTTCAGCTGTTTCTAGAAGGGGCAGTCGGCTTTAGGGCTTCTCCCAGGTGTACATGGAACTCTGATAAATTAGTGCTGTGGAGAGATCACAGGCCTCTGTCCCTGCCCCACTCCAGCTCTTTCTCTCTTTCTAGGTGTTTGACCTTGAGAAAATCACTGTATGTGTCAGCACCCTTATTTTCCCCTGTGTAAAGTGAAGGATTTTCACTAGGTGGCCTCTAAAATGCATATTATAAATGAATATGTACTATCAGGGTAGTCAATAGTGTATGAAATCATAGAAGAAATGTCATAGTGGGTTCAAAGAAGGATCACCTATTACTGCTGAGTCTCTAAACTCTGCCTTTTGTCTGACGGTGGCTAAGCCCACAAGAAACACGGTAACTGCCCTTGGACACCCCCTGACTGTCATGAGTGTGGCCCAAACATCTCCAACCCCTAGCTGGTCATAGATCTGCCATTGTTTTATTTAGTCCCTTCCTGTTCTACTTTTTTAAGCACATGGAAATATTGAGTTTAATATACAGGCAGTCCTTCCCTTCCTTGTGATAAATCTGCTCACTCTAAAGACCAAAGCAGAGATTAGGACCCTGACCTGCCAAGCAACTGCAACATTCAGGAGATGTAGAATCGCCGGGCATCCACCTACAGCTGGCAAATACCACCGTGGGAGTGGATTCAGTACTCCCCGGGAGCAGAGCTAGAGGCAGAAAAGCAGGAGCCCCACCTTCAACCTAGCAGGGCAGCCGTGTTAACAGACAAGGTAGAGGCAGAGGGGCCAGGATGGAAAGAGGAACTGGAAGAGAGAGAGTAGCACTGAAGTCAGGCGAAGAAGCCTGGACAGGAAAGGAGGGAGGCTAACACAGTCAAAGTCAGCAGAGGGGTTCCTCAGGATAAAAGCAGAAGAGCCTCGGCAGCAGAATGGTAAGGATGGAAGCCAGATCTCAGGGACCCTGGGAAGGAGTTATCAGGAGAGAGTGCTTCTGGAGGGTCACATGTTGGACAGTTTTGAATGGAAAATGTGAGATGGGCAAGTAGCACAAAGGGGGAGGTTTTGTCAAGTGAGGACTTTATCCGACCTTGGTACAGGGTCAGGGTGAGTCCTGGAGAAGAAATACATGAGAGCCCCAGGGGGAGCGGTTCAGGAATTGATCAGACCCCAGTGTACCTGTGGAGCTCACTGAATTCTCTTCCTTGATTTAATCTGACATGTGACCTTCTTTTTAGATATCAAAGCTCTCTGAAGAATATTTCATTCTGCAGAAAAAACTGAATGAAATGATTTTGTCACAGCAACTGAAGCCTCTTTATCTGGGTGTCTATCCTCATAAGCCAATTACTGGACGAGTTTCTTCTCAGCAGTGCATCTCAGGTAAAGATGGGTAGAGTTGGAACTTCCTGAAGGGACAGGCAAAGCCAGATACTTTGTTTATTAGTTGCCCACCTTTATTCTATAGCACGTTTGAGGTGACAATGTTCTAACTGTCTTGGCAAGAGCCTTCATTTTATTTCATTTTTTATAAGTAGATACACACTTTTCCAGAATGTTCCACATACCCCCCTACCTTTTTTGATTTCATTCTCCTCTTCTTTTCTTTTTCTTTTCTTTTTTCCCTTTATATACACTTTAACTAGAACTTGGCATATGACACCAAAAGGGAGTAGAAAGGGATGGAGTTGGGGGAGGGTGGGGAGCAGGGTGCAGTTTGGATAAGAGGGAGCAAACAAGTGAAGTATATCTTCTGTCAAAATCTGTATGGTAAGTAGAAGGTGCAAATCTCCGTTCAGATGCACAAACCCAGATGCACTATTAAATTTTCTTCTTATCAGCCTAAGTCACTCTCTGCCCACATTCACTAAACTGGTGGTGAATTCAGACTCAGGAATTATCAGACCTCCCCTTCCCCAGGGCTGTGCAAAGGCCCCGGGGCCTTATATACCCACCAAAGGATCAGGTAAAGCCTGTAGTCACTAGTTAGTTGCCCACAGGTACTGCTGTGACACTCATCTCCTAGCTGGCCTCACGATCTCTACACGTCGCGAGGCTCTGCTGCTCCCACATGCGCAGGAGACGCCGGGAAACTGGCGTGTCAGGAGTCTTACTGGGTTTGCACACGCTCCAGGTAGCCCTCCTCCCTGCAGCCTTACCACCTCCCCCAGGGGCAGCCACCGATGGCCCTGCTGGTCCCTGTCTGGGAGAATCTGCATTTATTTTCCTTTGGTCCTTATTTCTCGGAGGCCCTCCACCCACTCAGGGCACCAGGCCCCACCTCTGCAATGAGTGTGGCTCTTACCAAAGGCAGGACTGCCGCTAACCTCAGGCAACTTCCGTGAAAGTCCCTTAGGCAGGAAAAGACTAAGATGAGCCCGGCTATTTGTCTGATATGGGAGGAAGGAAAAATAGCTTAATGTTTCAATCAATTACCCTGCCACATTGTTTTCAAGACTTGTATGAAGCTTTAAAAAAAAAAAACCAAAAAAACCACTGCCACGAAGTGTGCACCCTTCCCAACCCCGCTGCTACCAGGCCCTGGCCCAGACCTCTTGACGTGAAGACGCAGCTTGGCAAGTCAGAGCCCAGAGGCCCATTAGTTTGAGTGCCACCGATGACCCTGCCCAGAGGCCTGCTGCCCGGCAGGAGCCGAGATGGGGCTCGGGGGCTTCAGCCTCTCTCGGCTGTGTGTGCAGAGGCCCTGGTGGAGGCGGGGCAGTGAGGTGCTGGAGGGAGCGTCCCGGTAAGCAGCTCAGCCCAGGGCTCAGCAGGAAGCAGGGGGTGGAGGGGTGCGGCGGATGCTTCCTGGAGGGGAGTGGGGGCTGCCAGTGTATTGCCACGACTTGTGTGTGTCGTGTGTTGTGTATGTGTGTTTACTGAAAGTGCTTTAAGGTGCACAGCGTGATGATTTGAGGCCCACATACCTGGTGAAATATGACTGCAGTCAAGCTAATTAACATATCTTCTCACATAGTTGCCTTTTTTGGCGTGTGTGTGATGAGAGCACCTGAAATCCACTCTCCTAGCACATTCCCAGGATTCGGTACAGTATTATTACCTGTAGTCACCGAGCTGCACATTGGATCTCTAGACTTATTCATCCTGCACACCTGCAACTCTGTCCCCTTTGACTAACATCTCCCTGTTTCCCCCGCCTCCCCACCCCTGGTAACCACCGTTCTGCTCTCTGCTTCTAGTGTTCGATGTTTTTAGATTCCATGTATAAGTGAGATCATGAGGTTTTTCTTCTTTCTGCGTCTGGCTTATTTCACTCAGCATAATGTCCTCCAGGTTAATCCATGTTGTCCCAAATGGCAGGATCTTCTTTAAGGCTGAATAATATTCCTGTGTGTGTGTGTGTGTGTATCACATATCCTTTATTCATTCTTCTGTTGCTGGACACTTAGGTTGTTTTCCCTATCTTGGCTATTGTGAATAATGTTACAGTGAACATAAACATATCATGTAAGGTACTGATTTCATTTTTGGGGGATAGATACCCAGAAGAGGGATTGCTGGATCATATGGTAGTTCTATTTTTAGTTTTTTCAGGAATCTCCATATTGTTCTCCATAATGGCTGAACCAATGTACCTTCTCACCGAAGGTGTACAAGGGTTCCCTTTTCTCCACATCCTCGCCAGCATTTGTTTCTCTTGTCTCCTTGATAATAGACATCCTGATACATGTGAGGTGATATCTCATTGAGATTTTGATTTGTATGAAAGCACTCTTTCATATACTGTTGGCCGTTTGCATGTCTTCTTTGGAAAAATGTCAATTCAGGTTGTTTGCCAATTTTTTAATCTGGTTGCTTGGGGGGTGTGTGTGTGTGTGTGTGTGTGTGTTTGGCTGTTCAGTTGCATGAGTTCCTTATTTTGGTTATTTGGATATTGTCTAAAATATATCCAATATGTGGTTTGCAAATATTTTCTCCTATTCTGTAGGTTGCCTATTATATTTTGTTGATGGTTTCCTTTGCTGTGCAGAAGCTTTTTAGTTTGATGTAGTCCCACTTGTTGATTTTTGCTTTTATTGCCTGAGCTTTTGGTGTCATATCCAAAATATTACTAGCAAGGCCAATGTCAAGAAGGTTTTCCCCTATGTTTTCTTCTAGGATTTTTATGGTTTCAGGTCTTACGTTTAAGTCTTTAATCCATTTTGAGCTGATTTTCTTGTATGGTGTAAGGTGATTCCAATTTCATTCTTTTGCACGTGGCTATCCAGTTCTCCCAGTGCTGTTTATTCTTTCCCCATTATGTATTCTTGATGCCCTTGTCAAAATTAGTTGACCATATATACTTGGGTTCATTTCTGGGCTCTCTGTTCTGTGCCATTGATTTATGTGTTTGTTTTAATGCCAGTACCATACTGTTTTGATTACGTTAGCTTTTTATTTAGCTTAAGATCGGGAAGTGTGATGCCTCCACTCTTCTTCTTTCTCAAGATTGCTTTGTCAGGGACTTTGAAAAGGCCTAAAAGCAGCAGAACTTTACTAGAAAGTCAGAATAGTTCACTTCATTCTTCAATGAAGGCCAACTTGGCAAACATCTGAATTTTCCCCTGTCCCTGAGAGTAGCAGAGGAAGTGCCTGAGAGAGGGCCTGAAGTGGCCTGAAGACACAGAGGGGTCTGGGCAGACCTGACAACCCAGAACCAAGTAGGAAGGGAGGACACTGGGAGATGCAGTCTGTGCCAGTGACTAGAGACGAGGCAGTGCAGTTACTCTGGGCAGATGCTAATGAAAAGGAAGAAGAGCTGCAGAGCAGGTGCCTGTCTCCATAATGACATGAAGCTACAAAAGCCACCCCCCGCCAACTTAGATGTGGCCCAGGGAGAAAACAGAAACCCAGAATGACTAAGTTTTCTCAGAAGACACTAAGAAAATTGAAAGCAACTGAGTTTAACTAGGATTCGTTAAAAATAACGTCACGCTAGAAAATCGAAGTGAGCACTAAGAGGGAGGAATTAAGTCGAGTTTTAGGAACATCAAGTGACATTTTTGTACATCTGAACTGTTGTACATTGTAACCACTTAACCCAGATGAAGTGGTGGCTGAGACAGTCAGCAGTCTTAAGCAAAGGTTAGTCGGTAGATGACCTGCCAGGCGGGTGGACACGTGCATGGTGACTGAAGCCGTTGAGTAGATGAGATTGTCCAGGAAATCCACCTACGGTGAGAAGAGAAGAGAACCAGAGCTGA
The DNA here is from genome assembly GCF_028564815.1 of Eubalaena glacialis. Classification (NCBI taxonomy): domain Eukaryota; kingdom Metazoa; phylum Chordata; class Mammalia; order Artiodactyla; family Balaenidae; genus Eubalaena; species Eubalaena glacialis. Next base: position 10,523,281 of record NC_083717.1, on the reverse strand, counting down.
GTCTAGACGTGTACGGGTCAGGTAGAGAGGACCCAGCAAAGAGGACCAGCCAGAGAGGTGGGAAGAACACCAGGGCGCCCAGTACCTCAGAAGCCACAGGAAGAGGGTTTTAAAGATATTATGCAGGCTGATGCAGACAGAGCAAGTGGGGAGAGAACTATAAAATATCCATTGAATCTCCTATATGTTAACAGTTACTTACAACTTCCCCTAACGTTTGTGAATAGACACAAAGGGAAAAGGGGGATGCAGATAATCACTGTGCTACTTCTGGGAGATTCACCCTCCGATATCTGCCAGGTTTTGTCATTAGGTGTAGTCTATGTTCAGATATTTTAATGATCTAGGCAGCTTTTTAAAAAATTTCTTGAATAGTTTATAAAAGTTCACAGTAAATATAGTTCAAAGAATTCAAACTGAGGTCACAAATTGGGCCAGATATTGCTTGGTCAATATTTAATCCCTGCAAGGGATCTAGATTCATTATTGTACCTTTGGATGTGCTTATTTACCTCAGGAAAATCAAACTCCATCCTAAATTTCTCTGTAAACCAGCCTGGGTTTGCCGATCTTCTGACCACATTTAAACCAAGAATTTCCACCACCTGTTCCCTTTTCCTCCAATTCTAGTGATTTTCCCAGTTATATACCTTCAGACATCACAAACCCCACACAGGTATTCAGGTGCACACTCATCGGAGGGAGGGAGTAGATTATCAGTACCACGGTCCATGTTTACTTCTCCTCAAGTTATTTCACGTAGATTGGTTTTGTCTTCCTCAGTCAGATTTTCAACCCTTGCAAGCAGGACCATGCCATGTACTATATATTCATTTTTCTGTTACCCTAGCACACTTATTCATCACACTGTCGACATTTAATAACGGCTTATTAATTGGCTGGAAAGCTGTTTAATTTCCTCCAAGAATTATATGTGGAGCAAAGTACAGTGGCCAGTGGAGCGAAGATTTGAAAGTTTGGTTTTTATTAAAACAAAAAAATGTCGCATTACAGTCTTTAAATGTTTATTTATTTTTGTATGTTGTATGCTTTTAAACTTCTAGTCCTTATATTGTAGAAGGCTTAAGGTATAGAAGTCCTATCTCCTTAGATCATCAGAATTGCTAACCCCGCCATGTGGAACCTTGCAGTGCAAGCAGCTGCCAGCACCTGCAGAGGTAGATTTAGCCGATACGCTGTGGAACCTGCCAGCCGGGGTTCAACAGGCCACCGCTGCAGCACTGACCTTCATGGCAAACCATCCCTCCCCATGAAAAATTTCACTTGGAAGACCAAATCAAGCTAGTTTACAAATAATTATGTCACTAGAGTAAGCCTAATAGTCACCTGAAACTTTAATTATCTCATGCTTCTCAAAAATCTACAGGCATCCTCAAATAATTGCTACGCCCAGCTTCGTTGTAACAACTCAATCAGCCTTAGCTGGATTACGTAAAGTGACCTGGGAAAGCTTCTTACCTATTCTGAAGAAAGCCCTAGACCTAGAGGGCTGAGATAGGGAGGATGGGAGGGAGGCTCAAGAGGGAGGGGATATGGGGACACATGTGTGCATGTGGCTGGTTCACTTGGGTGTACAACAGAAATAACACAGTACTATGGAGCAATTATGCTCCAATGAAGACCTATTTTAAAAAAAAGAAGTACAAAAGCAAATTTTTTCTAGAGGTCACTTTGAAAATTCATCAGGATATTCTAAGTTGCAATCATGCCTAATGGTCGTGTGGTGAAAACAGTGAAGGGGCCAGTAATATATCTTGAATGTATGGTTATCTGGTGGTTCAGCTTGATTTAAAGACAGATTAAGACAAAAGGACCACAGAATCGGCCTGGGCTGGATACCTGTTGGCGCTGAGTGATGTGTACAGGGAGGTTCATTCTGCTATTCTGTCTGTTCTTTTCTACTCTTGTGAATGTTTGAAATTTTCTATAATAAAAGATTAAACAAACAAAAAAAAGCAAGCCCTAGAAAATGTGGATAATAAATGAGAATAATTAAATTTTCAACATTATTTTAACAAGCTGTAACCTTATTTTATAAGGTTCTCTCTCTGTGAGACATTTTTTAATGTGCGAAAGTGTCAAAAGTAAAATAATGTCCAAATGAAAACTGAGGAACTAATTAGGAAGTTTAAAAATAAAATTAGGTAAGTACACGAACTGCTTATTTTATATCTTTGTTTTGATAATAATCATTATAAATTGAAACTGATAGGAGTTAACTGCACCTGCATTTTCATTGAGAGAAATTTAGTACAGGATTTATATAACTGTAGCATGGCCATTTGATCTTAGAGCCTATGCTGTTGTATTCAGAAGTATACAATGACATTGCATTCTTTCACTTTGAATAATGTGCAGAGTTGCTCCTTTTGGGGGAGGGGGGGTTTCTTCTTAACTATGGTGCCCCTGGCAATTTGTGTTGACCTCTGTGAAGAGAAGAAAAAGATTAATTTTAGGATAAATATACCCTAGTAACACAAAAGCATATTTTCTTTCTCTCTTTTTACAAAGAAGCTGTGACTGTCCAACAGGCTGTAATTTTTTAATGGGTTGCAAGGTTAACAAATAAGGACATTATGATAATTCCCATGCTTCGTTTACATAATACCATCAATAATTCAAGTCTAAATCAAAGCAGTCCCTTGCCATGCATATATATACAGTAGATATAATGAAAATGCTTTCAGAGTAAATGTCAGAAGAAAAGAGCAATCTATTTATTTCTAAATTCTTATGGCATCTAGATTCATGCAGTAGTCCTAATATTTTCAGTTATTATGGTGCAGATTTGGTATTTGTTTTAAGGTATGCCTGTCATTTTACCATTGTAATCCTGGCCCCTAGAAATGCATTTTGGAAACTATCCAAGAATACATCTGCACGTGTACCTGTAAACATATTTATATCCATGTGAAGACCAGGTAGCTCAAATAATGTTGGGTCACATACTTTATAGGAATTTTTTTTCATTAAGAGTAGAAAGTAAAGAGAGATCAGAAGTTATATTGCTTTCCCTCCCAACATACCTCTGGTGATCACTTATCTTCTTACATTTATTTGCTACTATTCTCTCTTCATAAGAAATAATACTAATTCCCCCCAAATCTTTCAAAAAACGACAACCTTCAGTATCCAAAAACAAATTATTTTATTTACAACCTTACAATTCAGTGAGTATCATTTATTTTTAGCATTTTAATTATATTAAATACTAACCATAAAAGCAGTTTGCCATACATGGGTTTACACTATGAATTATCGAGTGTAAATTATCGATTTTGATGAGTTAACTGATTTAATTCCAACAGAACAGTTGACCTAGAAGCCTTAAATGGAAATAGTTAAATTTTTTGCACCCAAATTATTTCTTCTCATTCCACAATTTTTATCTATTCTAAACTACAGAGGACACAGAGCTGCCATGGAAGCAGGAGGGCAATGAACAGTATATTTCCCCCCAACTTCCCATTAAATTTCTGATTAAAAAATGCACGAAAAAAAGACTAACCATGTCCTCAGCAAAGGAAACAGTTTTTTCTTTACATATTTTGACATCATATTACTTAGCTACGAGATCAATTCAAAGGGAAATTACATAGCATATTTGACAAAATAATATAGTCAACAAGGTAAATTCACATGGAGTTTATAATTTCATATCACATAGAGAAAATACCTTCTTAAATATCTAGTGTATTTTAAAAATTTTCTTATAAATAGACATACTGGGCTAGTCCATAACTCCCAAATATCAGAACTGAACCAGATTACATTTTCTGACCATGATGCAATTGAGATAGAAGTGTAAAAATAAGTCTTAAAATTAAAAATCAGTAAGAAGTCTGAGGTGAAGCAATTATAATTAGAGTTATCAGTTATTTCAAAATAATAAAAATGAGAATAGCTACATATAAAAACTATGAATGTAATGCAACCAGATCTACATTCATGGGAAAATTCAAATCATTAAAGTTTTCATGATTAATTGAGAGAAAATAATAAAAAAATGATGTAAAGTAAGATTTCTTTTTTTTAAAAAAAAAGGAGAACAAGTATTTTTCAGCCCCAGGAAAAACACAAAAAGAGAAATAATTTTGATAAGACAGAAATATACCAGATATCTAAATGAAGCTAAAATAGTATTTTTTGAAAATAAAACAAAATAGACTAATTACCTAAAAAAGAAGCCACAAAAAAATAGAAATAAGAACAGTATTATAATAACTATAGTTGATAATATTAAAATCTTAGCATGCTATGAATGCAGTCAATTTCACAGAGACAAATAGGAGGCTAAAGTATAAATTTCTGAGAAGACATAGTCAATACGATGGTGTGTCTGTCAAAGAATTACCTTGAAAAAAGTGTTCCAGGAACTCATAGTGTTTTAGACAAGTGCATTCAAAATTCATGGAACAAGTAATTTCTATACTGTGTGATCTGCTTGGGAGAAAAAGAAAAATACAGAAAGTCACCTATTTTATGAAGATCATCTACCCTAGAAGCAAAGTCTGACAAATAACCTTTTAGGAAGAAGGAAGGGAGAGGAGGGAGAAAGGAAAGAAAAAGAAGAAGAAAGCTATGGATCAATCTCAGGGATTTAGAGGTAAAACTCTGAAGTATAGTACTAGCTAATTGAATGCATATTACATTAAAAGACTATCCAAATAACACATATCAATGTAACATAATATGCAAAGTTCAAAAGAAAAAAGCCATCTTGATAAATGCTAAAACAGTTTTCAATAAAATCTAACACTGAGTCCTAATGAAAAGCAAAACTCTTACTAAATTAGAGATAGAAGGAGATTCTTTAGCAATATAAAGAATATATTTCTTAAATCAATTGTCAACATCATAATAATGGTAAAACACTGAAAGCAGTTCCTTTAAAAAGCAGGATTAAGGTAAGGATGCTAGTAACAACACTTTTTTACATTATTTGGGAACTTCTAGCTGAAGCAATAGGACAGCAAACAGAAGTTTCTGAAAAGCATGATTATTGAAAAGAAGAAGATAGGATTATAGGAGTATTAGCAGACAACATGAATTTTGACAATAAAAATGCAGAGAATGAACCAAAATAATGATTGGTACTTGTAAAAGAATTCAGCAAAGATACGTAGCTTTCCTATAATAATTTATAATGGGAAAAGAACATATTGGAAATAAGAGCAAAAACAAATAGAATACCTTGAAATAAAGTTAGCAAGAAAACCACAGAAAGATTAAAAAAAAAAAAAAAGCAGAGGTAGATAGTGGAATGACCCACTGTGTTTCTGGATTGAAAGATAAGAAAATGTAAACATATTCTAAAATTGATTTCTAGGTTAAAAAAATTGTGTTCAATTTCTATGAGATTTTCTTTAGAACTTAATGTCCCTAGATATCATTTGTAAATTTCAGGAAAAAAAGAATAATTATAAATGAGGTCTTGCCTTTTAGATGGTAGAACAAATAATATAAAGCTACCATTAAAACCATATGCCTCTGTTATGAAAATCAACCACAGATTAATGGAACAGAATAGAGAGCCCTAAAATTGACTGTAGTATTTATAAAAACCTGTCCCAAAAAGATATACAGCAAACCAATAAGAAATGGACATATAATGCTTAAATTTTTCTGATTTTGGGAGAATAAATAAAACAGCCTTACCTTATACTGAATACCCCAATATTTACCAGATATATTAATGATTTAAATGTGAGGAATAAACCAAGAGAAACCAGATGATATGAATTGACTATTTCACAGTCTCTGCTTAGGAAATGACAAAGCATAAGAAGTAATAAAAAGCATTACAAAGAAACACTGTGGTCGATTTACACTGTGTAAACGTTAAAACCTAGACATTAGAAAGCCTCATTTAAAGTTAAGGAGCTACAGACAAACTGGATAAAATATATAGAACAAATGGAAAAATGGTTAACGTATGTAATATAGAAAGAGCTCTTATAGATCATTAGGAAAAACACTAACACCCGCCATGGAAAAATGGACACATTGATTTATTTATAGAAGAACAAATGCAAATGGAAAACAAGCATATATATGATTGCCGTGGAAATTAAAAGTATAAATTAAGTTACTGTTTTTTACTCATCACAATGGCAGGGATGAAAAAATATTTAACAGTAACAAGAATGTGCTAGTTTAATTATCCTCAAACACTAATGGTGAGACTAAAGACGCAACATTTCAAAAAGTGATTTGGCAAAATATGTAAAAAAGCATTGAAATCGTTTCTGTCATTCACCCAGTAAGCCCACTTATGATAACATAGCCTAAGGAACTAATCAGAGCTGAAAGAGAAAAATTATGTACATGGCCAAAAATAAAATTAGGCAATAAGAAAATGATTAATAAGTAATGGCACATTCATATATGGAATATAAACGGCCCTTAAAATTCATCTTTCAAAGAAGAACCTTAGCAAATGGCTAGCTAATCTAACTAGGGATACAAGACTGCAGAATTGGAATGGGAATCCTGTAAATACGTCAGCTTAATCTTCCCCCGTGTCAGGGGGTTCACTGACAAGAGCATCCATGTACAGGGCTCTAGAGAAGCTGAGAGACTGGTGGAGGGAGGACCAAGGGCTTGCTCTCCAGTAGAGTGGACACTCTCCATCCCTCCCTACCTTGGACCTTCAGAGTCCATTCTGTACAAAATGAGGAAGCTGAGTAATGTTCCTGCAGCCTGTACAGGGCTTACACACCGGGTGGGAGAAGACTAGAATGCCATCTCCAGATAAGTTGTCTTTGCTGCCAGGCTGTCTTGTGCCACTGAAAGCTTTCTTGCCACCTCCTGTGGCCATGCCTGTGACCAGACATGTCCTTATAAGGAATAGTAGCTTTTTAAAAATATTGGTGTATTTCACCTTACCTTGATAAGAACCACCTATCTGTTGTTACAGAGTATGAGCGGGGCAGGGAGGTGGGGGGAGGCCAGAAACAAACTAAATGTTGCTTGTTTAAAACCAGGTCATATTCTTCTATTCTGTGGTTTTCACAGGGCAATTTGAGGAAGTGACTATGAGCAGCCAATAAATAATTTCCCCAAATTTGGCTCTTTGGAAAAAAAATTAACGTAGGTTTTCACCTCGAGCTATATACCCAAATATTTTTCAGATAAAGATCAATATGATCTTGAAAAACAACCAAGAGGTAATTGGGGGGCTCTTAAATGCCACCCCTGAGTTTTCCTTATTCTCCAGTCAGGTGAGCGTGTAGTTTTGTTGTTTGTCTCCATAGTCCCATGGACAGTCGTACACAGGTTGCATGCTCACAGCTCAACATGACACCCAGTAGGTGGCTCTCAAGACACTGTCAGCGTCAGTGTGTGCATTCCCGTTTGCTTCTCAGAGGGCGCCCCCCTTTATGTATGCTAGATGGCCGGGGGTGAGGGAGCAACCTAACCGCATGGACCAGAACGAAACTAACTAGCCTCTGAGGACTCTACTCCATGACCTGTGCCCAACGGGGATGACGGAAGAAAATGGCAGCTACATAGTGAGCATGTCCAAGAGACAGATGGTGGTCCAGAGGGGACGTCTGTGGGTCTCACCACACAAATAGAGCTGCATTATTCTCTGTTTCTTCTGTGAGACAGGAGGGGCAGGCTGTGGGCAGCATCTTCCCCAAACCTAAGAGTGTAATTTATTGAAAAACTAAATGCTCAGTTTTCAAGGTTCTTGTGCAAAGTACTCAAATCAGAGTGGCAGAAAGCTTGAAGCCCATGAGCTGTAGGATAAGGACAAGTGTGAGTTGGCTCTAGGGCATCAGTGTTCAGTTGATAGAAAAAGAAGAGCTAAAGGAATCACTTGAGCAGTTCCGAATGGCGGTGGAGGCTGACAGCTCCCTGCTGAGGTCAGAGGGAGCCCGTGAGCCAGACCACTGAACGCTAAGGTGTCCCCGAAGTGTTCAGGACACTCAGAGCAGAAGCATCTACCCTTACAGCTCTGCACCTCAGGAAAACTCAAGGGAACACAGAGTGGAGTAAAACAAGTGGTCCAATTCAGGGCAACCATGAGAAGTGAAAATACCTCTGGGAACTCAGAGCATGAGGCAGTGCAAGGCAGAGAGGAGTGCAGAGGGACTGAACTGTCCACACAAGCTCAGAACCTGCGTCCATTTCTGTTCAAGAGCGCCTCAGCCTATTATAATTATATTAATTCATATAATACTTTATATAATGAAGGCCTAAGATCTTTGCAGAATTGATCATTAGTGATGCTACAGTCTTAACACATAATATGCACTGCTGAAAGGACATTTAAATGCTTTAGACGTTTGTTTGATAATAAGCTTTGGAAAATCCTACTTAGAAATTTACCAAAGAAATGTTTACGGAAAAGTTGGTGTCGATTTGTGAGTAGCAGAATATTAATGTAGACCTCATTGTCCTTGTATTGAAAGAATTTTACAGACAACATCCTATATTAGATTTTATTGAAGATTATTAACAAAACCACTTTAAACTATGAATGGATCAGGCTTTCAAACTGTTCTCAATGCCATACTGAAAAGTCCATGATGACAAAAAAAAAGTAGAAAGATGAAAGTTAAAACTTTTGGAGAGGGAATATTTTGGGGCTACTTTCTTCTATAAAACTCTAGAGATGTTGAGAAGAAAATGTGAAGTATACTCTGCTATATTAATGGAGAATTTAGGTCCTAACAATGTACATGTTCCCTTTATACTGGAAATAAAAAATATAAACTCCTTAGCCAAAAAAAAAAAAAAAGAGAGCGCCTCACCTGGCTGAAGGGCAGATGAGGTGAAAGGCAGATGGGTTGCGAACCTGACTACGGTGAATCTTGCCTTTAACAAATAGCAGTGAATATTCCTCCCTTCTCAGATTTCCTCTGGGTCCCTCTATTGCTGAAAGTTCATGACTGTCCATTTGTAAATGGGAATTTACAAAAACTAAAAAATTGATTTCTTAAGGAAGATATTACAATAACATAAGTGCATTTCTGTGCTGCTAATATCCTATTTATACATGTGATACTTTTGCAAATTATACTCTGCATGTGTACTTAAGTAAAATAGTATAATTATGATTAAAATGAGAATAATACTGAAATTCAATTTTCTAGAGCAAATATTGGCAATGAGTTTTAAATCTGTCTTCTTTCTTCTGAATGCAAAATGGTGAGATGTTTTTCCTTTCATTGCATTCCTGATCAACTCAAATGCTTAATGAAATTATTACCAGAACTACAATATAAATAAATACTTTACCTTCTGGCTATTTAATATAGCAGCAACCTTTACCAGTTAATACGTATCATGCACATCATACAAAACAGTCACAAACCTAATTTTGCTATTGCCAGCGTTGATGCGCTGCTGGTAATTTGTGATTATAAATGTTTATGTCACTTTTGTAATTAAGGGGTTAGAATGACGTTGGCAGGCAATGTTTGTGCTCCCCCAAAGGAACAAAAATTTAGAGGGCAAAATAAACTTAACGCCTTTCTGAAATATTTGTATGCTGATAAGCTCACAGGCAGTTTGTTCTTCAAAAATACAAAATAGCCTGGGGAAATTTAATCTGAACAGTCAGACCCTGTTGAATACATTCCTCAATAATTTTCACTTACTGGCTGCCCACGTTACATGGCCATATCTTAAGGGAAGACACCCTTTAAGAATATTTAGCATTATCCTGATGAAGAAAAAAGTCAATTTTGCAAGATATAAGAATTAATTGGAAATTCTGCAAATTCAACACATTTTGAGATTTTTTATCTCTGTAGTATGCACATGCCCTCATGCATATTTATAATTTTACATAAATGTGACCATACCATACATTCCAGGATTCTTTTGAAAGCAATATTTTTTTCATTTTCTCTTTTTTTCCTGTTTCTTCCCCCCTCCCGCCCACCGCCATTCTCCCTCTCCAACCCACATTACTCTCCCCATCAAGGAAGCTCTTATAAAACATGTGTTCTTTTATATCTTTTGTAGATGTGCATAAATGCCCTTACACACACATACAGATATAGAGGTGTTTTGTCATTATTTTATTATGCATCTTGCTTTTCTCCCTTACTACCTGAGCAGGAATCCCTGCACATCAACAGGTATAGCTAAAAATCATTCTTTTTAATAGCCATATGGTATTCCATATGAAGATCACAATAATTTATGTAACCTTTCCCCTATTGTTAGGTATTCACTTTGTTTCGATTTTGTGCCACTATGAAAAATGTTGCAGTGAACTTCTCTGAAAATGTCCTTGTATACTGATTTTATTTTTATGGGATAAGCCTCCAGGGGTGGAGTCGTTGAGTTGAAAGGCATTTTGGGTTTTGATAGATTGCTTTCCTAAAAGGCCCTAAGAAGATGTTTCCTTCAACAATTTGTTTGAATTCACTTTTTCTGACATCCTGTCCAGCAGTGTTATCCTTCTTTTTAATCTTAGCTAATATGCCTGGAGTGAAATGATATTACACTGTTATTTTAATTCATATTGTCTTGTCTGCTAACAAGCTCATTTGCCTTTCATGCTTGTTGGCTTTTTGGATTTGCTCATCTTGAACTTGCTATTTACATCTTTTGCTCATTTTTCTGTTGGTCTGTATTTTGTAGTCATTTGCTACCTTTTTATGACTTCTGAGTTTTAGTTAAGACATTTGTATCCCTAGATTGTTCATGAAGTCATCCAGATTTTCTTTCAGGAGGTTTGTGGGTTCTTTCATTTACATTTATCTTTGAAGAATCAGGATTTATTTTTATATCTGGTGACAATAGTGATCCAGTTAAGAAAATTATATTGAGTGTCTGCTCTTCACTTAGCACTGTGTCTCTAAGCTTAAATGGAATCAGTTAGACTTCTTAGCATCTCCAAACACCTACCACCTGTACATATCCAGTGAAAAAGCATGAGGGCATCAGATCCTAAGGTATAATGCCCACCATCCAAAAACATATGGTCCCACTATTTTTTTAAAGCCATAGGTAAAAATAGTAAGCGGTAAGAAGTATGAGATTAAGTGTTGCATTATTTTGCTAGGGCTGCCATAACAAAGTTCCACAGACTTGGGGGGATTAAACAACAGAAATGTTATTTCCTCACAGTTCTGGAAGCTAGAAGTCCAAGATCAACGTGTTGGCAAGTTTGATTTCTTCTGAGGTCTCTCCTTGGCTTATAGATGCCATCGTCTCCCTTTGTCTTCTCATGGTCTTCCTTCTGTGTGTGTCTGTGTCCTAATCTCCTCTTCTTATGAGGACACCAAGCATGCTGAATTAGTGAGGCCATAGTGACCTCACTCTGAAGACCCTTTCTCCGAATACCTTCATATTCTGAGGGACTGGGGGTTAGGACTTCAATGTATGAATTTTGAGGGGACACAATTCAGCCCATAACACGTTTCAAATAAACTGCACAGCCTGTGAGTACCATTGGTGTTCACGTGAGATGGAGATCACTGGGCCATCTGTGAAAGCTTCACGGAAGAGGCGGAGGTGGAGACAGGCATTGAAGGATGCTTAAGATTTCAGTGAGGCCATGAAAAACCTCTCTATGAGAAGATGAGAATAAGCAAAGTTATAGCTCTAAACATGGTGTGCTGGGGTTCCAGTTAGGTAACGAGGCTGACCAGAGGAGGTAGTTCATTTTGGGGGGAAGTGGGAGATAAATTGGAATGGCTGAGATTGTAAGTAACTTGGATTTAGGAGAGGTTTCGGTTTAATGAAGAAGGAAAAAAGAAGCATCATGAATTTTTGGAAAGTGAAATATCATCGTGGTATTTAAGGAAGGAAAATCTGGTTTTCATTTGTGAGATAAAGCACAGAGCGCATTAAGACGCTGCCACGGTTGTTAAATGAGCAGTTTAGCCCAGGGTGGTAGCAAGGGTAAGCAAGAAGAACTGGTGGATGAGTATTAGGCATTTCAAAGAATGTGTCAAAAAAGTTGACAGAATTTGCTGATTGCCTGCTTCTAGGAAACGAAGAAGAGGAATAAGGCACAGGTGACATCAGTATTACAAACCTGGGGGACAGAAATACAGTGCCATTAAGGTTGTGGTGTACAGAATCTTAGATGGAGAAGAAAGATGACCCCTGACTCACCTGAGTTTGAGAGTTTGAGATGCAAGTATTCAATAGGGGTAGGAAAGTAGGACCGAGCTCTGGTGGATGAGAGGTTCTAGCCGGGGTATGCATTGGGAAGTCATCTGTAGGGAGTCACTGTGCAAAGTACAAGGAGCTGGGAGCACCATGATTCATTCCAGGAGGCAAAGGATTGTTTACTCATCCAGCAAACTTTTATTCAGCACTTACTATGTGTCAGGCATTTCCTTAAGTGCCAGGAATACAAAGGTAAATGAGATAAGGTGTCTTGCCCTCAGAAACCTCACCCTCAGTCATGAAGGGAAGGGGTGGTCGATAATGTTAAATGGTGATGAAGTCAGAGATAATAAGGACAGAAAAGTGGCCTTTGGCTTTGGCAATAAAGTGGTCACCCTTGACTGTCTAGAAGGCAGGTTCTATAGAGTCTTGGTGATAGAAATCAGATAGAACGGCAACATTTGATGAGAAAATGAAGAAAGAGCAAGACTTCCTTTATTCCCAGAATCTGTTTGTTTTTCCCTTTCGTGGCATTTATTCAGGTTCTTTGCCACCTTAAATTTAATTAATTGTTATTACAATAGTTATATTATGATATTTTAATTCAGACTTTAAATAATATTAAAGTCAAGTTAAAATTTAGTCCCTGGTCACGTTTATGTTTCTAAAAACATAATAACTTGATACTATATTTTAATGTTTCTTGCCATTCAGACTCAAATAAGATATGTAAGTGGATATGGCCAATACATTTAAAAATAATAAAACTTGGCAAGAGCCAATAAGAGCTGTTTAATAATCAGCCCTGGGAGAGAGGATAAATAAGGAGAAGGAAAATAATAAAAGACCACTGTTTTTGGTGGTGGCGAGAATTCAGGTTTTACCATCTTTCCTCGCGCCTGTGATGGTCTAAGACAGGATTCGGCTAGGGCTCCGGTATCTGGATTCCCTCTACCTCCTCTGTCTACTCCTTTGGAGGAAAAGGGAGAGAGAGAATGGGAGATGAACCTCCAGGGATTGGCTGGAAAAGTACTTTTACTCCTCCTATCTATAACTGATCTCTATTAACGTGGTCTCATTAACAAAGATCCCGTTTTCTTTTGTTTTATTCTAAAAAGGACGGTAATGAATGATTGTCCTGGTTTGCACTGTTCCATGCCTTACACCACGATGACATACTCCCAACTAGCTGATCTATCTTTGTCATCCAGCAGTTTCCCATAAATTTTAAAATGAATGAGTTGGATAACGTTAGGATATGAATGCTCTCGTGATAAATGTGTTCACACAGTGAGCTGGGGCTGGGACTAGGAAGTTAGGCACCTGTGAGTCTCCATCCTGGTTGGAGTGGTTTTACGCTGCCGGTCACGGCTGCTTACACGTAGTTAAGTGTGGAGCATTCATTGATTTGATTAGATTTGACTTGATCTGATTAGAATCGTTTGGAACAATTCAGTTCCTCTGTGTATTTCTATCTCTGAGGATTAGGAATTATTGTTGCCCCATTATTATATGCAATAATGATCCATTGATGCCCTTAAAGTCCGGCTAAGAAATGTGTGCTCAGATATCTGTTGAACGTAAGCCATTCTCCAGTAAGCACCCATACCCCACTCCCAGCCCAACCCTGATACATTCATCACAAATGCACTTAGGGGATGGGGTGGTCACGAATCGTGAAAACTAGACAGAAATTCTTTGTAAGCGGCCTATTAACTCTGTAGACATAAAGCCACTTGTAACAAGCACTGACCGCAAAGCGTGAAGATCATCAGAAGCTCTGATGATGTTGCTGCAGATTTGAGAACTTGGCTCTATCAAAGAAAGAGCAGGGAGAAGAGGACAAACCTCATTCTTTCTTGGCCAAGGTTTTTAAAGTCCAATCTGAACATTCTAATAGTTTGAGATTCTAAATATTGCTGAATATTTGTCCAGCCTGCAGTTGAGCAGTCTCCTGGTTTGGGTCATAATATGAGGTGGTACTTTAAAAATGAGGATCGTGCAGTGTTTGGATGGATGGATGGATGGATGGATGGATGGGTCCCTCTGTAGTGCCAGTGACAGGGGGAGGCAAGGAGACAGCAAGGTTCTATGAGCATAACCCTCCTTTCTAGAGATTTTATGGCAGCTTTGTCTGCTCACCCCATCAACCCTCAGCTGCCGTTCCACATCATCAAGCTGTGCATTTCTTTTCTTCCCTGTCTTCTCTTCCCCTTACTTCTCAAAATCCTAGACCACCAGACAATCGGAAGGAAACACATGATGAGGCATATAATGAGGGTTGGTGGGGGGAACAAAGGAATTTCCTCTTTCCTCCCAGTTTTTGCCCCAGTTGTATGTATATAATTTGTTATTTAACACAAACGGTAAGCAGTGCTTGATACTAGCCTTTGTAACTGAGTGCTTGTTTATGATCACCTTTCTCGTAGGTATCTCCAAAGGAGAGGAGCCAAAAATATTGAGACCCCCAAGGCGGCCTCGGAAACCCAAAACACTAAATAACCCTGAAGACTCCACGTACTATTCTCTCCTACATGTAAGTGGCTCACTCTCATTATCAGGTGGGGGCCATAGCATCCCCTAACAACCAGCATGGACACGAACCACACTAGTCCTGTCAAAAGGGAGGGCTTTGCAAAGGAGATGCCCCTCGGTTTCTGCTTACCTGCCCCTCCCCTGGCTGACAGTCTGGGCACTTGGCTGTCCTCCAGCCCCTCTTCCTCAGGGTCCACGCCTCTCCCGCAGTCCTGTAACCCCTGTGTCCTCCCAGCAGTTTTCTCTTCTGGTCCTGTAATCTGAGCTGCTGTGCAAATATCAACCCAGAAAGAGAAGGGCATCACAGCAGGAGCTCTCCAGGGAGGAACCTTAGTGTAAATGGACGGAGAAGGAAGGGGGAGGAAGAGACATTTACTGAGCACCTTTTAAGTTCCAGGCCTAGAGTGAGGTGTGTTCACACTCATGGTGAGATCGAATCTTAGAGCCTGGAGGGTGGCATCCCCATCTCACAGATCAGGATTCTGAGACACGGATAAGGCACCTCTTAGCTGTCGGGGCCATTAATTGTACTGAGGTCTTCTGGTTGCCCAGCTCCCGTTGACTCACGGTGACCAGCCTGGGAGCTCTCGGCATCGCCCCTGCCAGCCTGCCCTTCCTCTAGGTTCCTGTTCTCCGTGAATGCCACCAGCATCTGCCCGGTTACCTAAACCAGCAAAACTGCGAGGCATCCTGAATCTTGCCTGCTGATCAGTCACGCTAAAGTGTGACTTCTCCCCGCAAAGCCTCGCGCTGATTCATCTTCTGCTTCTGGCCTCACGGCAGCTCCCCTAGGACGAGACCATCTCATTCCTCACCTGGAGTAGTTCACGCCCCACCTAACTGCTTCTAATCTCAGCCTCTGCAAGCCATACCAGAAGATTTCTCTAAACCATAAATTTGATCGTGTTCCTCCCTGGAGAGTCCCTTTAATGGCTCGGCAGCTCCTTCTGCATCGAGTCCAGACTCCTTCCTCCTGGGACCCAGGACCACTCTTCGCCCCCTTGCCCACTGGCCAGAGTTAACTGCTGGCACCTCTGCCAATGCGTGGCCTCCCTCGCTCCCGAGTCCTTTGCACCTGCTGGGGCTTCCACTTACAATACTTATTCCCTCTCTCACTCCCTGCTGCCACAGTGAAAGCAGCAACAACCCTCCATGTCCATATAGGGCCCAGAGAATGTTTCCCATGAGTTGGAATTAAGTTTCCCACCTCCCCAGCAATAAATGAAGGTTGACTTTCAAATCAGCCATCTCCTAGTCCTCTCCCTTCTCTCTGCTGGTTTCTCTCCAGTGTCTTTGGAAGGGTCCTCTTCCCCTTGGTGTTGCCTGGCATTCAATCTTAGATTCTCTTCTCATCTCATTGCCTTCGGACAGTCTCATCAGCTGCCATGACCTCAGTTTCTACTGATTCCTGAATCCTGGTCTCTGGCTCAGATTCTCCCTCTGACTCCAAACTCAATATCAGAATGCCTAGTGTTTGTTTTACATATTCCACATGATGCACAAAGGCAGTCATATGTATATATATATTCACCTCTATAATATGGGTACATACACACACACCTCCCTATATACTATGGGTCTGTACACACACACCTCCCTATATACCATGGGTACATACACACACACACACCCTTTTATACTATGGGTACATACACACCTATATACTATGGGTACATACACACACATATCCATCTAAAATACACAATTAAATGGTTTTCAGTATAATCACAGAGTTGTACAACTATCACCACAGTCAATTTTACTTATTTTTAAATTTATTTTCAAAACAATTTTAATTGAACTATAGTTGATTTACAATGTTGTATTAGTTTCAGGTATACAGTAGACTGATTCAGCTATATATATATATAGCTGACTCACAAATGAGTCCCTGCCCCCAAGAAGCTTACTTTGTCATTGTACTATTATTTTTAAAATGAGTATAAAGTGTTTTCATGCATCTTAATTTATCAGTGACTGGAAACCTTTTTATAACCCTGAGTCTTGAAATCTGTGGCTTCAGTGAAACATAAAACATAGAAAACTAGTATATTATTTGAAGTGAAAACACACCATGGGTTCATATTTATCTGGCCTTTACCCAGATTTGGGGTGTTACATGTAAGTGAAATTTATAGCTGTGATGGAGCCCTACCCCCTTTAACCATCAAAACATTCTCTGTACTTTTAAATGGTTTTCACGAACATCTTTCTAAAATACATTATACTGCACATTCTAAACCTTTTCTTCATGACCCAGGTCGCTGTAGTGAGCAAAAATATTTGTACTTTATTCAGAACTATGCTTATCAGAGAGGCTCCCTGACAGCCATGTCTAAAGTAGCACCTGTCTCTCTGTATCTTCCTGGCCCTACTTAATTTTTCTTCGCAGCAGGTGCAGATATGTATCTGCTTGTCTCCTGGCTGACTCTCCCCTGTGGGCTAGAAGCTCCAGGAAGGCAGGGACTTTGCTCACTCTTATGGCCCCACTGTTGCTCGTCATGAGACTATTTGCTAAATAACACATGACTTACTTTAGACGAGGCTCTCAGGCTGCCGAGCTGTGGACAAGACACCCCTCATGCTTGCCCGACATGAGCAGCTGTGCTGACAGATGTCTCACCTATTAATATAGCTTTCGTTTCTCCTTGGATGTCACCACTTAGTATGGTCATTCCGACTGCCTTAACATCAATACTAGCTCTCTTCTATGATTTGATGCTCTTAATCTCCTACATCTGGGGAATGTTGCTGTTGTCGTGTCCAAAATAAGAGTAAGCTGAAGCTTAGAAACGTGGCTGTGGAGGAGAGAACATTAGCTGAACACTTACGCCCCGTTGTCACGGCGTATGGTGTCTGCTCTAACATGTAGAAGCTGTGCAGCCATCAGCAAAATGACTCCGTGCCAACATCTTCCTGAAGAAGTGAGTAATGGACCCCGTCACATCACAAGTCCCTTCCGGTCCCATTATTTTTCTGGGGCCTTCCCTCAACCACAGCAGTAGGTGGTTTGGCCACTCCCAGGTCCCTTTTTTGTTATGTCTACATTTTGGCTACCCTCTTCATCCTTGTGAAGGCCTCTGAATACATTATATATTCGTGTATTTCCAAAAGGGAAGTAAGACTGTGTCCGCCATGATGTAATGGTGAATTTTAAAGTCTTACGATAAAATGTATTTCTTTATGTCAGGTGGGAGGGAGAGGGAGTGAGATGCAGTGACTGAGGAATGGCTTCTTCAGTCCTCTGAGCTCAGACCTCTGTTCTTTCAAAGGCCTCCTCAAGAAACATCCTCACTGGATATCTCCTCCATAAGTCATCTGTTTCCTTGTCTTTCTCTCTTCTTTACTCTAGTTTGATAAGAAACTGCCATAGGACATTTGCTTCTTTTTTTGCATTTAAAATTTCAGGTTTGTCATATCAAAACTCCGATTGCAAACATCATTGGTCTTAGTAATTCAGGCATACCTCATTTTATTGTGCTTCACAGGTACTGTTTTTTCTTTTTTCTTTTTTTACAAATTGAAGGTTTGTCACAACGCTGCATTCAGCAAGTCTATTGGCACCATTTTCCCAACAGCATTTGCTCGCTTCCTGTCTCTGTGTCTCTTGGTAATTCTTGTCGTATTTCAAACCCTCCACTGGCAGTTTTATGGCATTTCTAGCAATAAAGTATTTTTAAAATAAGGTATGCATTTTTTTAGACATAATGCTATGGCACACTTAATAGACTATAGTAGAGTGTAAACGTAACTTTTATATGCACTGGGAAACCAAAAAAATTTGTGTGACTTGCTTTATTGCGGTATTTGCTTTATTGCAGTGGCCTGGAACCAAACCTGCAATATCTCCGAGGTGTGTGTGTAAATGCTCCTAATATAAAGTCCTGTGTGATAAAATTCATATTAAATCCTCTTCCAGGAAATGCAATATCCTTCTTCATGATCAATAATGCCATTTCATACATCCCTTTAGCCCTAGAGCCTAGGGGACTGAGAGACAACTAAATGTAAAGCTCTATCTTAACACTCATTTCGTTTTCCCTCTTTGTTCCTTATTTACAACTCCTATTTTATTACCTTGATTACATAATTGCTTCTATTATAAACCATCTTAAATAATTTTTGGAAAAATAATCATTGAATTACATTTCATTAGACTATTCTAGCACAGGCAAGAGCGAAATAAGCCCAGACAGTATTTACTCTTCTAAGAATTCCTGTAACTGAGAACCAACTTGTACACACCATCTCCCAGATGGAAATGCTGATCCAGAATAAAAAGGGGTCCTCACCAGGGTGGAATGTTATTTGATTCTTGGTTGTAGAAAGGGGATCTCTGTTACTCAGCATCATTCAGCATAACTTTGGATTATAGAAAATGGTTATCAAGGACAAGAGAGACATTTCTTTCAGATAATGGATCAAGGAGGCAGGACCTCTCCTATTAAAGCAACCACCACAGCAAACACCACCCTGCTCCCAGGGATCATTAACTGAACTGCTAAGGGCCATTGTACCTATGCTGGTAATAGCATTATTTGTAAGCACCTCCTAGCCTAGGGCACTGGGTCAAGAATGTGAAGTAACAGGAAATGGGAAGGAGGACAGGAATGTAATTGGTGTCCTGCCCCTTACATTGTTATTTCCTGAATGGTCTACTCCCAGACTTGATGCAGGAAAGCATTCACTTCCACCTCATCCACCCACTAAAATACCAACCGATAAAAATACAAGAAACTATGAACTATTTGACTCATCTAACATTTTAAGTTATTACAAATGATAAATTATGAGAAAAAAATGATTCATTATGTCTAAGGATAACTTGGGAAAACCCTAGATATTTACAAACCATTATTAATTGCCATTTTTATTATCTTGTACTTTTATGGTGCCACCCGACTTGATACTTGCATTAGGGTTGCCACAATTATAATATCTTCAGCTTGTTCAAGGTGAGTGTGGTATTTGTTTTCTCAGCCTAAAAGACATATATCTTCTTTTCAACATGTAAATATAGGAGTTCAAATGCATTGAGCTAGAACACAGTGAAACACATGACTAATGTCACAGTACAAAAGAGAATACTGCGTTGTATGTAAGATTAAATGAAATACCACTTTGTGTGTTCAAATTGAATTACTGATTAAAATATATCTAGTTATTTCTATACTTAAACATTCTAAAGTGTGCCATGATACATCAAATTCCCAATTATGAAAAAACATTTTGCAATGAACATATGTGTCATCCATGCTGCTACTTTTATGCCATAAATGGGCTCCTATAGGTTAATGAAGTCAGATTTCTATTCTTCTGTGTCCTGTTGCAGCTGCCCTAACTATCCACCCATCTGCTTTACCTGCAGACAAGGATGACATCAAAGCAGCCTAATTAACCTGCCTAAATACAACTACATTTGTGATAGAGAGATAGACTTTCCAGAAAGTCTGACATTTTGTCCCCATTTGTAGGTAGATACACGTTATGTAATCTTGTGTAGACTGGTCACCACTGTGTGGTAAACTCTTTTTTTATATGGAATGCAAAGATTAATTTCATTCCCGGCCTGGTTAAAAAAAAAAAACACAAATTCATAATTAGTAAAATTTGAGTAAATTAACATTTTTAATTGAGTAAAATTTCTTTAGATTGTAAATATATTTTATCCACTTGCTTATTTCTAAATCAGCTTTATAGGAATAAATGTATATGTTAATACTATAGTAATATATCAATTAATCTTATTAAGATCATAATATGATATAGAGTCTTTTTTAATTATTCTATTCTGTTTAGAAGTCAATCCAAGAAGAAAAACGAAGATCAAGGAAAGATAGGTAATTATTACGTCTAACTTTTAATGTCATCTTATCAAACCAAAATATAAATCCATATGTTCAAATTATGATTAAAAACCACCCATTTAATGTGGATAGATTTTGGGAAGTAGTGTGCTCTCAATACATTTATGTTATAAATATGAGGTTTATATGTAATTTATAAGATCTTACCTATCGGAAATATACTGAGATAACACAGTGCAAGGTATTTACTGAGAACTCAAACAGTTTTTAATAAATTGTGCCATCCAGTACGGAATTTGCTTTTCTTGTCCTATTCATATGGTTTTGATTGAGCAGTTTGAGCGTGCTCATGTGCATGAACTTTCTTTCCCGAAGCTCTTTGTACTTTTTTGTTCTTCAACACAAGCTAAATCTCACTTTTTATAATGTTTATGTATTTGTTAGGAAGGTGAGGTTTATGTCTCCTGCGTGTGTGGCCCACTTCTGTTCACACTATTCCCCTTTCCCTATAACATTTCAGCCCACCAGTGTTTTACTCTTTTAATATTATATTTCAAGCAACTAATTTCCAGACAGTGCTCAAAACAATCGAGGGTTCTTCTATTAAGCATGAGTGGACACAGAGTTACTGATTTATGAATCAGTGGGATTCTGAAAGTTCATTTACAGATTGGTATCTTAACTTGAAAAGCACTTTTCCCCAAAGTACTATAACACCCGGTAGTTTTTCAGACTTACACCTGTTGACCTTAGATGAAGTTCCATCAGACCAGAGATACCGAGCACCACAGGAACCAGAGCGTAGTTTGACTAGATCCAAGAATGAAAGTGGTTGAGGACACACCCCTGTGTGTGTGTTGTGTGCAGAAATTAAAATCTAGCACAGAAATTAATCCCCTAAAGACAAATGGGTAGGGAAGGACAGAAGGTTACCTGTGAAGGAAGTAAGGTAAGATCATGACACATGGTGTGCCTCAGTGGGCTGATAAAATTGGGAAATGCTTGTGTTAGTACATAAAGGTCAGCTTTCCTCATGGTGGCCCAAGGGTCAGTTGTGAGTCCTGATGTAGACTGGCCAAATAAGCATTATAATCACCGGCTATCTAGTAACTACTAGTTTGGTGCCAAGTTGAATGTGGTAGAACTTGGAAAAGCTGTTCCAGCAGCTAATGCCCTCTTAAAGGTAAGAAGTGAGGGGTTTGTTTTTCTTTTTAATTTATGGTATATACTGTTTTTGCGCATTTCAAGACCTCTCTCATTCCTGTTGACATACATGTGTTACTCCTTAATTATCGTAAATACTTTAAACGAAGAAAACAAGTATCTTGTAAGTTTAAGTGAGTAGACAGCTTGATACTGTGGTGTGTTTATGTGTTCATTTGCAGTCAGGGAAAATTATTAGATTTGGAAGATTTCTATTATAAGGAAATTTTGCCCAGTCATCCTGGACCAGAGGAACACAACCTTAGTTTAAGAGAACGAAGACAACAGCAAGAACTCCAGAATCAATGTTTTAAAGCTGATGAAAGGTAATAAACGTACATTGAAGACAGCATTTTCAATTTTATAGTCACCATTCCATTTCTAAAGCATTTTCATTTATGTATGGACTAATGACAAAGCGTTCTTACTGAGCATTGCATCTTATGATTGATGTGTTGTTTAAAAGTAAAATCATAAGGATTATGGTAGGGTAATCAGACATCCCAGTTTTTCTAGCACAATCCCAGTTTTTACCTGTTTTCTTGGTGTAATCCTCAAGAGCACTCCCTTTTAAAAGTTCTTTGGTTTGGATGATAAATTATATGGTCATACTATATAATTATAAACAATATCTGTGTTTAATAATATCCAAAGCCTGTGTTTAAGCTCTAACCAGTGTGATTTTATTTACTTATTGGTTTCTTGATTATGCTGTGTAATTTCTCAGAATCAGTGAGGTCAGACCAAAAAAAAATTGGGGAGAAATATTCATACAGAAATATGTATTTTGGATTTGATTTTCACTTCGCCACCAACTTTGTTTGACATTTAACTTAAACCATTTGTAGCTTACTTACTACTTTGGGAATGTTTTTTTCTTTCCCCAAAAAATTCTTTGTAAAGTTTTGAAATTGAGGGCACATAATAAGATGGACATGTGGTATATGAGAAATGGGAGCAACGCCAGGCAATGAGAAGCTGTTTTTCCAAAATCCTAAGCAAACACCCTGTCAGCCCAGGGCACGCAGACCCCCCCATGGCCGCCTCTTTTACAGTGTGCTGTGTGGTTAAGAGAAGAGGCTTTAGAGCGAGATGGTCTTAGATGGGTCCCGATTCTGCCACTTAGTAGCTGAGTGACCTTGCCGTGTTACTAGACCTCTTTAAGCTTCCGTTTTCACATCTGCAAAAGGATTTACTAGTTGCCTCGCCGTGTTGTTGGAGAGATTAAATGAAATGATGAATGCGGGGCGCTTAATGCCAGACATGGCGCCGGGAAGGTGTTCCATAAATGGTGGCCGTCATCATCTTTATTTGCTTGCCCAGAACTGACCTGAACTATGATTTCTGCCCCTGTCTCCAAAAGAAGATGTATTCTTCCATCTTGGAGCTTAGAGATGTTCTGGTCCAACCACAGAGTTCTATACGGGAGAATACCAAGTGCCCGAGAGATTACGGGACTTGCCCGAAGTCCCACACTGAGTGAGTGAACTAAAATCCAAGGGCTTTCACTCCCTGCTCAAATGGCTTCTCACTGACTCACCTGCTTCCCGTTTTAACAAGCCAGTCTGCCTCCCCTCAGGCGTGTTCTCCCCTCCCCGCAGCGGCAGGCACACATCTGCTGTGATCGTGTTCACTCCCTGGTGTTCCAGTGGCGTCTGTGGATGTCGAGGCAGTGTTCACTAGACTAGAAGCTGGAAGCTAACCTCAGTGGAGTGCTCGCGGTGTGCTAGGCTGTGCTCTTATCCTGTTATCTTTGCTCTTATCTCATTTAATCCTCACAGGAGCTAGTGAGGTGGTTACTCTCCTTGCCCTATTTTATACATGAGGAAGCTAAGCCTGCATAGTTTCATACTGAAAATAGTCACCTAGATAATAAATGATAGAGTTAGAATTTGAACACAGGCCTTTTTGAATTTAGAGCTGATAACCTTTAGCACCCACGCTGGGTGCTTGAGGAGGGAGTGATGCAATCGTGTCTAAGATACGATCCTTATATCTGTATCTGAGGATCTGGACTCTAGAGAGAAAGGATTCTTATCTAACCATGCGGACAGGTAACTCCAAGGCGGGATATTTCTAAACTAAGGAAGATTAAAGAGACAAAACAACCAAGTGCAGTAGGTCAACCTTGATAGGATATTGGCTTTAAAATAGAAAACAAAAACAAAACAGAAAAACAGCTCTAAAGGACCTTTTGGGACAATTAGAGAAACTTCAGGCCAAACTATATGTTGGAAGATGTTATTGTACAAAGAATATTTTATATATCTTATATATATTAAATTATGATCTAATAAATATTACATATTTTATATATTTATCCTATATAGCAATATATAGTACATATTTTATATAGATACTAATACATTATTCTGATAAAATATTTTTATATATTATATAATACATTATATAGTGTGTTCAGATAAATAAATAAATATATATATATTTATCTGAACATACACACACACACACACACACACACACACACACACACACCCCACCCAAGTACACCAGGAAGGTATGAGCAGGTCTGGGAATCAGGGACAAAAGCAATGATGATTTGAGTGTCTCATGAATTTGAATGAATGAAAGCAAGTGCAAGGTAGTCAGTGATAACATGGATGACTGTCTGTCCTTGTAGCTAAGACCAAACCTTCCCTTTGTGCACTGAATCCTAGTCCTTCCATGTCCACCAGAACATTGTCCTGCAACTGTCCCCTCTCTCTTCTGCATCTTGAATGTTTGTTCTCTTTACCAAATCATTTCTGACAATCTGCGAACATGATCCAATTGGACGCATCATAAAAAGTACCCTTGACTCGATCTGGAAGTCATCCTTGACTTTCCAGAGCACCCGTATTCCTGCTCTTCATTACAGCAGAAGAGTAAATAGATGGGCGAGATCCTACCTCCTCCTGGGCCTCTCTTCCCATCCTTTCTTGAGCCACCATACTCAAGTTTCCATTCCCATCACTCCATGGAAACTGTCTCTGCCAAGGTCACCATATCCAGTGGTGATTCTCAATCCTTATCTCACCCTATCAGCAGCATTTGACACTCTTTCTTTAAACATTTTCTCCATTGGCCTCCAGGACAGCAGGTACTTCTCTTGGTTTGCCTCCTACCTCACCCTCTGCTTCTCATTCTCCTTTGCTGGTTCCTCCTCATTTCACTGACCTCTCAACACTGCAGAGTCCCAGTCCTTTGTTTGCATCATCAACACATACTCTCATGACCTTAAATATCACCTATTTACCTAAAATTCCCAAACTGAAATCTCTAGCGTAGGTCAGCGCTTATATATCCAACCGCCTATTCAGTATCTTCTCTTGAATATCTAGTAAGTATCTCAAACTTAGCACAACTGAAACCAAAATCTTTATCTCCCCCTCCCCCATGAGGGGCTCTCCTGTAGCCTTCCGCATCTCGTTAAATGGCAACTTCACTTTTCCTGTGGTTTAAGGTAAAAACCTTGGAGACATTCTTGATTCCTTTCTTTTACACCCCACATCCATTCAGCAAACTCTTCTGGATTGACCTACCAAGATAACCAAAATTTGACCAATTCTAACCTCCACAAGCCTAAGCCTGTCAGTCTTGCTTAGACTATTGCAGTGTCTCTTAACAGGCCTCCTTACTTCCCCTGAATCACTCCTCAACTCAGAAAGCTCCAATTTGTCTGTTGCTCTAAGTAAAATTCAAATTCTTGCCATGGTCTCAAAGCTCTATGTTGTCTGTCACACTGTCCCCTCATTCCCCCTGCTCTCATCCCTCACTATTCTCCCCCTTGCTTGCTCCATTCAAGCCACAGTGGCCTCCTTGTTGTGCCATGAACACAATACACGCGCTCATCTTGGGACCTTTACGTGGGTCTTCCATCATCCTGGAATGACTGCCCTTCCCCAAGAGATCTGCCTGGCTCGCTCCTCCCGTTCCTTCAGGCCTCTCGTCAAATGTCACCTTATCAGAGAGGCCTTTCCTGATCACCCTCTATGAAATTGCTTAGACACACACACACACACACACACACACACACACAGGCACACACCTGTCAGCCTTTCCCCATGAACCTGCTTTACTTCTCTGTGGACTCTCTAGACCTCCCGCCACCTGGTGTATTGGAGCTCTCCATGGTCCTCTCCCCCGCTAGACTATAAACGCTGGGAAAGCAGGGACTTGTGTTCACCCATCACCTACACTGGTGGCTGATACTTAGTAGGTGCTCCATGAATAAATGAAAGAATGACTGTAGCTGCATTTTAGGGAGCTCCCCACTTCCCCAGGCAAGCTGCAGAGCCTAAAGGTAAATGTTGGCAGGGCTTCCCAGCAGTGGGTTCAGGAAGGTGACCCAGCAGCCTCCCTGAAAACGTGGAAACATTACAAAAGCTGACAGGGCCCACTCCTTGCTGCTAGCGGAGGGGTTGGTCAGATAATGGGGGCAGCGTTTTAAGGAAACAACTGAGCAGTTGCAAAATGATGGTTGTCTGTAGAGGCACCTTGAGTTTCCTGTTTGACCAGAACGTACTAAAGTGTTTATTGGTTGTGAATTTATTTCAAGCCAAACCAAACTCACCTTTCTGAACTACACCTTCTGATGCTTTACTTAGCTGTCATTCAGACAACCGGGTTCCACCAGGTTCCCCCAACCCTTCTGCCTCTCGCTCAGGCGTTTTGAAAACCTGCTGAGGCAATGTCGCAGGTCCGTTTGGTCACTGCCCTGCTGTTTTGAACGTGCGGTTACTAAACGCCCGCAGTTTGGTGGGAGGTGTGGGAGGAGGACCCGCCTGACTCGGGGTGGGCGGGGATGCGCGGCGCGCGAGGGCGCCGCTGATGCTCGGCCCCGGGTCTCGCTCGCAGGTGCTGGGCGGCGGAGGACCGCGAGGAGGAGGAGAATGGGCCCACCGCCAACCCCTACGACTACAGGAGGCTCCTGCGCAAAACCTCCCAGCGCCGGCGCCTCGTTCAGCATGTGTAGCCCCGCGGCTCGGCGGCCGGCGCCGTCGGGATGTGCCCGAGACTGCGGAGCTTGCCGGGGCCAAAGCGGGGGATCCTCAGGCACCGCGCCATCAGGCGCTGGGGCCGCGGCCCTGGCCTTGGCAGGGGCTGCCCGCTGTGCTCGCCCCTCGAGTGCCCGGGCCAGCCTCTGGTGCTCGGAGGGCGGAGAGCTGAGAGCCCTTCGGACGCCGCGTCTCCGCGCTCCCGCATCCTCTCACCAGCCGCCGGTTTGGGCATCGCGGCCCTGGCCCCCAATGTGTCTCTTTGTTCACTTGTTTGCGACTCCTTCTGTGGGCCCGACTGCGCCTGAGCTCTCGCCGACCCCTCCTCTCTCCTTTTGGGTAACTTCACAGATTTCGTCTTTCTCGGAAACGGCTCTGCCAGGCCCGCGGCATCCTCGCTGACGGGTTGAGTCTGTGAGGACAGAACAAAGCCGGGGCGGGGGGCGAGAGGTGGCTTTGAAGATGAACTTCATCCCTTCCCTTGGTCATTAAGGTTATTAAATAAAGGAAGTGCCTTGGAAAGTATGCGGCTTTCGGGGCTGGTCCGCCGGATTCCCCTTTGGGCCCAGGCTCCTGCTGTCCGGCTGTGCAGGTGGCAGGTGGCAGCGCCCAGGGAGGGAGGGTGCGGTGTCTTCTGTCTCCATCAGCAAACAACACCCCTCCCCCCAGCCATCCCAAACATACCATCTAACGTAGAACCCCGTAATTGAGACTAACGTGGCCTCTAGACAAATCTCCAAATCCTGCAACACGCAGCGCGCTCGCGCACACAGACTCTCTGTCTCTCCCACTCCGCGCACAGTCTTCCCAACCGAGGTGTCCTCCTTTGGCCCCGCCTATAAAAATTATAGTCCCGCCACCGAGCTGAACTGTCAGATTTTTAAGGTTCTCCTAGTCTGCAGATTTGGGGCCGTCTCCACTGCTCTGGATTTTAGTGTATTTAAGATGGAGGGGAGGGCGGTGGGCGGGCAGCCTTTTGCCTTCTTCAGTCGACTGCATTTTATTTAAAAACCCAGGTTAAGCTCTTCTATGGAAGTGACGCCCTCCGCGTCTACACAGCCCAGAGAGGGTGATGGAAAGGGGTGCGGTGGTTTCTTGGACGGCGGAGTTGGGAGCCGCATTTTGGCTGGAAGGGGGCTTGTTTCTTCTGCCGGCGTCCCTGGCTCATACGCCCACGGCCCCGAGCCAGGGAACTTGGGGAAAATATTCGAGGAGAGAGTGAGGGCGCGTGCAGCTGGCTGAGAGCGTTAGTTGCGCCACTCGCCCGGTGGGTGGTACGGTTGTCTCCATCCCAAACAGTTGGCACCGAAAGGTCCCCAGCGGTGACGTGGACAACCTCTTCCTTTTACCAGGAGGACCCGCGCAAGGGGAAACCTCCCACTGCGGCAGGGCTGAGCTCCGAGGCCCAGTGCGCTCAGGCCCCGCTCCCTAACCTGGGTTCACGCCGCGGCCTCCCCCCGGAGCGAGGAGCCACCTCCGCGGTGCGGACCGTCGGCACGGCTGTGGTTGGGCCTGGCCTAGGCACCCACGAAACCAGCGCAGCCGAGCACCATACCCTGGGGGTGGGCGATGGAGGGGGATCTGTAACCCGACGTGGCCCGGCCCCCTCCGCCGCTTCTCACCCGTCCACCCACCACCAGGAGGCCTTAGGGGGAAGAAACAGCTCTGCTTCGTGGCCGGGCCTACTCAATCCAAGCTTCCGGAGTGGCTCCTGCAGACCAGAGCCTTGGCACCCCAGCCGGATGCTGGATAGAGAGGCAATTGGGCCCCTCCCTAAAATCCATCCCTCCCCCCCCCCCCTTTTTAAGTGGGACTAGAAAAGAGAATAGCAAACATGTGCGGTGAACGGTTGCAATGTTTTTGTTCTCCTTTTTTTTCTTTTATTTCTTTGTTTTCTCTCCTTTTTCCTTCTCTCTTTCCATCTCTCCTTCTTCGTCCTTTGACACTTAAGCGCCGGGAGGACACCAGGGAAAACTTGTACCACGCACTATTCTTCGGCAGGCCTGCAACGCAATTTCTGGGTGAACTACGGACAAGAAATAGGTCAACCCAGGAAACCGGCCGCCTCCAGCGGCCCCTGGCGCGTGGCTTTCTCTTCCCTTATTCGAGGAAGGGCCTTCGAAAGCTCTTCCCCAGCGCTGGCCTGCCTCCCCTTCCCATTCAGTGGCTGCCTCCTTTGAGAACTAATGATGGTAATTATTACCTCCCAGAGCTCTTTTGTTATCTCCAGGCCCAGACCCGAGTGAGGGGGGAGTGGGCTCTTTTTCGAAATGACAGTCTTTATAAAGCAAATTGCCGTCTAGGCAGGGCTGGCGTTGAGGAAAGACAAATCAGATACCGCGTGCGTCTGAAGAGGGTGTGTTAAATAAGAAACATAAATACCACCATTAGATTCAAAATACCCTGGAGTTCCGGGATTTAATGCCGTTTAAACAGTAGGATTTAAAGTCATCGCGTTTTTAAAAATCTATTAAATTCGGGCTTTGTGATTTCTAACTTTCTCGTATTTTAATCCGTTTCTTTCTTCGCGGCTTTGTGTGTGTTTTAAATGCTTGTTTTAAAGAACCTTTTGGGTTTTGACCACTCATTCATAGCAGAAAAGTTCAACTCCAGCCTTGCTGACTCCGAAGTGAAACATGTGCAGGATTTGGTGTGGATTTAAACAAAGGACGGGTCTCTCCGGCTCGCATCAGCGCTGCTGGAGCAGGAGCCCTGAAGCTGCTCTGCCAGCGGCGCAGACGGCCACTCCACGAAGCCCTGACCCCCCTAGAGTTGTCACCTGGATCCACTGGAGCACTGGAGCCGGGATCGCCGGAAAGAGGGGTGGAACGCAGGCCAGGGTTCGTGCCAACCGCGCGGCCACAACTTGACGCAGGCTTCTCGGCACGGCAGGCTCTGCGCCAGGCCTAAGGCCGGACCTGTCCAGCGCCCTTCCCCGCTCCCACTCCTGGGCTCAGGTCCGGAGGCCACGGTGCAGATCCTACGGATCCTCCAGGCTCGGGCACGTGTCCCACGGCCCATGGTCCCCGGGACCCATGACGCCCTTCCTAAGCGAGGATCGAGGGATGGTAGCCAAGACTGAGGATCCGTGGGTCTCTGCTTTAGCAGCAGCTTTGGTAACTTGGTTCGGAGAGCATAGAAAGAAGGTCCTGTGAACACAGTGGAAATGAGAAGCGCTCGCCCAAGGGGAACAGCACGCCGAGGAATGCGCCGTGGGAGGCCGGACGCAGCACTTTCCCAGCCAGGCTCATCCTCACCCTCTCTCTGCGCACCCAGGAGCTGCAAGGCAAACTTGACACTCATCTTAACTGCCAAGGGAAAGCAACGAGAACTCAACGGGCCCCAAATCCTCAAGGCGCCCTCCCTTTGTTTAACAGCTTGTAGAGAAAGGAAAGTGTAAGAGAGGAGAGATTATGACTTTCTCAGGAAAGGAGAAACCCATTACCACCAAGCCTCAGAAATAGCGAAACTCCCGTTTCCCCCCACCCCACCCTATCGTGAAGATTCCCTTGGGTGATCAGGTGGTCATTGATTTGAGGCCCTCTAAAACGAAGGCCCAGCAGGCCATGCCTTCTTTCAGCCTTTGGACAGCTCAGATTGCTTACTGGAAACTCGGTGCACGCTTCTCACGCACACACCGATTCCCGTGACACGTAAGCAGCGGGCCCTTCCGCGCCTCCGCAGGCCAAGGTCACTAAATGACCTGATCCCATCCCCCATCAGCCGTCAACCCTGCCGGCTCTAGCTCTCTTCCTAGTCCCCTTCCAAGAAGTGTCCGTTCATTTCTCTGCCCAGGCTGAGGTCCTTGGTGATAGATTCCAGCATGGATTTTAATTGCCTCAATCAGCAGTTTTTCTCCCCAGCCGTCAGTCGGAACCTGGACGGTGGGTTCTGCGACCGCGCGCTCCGAAGCGCAGGAATGGTGCGCCCCCGGGGCTGCGCGGCTCAATAGGCAGGCATTAGGCTCCACTAAGGAGCTGAATTGAGCCCATCAGTGCATAGATGCCCTTCCCCACCGTCCCTTCCCCAGGCTCGCGAACCGTTCCCGATTCCGATTCCGGTCCAGTCGCCAGGGGTCCCGGGGTCACAGCGACCTCAGCACCCTCTTGAAGGAAGGCGGCGCGGGAATCGCGCCTCCTTCCCCGCAGCGGGAGCCAGACCTCAAACAATACACCAACCGAGGCAAATAGAGGACTGTCTCGACCACCCTTCCCGCCTCGCCAAGGTCTCTGGTCTACCCCTGCTGAGGCACGCGCGCTCAGCCGCGTGAGCACTCCGAACCGCGCCCCCGGGCCCGCGGGGGCAGCCAGCGCCATCACGCCTCACGCTCCCCGGGGGGCTCCTGCACGCCTCCCACCCACTCACGCTGACTCCAGCTCTGGCGCACTGTCTGCCTCGCACTCTCACGATTCAGCTCCCTCCCTCTGCCGCTTTTTCTTCCGCCGTCCCCTCATCCTTCCCTATTGGGCTCCCTCTCCTTCAAAATCGCTCCGGCGCTCCGCGCTTTCCCATCTCCTGGCTGTGAGGACCCCGCAACTGCCTTCTCTGTTCAACCCCCAAAGCTTTCAGAGCGTTGCCACGTCTCTAAGCTCTACTCCCAGCACACACACGCGCGCACGCACCCGCAGACACGCACGTTTCCTGTCCCTGTGTGACACCCACCCTCTGCGGGGCGGCCGCGCCGGTCCCCGCGCGGTGTCCTCATCCCGCCACACGCACACTCACACTCACACTCACATACACACACGCACGCGCGCGCGCGCAGGGCGGATCGGAGGGCAGCTCGCCGACAGTTCGCATTCGGAGGCGTCCTGCTCCAGCCTCGCAGAGCCGATGGCATCTCCCGGCTCCGGCTTTTGGTCCTTCGCGTCTGAAGATGGTTCCGGGGATCCCGAGAACCCTGGCACAGGTAGGAGAACCGGGACCTGCAGGAGGCGAGCTTTGCGGGTGGACTGGGGTTTGCGGGGCTGGGGAAGATTGAAAGAGGTTTTTCCACTTGCAGTGGGAAACTTCGGACGCTTAGCCCTGCCCTCGGGGTGTGTCCCTGATGACCCAAGAGACCAACCCCCCCCCCCTTCCAGGCTCTTATCCCCCTGGGAAGATGCCCAGAGAATCTCTGGCCCTTTCCGCTGAAATCTGGGAGAGCCCCCCAAACACGGCGGCGTCTCCTGGACACCAAACTTGCGGGCCTGGGGCACTGCCGCCATCGTCGTGTCTGGACCCTGGAGAGGGACGGAGTGGCGGTGGGGAAAAGAAAAACTGGAAAGGGGGGAGAATTCTCTGTCTGGAAGGAGAGCCTGTGAGGAAATGGACAGCCCTGGTGTCTAGGAAAACTCGCCCAAGCGAGGCAGGAAGGGGACTTTGCCCTAACCGAGTGGCACCTGGAAGGCAAGTGCAAAGGGCCACGGTGTGGGCTGCTCCTTGGGGAACAAATCAGCGAACCGAGGGTCGGGCCAGACCGCCAGGCTCCCGCGCGCCTCCCGCACCTGCCCGCTGTGCGGGGCCGCAGGCAGCCTTTCCCGGACCCCGTTGACGTTGACGTCGTTCACAAAGAACGAAATTTCACACGTCTTTCTGCTCTTTTCTTACGGCCTCGCTCTCCTCCTGCCTGTCTTTCCTTGCAGCGAGGGCCTGGTGTCAGGTGGCTCAGAAGTTCACGGGCGGCATCGGAAACAAGCTGTGCGGTGAGTGCCGGTGCCCGGGGGAGGGAGGCGGACGTGGCCAGGCGCCTCGGAGCCCGCGGGGGGCAAAGCCACCTTCTCAGCTCCGCATCCCATCGAGGGTCGGAGATGCTTGATTTTTGGCCGGGGACGGGCGGGGTGCTGGGAGCCGGGCCGGCGGGCGGCTGACCGAGGTCCGCGCTCCGTGTCCTTGCCCAGCCCTGCTCTACGGGGACGCCGAGAAGCCGGCGGAGAGCGGCGGGATCCAGCCCCCGAGGGCCACCTCCCGCAAGGCCGCCTGCGCCTGCAACCAGAAGCCCTGCAGCTGCCCCAAAGCGGGGGTCAACTACGCGTTTCTACACGCAACAGGTAAAGGCGCCTCGCGGGGCCCCCGGGAGCCTCTGCCCCTCGCCCTGCCCCGCCCACCGCGGCCAGGAGGGACCCCGCGCCGGGAGCCTGAGCCGGGGCGTCGAGGTGGAGGGCGGAAGCGGACCTTAGGAGAACCTTCAGCCGACAGCGAGAAAGGCTGGGCCTGCCCCCTCGGTCCGACCCCGACCCCGGCCTCTGCTTGGCGCTGGGCGCCCGCGTTCCAAGGGAGCTCCGGGGCCGCTCCTCGGTGCCGCTGAGGCCTCGGGTGGGACGCGGTTTCCAGTTCAAAATTGCTGAGACTTTCTAGGTCTTTAGATCGCAAGAGTAATTTGTAGCTGTGTTTTCACAGGAGAACGATTCACGTGAGCCCTGCGTGCGGTTTTACTCCCTTGCGCTTACACACGCGGTCACCCAAACATACGCGCGCGCGCGCGCGCGCACACACACACACACACACACACACGCTGTCTTTGGAAACAGTGGGCTTTCGTAATAGGCCAGAGATCCTAACATTGCATGATCCATTTTGCCTGATTTGCCCAAAGGCATTCCTCAAACATTCCTGACTTGAAGTGTTTCCGTGATCATTTAAGATGATTTACTGAGAAATAACATTTAGCGCGAACGCTGGTGAAACAAATGAATGGAGGCATAGTCTCTTAAAAAAAAAGAAAGAAAGAAAAGGAAAAGAAAAAAGAAAGGAAGAAAGCAAACAAGTTATGAACTGAAATGCAAGAAATAATTTGGGGTAGGGAGAGAAATCGTGATTTTTTTCATTCCTTCATCTTTGAAGAATCCCTCCTCTTTAAAGAAAATGCTCTCGTTTCCAGAAGATTTTTTTAAAACGTAAAATCTCTCGGTTCAAAGAGAAATTGTCAGCTGACAAACTTGCCCTGGATAGTTTCATTGTAAAATTAAAATGTGGCATTTTGATTCCATTCTTTAGACCTGCTACCAGCGTGTGATGGAGAAAGACCCACTTTGGCATTTCTGCAAGATGTTATGGACATTTTGCTTCAGTATGTGGTGAAAAGTTTCGATAGATCGACCAAAGTGATTGACTTCCATTACCCCAATGAGCTGCTTCAAGAATATAACTGGGGATTGGCAGACCAACCACAAAATTTGGAGGAAATTTTGATGCATTGCCAAACAACTCTAAAATATGCAATCAAAACAGGTATTGTCCAATCAGAAATAATAAAGCTCTTTTTTTCTTTTAAAGCTTTAATATTTTCTATAAAAATGTTTTAGTTTATGGAGTTAGTGATAATTTCAGATTTACAAAGTTATTTTCGTCATTTAAGAAAATAGTCATGATTAGAATGATTAACATCAATAGCACCCTTTGCCGTTACTGTTCATGCTTGTGAAGTTGATAATGTCAGAAACGTTATCTAAGTATAAATCATCAGATTTTACACTGCACTATTTGACCATGGAAATTAATCACTGATGTAGAAGCAACCATTTGTCAGCAGAGGCCTGTAGAAGTGACCGAAAATAGAGAAAGAAAGGGAATCTATAAATGAAAGCGCAAAAGGCATGATCCAAACAAAAGCCCAAATACCAGTGCAGTGCTGGTATTTCCTTGGCATAGAAAGCATCAGAAATTGGACAAACCATCCATGTAATGGTTGAAGCAGCGGTATAATATTCTGGCATTGTCTCAAATGACCAAGACTTCAGATTTGAACTCCAGGTTTCCTCTATTTTTAAATAAATGTACACAAAAGAAAACACAATACAAACTAGCTTAACAATTCAGCCATGTTATACAAGGATGTTCGTGCTTCCTAACCATTCTGTATATAAGACAAAGAAAAAAGGGATAGAGGGAAATCAGATATCCTTAAGGGCAAACATTTTTAGTCTATTTTGTATTTATTGCTTTTTTATAGTATTCTTCATACTCTATCCATTTTATAGCCCCAGGTGTAACATTTATGTGGGTGCACTCTAAGCTTTCATTTTATCTACACAAAGTCAGCTATTCATCTCCCCAGGTTATGATTACCCCTTCGTTTTCTACTTTGCCTCTAATCATCCTGATACATGGTGGCACTACACTTCATTAAAGCAATAAAAATAAACGTGAATGAATTTGGGGGGAGGGGAGACCTTGTGGATCTAAATTGACTTGTAGCCTTAAAAAAGATTTGCTAACAAATAAATATGTAAAATATCACAAAATATTAATTGCCCTAGAAACTTAATCTTTTTCTTTGCAAGTTTTGAATTACATGAATTATCAGTATCATTCTAATCAACAACAAATTTTAAGAATGTTTGCCGTGTGACTTTTAACCCTTTGTTTTGTTTTATTTTTGTTTTTGCACGTTCTTTTTACGAACAGAGAGGAAAGATATGCATAGAAGCCTTAGGAGATTGATTTCCCTTACTATTATGATCCACTTTTGTGAAAGGATAGACTTAGAATTAGATACCTAGGGAAAAGAATTTAACTCAGAGATTTCTATCAGACTCAATCTATGGAGTATGAGTTTTGAAGACTTCTTAGATTTCATTCTCAATTATATTCACAGAGAGTCCACATGATGTGTGTACTAGGTACTAAAGATGGTTTTTCTTCCAGATTTTTGTGTATCTGTAGGTGCAAACCTGAGCAATGCTTTTAATTCATTTTTATTTGACCTATTCCCCAACCTAATATTTAAATACATTAACAGTAAATTGCTACCTATTATTTTGATTGTTATCAAACCAAAAAGAATCTATAAAAATGTTTCACATCTTCATCCTTAAAAGCTGGTGGTGCCTGAAATGCAATTTAAAGAGTTAAGATAATGGAAATTGCAGGTCAATGATAGTAATAGTTCTGTCTGTCAATGTTCCATTTAGTGTCGGGAAAAGATGGGCCAACTCAACACTTAGATTTTGCCATAAGGCTTGTGAAACTGTTGGTCAGTGTAGCTCTAATGCATTTTATTTAAAGGTCAGAAAAAGTATGATTGAGTTGGATTTCTGACCAAGACATATCAATATTAATTCAGTATCAATATTATTCATAACATATGTAGTCTTCTGGTCCTTCCCTCCACCCCCAATAGCATTTCAAGTAATTAACAGCTGTCACCTTCCTTTTTGACTGGCAAGTTTATAGGTTTCATGCTGTAACTTGTATTTGACAACTAGTACTATTTAGGGTCTGTGAAGCAGTTACCATCACTACTATCATTAGGCGTGTTAATGCTCCTCAGAAGATTCTTTTGTAAAATGCATGTTGTCATCTGCTTTCTACTGAGAGTCCTTAACCTAATTTCCACTTGGACTCCAGGCTTAGAGAGAAGTGAGGGGCAGGGGGGAAGTCTTCATGCATTGTTAAAATTACCTCTGTAAGGAATGTTGCAAAAGAAAACTGAGAAGTGCAGAGAATGACAAAATTCTGGAATAATTAGCGTTTGCTAGGGTCGTTGGGTTTGCTAGTGGTGGGGTGGGGTGGTGGAGGGCTTAATCTTGTCTTGAATCTCTGAACTCAGCCATGAGACAAAGGCATTGAAGCATCAGTAAACGAGGCCATCCTTGGGTGTGTGTCGCAGGTCCAGAGAGAGCAGCCTGGACCGACTTGGGGCCCCTTCCCAGCGGACTGTGGACACCAGGGTCAGAGCTGCCTGCGGCTGGCTGTTCACAGAGTCTGCTCATCCTTCCTGGCTCATTTGCTGATCTGTGGGGAGCGGTCCAGAGGCGAGAGCAGCTCTAATCTCTGGTTTCAAACTCGCTGTCTCCACGGCAGCGCGTGGCCACCCGACTCCTTGGCCGGCGCTGGCTCGCAACACAGGGCTGGGGGCGGGGGCAGCAGCAGTAGCGGCTAGGACAGCAGGCAGGCAGGTCTCAGGGAACCCTACCTGGATTCGGCGGCAGCCTATAGGTTCATGGGAAACGAGCAAATATAATATTTCTGCAGAAATCAAGAGGACACGTTGTTGTGATTTGTCAAAACATCTCCCTGCGTGTTTCCACATCGTTATCAGTGAATGCAGATTTTGAGGCAGGAGAGATTTAGGTGAAATAGACCAAGGTCAAAAATTTATGGAAGAAGGAAGCCAAGCAATTGAAGCATCAAAGTTCTTTCCACAGTTTCCCGAAGTCATCAGGGTGAATTGACCTTCTGATTACCTGGGGCACAACACATATCTTGGGATCCCTCTCAATTTTATGCAGAGGTTTTCATGCCAACGTTTCCATAGAGTTAGTGTGTGATCATAGATACCAGATTTGTCCAGAAAATGCATGTGAGTTGGGAGAGTTGATTAATGGATAGATTTGCTAATCCTTACTAATTTCCTCGCTTCAAAGAAATGGCTTAGGGAAAGAGGAATGAAGGGTCCTCAGGAGGGAGAAGAGGGCTATGATTTCAGCTGTGAGCGCTAATGAAATGGGGAGCAATGAGGCAGAGAGGAATACGCAGGAAGTCTGTTTCCCTTTCTGTTGATGCACAGACTGACGGGGTCAGCATCAGAGCAAAAAGCTTGAAGGGCACCGTGCAGGGCCGAAGAATGAGCGAGAGCTGCCCAAACCCCAATCTCTTTAAGATGTGCTCTTTCCCAGCTCCTATCTTTTCTCGGGGTCTCATTGTCTGGCCACATGCCCGCGGCTGATAAGAGAACGGCTCTGGTCCTGGTCCCGAGATAAGCTTTGTGTTGACTTTTGTCTCTGCTTTCCCCATTGCCTTCCTTTATCTTATTTTGTCCATGCTGGCATGAGAGACTCCCACATCCCCAGGCTTCAGACAGGTGTCCAGTAAGTGGCAGATGCCTTTTCATCAGAGGCTATTTCCATAATTGTTAATCTTCCAAAATTTTCGCTGCTAAACAAATCACAGATTTATAGATAGGCTTGTGTGGGGCAAGACAAGGAAATGGAATTCTAATGAGATCTTTACAATCACATTTTAAATAATACCCTCAGGAGTGTTTGGGTGTCAACCCCTTTAGAGAGTTTTAGAGGAATCCAGAAGTTAATTAGATAAGCCTGGCTAATAGACTGATCAGTCCATTGACTATACCTTCATGTATCTTGTTGACAAGACAGTGATGTTGACTGTATTTAGCTTTATTTTGAATTGCAACTAAGAAGGAGCTCTGTTGTTTATGATCGAATATTCAGACAGAAAAGAATTGGCAATTAGGTCTGTTCATACCATCTTTAGACAGTCATCACCTTTTGAGTCCAGGGCAAACCACTCAACAGAGTGTCCTATTTTCTCATTTTTGCCTTGTCTTTTCTGATCATCAGCCATT
This sequence comes from Eubalaena glacialis, assembly GCF_028564815.1. Taxonomy (NCBI): domain Eukaryota; kingdom Metazoa; phylum Chordata; class Mammalia; order Artiodactyla; family Balaenidae; genus Eubalaena; species Eubalaena glacialis. Next base: position 10,485,344 of record NC_083717.1, on the reverse strand, counting down.
TGTCACTGATATTACTATGGATGTTAGCATGCCTGGTGGATGTCATGGTACATGACTGATTCCCAGGACAACTTCAATGGAAAAGGATTTTTTAACAGCACAAGTGTAAACAAAGAGTCATCTGTCTTTGAATAGCTTTGGATTGCACTGGCATTTGAGTTTGCAAATATATTGAAAGAATGCTAGAAAATAAACTAGTGTCCACATTGCAAATCACGATTATTATTTTTTATAGGGTATGTTTAAAGGAAGATTTTTAGAGCGTGTTTTAAGAAATATCAAAACCCAAAACAGTTTCTCTTGTTAAAGGAAATGCTCCTTTGGGATGTGTGTGTGTGTGTGTGTGTGTGTGAGAGAGAGAGAGAGAGAGAGGGAGAGAGAGATGGGTTTCTGAGTTTGGATTTCCTATTACTGAAGGATCTTTCAAGGTTCTTTAGCTAGAGAAATCATGTGTTTCGGAAGCATTTATTTTCATTGGATTCATCCTGATTCTGGTGTTCTGTCTAATTCAGGGCATCCCAGATATTTCAATCAACTTTCTACAGGACTGGATATGGTTGGATTAGCAGCAGACTGGCTGACCTCAACAGCAAACACTAACATGTAAGTAGCTAAATGTGTTTTTGTGTAATCCAGGATAATTATTAATGAGATTCCATAATCTTTATTCTACCTCTCATGTGAAAAATCTCTTTTTATTAAGTAGCCCCTAAAATAGTGAGACGAACTTCAGAGGAGTATGGATGTTTACTTTAGCTTAAAAGATAGTCCTGATATATCTTTCATGCAATCAAAGTTATACACCATGTTCTAAACACAAAAGGGACATTTTGGGGCATGTTGGATTTATAATTATATATAATATGGGAGAGAAATGGGACCAGATGTTGTCTTTTAGATAGTGTTATAATGTTACTCTGCAATATATTTATTCACTGTGATAAATGACCCTTGCTCATTAAGCCAATGATTGAAGCTCTTGACTTTAGGAACATAGAAAACCAAGCAAAACTTTTTTCTCTCCGCTCAGTGCTATAATTGTAAATTGTTCTGCAGATTGAAATTGTTCTGTAGATATTGTAATGATGAATTATTTCTTTGAGTTACAGACATAAAATGTGGCCATTACTACATTTCAGGTTCACCTATGAAATTGCTCCAGTATTTGTGCTTTTGGAATATGTCACGCTAAAGAAAATGAGAGAAATCATTGGCTGGCCTGGGGGCTCTGGCGATGGGATATTTTCTCCTGGTATATGATATTTTAACCTTTCTTTGTGTTTTTTCTTCTGATATGTCATGCCTTATTATGAACCTAGAAATGATTAAATATCTAGTCTGTGTTTCTGCATTAGGTTAAATAGGCTATATATTGATCAAAAGAATGAATGTGATTAAGTGCATGTGACCATTGACCACGCCTACAAGCCAGCTACACCGTGCTTGAATATTAATTATTTGTGTTCGAAAAGAGCCTAATCAGCAATGATATTAACCCAGTACTTCTGTGATCCTACACATAGGATGTATGGATCATGTGGAACAAAGGAGGGAAGATTTCTAATAAGGGAATTCTAGAATAAGGGGATTTCACTCTCCCAAGCATCAGTGAAAGGAGGAGTTTCTTAGAGCTAAAAAAGAGGGTGACGATTTCTTCAAGAGGTTTCTCATTCTTTTGCTTCTTTATGATGTCATTCAGTCTTTCCAGTCTTTCCCATCCTGCCTTTTATCACCAGCCATTGCATTCTAAGCTCCGTTATTTACACCTCTTCCAGCCAAGAAAATCAACCTGAGACAGAAAGTCCTGCTTTTGGTTCCTGGGTCTGTGTGCGTGACCTCGGTTTGATGCAGAGATGAAATAAAAGTTAGGAAGGCAGTGGGAAGAGACAGAGTCACTGACCCGTGGAAAGGAAACCTGGCGTGCAGACTGTCACCTCCTCAGCGGCAAGAGAGGGGTCTTCAGAATGGGTGTTACTGCCCCAGGGCTCAGTCCACGGAGACTGACCCCGCTGGGGAGGCCAGAGCCACACCTGCCGTTGTGTCAGGCAGAGCAAAGGCCAAGTCGTGCTCCCTCTTCAGCAAATCTACAAAGACAAGGGGGTGATGAGGGAGAGAGAAAGTGAAGAGAAGGCAGAGGGAGGAAATGGTGATGAGTAACAGCGGCCTCAGGGCCAAGTCTTAAACTAAGCAGCTTTATCTACAAGCTCAGATTGGCTATTTTATTTTCTGTTTTTAAAGCTATAGCATATGTTTTCAGGTGCTGAAGGAAAATGTGTTAGTTAAATGAAAGGGAAAATTTGCCTTTTTTAATTTGAAGTCATTGAACACCAGCTGTGATGAATTTTAAGCTAGCTTTATTTTGTAGGGAACTGAGTATTTAGTGTTCCTTTGGAAAACCATCCCCAATTGAGGGAAGTTTGTCATCATTAACTGGAACTGATGCTCTTAAGGTGTTTTTTCATGAGGAACTAGGTAGGGTACAGAGATCAACGTTGTTTCTTCTTCCTTCTCTTGTAAGATCGGTTGTGTGATTGAGGTGTCCTGAGGGAACCAGGAGCACCTTGGGCTCTCTTTTAATGGTTCCCAAGAATGGGAAGAGAACGGCTGCTCCTGTGGCCCCGGAAAAGGTGACTAACGGGGGTTGGGCCAGGCCTAACTTACCTGGCTGGTCTTGGGACCCACCTGCCCCAGAAAATACAGAGCCAGAGAAAGACTCCTCTTTGGCAGTTCTGCTAAGCCAGGTATGGACTAAGGGCTGCCACCCTCCTCAGTGGTGGGGAATGATCAGGTAGAAGCGACTAGAACTTGATCCTGAGGCTCCTTCCTTAGATCCTGAAGACCCACATGCTCTGACCCCAAGATGGAAGCCGTAGATGCCAGGCTACAGTGTAATGTAGACCTTGCAAAATCGGGAGGGGACAAAAGAAAAGGTCATTAGCAACCTGTTTCTGCCCTGCTTTCTACAAGGCGTTACAGAGGAGAGATGGATCATAGCATCCTCACTTGTTAATGGATGCCTTTCTGGGTAGCATCCAGCCTTATTCCTGGGGAAAGGGTCTTATGATTTAAGGGGTGGACATAAGGGAAATCACACATCTATGTGCCTGAGACCTGAGGGTCCCATTGCCTGGGACTAGACATGAAGAGTTAGGTCTGTGCTTGAATATATAGTGCAGCCCAGTTTCCTTACACCTCCATCTGTAACAGCGAGAGGCGACATGCTTCATGGAAAGCCCTTTGAGACTTCTAGAAGAAATCTGTTTACGGGATGTAACCCTCAGCCGGGAGCCAGAGGGAACTGGAGAACGTCACCGCTCAGGGAAATCTTGACTTATTCACAGACCTTTTCCTATCTAACAGGATTTTCAGAATGTTTCGGGTCTTGTTTTTGCACCCTTTCTCTGGGAGCTTCCTGGGAAAGAAGAGCACGTAGGGCTCATGCATCTGTCCTCCTGCCTGTGTTACACAGTGCAGTCTGCTCTGTCCGGAGACCCAGGAGCCTCTTCATCCCTCTCTGGACGGCTGAACCTTTAGATGGAGAATGACTGAGCCGTGAGACAAAGAGTGGGAAGCAGAGTGGGACTCCCTGGACAATTGTCCTGGGAAGTGCACTCTCTCTGTGTCCATCTTCCCCTTTTTCTTCCTCTCTCCTTTCTCCCCAGCCTCTCTAAAAAGAACTAGGGCAGCGATTCTCAACTGGGAGCTATTTTGCCCCCAGGGGATATTTGGCAGTGTCTCTGGAGACATTTTTGATTGTCACAACTCATTTGGGGGCTGGGGGCATGTAGTGCTACTGGCAGCTGGTGGGTAGAGGCCAGGGATGCCCAGGGAAGCCCCACCATAAGGAATTAACCAGCCTGAAATACCCCTGAGTGCCAGGATGGAGAAACCATGAGCTAGAGTGAAACTTCCTTTAAAAGCTGGTCCTTTGCCCACCAGCATCCTGCACCATCAGCCTTTTAGACAAGGTGTCTGCTCAGAGCAGGCTTGACCTGGATTCTATTTGTTCTATGTCTCTGGGGTCCAGAAGAGGTAGGGATTGCCCTCATTCTGACTGATGACAGAGCCAGGCTCTGGGTGACTACTGCTCTTTGACAGGTTGCCTGCTTGCATCAGAGCCCAGGGCAGAGACAAGGCAGAGATCATGGCCCTGCGTGGGCCATCCAGCTTGGTACAGAGAACCCTCCTGCTCCACAGCCACCAGAAGGGAAAGGAACTCAGAGAACTCACGTGATGGCAGAGCCCGGGCGCCTCCCCCTGTGGGTTGGGGGGGCTCGCGGTGTCTTCACTCTGCCTCGTGGTCTCACAGCTCCCACACCAGCATATTCATTTGCATTTGCAACAATCTGTCTTTTACCTGGTTAGCAAAAATCCTAAACTTTCCAACAATCCTGGGGAGAAGCTCACTTTTCTTTGCTTGTCAAATGAGACTCTACTTATAAGATACAGATGTTATGGTATGAAATCCTTCACAACCTTAGGACGACACATGAATAGTAATTCAATATGGACTTAAAATTCCCTTTGTTGTGTATTTTCCTATAATTATGAAATTTTAAGCATTAAAATTATATTTCAATGATGTCATTGAGAGGGAAGAACCATTTGGGGGGAATTAACAGATGAATGTGATGAGATGGGCTTGGATGTTTACCCTCATCCTGTAAGGACTGTTAACAGTCCACCTCATTAGTAGCAAATGATCTTTCTCTGTCCAAGTGCAAGGCATTGCGTGAGCTGAAATGAAAAGAAATGTCCTCTCCATGAGGATATACGTTTATCACAGGCCTAATGCAGAATGACCACACTGTCAAGCCGAGAAGGAAGGCAACACTTTTTAAGTTCTTAAAAGCCTCTTCAAAGGGCTCCTAGCAAGAGCAGAGTCAACTGCAGTGACAGAGGTGGGTGTGGAGGGCTGGCATCCATCCTAGAGTTGGGCTAAATGCTCCTTCTCTGGACTCTCTTAGCTAGTGCCTTTGAGTCTGAGGATTCAACTCAAAGGACAGCCAGTAAGAAGGTCTTCTCCTGTGTCCAAGGAGGACTCTAGGTCAATGGAAATAAAGAATGTTGCTTGCATGTGAAATGACGATGTTGACAATGACTAGAAGAGGTAACTGTTGTTGCTCTGCCTTTAGGTGGCGCTATATCCAACATGTACGCTATGCTGATTGCGCGCTTTAAGATGTTCCCTGAAGTCAAGGAGAAAGGGATGGCTGCGGTCCCCAGGCTCATTGCCTTCACATCTGAGCATGTAGGTGTCAACGTTCTTTCCAAGTTTAAGGTTATATTCCTTAAAGCCCCGGTTGAAGGGATGGTATTTGGAGATACTTTACCCCATGGTTTCTCTTTCCAGAAGATACTTCTTGGGAGAGAATGAGGGGAGAGATCAGCTGGGTGGTAAAATGGGGTGAGCTCCTTTGTCTTTGAAATTCAAGAAAATGCTCAAAGAGAAAGCAGAATGCTTTTACCCCTCATTCCTGTACTTACTTCTCTGTAATAATGTCACGTGTTGGGGGAATGGGAGGAGGAGAGAGGGTAGAGTAACTATGAACTCATTGCATCATCAATGCTGTGCCTATATAACTCAAAACTCCCAAGTATCCTGTTGATACAATCTTTCTGTTATAAAGTTCCGATCAGATATTCTACCCTCTTGGTTCCGTGAGACACTTTTGCGGCTGACTTAACCAGAGGTTTTATCACGGTAGAGAAATGGTCTAGTGACTGTCATATCTCATCTCTGGGCCGGATCTGTCTCAGCCAAGCACAGGCTCCTGTCTACTGCCAGGCTGCTGTCTGGGCAGGACGCTGAGAGTTTGGTGCTCCAGGGAATGGTGCTTCGCATTCCTTCCATGGCCTTTAAAGAGTTAATGTCATCGTTCCTACTACCACTTAGGCACTGGAAAAATGGCCCATCCTGTGCTCATAAATGAAGCCAAACAGCTTTAGCCTGCCAAGCCACCATCTTTCTCGCATGTGCCAGGGCATTGCAGCACGCAAGTTCAAAGCCACAGAGCAGCTGTTTGAGCAAGGTCTTGGTTCCAAACTCTCCTGCCACACGCGACCTGCAGGGAACCAGAGTCTGTTCTTGACAGGTGTTCGTAAGCATCACCTGCTGCGTAATTCCTAAGATTGTTCCTTCACGACATCTGCTTCAAGGTAGCCTAGAGTCTAGGAAACAATTGCCTCAGAGATTGAAAAGCCCTCTGAGGGCCAGGGAGCTAGGAGATGGGGAAGGACTCAGATCTACTACAGAACCTTTCTTTCTCCTATTTTAAGTGGTGTGTGTGTGTGAGTTCATAACAAGGAAACAAAAGGCAAGTACAGATTGGAAGCCAGTGAATACAATTCACAACCACTCCACTAGCCATGGAATTAAAGGAAATGAATGATTTATCTTTAGCATCTTTAGCATCTTGCTTTCAGTCATGTTATAGCATTTTAATTTAATGCCCTTCCTCGATTTATAGGCATCAAATTTAGCAGCCTCTGATGTTTTACTTTCCTATTGCTGCTGGAACAAATTACTACAAACTTCACGGCTTAAAACAACATGAATTCATTATCCTGCCGTTCTGGAGGTCAGAAATCTGCAGTGGGTCAGGCAGGGCTGTGTTCCTTCTGGATATTGTAGGAGAGAATCCATTTCCTTGCCTTTCCAGTTTCTAGAGGCTGCTTGCCTGCCTTGGGTCAGGGCCACTTCTTCCATCTTCAAAACCAGCAGCAGCAGGTCTTCCAATGCCCCCGCCCCCATCTCTGACCTCTGCTTCCATCTCCTTCGCTGGCCCTGATTCTCCTGTCTCCCTCTTTCTCTTGTGATTATACCCTGGTAACACAGGATAATCTTTCATCTCAGGATCCTTCATCACATCTTCAAAGGCCCCTTTGCCATGTAAGGTAACATAGTCACAGGTTTAAGGGACATCTTTGGGGGGGGGCACATCATTCATTCTACCAAGCCTAGGTCCCCACCATGAGACAACTCTCATTTCTCAGCTTCTCCAAGGGTAGAAAAACATAAGGTAATTTGTCTTCCAATTACGATTTCCCTAAAGTGGATTTGGATCCCTAAATAGTTACATGTTACTGTATTCTCAGACTAAAAAGCCCAGGTGATCTCATACTGGCATCTTCTTCCTTTGGTTTCCGTGCTGTTTCCACATCCTGAAATGAGGTTGACCTATCAGCACGTTCCTTGTACTCTCTGATTTCTGCACGAGTTTCTTGGGCTCAAGTTGGATGTAAGTTCACTCAACGTTGCTCAGAAAGTCCAGGTCATGTGATCTGAGGATAATTTTGCTCTGCCTTTGTTCCTTGATATTGTCAACTTCGATCTCTTTCTCCATTTTCCAAGAAAAGAAAGGTGATTCAGAAAGAAATGACTACGGCAACCATTCGATTCTCCCGCCTCCTTCTGGTATTTCTATCTGTGCCCATAATTACGGAAGAACATTTGAAAATTATGAACCTGAAGTATGAATCCTTTCTAACACAAAGATTTTGACAGATGAACTATCCTTCCAATGTACAAGACCTTATATCTGATTGCTATGGACCATTTCCAACTTCTAATAGACACAAGTTCATCTGATTCAACAACAACCTTGTGAGCCTGGCAGAACGGAGATTGTTCTCAGCATTTTTTTTTAAATGAAGAGGCTGCAGTTAGCTAGGTAGGTAGAGCCAGGATTAAGCAGATTTCCTGACTCCCAGACCAGTGAGGGCCCTGCCCCAGCTACCAGTGCAGAAACCAGATTAAAAGATACAGCGACAGAGTTTTATAAACCACAGATCATCAATTACTTTAACATCTTATACCTTCCCGAGTCAGATTTCCACCAAGAGCTTTTTTCTTTATGTGAAGGTGATGCTAAACTGTTCCTTCTCCATGCCCCACAAAAAAAAAAAAAAAAAAAATCCTCCTTGATACCCATAGGTTGGGCTGGGAAGGGCTTTTAGAGCTTGATTTAAAGAACTCTGATGTCTCCTGGAGCACTTGATCCAAACCATTCTGGACAGGTGAACCCTTAAAAGTGAGTCCTGCCTTGCAGCTCCAAGTTAAGAGGTAGCACAACCCCCGTGTCTAGTTGCTGCTGGGCTCCAGACCTCAGGGCCATTCCAGCCTATGCATCCTTTAGTACCGCTCCTTCTACCTTCAGGCCAGGCCAGATCTTTCCTTAGTCTTTTCGGATTTCACAGTCGCTGCCCCCACCAGCCCCAGAAATAGATCTTCCCAGGCTAAAGAAAGAAAATTGCCAAGTCAGTTCTCAAATGCCTTTTCTCCAGGCCTGTTTCCATCTCTGCGTGGAGGTTTCCTTCCTGAATCCCTTGACCTGCAGGGAGAAGGGTGATGGGGGGGCTGCTGTGTGGATCCTGTGGGGAAAGGGGAGGCCAATGGCCAAGGCAGGAGCTGCTTCGGTTACGGTCTCTCTTTATGTTCTTGGAGAGTTTCCAAGGCCCAAGACTTTTGGAGAATCAAATGAGAGCCTTAAAAAACACTTCCCTCAGCGCCTGGGACATAGGGAGCTCTACATAAATATTAGGTAACTTGAAAACAACAACAACACCTTGTTTTATGGATGAAGAAGCCAAGCCCCAGAGGTGGAAGATGTTTTGCCCAAGGTTTCGTGTCCAGTCAATGGCAGCATCAGCTCTAGAGCCTCAGTTTGCCAACAATCCCAACACTGCTGTTTCAGCTTCTAGGCTGGCTGACCTGATCGCCACTCTAGCTGGCTGTTCTACATTCACTTGAAGCATCTTTTCTCAAATCCTGTTTTCTTCATGTTGGTTATTCTCATGCTAATACAATTTCCTGATCTATTGAACCAGGTCCAGTTACTGCCCTTTCTTCTGTTCTGAGCACAGAGTTCATAACTGGACGTGGTTAGCGCCATAGAGATGAAAATGGGGTTGAGAAACTGTCATCCTCCAGCACCCAGCCAGAAACTTCACATGTTCAGAAAGCAAAGGGTCATCTTTTGTTTTCTAGATGACACTTCAGTCTGTCTCTGCCACACCCCACAAAGCTACCCATCACTTTTCCGGCCACCAAAACAGACTAGAACTTTCCCTAGCTGATAAGCAGGGCAAGCTGGGTTTGTTTTTTCGAATCAAACTGTTTTCTTGAAATTCGCATAGGACTAAATCAAACAAATAGTATTGCGATGAAGAACAGAAGAACATAAGTCACTGAGTTGAAACAAGAGATAGCGTTTATGAGTTAGGAGCTCCAAAATGATTTTCCTCCAAAATGTAGAATCACAAAATTGGAAGGGATCTTAAAGATTATCTGGTTCAATACTCATCCTTTGCTGGAATCTCATCAAACTCAGCGATAGAAGAACTTGGCAAAAATTAATCTGATGACTTTTAGGTCCTTTCTTGAAAGGAAAGTTTAGAGAAAAGCTAAGATCCCAGCTCAGTAATTCACATCTCTCTCTCTCTCTAAATCTTCTGAAAGCCCCAACCGTGAGCTTAATTCCAAATTCCTCTTATTTCCTCGTGTGACACAAGCTCTTCCAGAAATAACTTCAATGAAACAGCATAATCGCATCTAGGAAAAATGTTCCTTATAATCACAACAGACACTCGGATCTTTCAGGCAAATCACCATAACTAAGTCATTCCACTCTTAACACGCCAGGCTCAGCTCAGGTCCACGGCTTCTGGAACCCGTCACCAGTGTTCTGCTGAGGCCCCTCGTGACCTCAGCCCACTTCCATGGGGAGGTGATTCTCATAATATGCTTTAGAAAGATGTTTTCATATAACCACACTTTTTGAGAGGGTTTCAATTCCAAAAAATAGACGTCCTTTCTGTTAAAAACAAAAGCAAAAAACAAATGGTGACCCAGGCAGCTCGGAAAAAGCTCCCATGTCATGCTTCTCATTAGACAGAAACACTGACCGAACTTTCAGTAAGTGAACTAGTGAACCAGATTCACTTCACCACTGGCACCCCGTCCTCCGCCTCTGCGTTCCTCCCTCCTTTTCCTTGTAGGGTCCTCATCACCCCTGTGTCATCTCCTCTACCCAATCCCATCAAAACCTACTCTTAGAAAAGAACCTGAGAGCCATGTATATGATTGTAAAATCTAAGTGTTGCCTCTCCAGGGGGTATTTTCACTGCAATAGGAGACAAAGGAATGAGGAGACATTCTCAAAGAGCAGGCATTGTACTGTCAGAGAAGAGACAAATAAGAAGAGGACAGTCACCCCTCCAAGTGCCCCTGAGGTCACATTCCTCATCGGGTGGGTGACTCTCCCTTGCTCCAAGTGCCTGGTCGGGAGTCACTGGATAGACCTATTTTTCTTCAGGTTAGTGGATGAAGCCCATAAGCTTTGGAATGGACTAGAAATGATGATAGGCCCTGCTCTGCCACTTTCCAGGACGTGACTTTGGATTACCTACTTCATTGCTTCCTCATCTGTAAAACAGGGATTATAATACCCAGCTCATGTAGTTGTTGGGAGGATGAAGTGAGATAATACAGTACCCGGCCTTTAGTAAACACTCCGCAAATGGCAGCTAACACTGCCCTTGTAACCAGCCACCCACTGGTGTCCCGATGGGTAGAGAGCTGAACGTCTCCAGGAGGCAAGATGAAGGCATATCTGGGGCCAGTTATTTTCTTAAGATGGATAATGGCCCCTCTCCCAAATTACGAAGCAATGCCCAAGGATTCACAGCTTTGGGAGAGTCTGGATTCTCTATTGTTACTTGTATGATTTTGAGATGTTTTTACATGTTCCAATATGGCATATGTTTATTTTAAGACATAAAGTGAATTAACATGTAATTTAAATTTAATTTTGTTTAATTAATTAACAAAATTCTGCTCAAGGTACACAGAGAGACCTGAGGATGGCATCACATTAGGCTGGAGAATTGGAAGGGCCACAACTTTGTGAGCATCTATTGATGCTGGGCGACCTGTAGGTCCTTCCCATGCAGTAGCTACACTTCTCACACCAACTCTCACACCAACAAGAGAGGGATTCATCCTTGCAGCTGAGCAAACAGTGGTTCAGACTGAGAGAATAACTTGACTAACTAGAGCCAGGTCATTTTATCTCAAATGACCTCTCGCTTTTTTTTTTAAATTTTTTAAATTGAAGTATAGTTGATTTACAATGTTGTGTTAATTTCTGCTGTACAGCAAAGCGATTCAGTTATATATATAATCTTTTTCATATTCTTTTCTATTATGGTTCATCACAGGATATTGAATATAGTTCCGTGTGCTATACAGTAGGACCTTGTTGTTTATCCATTCTATATATAATAGTTTGCATCTACTAATTCCTAAGTCCCAATCCATCCCTCCCCACCTCCGCCTCCTTGGTAACCACAAATCTGTTCTCTATGTCTGTGAGTCTGTTTCTGTGTCATAGATAAGTTCATTTGTGTCATATTTTAGATTCCACATATAAGTGATACCATACGGTATCTGTCTTTCTCCGTCTGACTTACTTCACTTAGTGTGATAATCTCTAGATCCACCCATGTTGCTGCAGGTGGCATTATTTCATTTTTTTTTAATGGCTAATGTTCCATTGTTTTTATGTACCACATCTTCTTTATCCATTCATCTGTTGATGGACATTTAGGTTGTTTCCATGCCAAATGACCTCTTTCCACTACACATTTTCATTTCACTCTTCTCAGGATCCTAAAATCATGGAAATAATTGCTTTCATGTGACTGCATACATGCTTAGTGCTGGTGTTCATGTTTGTCACCACACATGCCCATTGGGTCTACTTAATCTTGGTACACACCATTCCTTTCTTTTAAAACATACTTAGGGCACAAACTCACAGTGGGGTAACTTTAAACTATAGCTTTGAGGGCAAATAATAAGGTAGCAGCTTCACAGAAATGCCTTGTGTGCAGATCCATATCACCTCTGACTCACATGGAGTCTCTAAGAAGGTGGCGGGCAATCCCCTGCCCTCCAAATCATGATCATTAGAAATGAATGAGGCGGTCTCCCAGAGTACAGGCTTCATTGTACATCAGATGCTTTCAAAAGCAGGGTGCCCTTTTCGACCATTTGATGAGCAGAAAAAGAACAAGAGCTACCAGTTTCTCTGACACAGTATAGGAGGCAAACCAGGGGTTGTCGGGAAGGGGTGTGGAGAAGTAGGAGGACAGGGAAAGACTATTGGTCCAGTCATCGATGATGGGGGAGGGGGCTCCAGGGTATGGGGAGGGGTTAAAGGAGCAGATTCCAGCTCTTTCTTTTTTTTTTTTTTTTTAACATCTTTATTGAAGTATAATTGCTTTACAATGGTGTGTTAGTTTCTGCTTTATAACAAAGTGAATCAGTTATACATATACATATGTCCCCATATCTCTTTCCTCTTGCATCTCCCTCCCTCCCACCCTCCCTATCCCACCCCTCTAGGTGGTCACAAAGCACCGAGCTGATCTCCCTGTGCTATGCGGCTGCTTCCCACTAGCTATCTATTTTACATTTGGTAGTGTATATATGTCCATGACACTCTCTCACCCTGTCACATCTCACCCCTCGCCCTCCCCATATCTTCAAGTCCATTCTCTAGTATGTCTGTGTCTTTATTCCTGTCTTGCCACTAGGTTCTTCATGACTTTTTTTTTTTTTCCTTAGATTCCATATATATGTGTTAGCATACTGTATTTGTTTTTCTTTCTGACTTACTTCACTCTGTATGACAGACTCTATCTCCATCCACGTCATTACAAATACCTCCATTTCATTTCTTTTTATGGCTGAGTAATATTCCATTGTATATATGTGCCACATCTTCTTTATCCATTCACCCAATGATGGACACCTAGGTTGCTTCCATGTCCTGGCTATTGTAAACAGAGCCGCAATGAATATTTTGGTACATGACTCTTTCTGAATTATGGTTTTATCAGGGTATATGCCCAGTAGTGGGATTGCTGGGTCGTATGGTAGTTCTATTTTTAGTTTTTTAAGGAACCTCCATACTGTTCTCCATAGTGGCTGTATCAATTTACATTCCCACCAACAGTGCAAGAGTGTTCCCTTTTCTCCACACCCTTTCCAGCATTTATTGTTTCTAGATTTTTTGATGATGGCCATTCTGACCGGTGTGAGATGATACCTCATTGTAGTTTTGATTTGCATTTCTCTAATGATTAATGATGTTGAGCATTCTTTCATGTGTCTGTTGGCAATCTGTATATCTTCTTTGGAGAAATGTCTATTTAGGTCTTCTGCCCATTTTTGGATTGGGTTGTTTGTTTTTTTTTGTTATTGAGCTGCATGAGCTGCTTGTAAATCTTGGAGATTAATCCTTTGTCAGTTGCTTCATTTGCAAATATTTTCTCCCATTCTGAGGGTTGTCTTTTGGTCTTGTTTATGGTTTCCTTTGCTGTGCAAAAGCTTTTAAGTTTCATTAGGTCCCATTTGTTTATTTGTGTTTTTATTTCCATTTCTCTAGGAGCTGGGTCAAAAAGGATCTTGCTGTGATTTATGTCATAGAGTGTTCTGCCTATGTTTTCCTCTAAGAGTTTGATAGTGTCTGGCCTTACACTTAGGTCTTTAATCCATTTTGAGTTTATTTTTGTGTATGGTGTCAGGGAGTGTTCTAATTTCATACTTTTACATGTACCTGTCCAATTTTCCCAGCACCACTTATTGAAGAGGCTGTCTTTTCTCCACTGTATATGCTTGCCTCCTTTATCAAAGATAAGGTGACCATATGTGCGTGGGCTTATCTCTGGGCTTTCTATCCTGTTCCATTGATCTATATTTCTGTTTTTGTGCCAGTACCAAACTGTCTTGATTACTGTAGCTTTGTAATATAGTTTGAAGTCAGGGAGCCTGATTCCTCCAGCTCCATTTTTCGTTCTCAAGATTGCTTTGGCTATTCGGGGTCTTTTGTGTTTCCATACAAATTGTGAAATTTTTTGTTCTAGTTCTGTGAAAAATGCCAGTGGTAGTTTGATAGGGATTGCATTGAATCTGTAGATTGCTTTGGGTAGTAGAGTCATTTTCACAATGTTGATTCTTCCAATCCAAGAACATGGTATATCTCTCCATCTATTTGTATCATCTTTAATTTCTTTCATCAGTGTCCTATAATTTTCTGCATACAGGTCTTTTGTCTCCTTAGGTAGGTTTATTCCTAGATATTTTATTCTTTTTGTTGCAATGGTAAACGGGAGTGTTTTCTTAATTTCACTTTCAGATTTTTCATCATTAGTATATAGGAATGCAAGCGATTTCTGTGCATTAATTTTGTATCCTGCTACTTTACCAAATTCATTGATTAGCTCTAGTAGTTTTCTGGTAGCATCTTTAGGATTCTCTATGTATAGTATCGTGTCATCTGCAAACAGTGACAGCTTTACTTCTTCTTTTCCGATTTGGATTCCTTTTATTTCTTTTACTTCTCTGATTGCTGTGGCTAAAACTTCCAAAACTATGTTGAATAATAGTCGTGAGAGTGGGCAACCTGGCAGTGGCGGGCTGCACAGGCTCCCGGGAGGTGAGGTGTGGATAGTGACCTGTGCTTGCACACAGGCTTCTTGGTGGCTGCAGCAGCAGCCTTAGCATTTCATGCCCATCTCTGGTGTCCACGCTGATAGCTGCGGCTCGCGCCCATCTCTGGAGCTCATTTAGGCGGTGCTCTGAATCCCCTCTCCTCGCACACCCCAAAACAATGGTCTCTTGCCTCTTAGGCAGGTCCAGACTTTTTCCTGGACTCCCCCCTGGCTAGCTGTGGCACACTAGCCCCTTCAGGCTGTGTTCACACCGCCAACCCCAGTCCTCTCCCTGCGATCCGACCGAAGCCCGAGCCTCAGCTCCCAGCCCCCGCCCGCCCCGGCGGGTGAGCAGACAAGCCTCTCGGGCTGGTGAGTGCTGCTCGGCGCCGATCCTCTGTGCGGGAATCTCTCCGCTTTGCCCTCCGCACCCCTGTGGCTGCGCTCTCCTCCGTGGCTCTGAAGCTCCCCCCTCTGCTACCCGCAGTCTCTGCCCACGAAGGGGCTTCCTAGTGTGTGGAAACCTTTCCTCCTTCACAGCTCCCTCCCACTGGTGCAGGTCCCGTCCCTATTCTTTTGTCTCTGTTATTTCTTTTTTCTTTTGCCCTACCCAAGTACGTGGGGATTTTCTTGCCTTTTGGGAGGTCTGACGTCTTCTGCCAGCGTTCAGTGGGTGTTCTGTAGGAGCAGTTCCACGTGTAGATGTATTTCTACTGTATCTGTGGGAAGGAAGGTGATCTCCGCGTCTTACTCTTCCGCCATCTTGCCCAGACCCTCCAGCTCTTTCATAGGTTGGACTTCAAGATTTCCTTGCTGGGCATCCATGATGTGTAACGATGCGTAATCCATCCGCCTGTGTTCTGTGTTCCTACACACACGTGCCATTCACTCCACCGACAAAGGGAAAGGCTGTTGGTACAAAAGGATCAAATCCAAGGACGATCGATAGACCTCAGAGCTAAGAGGTAAAGCTTTGATAGACTGTCGGAAGAGTTAGGAGCTGAGTATTCCAGCCTAGTGTGTCCTTTTTCTTTGTTTGAAGTCTTTGGGTTGCTTCTTTCTTTCCCCCAAGCAGCTCGTCTGGTTAGAAGGGCCTACAACTGCTTCCTGCTTGGGAAGGACCCCATGGGAGGCTGTCTGGGGTGGGTGCCAAGAAGACCTCTGGACATGCTTTTATTTTATTTTATTTTTGTTGTTGTTGTTTCAACGATTACCCTTTATTATAATTATTACTATTATAAGTGAATATGCAAATATCCATAGAACAATTTCTTTTTAAAAAATTTTTATTGGAGTATAGTTGATTTACAATCTTGTGTTAGTTTCAGGTGTACAGCAAAGTGAATCAGTTATACATATACATATCACCACTTGGATGTGCTTTTAGAATAGGCCATAGATAAGAGGCATCGGGGTCCATTTAGCCCACCATCATCTGGCCCCAATCACCAAAGCCACACGTCAACATTGTGGCCAGAGATTTATGGCAGCAAATAGTGGATATTTCCCTGAACTTGTTCTCTGCACACATGGTCAAATTCAACAGATGCTTGTTAACTATTTCAACAAAGTCTTTGCCCTCGTGCAGCCTATCCTAGTAGGGGAAAGACAGTAGACTAATAAATATCTACCCTCATGTCAGGTGGTAACAAGAGAGTGGCATGGTAATGGGCTATTTTGCAACATGGTCATGAAAGGTGTCTGTGGAGGTGATCTACAACAGAGACCTGCATCAAATGAGGCAGGGAGCCACATGCATAGATGAGGGAAGGGTTTTCCAAGAAATGGAACAGCAAGTAAAAAGGTCCAGAGGCAAGAACAAATTTAGCAAGCTCACAAAAGACCAGGAAGGCCACTACCACCAAGTAGAGAGCAAAAGGGGAGGGGAAGAGGGAGATGAGGTAAGGGCGATAGCTGGCTACTGAGGGCTGTTATGATCATCTTTGTGTCCCCGGAGCCTCATACGCTTTCCCTGAGACCCTGCGGCCCACAAGGCAGCTGAAGCTGAGCCTCGGTTAAATATCTGGATGTGACCAACAATGGCTTGAAAGAATTAAGGCGGCTTTCTAAACTGATTATCTCACTTGTAATAGAGGAGGAGAAACTGGCATGGCAAGAGACCGAAATGCTCTGTCTCAGAGCTTTCTACCATTCCCCTTACTCTCCCACCATCCCTAAAGACAGGAGACGTTTATTGTCCCCATTAAAGAAGAAAGATCCCTAGGCATATTCTCCAGTCATGGGGATGGGTGGGAGGGGCTGTCATTCTCACGCCTTCTTACTCTGGATAATCTCATCCCACTCAAGCCCCAAAAGCTTGCGTCTTTTAAAATTACAATTATTCTATAACTGTAAAATCCCATATTTAATTGCACCCAGTTAAAATATCAGCTGAATTATATAGCCCATATCTAGATTAATTATGATATTTTTTAAAAGATGGAGAAATTAATCTTCAACCTTGAGTTTTTCATTTAGTGTAAAATAAAAATCATATGGGTTTTAACGTCTGTTACCCTTGAATAGAAATATGATTTAGTCCTAAGTAACCACTAGATTCTATCAGGGGGTCTATGTTATTTTTCCAGAATCAGGGTGGGGGGAGGGGGCTCTTCGTTAACTCATCCCCCAGCCATTCCATTGATGAACAACTGATCATTACAAGAGCCCTGATGATTTGGGGATGGAACAGAATCCTTGTAGCTTCCAATTTGTGTTCATGGTTTTGCCTTCTGAAGTCACCCGGAGCATCTACCCCATCCTGGCACAGCCCTTCAGATGTGAACCCGCCATGCCACGTGTCCCTAACTCCCTCTGCTTGTGACCAAGCATCCTCTGAGCTCTCTCTAGATACCTGGTTCCCAGGGTCCTCAGCCTCCAGGACGCTGCCCTCTGCTCTGATTTATCAACAAGTGGTTCCATTAAACATGGTGCCAAGGAGTAAGAATGATTCTCCTCACATGTTCTCACCAGCACAGGGAGTCCTGCCATTTAAGCTGTCTTCACGGCTTCTTCCTCACTAGGAAGTGTCTTTTTTTTTCCACTCAAGTGCCTTCTCTCTTAGGTCCCTGGCTATTTATGGATAACATTTAGCTGTTTCCCTGCTCCCTCTCCTGAAAGTGTAACCAAACTCATGGTTTGGTACCTAATTTTCTTTTTCATTCCTTTGTTCCCCATCTTGAAGCTTCCTGTTCCAGCATGTGTTTTTCCTTTAAATGTGCGGCATTTGGGATGATGATCCATTATCCTAGGTAATTGCTCCTCATTTGAGAATCCCCATTCTTCCTCATTAAAGACCAGACAAGACTACTTCCTCGCATTGACCGGGTGCACCAGATCTCTTACTTACCCCCGGGGGGCCATTTAGCTGTTTAGTGCTGTCAGAAGTTCAGGAAGGAAAAAAACAGAAACAAAACCAATGAATCACCGAAGTCATAATTAGTAAAAGTTTATGGTACACACGTTACCAAATCCAAGCTCAGTCTGCCTGCTGCACGACAGGCCAATAATTGGGAGACAAGGTGTTGAGGCAAGGAATAGCGACTTCATTCAGAAAGCCAGGTGTCTGAGAAGATGGCGGACTAGCATCCCAGAACAGCAACTTATTGGGGTCTGGATGCCAGTTTCTTTTATAGAACAGAGAGGGGGAGGAGGTGAGGAAGTAAAGTAAAAAGGCCATAAGTCTTGCAAAATATCTCCTGGCTTGGCCAGCACTGGGGAGGGGATGTGTTAATTTCTTCTTTTCTGTAGCCTTTCACAGGTGGGCAGGGTCAGAATGTCTCCCTGTGAGCTGAACGAAGGCACTTTAGTTTAACGTTCAGGCAGAGGGGCAGGGTTCCTGAGGCAGGCCATTATGTATGCTTACAGTTATAGATAGCATCCTTTTATTGATTACAGTAACAAAAGCAACGAAAAGCAAAGGTTGAAGTAAAAGAAACAGATCCAACATGGAGTCAGATTTTGCCCTTCCCTGTTACACACATACCGAAAAGACAGTTTGCAAACCATGAGCACTCCAAGCAAAGCGTGGAAGGAGACTCAGAGGTAGATTTTACAAAGCAGCTTATATAACGTGGAGGCAGTGACTGTTGATTCTTCCCAGTGATTGGTTGCAATATTAGAATTTTCTTAAATGAAAGGGAATTGGTTAGTGGTTCCCTCATATGATTCGGGGAGAACAATTTAAGTCTCACAATTTTCAGAGGCGTTAAGTGAGAAGTGACCCAGGTCAAGTGAGCCTCACTTGTCTTGCAAAATCAGCTAAATTAAGCTTTGCTTCTCTGACTAAACTGGTTTTGTCTGCTCAGGGAATTTTCAAGTCTCCATTTGTGTTTGATTTTAACAGTGCTTACGAGCTCATTCACTGACGGGCCTAATTTGGTTAGTGCATGCTTGCTCAGTGGGGCAGCTGGTACCTCGATTCTGTGCCCTCCTGGCAGAAACAGACTTAGTGCTGTTTTCCCCTGAGCATCTTCTTTCTGGGGTGGCCCAGGGATCCAGTAACTATGTAAGAGAGAACACTTTTTTTTTTGGTGGAGGAGTCATGTATCTTTCCAATTAAGCTTTCCTAGTTCCCAGGTATCTTCCTAAGGATTCTCCATGTTGTCTTCCTAAGGTTGTAAAATGAGACTAATGATCCTTTCCCATCTCTACTCTTAGCTACACAGGGCTTTTAGAGCTCCTCTATTCAGTGCCTCATTTATTGGTTTATAGTATTGGCTGCTGTTATAAATGTGATTTCTTCTTGCTTACTAGCCACACCCCCTAGAAATATGCATGTTAACAGTTTCTAGGCTGCATATTTAAGAATTCAGAGGAGCCATTGACATATATACACTATTGATACTATGTATAAAATAGATAACTAATGAGAACCTACTGTATAGCACAGGGAACTCTACTCAGTGCTCTGTGGTGACCTAAATGGGAAGGAAATCCAAAAAAGAGGGGATATATGTATACGTGTAGCTGATTTACTTCGCTGTACAGCAGAAACTCACACAGCATTGTAAAGCAACTATACTCCAATAAAAATTAATTTTAAAAAAGAAAAAATTCAGAGTCGAAAGCAGGCATTCGAGGAGAGTACACTCTGGAGCCATCATTTAAAATTCCAGTCAGCAACCCTTTGGTGATGTAAATTGAGGAAGCAGTTCTCCTTTTGGACAGCTTAATGATCTGTAGTTAATAGTAAGAGGCTGCTCACAGATGCAGTACAGCTGGGCTAGGTTAGCCCCTCTCCACTCTCCAGATTGCACAGTGATTACAGCCACCGAGATTTGGATTCTTCCCTGGAATCAATAACCAAAATCACAAACAAAGATTCAGTGGTGGCCTGTCAGGGTGGCCTTTCCGAAGGCGCTGTTTGCCAAGCCAGTGACTGATGCCTCCTTCCTGATCACACCCTGGGCTGGACAGTCATCTCCAAAACAGACAGCCCCTCCAATGAGTCTGAGATGAAGAGTGCTGGATTTCAGGCCAGCTTCTCTTACTTGAGTGCACACAATTTCACTGAACTCGAAAGAAACTGAATGTAATCTCTGGGTAGCAAAATATAAGTCTGGGAGCCATACAATACACAGCTGCTGTTGCTGTGTTCTTATGCCTTGTATGTGAGATTGGCATAGGTTACTGTGTGTTGGGGTAACAGGTTCTTTAATAATTTCCAGGGTCTTGTTATCTTCATGCAAAAGCCTGAGCGAATTCAACAACAGCATAAAACCAACTAACCCCCTTCAAAAAAGGGCAAAGAACTTGTATAGACATTTCTCCAAAGAAGATGTACAAATGGCCAATAAGCACATGAAAAGATGCACAGCATCACTAATGATAAGAGAAATACAAAGCAAAATCATAATGAAGTAGCACCCCACACCCATTTGAATGACTATTATTGAAAAACAGAAAACAACAACCATTGACAAGGGTATGGAGAAATTGGAACAGTTGTGCACTGTGGGTGAGAAAGTAAAATGGTGCAGCTTTACGGAAAACAATAGAGCAGTTCCTCAAAAACAGAATTACCATATGATCCAGCAATTCCACTTCTGGATATATATACCCAAAAGAATTAAAAGCAAGGCTCAAGGAGATATTTGTACATCCATGTTCATAGCAGCATTATTCACAGTGGCCAAAAGGTAGAAGCAACCCAGGTGTCCATTGATGCATGAATGAAAAAACAGATTGCTGTGTATACATAAAATGAATATGATTGAGCATTAAGAAGGAAGGAAATTCCGAGACATGCTACAACATGGATGAACCTTGACGACATTATGCTCATGAAATAAGCCAGTCACAGAAAAATAATTATTGTATGGTTCCACTTACATGAGGTACTAAAGTAGTCAAATTCATAGAGATAGAAAGTAGATTGGTAGTCACCAGGGGCTGGGGAGGGAGGAATGGGGAGATGTCGTTTAATGGATACAGAGTTTCAGTTTTGCAAGATGATCAAGAGTTAAGGAGATAGATGGTAGTGATGGTCACACAACAGTGTGAATATACTCAATGCCGCGGAGCTGTACACTTAAAATGGTTAAGATGGTAAATTCTGTGTTATGTGAATTTCACCACAATTGAAAAAAAAGGTTAAGTGAAGGATGCCATCTTCTCTCAGCAATCCAGGCTTTGGAGGGACAGATTGAGAAAAAAAGAACAGCCAAGGGAATGGATCTTGACTTTGTATGCAACTAATTAATGACACAAATGTACTTTCTTTTACAGAGCCATTTTTCTCTCAAGAAGGGAGCTGCAGCGTTGGGCATTGGAACAGACAGTGTGATTCTGATTAAATGTGATGAAAGGTGAGCATGAATCTGCAACCCTTGTTGGTTAGCAGTTTACAAATTCTACACATACATCTTAAAAGGACTAAAGTCCAAAAACAGGCAATGACTGTAGAACAGCAAACCTGCCTCCATCCCAGCTGCTGGCCTTTGCTGTTTCCTTTTCACTCTTGCTTGGGGTCCTGGGACATTGTTCCTCCATGCCACTAACGCATTCACAGCCTTTGACTGAATCAGAACCTTTGTTAAATCAATCAAAATATTCTGCACCAAGAAGGTGCAGAAGGACATTGGTCACCTGGGCACTTAAGCAACAGCCAGCAGGTTGAGAACTGATTTATGGAGGTGTCATCATTCCAGGCACCATAGATTGTGTGAACTTGATGGAGTGATTACAGGAGGGGGGACAGTTTAGGGAGCAAGAAGTAAATAATGCCCCCAGCAACTCATCAGCTCGGTGCCTGAGCCAAAGAGCTCTCTTAGGAAAAATCCATCTTAATTGGCACCCAAACTTTGTAGGTACTCTGGAAAAACGTGGAGGGGAGGTTAAAATATTAATATAAGAAAATACATTTAGTCTTTGAAGGATGGAGTAAGAAATTCCGCTAAATTAAAAGGATGCCACTCATTTCACCATTTATTTATTCATATATATTTATTAGACAGACATTTATGACTGCTCACCATGTCACTAGGCTCTAGAATAGCATAAGGTGTAATCCCAGTTCCCTGACTGTGTACGGCCTAAGTGGGGAGACGTAGTAACGTCAGAAGGATGGCAGGCTCACCTGAGGTAGAGCAGGGGAGAGGAAGTGTTGGAATTGACAGGAATTATTGACCGACCGGTGAGTGTGCAGGTTGAGAGGTGAGTCGAGGGGGAACGCCAGGCTTCGGGCTCACCAGCTAAGCCCTCGCGGTGCTATCCTCTGAGCCAGGGAGCCCCGCCAAAGTGAACAGTTTAGATTTGGAGATGCTCAGTGTGAAGAGCTTATGAGATGCGACGTCCAAGTGAGGGTGTCAGGTAGGCAACTGGGAATAGCAGCCTGGATGTCAGAAGATGTACAGTGGGAGCCGTGCAGAGTGGCCTGGGAAAGAGCTCAGGAGCATCCCATTTCGAGGACAGGCAGAGTCAGAGGAGCCTGCAGTGGAGACTGAGAAGGAACAGCCAGAGTTGTTGGAGAACAGTCAGGACCCGGGGCCATGAGGGCCATGAGCGCATTTCTAGAAGGAGTGGTTAACAGCAGCAAATGCCACCAGTAGATGAAACGAGGGTCCACAACTGCCCCTCAGCTTTCCTGATAAGGAGGTAGCTGGTGAGTTTGGCAGGAGCAGTTTCAATAGAGGCGTGAGGGTGGAAGGCAGTTTGCAGTGGGTCGAAGGGTGAGGGGAGAGGAAACAGAGAACAAAGGCAGATGTGTCTAGAGGTGGAGCTGGGAAGGGAAGGTGGTAGGGCAGAAGCTGGACGGAGAAGAGGTTGGGTCCAGGATGGTTTTGGTTTGGTTGTTTTAAGGAAAGGAACTCAAGGTGTATTTAACTGTGCAGTGAAGGGTCTGCTAGAGATGAAATGTGAATTTTATGAAAAAAAAAGGGATAAAATAGCCGAGGTTTCATTTCCTTTGTGAGTTCCTTTTTCTTTTGGCTAAAATTATGTAGGATCTTCCTCTCAAGAGCTCACAAGAAGTCTGAAATCATCTTACATTATAAAATGGGAAGGAGACAGAGGGGGAAACAGGAGTGGTGATGGAAGGGCAGGGGCGAGGTTTAGGGAGGGCTGGCGGGGAGCGGACGGGGCAGGGCTCTGGGCTCTTGCTGCACTGACCAGCTGCTAATGGATTTCAGTCGGGAAGCCCTCAGAGTTGGAAGGGTTCTTGGACATTTATTCATCCACCTTTTTTTTTTTTTAGCTTTGTATTTTTGTGAATAATTTCAAACAAAGAAAAATTACAAGGATAATAACAAGAACTCTCATACACCCTCACCCAAATTCACCAATCGTTAACATTCTGACATATTTGCTTGGTCACTCTTTCTCTCCATGTATGCAATTTAATATTACATGTTGAATGTAATGAATATTACATGCATAAATTATTTGTATATTATAGATATAATTTTTTCAGAACCATTTGATAATTCCTTGCAGACATGCCCTTTTTACCCCTTAATACTTCAATGCATATTTTTTGATAACAAGGATATTCACTTACATAATCGCAGGCCAGTTATAAAATCAGGAAATTTGACATTGACACAAGACTATTTTTTTTTTTTTTTTTTTAATTTTATGTATTTATTTTGGCTGTGTTGGGTCTGTGTTGCTGCGCGCGGGCTTTCTCTAATTGCGGCAAGTGGGGGCCACTCCTCATTGCAGTGCGCGGGCCTCTCATTGCGGTGGCTTCTCTTGCTGCAGAGCACGGGCTCCAGGCGCGCGGGCTTCAGTAGTTGCAGCATGTGGGCTCAGTAGTTGTGGCTCACGGGCTCTAGAGCACAGGCTCAGTAGTTGTGGCACAGGAGCCCAGTTGCTCCGCGGCATGTGGGATCCTCCCGGACCAGGGATCGAACCGGTGTTCCCTGCACTGGCAGGCGGACTCTCAACCCCTGCGCCACCAGGGAAGCCCCACAAGACTATTATTTAATCTATACACCCTATTCAAATTTCATCAATTGTCCCAATACTATCCTTTGGAGCTATTTTTTTTTCCCTGTCCAGGATCACAGATTACACTTAGTTGTCATGCCTTTTTATTCCCCTTTAATCTGGAACATGTCCTCATCCTTCCTTTGCTTTTCATGACATTGATATTTTGAAGAGTGTAAACCATTTATTTTGCAGAATATTTCTTAATTTGGCTTTGTCTGACATTTCCTCATGGTTAGATTCAGGCGATGCATTTTGGCAGGAATTCCAGGGAGGCGATGCCTGTCTTTCTCAAGTGCATCTGATCAGGAGTAATGTCCCCTTGCTCATTGGTTAAGGTGGTGTCTGCCAGGTCTCTCCACTGTAAAATGACTATTCTCTACTTTGCAGTTAATAAATATCTGTAGGGGATGCTTTAAGACTATATAAATATTATGTTCCTCCTAAAACATTCGTGTAGTAGTTTAGCATCCATTGATGATTCTTGCCTGAATTATTATTATGATGGTTGCAAAATAGTGATTTTCTAACTCCATCATTCCTTCTAAGTTTACTAGTTCCTTTCATTCTGCTGTAAGGAAGAACTTTCCTTTCCCTTTTTCTCTCTCTCTCCATCTCTCGTTCTCTGTCTCTGTCTGTCTGTCTGTCAGTCTATCTGTATGTCTCTGTTATTTATGATCAGTATGGACTTACAGGTACTTTTAGAAATTAATTCTCTCTAGCATTCTCTTCGATTTCTCCATCACTTGCTCCTTCAGGGTTCCCTTTAACTTACCTAAATTACTAGTAAATTGCTGTTAAACCTTTCAGAAAATAAGTCTGACCAAGATACGTGATGCCTGGTTGGCACACGACTAGAAGAGTCACCAGCCTTCCTAGCTCCCTTGTAACACAAGAATTCTGTTAGCTATTTTGATTAACACTTTTATACCACAAAAATTAACTACTTATGCTTTTGTATACATTTTTGGTTCTTTCAACTTATCACTTAGCTTTGTCAATTACAGTTACATTTCCCTGCTCTTGTGATGTACCACACTTTATCACACAGTTGATGTAAACAATTGAAAGTATAAATAATCTGGGGTCATTATACTCTTTTATTAAATTAGCTGAGTTGTGGCCAGTGCCTGGAGGCAGTAGGGAAGCTAATTAACTTTCTGGTCCTCAGGGAGCTACTGAGGGCACTGTAATAAGATAGACTTCACCCTGAATCAGTTATTATTGCTCAGGGCCGTGGGGAGCCCCCTGCGTGTCATATCTCCTATGGGTTTGGATGCAGAGAATTCAGAGATGCTAGCAGTGTCTGTGCTTCATTACGTCCTATATCAGGAAGGATTCTAAAATAATAATTGCTGACACATATGGCGTAATAATATGCCAGGCACAGTCCTAAGTACTTTACACAGTTGCTCTAATTAATTTGTTTATTAGAGACACAGAAGTATGTTCCCTCACATTTCCCTGGTGCTGACATAGCTTGTGAAGAGTTTCTATATACACAATAGTCTTAAACAGTATGACGTGGTCTCCTTTCTCCATTTGACTCACGGTCTTGGCAAGGTGTGACAGGTCCAAGGTCACATAGCTGGGAAGTGAAGAATCAGGGGTTGGACTCAGAAGAGAACTCCAAGTGTTCAACAATTAAGCATGGTCCCTTCTTTTTTTGTGTTTTCCAATTTTTTTAAGTTGTGGTAAAATACACATAAAATTTACCCTCTTAACCGTTTTTAAGTGTACTGGTCAGCGATGGGAACCACGCTCACACTGTCGTGCTACCATCACCGCTTTCTATCTCCAAAACTCTTTTCATCTTGCCACACTGAAAATCTGTACCCATTGAAAACTCTCCACTCTCCTTCCCCCCAGCCCCTGGCAACCGCCATTCTACTTTCTGTGTCTATGAATTTGACTGCTTTCAGTACCTCACTCCTTTTTGTCTTTTTGTGATTAACTTGTTTCACTTAACACAATGAGTGCCTCAAGGTTCATCATGTTGTAGCAAATGTCAGAAATTCCTTTTTTTTTATGGCTCGATTCCTCTGTTGAAGGACACTTTAGGTTGTTTCCTAATCTTGTCCATTGTGAATAACGCTGGAATTAACATGGGAGTACAAATATCTCTTTCAAATATTGATTTCATTTCCTTTGGATAATTACCAAGGAGTGGGATTCATAGATCACATTGTATTTCTACTTTTAATTTTTGAGGAACCTCCAACCATACTGTTTCCATTGTGGCTGTATCAATTTACATTCCCCCCAAGAGTGTACAAAGGTTTCCTTTTCTCTACAAACTTACCAACATTTGTTTTTTCTTGTCTTTTTGACAACAGCCATCCTAACAAACTGTTAGGATGTAACTAATAGTAACATGTAACTGTATGTGTTAGCATACAGTATTTGTTTTTCTCATTATGACTTACTTCACTCTGTATGACAGACTCTAGGTCCATCCACCTCACTACAAATAACTCAATTTCGTTTCTTTTTATGGCTGAGTAATATTCCATTGTATATATGTGCCACATCTTCTTTATCCATTCATCTGTCGATGGACACTTAGGTTGCTTCCATGCCCTGGCTGGTAAATAGTGCTGCAATGAACACTGTGGTATGTTCTCTTTTTTACTCTTTTTGAATTATGGTTTTCTCAGGGTATATGCCCAGTAGTGGGATTGCTGGGTCATATGGTAGTTCTATTTTCAGTTTTTTAAAGAACCTCCGTACTGTTCTCCATAGTGGCTGTATCAATTTACATTCCCACCAACAGTGCAAGAGGGTTCCCTTTTCTCCACACCCTCTCCAGAATTTATTGTTTGTAGATTTTTTGATGATGGCCATTCTGACCATGTGAGGTGAGAGGTGATACCTCACTGTAGTTTTGATTTGCATTTCTCTAATGATTAGTGATGTGGAGCATCCTTTCATGTGTTTGTTGACAATCTGTATATTTTCTTTGGAGAAATGTCTATTTAGGTCTTCTGCCCATTTTTGGATTGGGTTGTTTGTTTTTTTTGATATTGTACTGCATGAGCTGCTTGTATATTTTGGAGATTAATCCTTTGTCAGTTGCTTCATTTGCAAATATTTTCTCCCACTCTGAGGGTGGTCTTTTCATCTTGTTTATGGTTTCCTTTGCTGTGCAAAAGCTTTTAAGTTTCATTAGGTCCCATTTGTTTATTTTTGTTTTTATTTCCATTTCTCTAGGAGGTGGGTCAAAAAGGATCTTGCTGTGATTTATGTCATAGAGTATTCTGCCTATATTTTCCTCTAAGAGTTTGATAGTGTCTGGCCTTACATTTAGGTCTTTAATCCATTTTGAGTTTATTTTTGTGTATGGTGTTAGGGAACGTTCTAATTTCATTCTTTTACATGTAGCTGTCCAGTTTTCCCAGCACCACTTATTAAAGAGGCCATCTTTTCTCCATTGTATATTCTTGCCTCCTTTATCAAAGATAAGGTGACCATATGTGCATGGGTTTATCTCTGGTCTTTCTATCCTGTTCCATTGATCTATATTTCTGTTTTTGTGCCAGTACCATACTGTCTTGATTACTGTAGCTTTGTAGTATTGTCTGAAGTCTGGGAGCCTGATTCCTCCAGCTCCGTTTTTCTTTCTCAAGATTGCTTTGGCTATTTGGGGTCTTTTGTGTTTCCATACACATTGTGAAATTTTTTCTTCTAGTTCTGTGAAAAATGCCATTAGTAGTTTGATAGGGATTGCACTGAATCTGTAGATTGCTTTGGGTAGTAGAGTCATTTTCACAAGGTTGATTCTTCCAATCCAGGAACATGGTATATCTCTCCATCTGTTTGTATCATCTTTAATTTCTTTCATCAGTGTCTTATAGTTTTCTGCATACAGATCTTTTCTCTCCTTAGGTAGGTTTATTCCTAGGTATTTTATTCTTTTTGTTGCAGTGGTAAATGGGAGTGTTTCCTTAATCTCTCTTTCAGATTTTTCAACATTAGTGTATAGGAATGCAAGAGATTTCTGTGCATTAATTTTGTATCCTGCTACTTTACCAAATTCATTGATTAACTCTAGTAGTTTTCTGGTAGCATCTTTAGGATTTTCTATGTATAGTATCATGTCATCTGCAAACAGTGACAGTTTTACTTCTTCTTTTCCGATTTGGATTCCTTTTATTTCTTTTACTTCTCTGATTGCTGTGGCTAAAACTTCCAAAACTATGTTGAATAATAGTCGTGAGAGTGGGCAACCTGGCAGTGGCGGGCTGCACAGGCTCCCGGGAGGTGAGGTGTGGATAGTGACCTGTGCTTGCACACAGGCTTCTTGGTGGCTGCAGCAGCAGCCTTAGCATTTCATGCCCATCTCTGGTGTCCACGCTGATAGCTGCGGCTCGCGCCCATCTCTGGAGCTCATTTAGGCGGTGCTCTGAATCCCCTCTCCTCGCACACCCCAAAACAATGGTCTCTTGCCTCTTAGGCAGGTCCAGACTTTTTCCTGGACTCCCCCCTGGCTAGCTGTGGCGCACTAGCCCCTTCAGGCTGTGTTCACGCAGCCAACCCCAGTCCCCTCCGTGGGATCTGACCTGCGAAGCCTGAGCCTCGGCTCCCAGCCCCCGCCCGCCCCGGCGGGTGAGCAGACAAACCTCTCGGGCTGGTGAGTGCTGGTCGGCACCGATCCTCTGTGCGGGAATCTCTCCGCTTTGCCCTCTGCACCCCGGTGGCTGCACTGTCCTCCGTGGCTCCGAAGCTTCCCCACCCCCGCTCACCCCCCTGTCTCCACCAGTGAAGGGGCTTCCTAGTGTGTGGAAACTTTTCCTCCTTCACAGCTCCCTCCCTGAGGGGCAGGTCCTGTCCCTATTCCTTTTTCTCTGTTTTTCCTTTTTTCTTTTGCCCTACCCAGGTACATGGGGAGTTTCTTGCCTTTGGGGGAGTCTGAGGTCTTCTGCCAGCATCCAGTAGGTGTTCTGTAGGAGTTGTTCCACAGGTAGATGCATTTTTGATGTATCTGTGGGGAGGAAGGTGATCTCCATGTCTTACTCCTCTGCCATCTTGAAGGTCCCCCTCGTCTTCTCCATTCTTAGCACATGTTAATATTCCTCTCTTCAATTTTTTTTCATCCAGTTGTACCTTAGAATTATTTTTCCAGGTTCCCATTTCTTTAAAACTCATAAGGCTCTACATAGAATTATTTTGTAATCTTAAAATATCTTTATAACCTTCTTTCTCATTTCAAATGTTACATTTTCTCTCTTTTTTATTAGACTAATCAGATATTTGTATGTTCATTGATCTTTTCAATGTATGAGCTTTTGAATTTATTAATTTGGTCTACTTTATAAAGTTTCTAAATCACTGAAAAATCTTTTCTCATCCTTTCTGCCTACATTGTTTGTTGTTATCTTCCTAGCTTCCTGAATGAAATATGTTTAGTTATTTTTAATTCCCTGTTATTTAATTTCAAAAGCATGTCAGGCTAAACATTTTCCTCTGAGAATGATTTAGGGTGCTTCTCATATTTTTGTATGTCCTATTCCCATGTCATTAATTTTTAATGTTCTGTAAGTGCAGTTTTGATTTCCTCTTTGACTCCATAGTTATTTAGAATAGCCAAGCATGGTTTCTTACATGGTAAATTGAACTTCTTTTTTTTTTTTTTGGCCACGCCACAAGGTACATGGGATCTTAGTTCCCTGACCATGGATCGAACCCGCGCCCCCTGCATTGGAAGCGCGGAGTCTTAACCACTGGACCGCCGGGGAAGTCCTTTGAACTTCTTATCATGATCCTTTTCTTCTCTGTACCAACATGTCCAGGGAAGAGGAATGGCAGTTTGGGGAGGAGGAGGGGTGATGAGAGATCGCCAGCATCCCTTCCTGCCCACACACTTTCCCTCGTCATCTACTTCCCTCTCAGCCCCAATGTTAATTCCTAGTGGGAGCGATAAGGTTTCATATTTTCATATGAAAATAACTCTTTACTACGTCATGGTTGGAGTCCTCAGTTGCCCATCACTATAGGGGGTAAGTGTAAGTCAGTGCTTTTGGAAAATGTAAATTTTTTTTTGTACAGTTGATTAACCATGATGTGTTAGTTTCAGGTGTACAGCAAAGTGATTCAGTTACACATATACATGTATCTATTCTTTTTCAGATTCTTTTAATTACTAGAATTAGACACAAAGATCACCAAAAATATCCTGTTCCCATATCCTGACCATAATGCCAAGGGATCCCATTGTGCATATTGGAAGACAAATCTTAAAGGAGAAAACTACAGTTCATTATTATAGTTCAAGTTCTTTTCCCGAAGCAAACTCTATTTTAAAGGGACCAAGGAAGTTCACTGTTTATAATTATGGTAAAATTTTTTTGCAAAGGGCTTGGTTTTGTAATGCCAGTACTTCCTGAATGATCTGTTTTGACTGCAGTTTATCATTTTATCTTGCGAGCCCTTCCTAGGATAAGTTATCACATGGGCAGCAGCCGTGTGGACACACATGGAGCTCTTTTCCCCAAGGTAGTCCCCGAGAATGTTTTACCCTATAATTCCTGCAACATTTTTTTTCCAAGTCAATGCACGCAAATTGTCAAGTCACCACATAGTCCAGGCAATTTGAAAATTCACTTCAGTCCATGAATTTCCCTTGCTTAATCTACATTACAATCAATGTTAAAGAAATAGTCTTGCTAAGCACTGACTAGTTAAAAAACAAAAACAAAAAACTAGCAGTTTTCTGTTACTCCTGTAGCCTTTGGGGGCTACATAGAACAATATCATCTAAGGATGATAGAGTGACAAGTTTTAGCGGGACGGTCTATGTTTTTCTTATTTTACTACTCAGTACTAACAGCAATAAGAACTGGGATCAAGGAACTACTCAGTCCAAAAAACCACAGTGGAAATATTACCTACATCATTACAATTCTAGGACTCAACCTGAAAGGTTTCTTGTTAAGTCAAGGTAGTAGGCATTTTTTTATAAACCCCATAAATGCTTCGGAAGACATTTATTGTGCAGCACTGAGAACCCCGGGATCTGATGTCAGAATACAGCTCTAAGTTTGAAATCTGCCCCTACTAACTGTGTGACACCCTGCAAGTCACACAATGCTAGTACTACTAGTAATAACAATGAGACTAACATGTATTGACTGGTTACTATATGCTAGGCAGAGTTTTATACTTAGTGCTTTACAGTGTGTGATATTTACTGTATCATTCAATCCTCATGTAAACCTTGTGAGGGAGGTACTAGTAATATCAATTTATAAATAACTAAACAGAGGAACTGAATTCTTCAAATACACACAAGTAGCATAGGGTCTGGAGCGGAAACCTGGTTACTATCTCCACATTCCAAGCTTTTAACCACATCCTTCCACTTCGATGAGCCTTAGTTTCCTTATCTGCAGAGTAAGGACAGTAAAAATTCTCTTGCGGGGTTGGCATGAGTGGCAAAGATCAGGAGTAAGGCATAGTGCAGGGACTGCTTCTAAAACTGGTAATTCGTTATCACTGCTGGGACTGCTGCTATTAACAGTGGTCGTAACGTTAGTCAATTTCTAACGCGAAGGATCACGCATCCTTTCTTCTTTGCACACAAATCTCTGTGAACAGAGCCAAGCTCTAAGCACTTAGGAAAGGTTGGTAGAATTATTATAGTTCAGCAGGGCCAAGGTGCAGGGTCACCAAAGGCTCAGGCACCCGATTTGTGACCATTTGGATGCCTGCCCAGAGATCTGCATTCCCCAGTAACATGCTTCTTTTGGTAAGATTGTTTTTCCCATCAGAGCCATGGGAAGATAGCCATGCATCTGGGTCCAGAGTCCGCACACGGGGTAATCTGTGCCCTTTGCTTCTTTCCACAAAGAGAAGGTTCTTCCAGCTGGCAGCTGTAGCTGGCAGTGTGGGATTTTGCCCAGGCAACTTCATGAAGTTATCTGACCCTAGAGCATCACATGAATCTTTTTTAATTTCCTTTTTTTTAAATTTATGGAGGTAGCATTGGTTTATCGTATTTATAAAAGTTTCACGTGTACAATGTAAGGTGCTGACTTCCGTATACGTGACAGTGAGAGCATCATGTGAATTTTTAAAGACTATCACAAGATCAAGAATCTCAGTGCCAAACAGCCACACCCGAAGCAGCAGTCTGATTCAACAGTCCTCACTTTAATGGCAGTCCTTTCTTAAACACTAACACCTAACAGAGAGAGCATCGCAAAGCATCAGTCACAGCTTAATTGGGTACTTAAAGGCTGCATGGGTAAGCAGAAGAGATATGCATTTTTGCTATGGAAATACCTCTAGACCAGACATATGTGATGCAACAGCTGTCATCCAAAGCTGCCCTGCACCAAGACATGCTTGTCTGGAAAAGCCAGGACTGCCAGACAGCTTCTAATCCTCAGAGCAGCCTGCTGGGTGTCACCCCGCTCTCTCTCCCTCCACAGCACATGGGCAGGCGGGGATGCACAATGCCACTTCTGGACCTCCTTCTGCTTGCTGCCCTACAGCCGTGATGGCTCAAAACCCTGGGTCCTGTGGAAAGTGCTTGGCTAGTCTGTTACACAATGATTGAAATACCTACCAGGCTAAAACTTCCATTTCTAAAGCAGTGTTTCTCAACACGTGGACCTAGGTCTGCCTGTGTCACCATCTCCTTGTTAGAAACGCAGATTGCTATGCGTGTTTGTCTATTTACTTGTCACTGTTTGTCTCCCTTGTTAGCGTGTAAGCCCTGGAGAGTAAAAGCTGGCCTGTTAACCCTGGTGCCCCATACCCCTAACAGTGTTTGGCACATAATGAGGCCTCAATAAATTAATTTGTAGAATGAATTGATTCCCGGGCCCTATACCTGACCTCCTGAATCAAAATCCCTAAGAGCAGGGCCAAGGAATATACATTTTAAAGACATACACAGATGACTTTTATGCATGCTAAATTTTACAAACCATTGTTCTAAAGTAATTCATCCAATTCTAACTGGAGAGGTGAAAAGTTTTGTCTCCAGGCGTCCCCATACTAGCAGTCTGGTCAGTCTCTAAGGTAAAGTGAACATATTAATATAATCCTAGGGTGAAACTTTTTCCTTCTACTCATATACCTCCAACAGATGTCGATCTGCCACCCACAGTGTGCCAGGCTCTGGGTTCCTAAGTGGACAAAACAAATATGGGCTTGGACGGCCGAATGCCTGGCAAAGTCTGGAGCCTACCTGTTAAGAGCACACCCAGAGCTTTCCACTCTGCGAGAAGCGAACACTTGGACTTGATTATTTGACAAGGCTGTCCCTTCTCCCTGCCCTGATATGGAAATGGGACAGACTGTATGTTCATTACTGCTTTCCCGGCAGGTTTGAATGACACCTCCGATCCATGAAAGCCAGATATTTTCTCAAAGGATTTATCTTATTTTAAAAGACAATAACCTTTCTAAAGAGGTTTCCTATATGTTTGGCCCTTTGAGTTTGTTCTGGAAGCTCGGCATTTTCTTTCTAGGTAAAGCCAGCCTTTACCTGATCCTGGGCTGTCACACAGGTGACTCTCTTGTCCTGTTTCCTCATTTGAAAAATGAGACAATTAGACTAGAAAGAGGTCTACAGCCCCTCGCAATTCTGATGTCCCCTAATCTGTGACTTCTCCATGAGGTCTTACTGCCTGGGCTTCACAAAATATCCAGATGTGATTAGTGAGCAAATAGCAATTGTCAGGCCAGTCTCCCCAAAACTCTCCAAGGCAGAGAAGGTTAGTTGTGGTAGACTAGGTAACATTTGGGACTTGCAAACAATTTCTGAGAATTCTCTCTCTCAGTTTTTATGTTTGCCTACAAAAATACTACGGCAATTTTAATGTACTTAAAACTTGATGTAAAAGGTAAATATAAGACCTGAATGTCCTCTGAAATTTGAACTTTTTGTTTCTATCACAGTGGACCAAGGTGTTTTAGCACAGCCAGATGTAGGAGAGGCTGAAATATCACAGCTTTGAGGGACGCTCCCAAGCCAAGCTGTGAAGTATAGGGAGACACGTAGGGCATGAAAGGGCCTCCAGAGCCCTTTCCCCGACCCCCCACCAAAGCCTGCCCTTCCATTCCCTCTGTCCCTCCTTCAGAGGCCCATCTCACAGAAGTTCCCCAAAGGTGGGCTGCTCTGAATTAGAGTCATACCCTCAGCACCAAATATAATGCCCTTTGGTCCATTGCAGCCCAACTGACTAATCACTGGTTATGTGTCCATTGCCATTGCCAGGTAATTGCATTTTAACTGCCTTTCTTTGGAAAACAGCCTCACAAAACTCAGTGGTTCTCCATGCTTTCAGACCCAATGTCTGCTTTATATGCCAACTATTATGTAATACCTTCTTTGTTAGCCTGAAATGAAAATTGTAGAAAATATAACTTACCTACACACTGTGCCCAAATTATTTTTATAAAAAGGAGCAAGGTTAGGGGCTTCCCCGGTGGCGCAGTGGTTAAGAATCCGCCTGCCAATGCAGGGGACACGGGTTCAAGCCCTTGCCCGGGAGTATCCCACATGCCTTGGAGCAACTAAAGCCGTGCGCCACAACTAC
Source organism: Eubalaena glacialis (assembly GCF_028564815.1). NCBI lineage: Eukaryota > Metazoa > Chordata > Mammalia > Artiodactyla > Balaenidae > Eubalaena > Eubalaena glacialis. The sequence goes on along the minus strand of NC_083717.1, from coordinate 10,450,869 downwards.
TGAGCCTGCGCTCTAGAGCCCGCGAGCCACAACTACTGAGCCCATGTGCCACAGCTACTGAAGCCTGCACACCTAGAGCCTGTGCTCTGCAACAAGAAAAGCCACAAAAATGAGAAACCCGCGCACCGCAACGAAGAGAAGCCCCCGCTCGCCACAACTAGAGAAAGCCCGCACAGCAACCAAGACCCAACGCGGCCAAAAATAAATAAATAAATTTTTTAAAATAAGGAGCAAGGTTAGAGAAGTAGTTTATAATAAGACAACATATTTCAATAGGTAAAGCTTAAGCAAGACCACACTAGAAGCTCTAATGGAGTAGCCCAAATGCTTGCTCTGTGTCTAAATCTATATCTACCTAAAATCACAAGGGCCACCACAAATGACTATGGAGCTAGTGACACATTCCAAAACCTCACTTACTGTCCCCTAAATGCCAGTAGCCTCCCCAACCATTTATTGTGACAAACTCCTCCCCATCATTTATTTTTCCAAATTGTCTTTTACAAACCTAGATCAATGGCCCAGATGTGAAAAGTTTAGCCAGTTTAGCAATGTCAAGAGAGCTGTTTTGGTTTAAAGAATAGTTCACAGCCTCCAGTAACATGCTGCTACTCTGTCCTTTGCCTGGTTTTTTTCCCCAAAATCTTGGGGTAGGAATGTCATAACGCATAATGACAATCTCAACAATGAAAGCTAACATTTATGGAATACTTCCCATATGCCAAGCACTTTAAAAAATTTTTTTGCATTTATTAACTCATTTAATCCTCATAACTCCATAAGTAATATTATTATCACTATGTTCCAGGGGTCATAATAATACGCACAGGGAAATTCAGCAACTTGACTAAGATCACACGTCTAGACACATCTAACTTCTTGTAGAAATCAACTCCTTTGATTATTATAATAGCGAGGTTTTATAGTAAGCAAAGTACTATCTGGGTTTCTATTTTAGGAAAGAAACATTTCAGAGATGAAAGGATGTTTCTTTCTCCAATGCCTGTCTGCCTGTTTGACATTTGAGTCCATGAGTTCTTGACCTGCTTTGTGCTTTTAGCCCTTGGAATGTAATTAGGTAGCTTTTGACAATATTTTCATCCAAATGATTCAGAGCGGATTTTCTCTTCTTGGCGTTTCATCTCTATGTGCAATGGCAGGTCCATTCACTGGAAGATTTGGAATGCAAATCTTTTTCTGAACTCTGCTTTCAGTGCCCAAAGTCTTGCTCCAAAGCAGGTTTGTTTTAATCAAATTAAGAAATGACCTAAAAAGCAGGCTCTGTGCAGAGCGGACAGACACGTCGACAGTGAGGTCAGGCATCTCCTAAACGTGTCAGAAATTACAGTCCAGCATCATTCAGGGAGGAAATGCCTTTCTTTCTGGAAACAACTGAGCAGTTGTTCTAACTGGTCATTATTATCAATGATTTAAGGTTGGACTTCTACCCTCCTGCGGCTCCTTGTAAAGGCAACAAAGGAAATTATTCAAAGCAAACTTGATATACTTATTTTCCTTTCAGGGGGAAAATGATCCCATCTGATCTTGAAAGAAGGATCCTTGAAGCCAAACAAAAAGTAAGTTTTTGAAGGGAGATTTATCCAGCCCATAACAAGCTGACTGTATGTATTTCTGTTTCCATCCGGTAGAGAACACATTTTTGTTTTATTTTTAAAAGAGAATATGGAATTTTGCATTGTCATTACTTATTTCTCTGAGTGATAGGCTCTGCTTTGAACAAGTCTAAGTTACTGAATAAATACCATACACAGTGATACTGTAACAGTTTCCAAAGGATTTTTCTTCCCATGTGATGAGGATTGGCATTAAACAGACACATTGGAAAGACTGTATTCACAAGTGGAAAATCCCAGGAAGCTAATTTAGCATATGGGAGTTACTGTGTGTGGTTATTTGAAAAGGGCCAATATTCCCTGCCTAGACACATGCTGATGTGTTGGCCCTTCAAACACCTTATTTTTCAGGAAGCAATTCAGTACTTTTTTTTAGAAGTGACAATTTCTGAAGACCTGCTAAAAATTCCTACAAAGCTCTAGGAAGTCATTTACATCCCTGGATGGTTCACAGGCCAGAGCTTTTAGTAGATCTAATCTACAGTTCCTAGTTCAACGACATAACACGCGAATTGTACTATTAGGATCTCAGGAATAATTATTAATTTTCATATGCCCTTTTCCCCCCTACAAAGTGGCAGCCGCATCCTTTCCCCTTGTTCTGGTACTGGAACCACTTCTAGTCACATAAACCTTTGCTGCCACCTAAAGTCTGACTCTGTAACGTCAGGTTCCATCATGAATTTGAGGCATTCTTCGGCCATCTTTCAGCAGCGGCCTATTATTTCTATCAATTTTCATTTAGCCACGGCCAGACAGACTGAGCCAACTTAGACGGATAAAAGTCATGGCTTACTGTTTAGCCCCAAGTGAATCCTCTCCTCTAAGACTCCAAATAGGAATAATGGGCTGGTCACAGTTCCTTCCCTTTGTCCTCTTGACGGCTTACTCTGGAAGATTTATTACGTTCAGAAGCCCTGTTATGAAAAAGGAAGATTAGAAAAGTAGGCGGGGGTGGGGTAGGGAAGGGCAGAAAGTCTCCCTGGAATATATCAATGGTTTGTGGGCACCACTAAGCTTACTCACCTCTGAGTCCAGTGTAGCCTCTTCTGAGAACCAGAATGTCTGTTCTCATAAGGCAACTGGCAGGGCCAACAGAATGGCCTGGAGAACTTAGACCCTGGAAAATGAACATCATTCCTATTAGGCTCCAAGGTGTTGTTAACCCTCCTGATGGTTCCAAAAATGCAGACGTGTATGATAGGAGGAGAATGTCCACTGTTTTTTTTTATCAGCTTTTTAAAAGAATCCTTTGACCCCCCATTTTACATTATTTGGGGCTCTCTCATTTGCACAGGGATTTGTCCCTTTCCTTGTGAGTGCCACGGCTGGGACCACCGTGTATGGAGCGTTCGATCCCCTGTTAGCTGTTGCTGACATTTGCAAAAAGTATAAGATCTGGATGCACGTGGATGTAAGTATCCCATAGGGACTGCCACTAAAATGTCCTTGCACATTTTTCACCTGGAGCTCATGGAGTGAAATGTATTCTCTCTATTTTTTTACTTTAGGAGTTTATTTGCAGGATGGTGATAGTTAAGCTTTTAAAAATTGCAGAGACAAAGTAGTACACAACTCACACAGTGCATAACATTCGCTGGAACCAGTCTGAGGCCGATTATGCCTTAACTTTCCCAACAGGATAATATTCTTATTTCTATGACCAGGACCTGAGCTGGGCACTTAGTTCTCAATTCATTGGACCACAATGTCCAAGGAGGAATATGGCCTATGTTCACACACACACAGTCACACACATGCAAAGCTTACCTCCCTATGAGAATGATCCAAAGAGTAAATAGGAGTTGCATTTATATAGGAAATCCAATGGATGAAAAACTTCAGCTCAAGTCAGAGACTAGTATAATCAAAGAGGAAAGCGGACTTGACAACTTGCTAGGAAATATGAATCCAAATTTCCAATTTCTTATCTTGGTCAGCTAGTAAGATAAACTATGTATGAGATGTTTTGACTGCAGGGTTAGTCACACCAAAAAATAATGGCGATGCACCCATCAAGACATTTCCAAATGAAAAAAAATGTCAACTTTTAGAAGGACGGACTAAAGGGATTAAAGTTTAGACTGGTATGACTCCAAGTGTGGCTCCAAGATCAGCTGCTCTCTGCAAACTGTTTAGGACCCACCATGAGATAAGGAATCAGTGCCAAATCATCTCTAAGCACGATGCTTGGTTCAGCTGATGTGTTTTCCATTGTGAGACTTTCTCCACGAAGGAAGCATAAATTGATTTACATTCTGGTGCAAGAGGCTTATGTTATAGAGTAGACTGTTACTGAGTAGATCATTTGGCTTTATAGTAAGCATTCAGACCAAATTAATTCCTCTTTCTTAATGAGCAGAAAACCTCCAGAGTCTAAGTTAGGTAAATTTCCATTACCCCAGAGTTACCCTGCTTCGCAGTTTCCAGTCTTCTTTTCCTTCCCTGATTCACAGTGTGAGTTGTTCTTTAGCCTACCAGAGACCCCTTTATTTCACACAGGAAGACACTGAGAAAAGGTGGACAGACCCAACTACCATCAGTGACCTGGGTCTTGGAACTGGAGAGCCTATGAAACCTCACTAGCTGATTCAGGAAGAGGATTATCCTGGCAGCCTTAAAAGCAGCAATGTGTGTCCCGAGCCAGCAGATGCAGTAGGCTCTCCTCCAGAATTTCTACTTAAAATAGAAGTAGGAGATCTTTTAACCAGTTGTATTAGCTTTCTTTGAAACATACCAAGTTTACCGCTCATTATCCTTAGTGTTTATAATTCTATAATTAAACTGGAAAAAAACCTTAAAATATTACACATTTGGAAAATTGGATAATTTTTCAAAGTGTAAAAGGACTGAAATTACAACAAAGAAAAGAATGCAATTATACCCAGTTTTTTTCTTTAAAATTATCCCAGGATTATTTTTACACCCAAAGAATGTTAACATTTTCCAATGACTCTCCATCTTTACATCTTATCTTTGAGGGAGAGCATTACACCAATTCAAATCTTCAAACTTGAGTACAAATTTTTAAAGGGGCACATTCTAATTGTTCAACTGATTGCTACAAGTCTTGTCTGCTTGTTTTTTTTTTTTTTTTTTCCGGCTGTTAGTTTTGTTTTGGCTTTGGTTTATCTTATCCAAAATTACACATCAGTAAAATAGGCTTGTGAAGCTGTCTCCTCCCCCTGGAATCATGCAGACTTGTCAAAAAGAGTTTTCCTTGCAACTTGAAAGCAGTTTAAAGGGTCCCAGCCCATCTTATCTACTCTAAACTGTGGAGATACTAGGGTTTCTAGTTCTAAGATTATGAGCTTCACTAAGACTGAGTGGTGGTGATGGGTTGGGGGAGGATCTTTCTCCTTCTCATGCAGCCTGAGGAAATGTTTGACTCCTTACATCCATAGAAATCTGAGGTGGAGCCTGAGACCTTAGAATAGCCCCCCAATTTAACCTTTGGAAGTCTAGTGGCCAATCTCCAAGTTACCTGGGGTTGAGGCTGTACCTTTCACCCTACGCAATGCTTGCCGTTCCGGAAGACACCAAACTCTAGAAATCCAGGCAATGAAAAACACTGTCTTTTTTTTTGTATGCTCTCCCTTTTCCAGGCAGCTTGGGGTGGGGGATTACTGATGTCCCGGAAACACAAGTGGAAACTGAGCGGCGTGGAGAGGTACACACATTTTTCTTGTTAACAACGTAAAGTGTGAAAGCTGAATGTGAAAAGCAAATTACACCCAATTTCCAAGAACTGTTGGTGTACAGATGAGCCCATTCTCTGCAGTGCCTGTGTGCCTTATGTGCTCATGTATGCATGAATATTATGTGCAGACAACGAAGAAATTAAATCCCATACCAAGTGACCCAAGTGGAATGTTTCTCAAACATAGAGATTCCTAACTGGCCCCCATGGTTGGCCAGAGGACTCAGGAATGACCTTCCTGGGATCTCTGAACCAACTACCAAAACTGTTTAAAACTTCAGGCTGTCCACTGTTTTCTAGGGAGATATATAGCTTTCATGTTTCATGAGAGGATAATATCCACTGCTTTAAAGAAACCAATAAATAATTTTGTGAAGCAAATAAGCATATTGTAAGTTATCAGTGTTGAAAGAGGAGTTTGGGGTTTAACATGGCCCCATTAATTAAAGTGAAACCTGCTTGTGATAACATCATCTGATAGTTTCATCCCCATAATAATTTTTCTGGTGTAGCTCCGTTTGATGCTGCAAAGCACCTTTTATTCAGAGACTAAGCAGTAGACCATTTAGAAAAGCTGCAAAATACAAAGGAAATAATTTTTGATTAGCGTAAAGCCTACTCAGGGCCAAAGGAAAAAGGAGAAGAATTCCAGAATGCAAAACCAGCCTCAGCCTTTAGTTCTGGCCCACGTGCAGAGGGAGCTCAGAGTTCCTGGTTCTCCCATCACAACATGGCAGGTCAAGGATAGTGGTGAGCTCTGACACTCCAGGCAACTGAGAAAGCCTGGATTCATCCAGGGCTGCCCATTGCCCACTGTGCCCTACCCAGTAGCCAGATGCTGCCCAGGAAGAGTTGCCCACTGGCTCTGCCTCTGGACATCTTGGCACAATTTCTGTCCCGAGGTGAGAAGAGAGGCTGGTGGAGCTCAGAAGCGTCTGGGAGCACTGGGCAGGCAGGGCAGCCGGGCCAGAATGAATGGCAGGGTGTGCTGTGTGACATCCAGGCCCACTCACACGTAGAGAAGCCATGGGTGCGGAAGGAGGGCAGAGGCACAGTCTGGGGCACTCCGCCGCATGAGCGGAAAGAAGGCTGGACAGGCGAGCCCGGGCGCAGGTCAGCAGGGTTGTGTCTCGGAGTCTGCTGCCTGCCCTCTGACTGCAGGTGCCAGTTCCGGTGTGAGAGGATGAGGACAGGCACGGCCCCTTCCCAGAGGCAGCCAGCTCTAGGTCTCTGCTTCTGGTCCATTGGACTGAATTCCTTCTTTCACGAAGATCTGCCTGAAACCAGAAGCTCGAGGACGAGGCAGTGAGCTAAACAGTGAGAGAGAATGAAGAAGAGAGAACCATTCAGAAGATGCCTGTTCAGAGGATCAGAACAAGAATTCAGTTGACGTGCTGTCGAGAGAAGTGGCCTGGACACGGAACCTTCTCGTCTTTGAGTCCCTTTAAATTGAGCAGCCCAAAAAGTGAGAGGCTGTTACTACCGTACCTTTCACACCAGCTGTGACTCCAAGTGCTGATGGCCAGCGTGGGGCACCCTTGGCCAATGACGACCTGAAAGCTCACTAACTCACCTGCCCTGGGTCTTGGAAAGATAAACACCCATGTGCTTTTGTCCTGAAGACTAAAGACTTTGGAGAGCAAAGCTTAGAACATTCGTCATGGGACATAGCGTCCTCTCTAATTGCCACAAGTCTTGAAACTGTGTTGTAAGTAAATCTACTAAGTGGAATAGCCAAACAGGAAGTCTTTTTTAAAAACGAGGGACTGTCGGGACTTCCCTGGCGGTCCAGTGATTAGGACTCCGAGCTTCCACTGCAGGGGGCACGGGTTCGATCCTGGGTCGGGGGGTTTGAGCCGAACCCCCTCAGCCATCCATCGATCTGAGAGAATCCATCTCAGTGACTCATCAGCAAAAGGCACACTTTCTTTGGTGAATAAGATTGTAAGGCCACGGGACAGCCCCGGCCATAATGTGCATGGACACACGTTTAGGAAAGAAATTTGCCTCACTTGAGATGTTACGTTTTTCCAAGCACTAGGACTCTCTCTAAAGTGGAGGAAATCTGTGGTCGATTCCTGTCCCCAAATCCAGAGGTGGACCAGTGGTCCCAGGGATCCCAGAGTACCGTCCTCATAACAAAATGGCACAGGCACCCGGAGCCCTGCCTGGCATCCCCTTCGAGAACCAACCCAGTTCTCAGAGAGCACCTTTCTTCCCTGATAACGCTGTCAAGCTCTTTAGGGGTGCTGTGGCTGAGAGGGTGCCGGGAGCCCTGGCACGCCAGAGCATGTTTCTGGGCACTGTAAGGGACCCTTCTTTAATCCCTCCCGGCAGCAGGCTGCTGTGTACCTGGAAGAGCCCATTGTTGTGGTCCACTCTCAAGACTTTCTGGCCAAGCTGAAGGTTCCAGCACAGATTCTGCCAAATTACCAACTATTACTCTCACTCCCACTCCTGAAACTCAGTTACCGGACCTCTGTCACAGGCAAGCCACATCACAAGGCACAGCGCGGGCACAAAGTCAAATACGACACGAAACCTATCTTCAAAGGGTTTAGAATCTAGTAGGGAGACTGCAGTCAACCACGGATTACAATTCAAGGCAGAGGAATTAAAGGCTCAAGAGACGGATCATTCCTTCTAACCAGGGTTATTAGAGGAGAGGAAGCCTGCCCCCGGGGGTGGGCACTGCAGCCTCATCAGGCAGAAGTGGAAGAAGGGCGTGAAGGTGAAGACCAGGGGCACGGAGGTTTGAGAGGATCCTTGGCGAAAGTTCAGACAGGTCTGGTTGGAGACTGAGATGGATTCATGGCAGTGACCAGAGAGCTAGTGGAGGGTCCAAAAGAAGTCCTGCCCAGTGAGTCTCAGCGGAGGGCCTGGCCGCAGAGCCAAGTCCAGATCACCGTAAATCCCTGAGCCGAGCACCACTGCTGTGTGAGCCATTATTACGCATGGAGAGCGTTCTGTTTCTTGGGTTGGGGAGAAAACCTGGAGAGGCCCTGCCGTAGCAGCCATAGTGCGGGTCCGAGGAGAGGAGTGGCATTACCTGCGCTTTGGAAAGCCTCCTCTGGATTCAAGAGGAGAAGGAGGCCAGGACTGGCTAGAAGCTACTGGGCAGCACAGAGGTCTAGGTGCAGGAGGTAGCGGAGGGGAGAGATGCTGAGGGTGGGAACCAGAGCAGCCGCAGCAGCAGTGAGGCAAAGGAGGAGATGAACCCAGGAGAGTTGCCTTATCAGAGACCTGCTCTTCAGTGTAATTTAAAGAACCACTGCTTCTGCTTCCTTCAGTTGCTTCTGAAATATCTTGTGTGTGTATATAGAAAAGTCGTACTCCGGTTACACTAAGAACACCAGGTGTTACAAATGCTGAAGCACGATTTGCATCTAATGCTTTTTTTTTTTTTTTTGCCTTGCTGTACTTTCTAATATTTTAGGAAATTCCAGAGAGTTTCCTCTTTGACAGATTTTACAGTTTTGTGTATCATGTTGAAAAGCGTGAAGGACATTTTTTTTGGATACGTCTTTGATTGAGCTAGCTTTAGCTTGTTGCATATAAAACACCTTTCTCAAAGGTGTTTTGCATCAAGAGTCTACCACCATCATTCTGGGAGTATATCAAAACTGCCTGGGGAACTTTTTCAATATGCATATACCAGTCACATCCCGAGGAAACACTGCACACTCTCCAGGGTTTTGAGTGAATACCTGTGGCATTAGGTCATGGTTAGAGCAAGGACCCTTTGTAGACAGGCAATGGCTTGAATCCCACTTGCTGGTTGTGTACCCTTGGGCAAGGTGTCTCTCCATTTTTAAAACTGGTACAATAACAGTACGTACCTCACAGGGTTACTGTTGTATGGATTAGATAAATGAATCCATCTGAATCAATTAGAGCAGTGCCTGTCAATAGTAAATACATAATAAATGTAGTTAGCGTGTGAATACTGAAAATTTTCCAAATGGTTCTCATACACACACACACACACACACACACACACAATCTAGCACCAAAGTACTACAGAATAAAGTGCTTTATACAGAATTAAAAAAAAAAAAACTGCAAGGGGTGATATCAGTAGAGGGAAAAAAAGGGAATGAAACCAAAACACTAAGGTTTTGGAGCTGGACGCTTGGGAGGAAACTGGTGTGAGGAATCGAGGTCCAGGATAGAGGAGAGAGAAAAGATCTGAAGGATGAGGAGGGAGCAAGTTAACGAGTTCACTTGGGATCTTCTGAGTTTGAGGTGCCAATGAGGGCACTGGGATATGTCTCAAAACGGCCCTAGGGGGCTCAGCTCTCTCCAACTTACGGAAAATCACAGAGGACTGAATCCCAGGGCAAAACATTTTGAAATGAACCCGAGGCTGTTTTTCCCAAATTGCTAACATTTCTCCAGTAAACTAATGCCCTGTCTTTGAATCACTCTGTGCATCTTTTTGCACCTTTATGAGGCAGCCCCTCTGAGAGAATTCAGTGACCGGTCGGTGTGAGTCTTGGCAGCTTCTAGTCTAGAAAGACAAATGGGCCGCTGCAGAGAAATAAACACCCTCAGTCAGAGCCGTGGAGAACAGCTATTTTCTTCTCCATCAGGTGCCATTACTGAGAAAGCTGCGTTTCATCAGGATCAGGCATCTAGCTATAGACTATTATAGAATGTACAGAATGACAGTGTATGTGTGCCCAGTGTCACAAAGCTCGTGAGTGACAGAGTTGAAATCAGTAGCAAGAGCCAACCTTATTTGATGTTTACTGTGTGTTGGACACAGTTATAAGCCCTTTACCCAAACAATTGACTATTATTCTCCTTTGAGAGACAAGGAAATCGAGGCACAGAGAAGTTAAGTAACCTGCTCAAGGTTGCACAGCCAGGAAGTGATAGAAGCTGAATACAAACTCGAGCTCCCCTCCCTTAACCACTATTTTCCTACTGCTCAGAGCCCAGGTTTCTTGACTCCGGGGTCATTCTAAAGAGCAAGGAGAAGTTTTCCTGGAAGGAGCTTTTCAATATCAGGGTTTTTTTTTTTTAAATTATTATTCCTGAAGTCTTTTAGTCCACCACGCAGGGGGGTAGCCATCTGGCCATGAACTGCCTTCGCTTCTTTCCCTGATTCCAACACATCTGACAGCCAGTGTCAAAGCTAAAGGAAGACCAGACAATGAGCTGGACTATTCATCCATTCACATAAGATCCCCAGGCCAGTAAGTGTTCTCTGACTGGCCAGCGATGACCGCCATTCATCAGCTAGATGAATGGGATCTTTCCCAGCATCTCATTTCTTCCCAAGGTTCTCACACCTTGAGTGCCGGGAGTCTGCCGCTCAGCCAGGAGAGGGCCGGCAACACGCAGCGCCCTGGAGACAGCTGCCACGGACGGTCCTACTACTCTCCTTCCTCCTGTGAGTCTGTTTATGCCAAGGTCGCGTTCCTGAGGCTCTTCCTCAAGGATTCTCTGTCTCTCAGAAGACATGCGCAGAGACTCCTGTGAAGTGAGCAGCTGCTTTCCCGGGAGCTGGAGGAGGACGGGTTTGGAAGAGCACAGCGGGAAGTTGAAGAAGGCTGCAGAGACAGTACTTGATCGGCCTTAAAGAATAAGTGGCATTTAACCAAGTGAAGCAACAGGAGATGACATTCTAGGAAGAGGAAACAGCCCTAGGAGACCCAGGAGCATGAGAATAGAATTTTCTGAGAACAGAACATACTCTGGTGTGGTGGAAAGTGGTACGGCAAACTGACAGGACTCAAGACGGGCCCCGTGGCCTGGGGTCACCTGTGTGGACACCGTGAGCCATACCCTGCAGTTTGGAATTTAGGCCGGAGGCGAAAGAAAAGAGGAGAGGGCCGTAAACAGAGCTAGAAAATCACTATGGTACTGGGTGGAGGATGAAAGGGAAACCAAGCATCAGTTAAGACAATATATCCAGATTAAAATAATAATAATAATTATTATTATTAAAGGACTCTGTACCAGGACTATGGTTTAGGCTTTTCAAATAGCATAAACCCCTGAGCTGAGAATCGCTATTACTGATGAGAGAGCATTCTGTTTATCAAGTATGTTGGGAACACAATAGATTGAAAGCTGCTGTAGGAGCCGTAGCTCATCTCCCCTGCGGTCCAGAAGGATATCTCTGCATGAGACAAGAGATGGAAGCAGGGGATAAGCTAGAAGCTGTTACGAAAGGACACATGTGAGACATTTGGTAATTGACTGAATGGGAAGAAGGAGGAACTAGGTTGGGAAAAGAACAAAGTTCAGCTGTGGAATGAGCCATTGCTCTGAGCTCCAGGGCAGAGCTGTTGGGTCAGAAGCAGGGACACTGGAGGCACATGAGGGCCCCTGCCTGGTGCCCTGCTCCGTGGTGACAACGGGAGGGACCCTGGACTGGATGATCCCCAGTCACTCCGAGAGGCTCTCAGAGCACCGTGGGGGCTGAATGGAGATACTAGCGCTCACCTACTGTCTCCGCAGACGAAGAAAAAGTTGTAGATTGAAGAGTCCACTCCTCGTTTTGTAAATTAATGCCATGCTGGAGTCTGAGCAACAGTGCCAAGGACCTCGAGCCCTGTTGCCCATCACAGGGTCCTCTGTGCCCGTCACGGGTGCCACCCTCTTAACGTGACTTCTTTCCTTCAGGGCCAACTCTGTGACATGGAATCCACATAAGATGATGGGCGTCCCTTTGCAGTGCTCTGCTCTCCTGGTTAGAGAAGAGGTATGTCTTTCCTGACTCGTGGCCTGGTCCATAGGTGGGGTTGTATAGAGTAAATGTGTGTAGTGACAAAACCAGCATGATTTTACAGGCTGGAACAGTGAGCCGCATCCACAAAAAGGGGAGATTGTTAATTAGGATAATTGTAAGGTCCTGCTTTTCTGTCCAAATATAGGATGGTTGTATTTTGACGAGACGAGACAGGCGTGTTCCATGAATGGCTAAATTGTTGTACTTGTGAAAAAGGCGTAGGACATTAGTTTGTACTCTGCAGGGTCAACGGTGGGTCAAGAAAGAAATACCATTCAAAAAATAGTAATGGGGTAAAAGAGGTGGAGCTTCAGGATGAGGGAGATGGCAGTTCCCCACTGGCCTTTGGTTAAACCACACCTGGAGTGGTTTGCTTAGGTTAGTGTCAAATCGTATAGGGAACCCCATCAAGCTAGAGCTCGAACAGTGAGGAACATTAGTTAACATGGAAGAGAGGTGGTTGAAAGAACTAAAGATGTTTCATCTAAAAAAATTTAATTTAAAGGGCTGAGAGGAAGGCAGCCTTTGCAGCATAAATGACTCAAGTGGGAGAGATTCGTTTTTGCTTGGCGCTTCAGGGAGCTGGGTTAGTAACACTGGATGGTACAGCTTTGATGGTAAAATCAGAATTACCATGATTTGAGGTCTGACTTGGGATCAATAAAAGAAATGCTTGTCTAAAAATTAAGCTGCCCAACCAGTAATGAATTACTTATGTAGGAATAAATTCATCATCAGGGGAGGTGACTGAATGGACATTGGGCAAACACTTACTAGTAAGAGGACAGAGAGATAGAAGGGGAAGGAATAGGAACTTCCCTGGAGATCCAGTGGTTAAGACTCTGTGCTTCCACTGCAGGGGGCACGGGTTTGATCCCTGTTCGGGGAACTAAGATCCTGCATGCCTTGTGGTGTAGCCAAAAAAAAGGGGGGGGAGGGGAAGGAATGCTATAAGATGGTATTAAGTACTCTGTGTTAAGAGAGTTCTCGGTTTTCAAAAAGCTTGGGATATATTAGCTTAAAGAGTTAAAAACAAGTTTCATTACTTCAGGGCATATCAGAGCCTTCAGTTGCTGATATATATTATAAATATCTAAAAAGAAGGTATTTATGATAGTTTCCAAAGTTTACTTGACCAGGGGAATTTCTTTGACGGCAACTGTTTTACAGCCAGCAGCTTATTCACGTATTTTAAATACTTTAGGATATAATGGCTCGGAATCAGGACACTGTCTCACCTTTATGTGACTTTTACTTATCCTTTTGTACAATGAGGCTGGTGCTGTCCCACCTTCTAGAGGTCATGTGCTTTGCGTTGCTTTTCCTATCCCAGTAGAAGCTGGTCTGGTCTGTCCATCATTCCGCACTCCCTGAGTGGTCTCCCTTAGGATTGATGGCACCTAAGCATGAGCTTGCATGGCTGGGGGAAAATGGTGCTAAGTTTCTGTGACCGTGAAACAAAATAGATGCACCAATTGCAATTTCCAGTCTCATTGGTCTTCGAGTCCAATTCAATGTCATTCTACTGCTCTATTACAATTACATTGTATTGAATTTCTACTAGTCTCAAAAAAAAAATTACTTAATGAATTCCACTGAATAAGAAGGCCAAACTACAAGACTGAGCCCAGTTCTGTTGTCTACCATCTGGACACTCCGTCTGGTCTTTCAGGACCTAGATCCAATTTTAGTTGCATTCTGTTTTAGTTTGGAGAACTTTTAAAAAGGGCTCTCACTTCTAACTTCAACGAAGTTATCACTGTTTAGTCTTTTCTTCTCTTGTCGTGAGTCACGAAAGAAAAAAGTAAATGCCAAAGTTTCTGTAAAATCACAATCACACTGTGGATAATCAAAGCGTCAAAGGCTTCCTGTGGTTCGAGACAAATTGCAATGTGGTGAGGAGACTAACGATGCTGTTTTAGTCAGAGAACATGATTCATTCACTGGTCTTTGGAATAGTTCAATCGCTTTGCCACCCATTTTCCATAGTAAGCTCGTGCGTGGTGCAAGGGCAAATTAATGGTAATTGACAATGAAACTTTCTACTGTAACTACCATTAGCAAATGAGTATGAAAACACGGTGCGCAAGCTTTAACCACTCTTGAGAGAGGAGCGTGACATCTGAAGGATTCCCTGTTGAAGACCCCAGAGTAGCAATGTCTTTATTTTTTTAGATTTTAGCTTATAAAAACGATAGCAATGAACTGTCTTAAAAACTATGATATCCATGAAGAACTCAAACCCTTATAGCTAAATGATAAAGTACTTGAACTAAATATGAACGAAACAGTAGAAGAATCACACCAATAATATTTTACAAAACCAAAGAGTTTCCAAAATAGTTTGCTTACAACAAAACCAGGACATCAGGATATTCTCCCAATGAACATTATACTCTGACTGATTTTTTAAAAAATAAATGCCTTCTCACTGAAATTCGCCTGACCTGGATTTACATCCCAACTGTTCCATGTCTAGGTGTAATTTACAGAGCAGCTTACATAAAGTTTTTGAGATTCAGTCTCATCTGTAAGATGGGAATTATTAGTAACCAGCCATAATAAAGGGTATTGTAAAGCTTAAGTAAAATAATCAACAAATTTAAAAAAAGATAAACGCCTTCTCTTAAAAAGGAGAGTAAAAGTACATATATGCCCTGTTGTTAACCTCTGGTAACAGCCGACCCTTAGCCATTTATTCTATAGACTTGACCTATCACAACAGCCCATCCTATCCAGTTATTGGCCTCATTTTTTTTTCTCATTTGATTCTTTCTCCAGGATATTCAGTGCCTCTTTCTTTTATTTTTTTTCTTAATAATTTCCATCACAATGTAAATCTAATAGAATACCTAATAAAGTCAGTAGAGTTTCCTAAGTTTTCTCTTCTCTTCTAGGGATTGATGCAGAGTTGCAACCAGATGCATGCCTCCTACCTCTTTCAGCAAGATAAACACTACGACCTGTCCTACGACACCGGAGATAAGGCCTTACAGTGCGGACGTCACGTTGATGTTTTTAAACTCTGGCTAATGTGGAGAGCAAAGGTGAGCACGCCGGGATCGGCTGAATGTCGACTAAAAACAGACACTATATCTGGTGACCCTTATTATGACATGTTAAAAATTGATTTGCGAATTGAAAATTATTTACGCAAGATTAAGTTTCTTGAATCCTAGATCTAGTTATCTACACGGACAAGAATATAAGAAAACCCATTGAGTGTTTTCTTTCTTTTAAACCTAATTGCTTCTAATGCTCACTCATCTAGAAAACCAATACATGTTGCTTTTTACGGCAGAACCTCTGGATTCCTAAGAGGTGTTTCGTTGTTGTTCTCGTCCCAACTCTTGGTTTTTACCCAGTGATTGATCCTTTGGGCAGGTTAAATGCAGTCTTTTTGTTTAGAGAATAAAAAGGAAAAAGAAAAAACCCATCACGATAGTTTATTTTTGACATTTCACAGGGTAACCTCTAGTTATAAAGCTTTTTTCAAAAACTCTGGAACTACCTAGTGACCTCTTTTGGTTCGGTTTCTCTATTTACCTCAGAGTTTAACGGTAGATGATCACCCCTCTTTCAGAAATGGAACTCTGTAACTAATGGTGTGCGCCACTGGCTGGACCTAATCATAGCTTTCAAAGAGCATACGTGTGCGGTTAAATGTAAGCAGGCTGGAAGGGTCAAAGATTCTATTTTTCATTTTGGCCAGACTCCTAACTTACATGTCACAAATCAGTGACTTTCCACCTGGTTTCATTAATCTCCCACAGGAGGCAATGGCCAGAGCCAGTGGGGACACTGGAAAAACCCAACCGCTAGAAAAATCCAACTGCTAAAAGAGTACGTGAGAGAAACGTGACAAAGGGAGAGATGAGAGGGAAGCTGGCATGCACCGAGGTCCTGTGTGTTTGGGAAATGGTCCACAAATTTGTGGACCAGCTTTCTAAGTAGCTTACACAAAGAGGTAACAGGTTCAGCACCATAGGAACAAGCAAATAACTTGGTGTGCTGGATGAGACCACCGAATGGGTCCTTCCTCAGGTCTGTGTAAAGAGGTATGGACCAGGTCCACAGCACCCGGTCCATATGCTGGTGTTTATAAAAGTGTTCAAAGCAAACTGAATTGACTCAAACAGTTCGGAGAGGCGGATGGCTAACAAGAAAAAGAGGGGGCTTGGGAGTGAAACAATGCAGTCAACAACTATTTTATGGAATCTTCTTTAAACCCATCCTGGAAAAGGGCAGTTTAACTAGAAAGACTGTCTTAAAAACTATGATATGAACATATGCCTTTTGCTTAATACACAAATAACTCTTAGATGGTTTCCAGGGATGGCTAGACTACATGGTCTTCAAACAAGCCTCTATAATGGTATTTGCCCTGGTTGAGTTTTCTCTAAGTATTGCTAAGGATCAGGCAGCTACCTGGAGTGAGGCCCAAGGTGAGTTACTGCCCCATAAAGGTGGGTGATGAGTGAGGTCAAATCCCTTGAGCTGGGCAGGGGACCCCATCCCTTTCCTCTTTTGAAAGTTGAGAGCCTGACAAGGATAGGTATCTGGTCCCCACCGCCCAAGACAAGACTCATTCTGTAGGCAGTAACACTTTCATTTGGCAAAAATAAATCAATCGAGAATGTAGATTATTGGTGTACTCTCAGGCTGTTTTAAAACGAGCAGGTTTTTCATTTCATTGATTGGTGGGAATTGTAAAATGACAAAGGTAAACATCAGCGGGTACGTTGAAGAAAGCTTGGTCTCTAAACATTGTTCAGTATCACTCTTTTTGTCTCTAGTTCCCCTGGTGTTTTTATTAAAATGATGATCATTAGCTATACTTATACAAAAATGTTTCTGACACTGTTCATCGGTTCCTGCCGCTCCTTTTCCATCGGAAACCTCCCTGCCAGTGTGGTGCAGCCGGCTGGTTCTCAGAGAAGTCACTCGGAGGGCATCAGGTGTGAATTAAACAGCAGGACCAAATGAAGCTTGAAATAAAGGCAAAGGATCCAGTTTCTAAAGGGCTGAAATACAGGCACCAGAAGAGGGGATAAAAAGAGAGAGAGAAAGAAAAAAATCACAGTGGCTGTGTAACTTATGGACACATTTTTTTTTTTGCATTGAAAAATAGTTTAATATTATACATTATCATCATCCAGAATTTAAAATATTTTAAAGTAATTATTTCATGTACATCATGTTTGTGTAAAGGAATAATTCATTTTCTAACATTCATATATAAGGTGTGAACAAAAATGAAGACACACTGATAACTTTGTAATTAATGAAAGTCAACACATTATTTATGCTTAAAATGCAGAAATAGATGACAGTGAAGAATTACAAGTGAGAATTTGAGTTACTTAGAAGACATGGACACATATTTTTTTAATTCCTTACACAAACCCTTAAGTATCTAGACAGCTAAATGGCAAAAACGTCCATTGGCTTTCAAATTAAAGCTGCATTTTAAAAAAATGAAATGATAATAATTATTAAAGTAATAAGCTCAGCCCTACAATCCAGATCAAGGGTGAGGATAATTACCCTCCAACACCCCTAACTCTGTAGTAATGCCAGACAGGGCAGCAGAAGTACCCACTCCTAAGGAGAGCCATGAGAGAGTTGGCCATGTCATTCTATTTTGCATCTGCAAAAGCAGTACAGTAAGTCCTCTACATACGAACCTTCAAGTTGCAAACTTTCAAAGATGCGAACGTGCGTTCACATGTCCAATCACATAAGTTAGTTCACGTGTCTGGTGTACATTGTCACGTGCATGCATCCTCTACAAGTGGTTGTGCTTTTGTGCACTTTACTGTACAGTACTATTTTCTGTGTTTGTTTCTTATGTATTATTTGTGTTAAAAGTATTATAAACCTTTTACAGTACAGTACTATATAGCCGATTGTGTTAGTTGGGTACCTAGGCTAACCTTGTTGGACTTATGGACAAATTGGACTTTTGAAAGCACTCTCGGAACAGAACTTGTTCGTTTCTAGGGGACTTGCTGTAATGAGGAGGAAGAGGAGGAATGTGGCATTAATCAGCAAACCCTCTGTTATCAGATACACCTGGAGAATACAGTGTTCCAGTGAATCCGCATTTTCTCCTTAGTTAGATAAACCACATGAAAAATAGTGACCTAAGTATAAATTACAATTCTTTCACCTGTTGATAGAAAACGGAGCTAAATGCACTGAAGACGGCCATCATGTTAAATCCAAGACAATTTGGTTGGAGCGGATTAATGCAAAAAAAAATATTGAGCCTCCTGATGTGGGATGCTAGGAGGTGTTCTGGATGGTGGTATGATCTGTAAGCCTTGCACTGGCAAAGACACTGTGTCTGCCCTCAACTCTGTTCTTTTTGGGTAGACCGTTTATTTTGTCTGAATCTTATTAGAGAATCCTAAGACTTGATTATTTTTCATCTTGACAAATTTCCTCAGTGGTTAAAACTCACGGGTAGACATAAAAAACCCCCAAAAAACCTTAAAAGGAGTCCCCTTTTTTAGGCCTGCAGTGATGACTTAATATGTAACTATTGAGTTTTTACCGTAAATCTTCGTGTTTGTATATGATTATGCAAATTGGCAGATTTCCTTATAGTTTTCTATGATTGGCCTCTGTAATTAAAATGTAGATAACAGAGGGGTTGGCAAATGGCTGAGGGAAAAAAATAACAGGAGAAAACTATTGAAGGGAAATGGATGTCTGGCACTCTTTGCTGAGTGACTGAATGTTCCCTTTCTCTCTAAAATATTAATTTATTTTAATAAGTGGATACTGAGCATCTGTTATTGTGCCTGGTGCTGAGTGGGACCGGGGGAGTTCAGTTCTCCAGGCAGGAAAGAGAAGTGCTCCAATGACCATCACAAAAGACAGAACACAACTGGTTATAAAGGAAACACAGACACACCTTGAAGAGTTAAAGAATGGAGAGTTCAGCCCTAGTTTGAGAGCCAAGAATGATTTATCAAGAGGTGATCTTCAAGATGGGTCGCGAACAGGATGGTAGAATAACTAAGATTTTGACCAGCAGAGCTGGGAAAAGAACATCCCAGGAGGAAGGTCAGGCAGGGGCTAAAGGGCGTATTTCGAGCTGGTAGAGAGTCTCAGTTGACTGAAGGAAAATTAGGGTGCTACCATCCAGATGAGAAGTGAGAGGGCCTGAGTGGGTGCATCTAAACCCATGCTGGGTGTGTGTGGGTGAGGGATAAGATAAGACGTCTTTCTCCCAAAGCGCCTTCAGTGTAGCCTGATGCTGGGATCCTGCCTTCCGCCCACAAGTGCTCCTCTGAAGCTTCAGCTTCCGTCACAGTGACTCAGGTCACGGCGATGTGATGCCTGATAAGGTTTTATATGTGTCTTTGTCATTCTCATAAGAAGAGCTGTGTGCTGTATAATGATTCAACAAGCATTTGATAAACGAATGAATTTTGGAGAATCTCCTAAAAACCTGCAAAACCTTGAAAATAAAATATAGATCATATTCCCATAAATACCCCATTTGAAAGGAGGAGCCCCAGGCTTCTAAGGGCACGTCAGAGTTCCTGTGTCACTCCCCCTGTACCTCTTTAGCCTTCGTCTGAGGGGGGCAGTCAGATTACTCTTGAACGTCTCCAGAGTGAAGGCCCAGACTAGTAAAGGCTGGAGGACTCCCATCCCGTCCGTGGTAACCCCACTCCCTTTGCAATTCAATCACACTCATTTTCAGAGCGTTCATTTCACCTTGCTACGTCTCTGTGTGGGAAATCAGACAGGCACCCTCATTCCCATGTGACCAGAGAGGTTAGCCAAGGCCATATGGTTGGACAAGGTCAGAGTCATACTGGTCCTGGACGTATCCTGGATCAGGTCCATGCGAGATGAAATCCACCTCTAGGCTGGTCCAAAGGATCCAGTTTGGAGAACAATAAACTCCCCTCCCTCTTACCTAAGGTCCATCCCAAGTGGACCCAAACTGCCAGGTCGGTCCAAACCAATCCTAAATCCTTGGCAACCACAGACTCATGGAGCGCAGGGGTGCTGGCCCGAACGTTCAGGCATGAGCTGAATCCTTGGAGTCAACAGGGACCAGTCAGCAAGGGTGGCGGTCTCCAAAGAAATGAATTTCTGAACCCCTCAGACGTCTTGAATGCAGCTTGTTCTTAAACACGTTTCAGAGGTTGCAAGTCACTGGCTCTGCCAGATCCCCCCTGTAGCTGGGACGATGAGACTTTGTTAACAGGAAAGCGGGCCCATCTTATCTGTATTACAGTTGCTTCCTCTAGATGCCGGGTTGGATTAGTCGCTGGTAGGCCTGTTCTGAGTTCCTGGGATGAGCATTAGCTGCTTCTCTAAGCTTCCCCTGAGCGCTCCACCAATACCAAAGGAGTTAGGAGTAAAGCCGTGCTGAAAAGTAACTCCCTAGTGTGTCCTGTTGTCAGTTAAAGAGTTCCTGTCCAAGGCTGTTGTGTTGTTTTTCCCAAGTCCAGATCCTGGGCTTCCAAGAGCTGGAAACTGAAAGACCTCTGTGATAATGTTCACCCATTACAGACGGATGAGCCATTTATCCCCAAAGGAGAACTCTAATAAGCTTTGCACAATGACGGGCTAACAAAGCATCTGTGTGCCCCTCAAGAGACTGTCATTCGTTTGTCCAACAGATATTCATTGAGCACCTACCCTATTTGCTCTACAATGGGGGGTACACTGGTGAACAAAAGTGGGGTCTGGAAATGACAAATTCACCTGACGGGCAGGGACGAAGCAGGCATCCTGTGGGTGGGGTGTGTCTCTGATGATGCTTCTTACCCACAAGGAAAGAATAGCCAGCCCTCCGGTCGTTAATGACTTCCTTAATTACTCCTCTGAGCGGCAGAGGCAAATTTTCCCCTCGAGTAATCAAAATAATTGCCTGGGGAATGGAGGCTCGGAAAGAAAGGGATTGTGCCACGGAGAGCAGAGAGCGGTGATGATGAAAGGGAACAAAAGCACCTGACGGGAGAGCATTAAAGGAGAAATAATTGCCAGAAAAGCCTCTAGTAACACAGTCTTATGTCAGGAGAGTGCCGGCGCAGAGCCGAGACCGAAAGGGCAGAAAGGCCACCAGTGTCCAGAGACATTTGTGCCCGCATCTCACCTGAGAGCTCGCCCACCTTTCTCAGCCTGCTAAGCTTTCTTCTTCTTCTCTCACTTAGGGGACCACCGGGTTTGAAGCACATATTGATAAGTGTTTGGAGCTGGCGGAGTATTTATACAATATCATCAAAAACCGAGAAGGTTATGAAATGGTGTTTGATGGAAAGGTATGTATTCTGATTTCTACAATCCTCCAAAGTTTAGTCCATTCCAATTCTTATCACTAGTGTTTTTTGATGTTAAGAATGTACTGTCCAGGTAAGTGGGACCATTACAAAGGAGAAACAGGGGTGAGAGGGTAAAAATCAAACTCATAAAAAATAACTCTGTATAATGGTGTGAAAATCAGGCACTCCAAAGGTGATTGCAAATGTAAAAAGCAGGATTGTATCCGGAAGCTGCAGAATAGATTTGAAATGCCCTTGGAATTTTCAAACTTGCCAGTTTGGGCTGAGCGTGAATCTTACTTTCCTTTTCGTAGCCTCAGCACACAAACGTCTGCTTCTGGTATGTACCTCCGAGTTTGCGTGTTCTAGACAACAATGAAGAGAGAATGAGCCGCCTCTCTAAGGTAAGGACGCGAGCTCCTCTGATCTGTACCTCGGTGTATGTAACGGACCTTTCACGTGCATGTCATCCTTATGACAGATGTGCGTGTCTTTAGGAGAAATCCATCCTCAGCCTTAGTCAATTCAGCAATTCAGAATTAGAAATGAAAATATTAGAACACATAAAATATCAAGGTTAACTTTTGTTCGCTTGTGTCGATAGTTTTTCAGAGTTTCAGAAAAGTTTCTTACTAAGTGCGAAACCCTTAAAACACAATGTCCAGGGACCAGTGAAACCTACACACACACAACACACGCACACACAATCCCAGAGGGAAAAGTGCTAAGGTGAAATAAATCATCTGCACTGTCCAATATGGTAGAATAGCTACATGTAGTTATTTAAATCTAAATCAATTAAAATTAAATTCAACTCAAAATTCACTTCTCAGTCACGTTAGACACATTTTAACTTGTGACTCGAGACTAATATATCAGATTGTGCAGACAGAAAACATCTGTGTCGTTACATAAAGCTCTCTTGGTCAGTACTGACATAGACCCAAAATGGGAGGAAATGTGGAGTCTTCTGGGCCACAAGAGAAGTTAAATTCTGGACCTAACAAGGCAGCGGAATTACTCTTTGTGGCCTCTTGCCTGGTACAGGGCTCAGCATAAAATAGGCACTCAAAAATGTTTGTTGAACTAATGTGCCATTTACATATTCCAGAATAGGGAAGGGAAACACACTTAGGAAACCTCCTAGTGGATCACAGACGTCTTCCCAGTGCACACTTTGGCTTGAAGACAGATATATAGGTAACAGATGGTTATCACTAAAACGAGCCCAGCCACAGCTTCATGAGGGAGGGAAAGACGAGAATCCGGTTGGTGCATTTTCTGCTCCCGTCAGGGCAGTGAGTGCGCAGATGGCCCACTGTCACTGAGTGGACGCAGAAGGCCTGGGGCACCATGGGGACAGGACCACCATGGGGACAGGACCACATACAAACGCATTAGACCAAGGCAGGAGGCAAGGAGATGTCCTGCAGGTGTTCATCAGACAAGAGTCCCAGGCGGCATACAGTAAGTCCCCTACATACGATCCTTCAAGTTGTGAACTTTCAAAGATGCGAACGTGCATTCCATCAACGTCAGGTGTGAGTGAAATTGCAGCTTGCCCTCCGTCTCCTATTGCTAACGATCCTTCAGCTCTACCATCTCCCACCTCCTCTCCCTCCTCCAGGCAGTAAGTCTTCTTGCCTGTTCACTCAATGCCAGCCCCTGTATGCCAGCTGTTGTACTGTACTACTATACTTTTCAAGGTACTGTACTGTAAGATTAAAAATGTTTTCTTTATTTTTTGTGTTTGTTTTTTATGTATTATTTGCATGAAAAGTATTATAAACCTATTACAGTACAGTACTATATAGCTGATTGTGTTAGTTGGGTACCTAGGCTAACCTTGTTGGACTTACGAACAAACTGGACTTAACAAACGCGCTCTCGGAATGGCACTCGTTCGTATGTAGGGCACTTACTGTGTTGGTCACCTCTTGTGTTTCTGGTTCTTTTTCTTCTTCATCATCTTCTTGAATTTTAATTTTTATTATATTTGATCGTTATCTGCATCTCTTCTATCAGCTTTTATAGTCCTATACTGACTGATGGCCTTTCAGAAGGTCAACAGTGGATTTAAAAGTACATTGGTAAGGAGAGACAAGATAGGGGTAGGGAAGTAAGAAGTACTAACTACTATGTATAAAATAAATAAGCTACAAGGATATATTGTACAGCACAGGGAATAGAGCCAATATTTTATAATAACTATAAATGGAGTATAACCTTTAAAAATTGTGAATCACTGAAACATATAATATTATAAATCAACTATACCTCAATAAAAAATACTAATAAACAATAATAAAAGTTTATAGAAAGTATTACAAAAAGTACATTGGTAAAGAAGTAGATTGGCCTCATATATAAAGTGACTTTTTAAAAGCCTATGTTATTAAATGTAATGGGAAATTTAATTGGTGAGATTTTAATGTTTTCAAATATCTTATTTATGGTTATTCTGCTTTTTGATTTTTCAAAATTTCTCTCAGCCTTCCAAGATGTAAAAACAAAAAGGTTTTGTAACACATAGTGAGAAATACATTTCTGTGATATCTTTGTGAGATTATTTCATGATGCTTTAATCTGAGCCCTCTTTGGAGGAAACAAATGTGGATTTAAATTATGGAAGAGTTCCCTGGTTATTATTTTCTAAAGGACTGAAAAAGCTAATGGCACAAAGGATAAAATGGTACCCTAAAACTCTTAAGGTATCCCCAAAGAGCTCTTGTTGATTGAGCCTTCAGTGAATTCTTCAACATGCAGCCCCTTTTTTCCTAACTGACTTTCTTTATTCAGCAAAACCAAGAATGTGACCCCCAAAAAAGAGTCTAGAAAAAAATTAAAATGCTATATACTCATCAGAATAGTCAGAATCTTATTTCCTTCTTAACTTGCAATTAGTGATTATGCAATGAAGTAGATGTTCCATGTTCCTGCTAATTTTAGTTCGTCAGCATTTTCTGGAAGCAACCAAAAGCCCTATGTATTTAGATGGCTGTGATTTCTGCCAACCCAGCTAGCTTTAGGAACTGGGGGGTTTCAATCTTACTTTCTGCCAAAATCTGTTTGGGATGATGGCTGTTACCGTCAGTCTTTTGACCTCTGATCTGCATTTATTTCAAAACTTTGTGTTGAATGTCCTTAATAATTAATCCCATTCCTATGTATTCTTACTTGGATTGCCTATGAAAACGAAATCAGAATTTAATTCACTGAGTAAAGCATTATCATTGTTTTATCAGTGCTAAAGAGCAAGCATAATTTATTGCACAAATAAAACTAAGGAACAGTTATGTGATTTTTTTCCTTAAATTCCTGCAGACACATGGATTTGGAATTCTTTTTCTAATCTGGGATTTCTCTTCCCAGGAACACACTGACTTGCCATGCCTCACAGCACAAAGTGATACATTTCATGTCCTTAGGCTAAAATATTCTAGTAGATCCATTTTCAGAACTTAATCCCAGTCTTGAAATATTTAAATTCTTTTTTATATTTATTCCCTGGGATGAGCCTGATGCCCTGCATACATCGTTAATCTTTTGGGTGAAAGAGGATCAACCCAACAGGAACATTCCTCTTTACATTACCTCCTTGTGGAATAAGGAAGGAGCAGAAAGGGATATAAGAACGTGTTCGTCTAGAATCAGAAAATCTCAATGTTGGAATTATCATCCACATTCATTTTTAGGTGAGGAAATTAGGTTCAGGATGTGAAGTGAAGGTGAAATGAATATGAAGGTCAAATCTGGCTTTGGCTTTGGCTTTCATAACTAACAAATAATTGGTCCTGATGGGAACCATGTTGATTTTTCACATTGAGTACTTTGAGGATTAAAACCTCATTGCAAACCAATGATTATGTAAGTGTTGATATTCAAAAGTCACATGTTTATAACACCATTCTATTTGAATCTATCCTTCATTTAAAATGAATGCAACTGTGATAGAAGGCATAGTTCCCATATTGAACAGAGTTGCTGGCTATGAATATCTAACATAAGTCTAAAGCTTCCCTGACATCTACATTCCTGGTTAGGTATTTGCAGCAACGAACCTAAAAGATCAATGTTATATTTACACACTCCAGTGGTGAAATATGTGGACAGATCCTGCATACAGTTGGACATAATTTAAAATGTATGCCTCGTCCTTGGAGCTGTTCCTTTTATGCCATTCTTTACAGTCAATAAGGACTCAGGGAGCCCTCCATGTGCACACAGTGCTGTCCTGATAAAAGAAGTGAAGGACACTGTTCCTGCCTTCCAGGAGCTTACAGTTGAAGTACAAAGATGAAGTGTATTTTCTTATAACTGAGGGGACGATAGGAAATTAGAATATAGACAGAATCTATGGATAAGGATCATGTACTTACAACTTAGAGAAAATATTCTAATGGACTGCAGAAGTCAGGAAAGTCTTCCTAGCGGGTGTAGGACTGTGGTGGAGCCTTGGAGTCTGCATAGGATACAAACTGGAAGTGAAAAGGGATTCTAAGCAAAGAGAACGAGTGTGACATGGTGAGACTGAGGACCAGTGTGAAGGGGTAAAAATATGTGTGGTACATCCAAGGGATATTGAATAAGTAGGTCTTGTCAGAGCTGCAGATTCATTTGGGTGGGCACTGGATGAGTCCTCAGAGCTGGTGACAAAAGGCATTTGTGCTGA